>NC_092878.1:75990883-76666517 GCF_028372415.1 Notamacropus eugenii | reverse complement strand
TTTGTCCATTCTTCTCTATAATTTTGCAAAATGCTTTGTATTTCTAAACCATTACTTTCCTTGGTTAATATCTCCATATTTCTGCACTTGGCAGCGTTGAAGTGTTTCTTAGACGTTGTTTTCTAGTGGCAGTTATTTTCTATCAATTACACTTCTTTAAGAAATAACAATAATCGGACTCAGTATCTTTACTTTTGTCTGTTTCCCATTTTTCAGTCAACAGCATCTTTGCTTAGGTTACCCTGTAGTTATAACTTTACACAGTATCTTCTTTCTTACCTTTTTCTTTTGTTATTGATTTTTAACTTTGTTCTAACCAGTCAATACTTTGACTGCACAGAAACTGAGAATTCAGAAATACTCCCCTTCCAGTAACAAGTCTACAACTTCAATTATGACACACCAGTCTGTTTCTTTTTGTTTAGCAGTTGCTATGCCTATTACCTTCCAGTTGTCTTCTGTAAGAAAACATGCAGGCATGAACCTCCTGAATAATTTGTGAAAAAAATAACAGGAACAAAGGCACTTAACATATTATACTCAAATGTAACCATTTCCCCATGGTTCTGGATGAAACTGATTGAGCAGATAAGATCCTTCTGATAGCGTGCTTGTGCCTGGACCCTAGCCATAGGACCATCTCCCTCCCCAGCCAAAGACCCTATTTATTCTGGCAATAACCCCAGTGAGGTTAACTATCTCCCCTGATACAAGAACAAGTTGACCTCTATAGAATTTCCCTTGTATGGACAGGACTATCTTTACCAGCAGAATTATCATGTACTGATTTCTATAGCTATGATATACAATTCAGAGGTCATGCTACAGAAGTCAACTCCTGAGGCTACCTTGTACAAATAGAATGGCTATGCGAATAGTGAATGGTGCCTGTGCCCAACGTACAGAAACTGTATGTCACCACCTAAGTAGCATACTTGGCATACCATTAACTGAACTTTTTCTATATAACTTTAGCATCAGCCCTGTTAGCTTGGAAGTTCCCTACAGAGCTCTGCTCACTACGTAGTGTTAAAATAAACTTTTTGCCATTTGACTGGAAGATTGCTTAAATCTTCAGATTTTTTCCAGACAACTCCTTCCAGAACCTCAGTATTTTGGGGTTCCTGAACCCCTCAAATTACATCATAGAATGACACCCAAAACTGGACATGTCTGACGTCTCAAGCCCTCTCCCAGTCAAGGCAAGCCTCCCTTCTTCCCTTCACCCTGTAGTTGGGTCATCCCATAAGTACCTAAAACTCTGAGTAAGCCTGCCACAGGCCCTTGGCAAAATTCCCTCTTGACCAGGGATGCCTTGTTGTGGGCATTCATGTGGTCATTTCCCTCTGGGACACCAGTAGAGATGTGACTACAAGTGCTTATTGGTTTCCCTGTCTCTCTAACGCATACAGGCAAAGAGATAGATAAATTCCTCCCCCTCTACCCAGAGGTCTGCTCCTAGGTTATCTTTAATAGAACTGGAAAAAGCTCAGTCTCCAAGACCTTAAAAAATAACATCTTGCCTGGCCTCAATACAATCTAGAGGACTGATTTTTGCAGGGGATTTCTGTTGTCTACCTAAAATAGCCCATTTTGAATGGAGAAGGCAAGAAGGGAACAAAGGTCAAGTTTTCTCACCTGTATGAATCTGAATTCTCTGGTTCCAGAACTGAAAAGGTTAATCACAGGGGTGAGGAACCTGCAGCCTTGAGGCCATATGTGGCCCTGTAGGTCCTCTTCACAAAATAAATCCCTTTAATAAAAAGATTTGTTCTTTTAAACTTGGGTGCAATCAAAAGGCCACATCCAAGGACCTAGAAGGTCATAGGTTCCCCACCCCTGCTCCAAGGAGATTACAGGATAAAGTGAAGAATTCAGGATTCAAAATATAGTGAGTGATATGAGAATAATTGATAGAACAACATGCTTCAGGAGGTGGGAGGGAATAGATGGAATCACAGTACTGGTAGAGAAATTAGTTTTAGTCATGAGATAGAAACACATTTTTTTGGCCATCCTAATCTCACGGTTTCTCACCCTCCTTAACAACAAGAAATTCTCATTTACTTGCCTACTGTGTACGGTGTACTTTGTTGTACTCTAAATTTAGACTTTAGATAAGAATTAGTTCCTTCTTTTAAGAAGAGTTAAGTCTGATAAGAAAGAAAGATAGCAACACAAATAACGACAATGCAAAATTTTAAATAATTGTACTATATTTATGGTATTAAGTGAAGGTCAATTGTAGTGACTTACATCTATCAACTTATTACTAAAAAGTATTTCAGGTACTATCATCTGTTGTTCTTTGCTAGGGCTATACCACTCCTGGTTTTGAGGTCATTGGGTTGTTCTCTGCAAACATCTGCTGGGCTTCAGTTTTCCAGCCTCTTCAGGACCAGCTATCCCTTGCTTTTATCATTTGCTGGGATGAAGTCCCTAGGATGTTTCTTCCTTAGAGGAGAAGCTGTAGCTTTTTTAATACATTACTGAGATCTGTAAGCCATCACACCCACTTGGGTAGTATCCAGCAATAGATAAAACAGGAATTCTTTTATAAATTTTTTTATTTTTATTTATTTTTATTTTTTAATTGTTATTTTATTTGTTTCCAGTGTTTGACAATCACTTCCATATATCTTAGATTTTTTTCCACTCCCTCCCCCTCATTCTCCTCTCCCTCACCACTCCTTCCCTGAGACAGCGTACAATCTTATATAGGTTCTACACATACATTCCTATTAAATGCATGTTGCATAGAAAAATTAAAATGAATGGGAGAAACCACAAAACAAAACATAATGTAAAAGAAAATGGTCTGTTTCTATCTGCAATCCAATTCCATAGTTCTTTCCCTGGATGTGGAAGGTGTTTTGCCTCAAGAGTCCACTGGAAATTTTTTAAGTTCATGCATTTCAAAGAAGTACTAAGTCTACCAGAAAAATTTCTGGCACTGTAGTTGTTGCTATGTATAAAGTTCTCCTGGTTCTGCTCCTTTCACTCAGCATCAGTTCATATAAGTCTTTCAGGCTTCTCTGAAGTGTTCCTGTTCATTGTTTGTCATAGCACAATAGTATTCCGTTATATTCATATACCACAATTTGTTCAGTCATTCCCCAGTTGATGGGCATCCTATAAATATTTTTGTACATGTGGGACCCTTTCCCATTTCTATGAGCTCTTTGGGGTAGAGTCCCAGAAGCAACATTGCTGGGTCAAAGAGTATGCACATTTTTGTAGCCTTTTGGGCATTGTTCCAAATTGCTCTCTAGAATGATTGGATCAGCTCACAGCTCCACCACCAATGAATTAGTGTTCCAATTCTCCCACATGTTCTCCAACATTTATCATCTTCCTGTAAAAGAGGAATTCTTAGCCTTTTTATGTTATAGATCCCAGTGACAATCTGGCAAAACCTATGAACCTCTTTTCAGAATCATGTTTTAAAATGGATAAAAAAAAATACATAGGCTTACAAAGGAAATCAGTTATATCCAAACCAAATTATCAAAATACCAAAAAAAAAATCAAACTAATGGAACCCCTGAAATCTATCCATGGAAACCTTAAAGGTCCAGGGACCCCATGTTAAGCTGTTTTAGCTACCTACATCTGATATAAATTTGAAGTTTATAATCCCAGAGGACAAAGACTTAGGAAATTTCTTGTGACTTCAGTTAAGTCCCTAATGGGAAATCCTGTGTCCTCAAAGCCTATTTGGGGAGCTCTGTTTTAAAAAAAATCTATAAGAAATGTGTAGAAACTGGGATGCTGAAATGCTTCCAGGTTTCTTTCTGGTATGCAAACAAAGTAAAAGACCAGAACAAAAGCTGGGAGGAGAAGCCAGCACCATCTCATTCTGCCCTCCTGGTCCATATTCAAGAAATAGAATGGAACATGGTCTCAGGGGTCACCTAATCTAACCTCCAGTGAAGAAACTAAGGCACAAAAATTTTAACCCTAGGTCATAAGGATGTCAGTTGGCAAAGCTGGGCTTCAAACCCAGCAGTCTTTTCATTATATGATATTGTCTCTCATTCCTGCCTCTTTTTTTTAAACTTCCAACCTGTATAGAAGTACTATCTCTCTGCTTCTCTGAAGTGTCCCCCCTTTGGCTATCAAGTTCTTTCCTTCTCCCTTTACTATTCTTCAGTTCACATTAACCTGTGCTTTGCTTCCTAGTTCCTGAATCCTTTCCCATATTTCCAGGCTATCTTCCCATACTCTGGTTTAATACAATTTGTGGGCCTACCTAGTCTTGACCTTAGGGTCAGCTGCTGTGATGATTCATTCAAAGGTAGTGACTAAAGAATTACCCCTTTGACCTACTGCCATTCCCTGCCTACTAATCCTCAGCCAGAGGTAACTTCTGTCATCTCTTTCTCTGATTCTGCCTCCAGACTGCTTAAAAACAACTGCCCCCTAAAAATTGAAAGTTTCAAAACTGAATTAATTGTAAACTTATGCTTCATAAACTGAAACGTGTCTTTAGTGTTGTTTGGCAGCTCCACGTTATGTGATAATTCTGCTGCTAAATATATTTTAAGGCAGCTCGATGGTGTAATGGGCAGAGCATGGGGCCTATGGTCAGATTCAGCTTCAGACATTGTGACCCTGGGCAAGTCATTTAATTGCTGTTTGACACAGTTTCCCCAACTATAAAATAGGGATAATAACAAGACTTACCTTTCAGGTTGTTCTGAGGAAGAAATGAGTTGTTTATAAATCATTTAGCACAATGTCTGGTAGATAGTAGGCTCAGTATAAGTGCTCATTCCTCTCCCTTCACTGTATTGATTCTTTATCTCATTGTCCATAGTGACTTAATGCGAAATCCAGCCCTATCCTATCCTCAGTTTCTCTGTTTTTTCCATTTTGTTCTTACTGCTTTCTTCTCTCTTTGTTTTTATGATACTCTATCCCCTGATTATTCCTATATCTCTGACATAATTCTCTGCAGTCTTTCCTTTATTGATTCCTGTTCTTTTTCCCCACTCCGTGTATATTCAGATTCCTCTAAGGTCTTCTTCCTCTGCTTTCTTCTTTCTCTATCTTCTCTCTTCTATCTCATCCACTTATCTTACTTTAGCTTTCATCTCTTGGTAAATGACTGACAAATCTATATAACTTGCCTTAGCAATCTTCTGCTCTTAACCAGCATTTTAATCTCCTATGAGATATTTACACATGATTGTTTTTTGAGTACCACAGACTCTTCAATAACTGAATTCTTCACCTTTTCTAAAAAAACATGCTTTTCTAATTCTTTTCCTCATTTATTTTAAACATACTACCTTTCTTCTGTTCACCAATGCTGGAAAACTTGGACATCTTTTGATTTTTCTTCTATTCCCCCACCTCCACTATTAATTAACTGCTATGTGCAGTTCTAGAATCTTTCTGATTTCCAGTCCTTTCCTTTTAGCTTATTTGAATATATCATATGGGAACTGTTTTAATTACATCCCAAATTTTCTTATCTTTATTCTTCCTTCTAACTTGGTGTTGAATTTAGTCATTGCTCTAATAAATCAATACTCTGACTATGTATACTGTTTATTCAGAAATTACTGCCATAACTAGTAGTTAGTTTCATTTTTTGAAATCATTCAGTGCTGTCTGTGTCCAGCATCTTTCAACTACTACTACTTCTTCTTCCTCTTCCTCCTTCTCCCCATCTTTGTCCTTGTCCTCCACTACCACCACTTTCCAGAAAGCAATGGTGAGCCTCATAATGTGTATGCATAGGCTGTAAGATATGAACTTCCAAGAATTGTTGTTCAAAAGAAGTGGCACGAAAGGGTGTTACCAGAGCACATATGATTAGAAAAGAAAGAGGGCCATTTGTGAAAAGAGCAGTAGATAACTGATGGACAGTTGTAGTCCATTGGTATTCATGCAACATCAAGAAAACTAGAAGAATATCTCCAAACAATTTGGGCATATTCCTAGGGAAGGCTTATGGAGAGTATGACAAGTCACATAGGATGAGATAATATGATAATCTGTGGCGTTAAAGGAAATGCTAATATCAATGACATCACAGATGCATCAAGATAATATTTGGCTCAGTTGTGTAAGATCTTTTTTACCCTAATTTAGTCACCTACTAAACCATCCCTCCCAGCCTGACAGTGCCTGGTCATATAAAATGCCTATTGGTTGAATTTGATAAACATTCTATCTATGCCTTCATTCACTTCACTGATAAAAATATTGAATAGAAAAGAGCTCTGCAGTACCCCATTATAATAACCTCCTTCTGTATCCACATGGATACACTAATCTGCATTTTGGGTCCAGTCATTCTATCAAAGTTTCTGTCAGATATCTTAAAAAGTAATCTGAATGTATATTTTCTTCACTTTTTGTATTGTCCAGTGGAATATTGTGAGAAATTCCATTAGATGCATGGGTTCTAATCATCTCATTTGAAGACCTCTACAATGTCAGGCTCTAATCTACTTTTCTAATCTGATCTCACATCATTCCCTATCAAGTATCTGTTCAAATAGGTAAAATGAACTTTTCCTTATTCTCCCAATGTATCTCGTTCTTTTTTAGATCGTTTATCATGTTCCATTCTGGGCTTCACATTTACAGAGAGCGTGGATAATGTAGAGTATGCACAGAGGCAGACAATCTATGACTTGAAATGACTAGAAACCACATCATACAAGAATCTATTGAAGGAATGAGAGTTTATGTTTTAGTAGAGATGGTATGAGAGTGGGAAAAGAGTAGTTTATCTTCAGATATTTGAAGGTCTGTTCCTCTTCACTCCTACGCCTAGGATGCCTTTCTCACATTTCCAACATTGGAAATCCTACTTATTCTTCAAAGCCTAACTTGAATGCTACCTCTTCCATGTTATATTGTCTTTAATCCTCCCAGCTAGAAATGATCCGACATTCCTTCAACCTCTCACACTTTGTTTCTACCTCTTATGTACTTTCACACTACTTTCTGTGTATTTATTTGTGAGGAGAAAGTGAGGTTGGTGACCTTGCACAGCCCTCCCTCACTCAAAACAAAGTCAAGGGCAAATCGTGTCAACATTTCTCTGATGTCATGGTCTTCTTCGAAAACGAAGGATGAACACAACAACAACAGTTTATTTGTGAATATGTCTCAGAGCCTTCTACTCTCCCATTTTAATTCATCTTTGCGTTCCCTTAAGCACAAGATGCAGTAACTATAAATTATAAACATCCAGTAAATGTTGAATTAGATTTGTTGTTTAAGGCCCAATTTAGAAGAATGAACTTTTGTATCTTCTTTGAAATTAAAAAAGGTTGTGAAGACCTATGTTTTGAAAAATTTTTAAAAACCTGTCACTTAGATTAGGAGGGAATTTCTTGAAATAACTGGTTCTCTTTCTCTTTTTTTAGGAGGAAGGTGCTGTTGTTTTTCTCCTGATGGTAAAGCTTTAGCTGTAGGTCTCAACGATGGAAGTTTCTTAATAGTGAATGCAGACACCTTAGAGGATCTTGTCTCCTTTCACCACAGAAAGGATGTTATCTCAGATATTCGCTTTTCACCTGGTAGGATTCAGGAAATATATGATTTCGTTTGACAGATACTTGAATTTGGTAGCTAAATTTGTTAAAATAATGTAAAGTTCCCATGAATAAGAATATTTTATTCTTTAAAGTTTCTCAATAGGCAACTTATTTATTGCTTTTGTAATTAGATGGATTTTATTTTATAAACTTCCATGAACTAGTGTCATATGTACATATATATATTTGTACAGATTCACATATTATTATTGAGTACATTATTATAATGAAGTATACTATTATGATTGAGCACACTGTAATGAAATAAATTCTAAAAGTAACCTAGATAAAACTTTCTCATGACAATTTCCTCTGTTTTTTCCTAAGTAAAAAGCAGTTTGGGGATTTGGGTTTTATTTTGTTTTGTTCTGTTTTTTGCTGTAGGAAAAATACACAACGTTTCTTGGCACAAAGTTATAGAAGTACAACTCTTCTTCAATGAGTTTCCTTACCAAATGTTTCTGAAATTATTCTCTGAATTTTATCTGTTGTTCCATTTTTAAGATATGATTGTATTTACGAAAGCTATCAATGACTTCCTTAAATTTTTTTAAAGTTTAGAATAAGTATAACTATCTGTAACAGCAGAAAATAAGCTATATTTCATGGTAAGAAAAACTTACAGAGCAGTATTCCTATTCATGTATTATAGGTTCTGGAAAATATCTAGCCGTGGCATCCTATGACAGCTTTGTAGATATCTATAATATAATGAGTAGTAAGCGAGTAGGAATCTGCAAAGGTGCTACCAGTTACATCACACATATTGACTGGGATTTAAGAGGTAAGAACTTAAGTAACAATCATTTCCAAAAGAAATTGTATTCAATGTATTACCATAAGAGAATTAAAACATAAATTACATTTATCTCAAAGACATTATAAACATTATTATTACTTAAAATACCTATATGTTATTTTACATATATGTTTGTACCATAGAACTATTTACAATTTTACGAAATTTATTCCCACCTTATCCAAATAACAATAGTCCCTGGAGAAATTTTTATTTATAAAGCCATTTAAATATTGTGCTGAAGTATTTTGATTTTTTACAATTATAGTACAATTTACAATGTACATTTTATTTTACAATGATAGTAAAATCATTTTTTACAAATGATAGTACATTTCATTTACAACACTTGATTTAACATAATTCAGATTTGCTAAGTAGATGATCTGTGAGAAGGAACCATTACCTAGTTTTTGAACCTTTAAAAATAAAATCCCCTAAATTCTAAAATTGGCAAGATACAGTAAAATACTAGTTTTAAGAATGTGTGAGTTTTGTGCCTTCAACTTTATTTTTTTCTAGTTGTATGATTCAGTCCTAAATGGCTATTCTCTAGTTAATAATTATAGTTTTTCTAGCTATTTGCTATCCTTTTTTGAAGGACTTGAGGTACTCTTTTTCATTCATTTTTCTACATATGTTTTTGAGTTTTATGTTGAAATTTTCTCAGAGAAATTCATAGTTTCTCTTTAGGCCTGTCTGAATTGTTCTCCAGCTTAAGAAGTTTTAGCAGCTTGCTATTACCTCTGGGATAAAATACAAACTCCTCTGTTTGACATGTAAAGTCTTGGTGGTCTAGCTTTAACCTATATCTTTCTTTACTTATTTCACACCCCTTCTTTTTACATCTTACATTAACAAGCCTGCTTAATCTTCCCCATCCATCACACTCCATTTCTCACTTCCATAACTTTGCACAAGCTCTCTGTCATGCACAAAATGTTCTGCGTCACTTTCAACCCTTGATATCTACAGCTCCCTTTACACCTCAGCTTAAATTTCACCTCAGTGCAAAAGGTCTTTCCCAATGCTTCTCCCTTCAAAATTCTTTTCCCTTCAAAATTAATTTATAAATATTTTACATTTATCTTATACAGCTCGTTCCTGATTAGTGTGGTTAATGAATCTCCTGAAGTGACTGCATTTATTTGAATTTGGACTATATATTTCCATTGGGCTGACACCAGTGACCATATTTTACATAATTTCAACTTCAGATAATGCAAATTTAAGCATATTCCAAAACATATGAGTACTTTGGAGGATGCATCATTTACACTAATCAAGACCTAGCTATGTATATGTATGTTGCTCTCCTCAAGCAGATTTAATCTCCTCAAGGGCAGACATTGCTTTCATTTTGACCTTTGTAAGTGCTTAATAAATTCTTGTTAAATTGAATTGAATTTAAAATTATCTAAATTATTTATAGACCTTTAAACTTAATTTTTTTTCATATATAAGACGTAGAAATAATGTGACAATGTATTTTATTTGTGTTTATGTTTTTTAAAGGGAAGCTTTTACAGGTCAATACTGGTGCTAAAGAACAATTATTCTTTGAAGCTCCCCGGGGGAAAAAACAGATTATTCCTAGTCTAGAGGTAGGAAAATAAATTATTGATGAGAATTTTTCTGTGTGGATGTTATTTAAAAGTCTGATGCGTATTTTCTATCCTTCCCATACAAAATACATGCGAATTTGTTTTCCATTCATTGGCAATTGTGGGATATTATTTGAAGTATTCATTCTTATTTTGGGGCAGATTTAGGTAGTTGGGTATTGAAAGAGAAGGGCAAATGTTTGAAAAATCATCCAGTTATTTTCCAAAACAGAAAACATATTTAGCTTTCCTCCCTATGATTTAACAAATTGTGAACTGCATAGAAACAGAACAAAAGAAATGAGAAGGAAGTAGAACATAGGACTTGTGGGGAAAGTTTAAACAAATTAAGCATCAAGAAAAGAAGATTTAAAAGCAACTTAATATCTCTCTTCAAATTTATGATGAGATATTTTATAGGTGATTATAAGCAACTATTCGTATTTCCAGTCATGAAAATTAAGGATAGTTTGCTTAAGTCTAGGTAGGGATTTCATTCGTTTAGTGATGTGAGGAAATTCCCATTACCAATGAACCACATGTAGTTTTAGGTTTGTAGATCTGAGAGTTTACACAGTCAACTCATGTCACAGACAAAACTTGAACTCAGGGCTTTGACTTCAAATTGGGTTCTGTTTTCACTGTGCTTGGTGAACATGGTGGCCAGAAGAAATTAGGTCATCTGTAAGGATCAACTTTATGACTGGAGTAATACTAAAAATGTAGATTTATTAGATTAGAATTATAATAATAAACCATTGTTATGATTGCTAAGAGCTTTACATGTATTATTTCATCTGATGTTCAACAACTTTGTTAAGTAAGTACTACAATTATTATTATTCACATTTTGCAGATCAGTCTTTCATTAAGTGACTTACCCCTGGTCGTAGGCTAGTAAGTTATGGATTTGAACCCATGTCTCCCCTGACGCCACGTTCTGTTCTCTTTCTACCGTACTTGGAACTCTTCAAAATAGTTACCTCATTTGACCCTCATTAATAAGAAAGGTTATTGAAATTCTCTATTAAGAGTGAGGGATGGTGTACTTAAATTTCTCAACGGCACTCCTACCATAGATCCTATGTTTTATGATGATAAATTATCTTTCAGATGATGCACTTAATTCAGTTCATAGTATGCTATGAGGAAATATTTGCAAGTTTTTCAATTGGTGTTGATGTTTAAAATCTAAAATAATTTATTTTTATAGGTAGAAAAAATTGGTTGGGCATCATGGACAAGTGTGCTTGGTTCTTGTTGTGAGGGAATTTGGCCAATAATTGGAGAAGTCACTGATGTAACTGCCTCTTGTCTCACAAGTGACAATGTGATCCTAGCTACTGGTGATGATTTTGGATTTGTGAAGTTATTTCGATATCCTGTTAAAGTATGTATTTTTTTCTTTTTCATTGATAATAGAGAACTAGCTTAGCTAATCCATTTCAGAGCATTTTAGAGAAATACATATACATACTTCACCTAATATCAGTTATACAAAATTGCATTATTAGACAAAATAGTGGCAAAATGGACAGTCCATCTGAATTATGTAATAAATTAGCTAAGTGGCCATACAGTATTACAGTAATGTAATTTTTAATAAATGAGATAATTTTAAAATAAAGTTGCTTATATTTTATGTGAAGTTGTCAGTAATATGAATGGTATAGAATAATTTTCTGATCTTGGTTCCATGTAAATTGTTCATATCTAGAAACAACATGTTATATGATTTCCTTAAATCATACATAGCAATACATTTGTTATCAAAGAAAATGTGTTACAAAAACAAATTTTGTCAGAAACATAATTACCAGAGGCTGAAATAATACGATAGACGTAGGAATGTGTGGCAAAATATGATTTCCTTCCCCACTTCATTACTCAAGCTTACTGCTTCTCGTCTTTTACTTAACATTTTGAAGATTAGGGTCATTCTCATAGGATTTATTAATTTCAAGCATCACTTTATTCCATTTATTTTATTACATCACTAATTCTTTTAAACATGTAGCCGTGGAACCATTTTATAATTATTTAAGTTTTGCAGAACTTTTCTTAGTATTATTTGTACCTAAATGGGGGGAAATTATATAGTTGCATTTTTGTTAATTTGCAAGCTTACATTTTCTTACAATATGTAAGAAGAAAACGTAACACATGGATATTCATAAAATACTTTCATAGATATCCTATACAAATAAATAAAAGCCATTGTAATAAGAGGTATACCTAACTAACTTTTACTTTGTAAATTAAAATTCCCCTGGGTGTTCTTGATCATTTTTTAAAGAATATAATAAAAATTGCTTAAACTACTAAATATTCATGATTACATTTTTTATCTTGTATTTTAAAAGTAATTATAAATATACTTTTAAAGTTAAACTTCCACTTTTTTCATATTTTTAGGGGAAATTTGGAAAGTTTAAGAAGTATGTTGCCCATAGTACACATGTCACAAATGTTCGCTGGACTTATGATGACAGCTTATTGGTCACAGTAGGAGGTCCAGATACATCTCTTATGGTTTGGACATATGAAATAGAAGGTTATCGAGAAAAAAGACCATGTGATAGTGAGGAATCTGATATAGAGTCTGAGGAAGATGGAGGTATGTAATTTTAAAATAAAGCTAATTTTTAAAAAAGTATCATTAAATTTTAGCAACATGTAAATTATTTTAAGAATTTGTTAGCTAGATTAGGAAAGATTAATTTACTTTAAATTATGAAACAATAACTTATGAAATAAAATTTTAATACTTAATAAAATAACAAAAATCATTAATGAGGGAGTGGATTTTTCTTTTTAGCATCATTCATCCTTTTTTTAAATGCTAAAATTGATTTTTCTGTAACCTGGAGTAAAAAAGTAAATATATAGCTTAGCATGTATTGATGAATTTGACAGTTCAGGTAAAAGTGGAGGGCTGTTAAATTTTAAATCAGGACAAAGTTATCTGTTACTCTCCCTAACAATAGTTTGATAAATGTGTTGATTGTTAGTGTATTTTGAGCTTTTAATATATTGCTTTCACCTAGGGTAATGAATTATTTTATATTATTTAGGAGATGTAGTCATCATATCTTTCCACCATTGTGGCATGTATAATACATGTTAAATCAAATTCTTAGTTCTCAAACCCTTTGACTTTTCATCAGGCTTTTTAAAGAATTCAAATTGTTGAAAACACAGTTTTCTAAAATAAGTTTTTATTAAGCAAATTTAGAATATAAAAAGGAAAATGTATTTTAGGTGTCCTGGACCTATAATACCAAATGTAGAAATACTCTCCACTGCTGCAGTCAGCAACTTTTCTGTGACTTAGAGAATTGCCTAGCACGCAAGAGTCTAGATGACTGATTCAAGGTCACTCAACTGGTACATTTGAATCCAGTCTTTCTGACTTCACAATGAAAGCCATCAAGCCACACAGTCTTCTAGGCATAATCATTGAAATGTTGTTTGACTTATCTTTTAGTGTAGAATTCAAAAAAGTGCTTCCTATTTAGGCAAAAATGGCTCTCAAAAGCCATCTCTCCCAGGCAGGAGATTTGATATGTTCTGGTTTTTGGTTGTTATTTTTTTTTGGGAGGGTGGTCTTTTTTTTTTTTTTCACCAAGTTTATGAAATCACAACAGCAGTCCCAGTTTTATTTCTAAGAGAATAATAATTATTCTCATATTTTTGATGACAGGATATGATAGTGATGTTACAAGGGAGAATGAGACTGCTTACACCATCAGAGCCTTATCAACGAATATCCGACCAATGTTTGGAATCAAGCCTCATTTACAGCAAAAAGAACCTACAGTAGATGAAAGGTACCTGCCAAATTTAGAATTACACATAGAAAAAAGTAAACATTTCAGAATTTGAATTTTATTTTTAATTTAATGGAAAATACTATTTTAAAATGTTAACAATGAAACTGTTAGCACTTATTTATATAATAACAAACAAGTTCTAGGCACATTTCTGCCTAGTCAATAAGTGCTTTTTTGATGGTGACTGTTTATCTTTTATAGGTCTAATTTAAAAGTACTCATGGTATTAGTACATATTAAGGTTACATAGTTAATATTAAGTTAATCCTGGTTTGTGATTATAGATAGTTGTGTATTTGTTTAGGAAATAAAAATTCAAACAGATGCCCTTTGTTTATTAGTGAAAATGTGAGCAGATGTGAGATTAGATTTCAAAAAATTCTCTTTATTCAGAGCATAATTGTCTACATGAAACCTTGCTACTACATTTGTGCCAAAGTCATCCCTTTCTGATATGGAAAAATTGGGACACTAATGCATTCTGGAGAACAATTTGGAAACTGTTCTCAAAAGATTATGAAATTGTGCATACCTTTTTACCCAGCAGTACCACTACTAGGTCTATATCCCAAAGAGATTTTTAAAAAAGTACTTACTTGTGCAAAAATATTATTAGCAGTTCTTTTTGTAGTGGTAAAGAATTGGAAATTGAAGGGATTCCGATCAGTTGGTGAATGACTGAACTAGTTGTAGTGTATGATTGTGATGGACTACCATTGTGCTATAAAAAAAATGATAAGCAGGATACTTTCAGAAAAACCTGGAAAGGCTTACATGAACTCATGCAAAGTGAAATTAGCAGAACCAGGAGAATATCGTGCACAGTAACAGCAGTATTGTATGATGATCATCTGTGAATAACTTAGCTGTTCTCAGCAATAAAACTATCCACATCCAGAAAAAAACTAATGGAGTCCAAATGCAGATCAAAGCATACTTTTTTTACTATTTTTTTCAGGTTTTTTTCTGTGTTTTCTTTTGTAACATGGCTAACATGGAACTATGTTTTGTACAATATCATTTGTATTATCTATATCAAATTGCTTGCCTTTTCTAGGAGAGTGGAGGGGAGAAATAGAGAGGGAAAGAATTTGGAACTCTAAATAAAAAAAATGTTAAAAAAATTTAAATGTAATTTGAAAATAGTGAAATAAAATTACATGGATGGGGGACAAAAAAAATCACCAATTACATGGGCGAGGGACAAAAAATATAACCCCGTCTCCCAGTCCTTAACATGTATTGTCAGAAACAGTACATGTTCTTTGGTAAGAACAGTACTTTTAGTAAGAACTAAGTTACATAAGAAGTACATTCTCAAATATTGTTGTTCTGGATTTGAATTGATTGAACAAACTGAGACTAAGAATGAAATGAGTCTATTGCCTTCATTTTAGAAAAATACTTAGTAAAGAGTTATTAGTCCTAATATAGCATTAGAAGTATGTGAATTTGCCCTTATTGAACGTCATAAAAGAGAAAAATAAAATCTAAACTCCAGGTAAATAAGAAAATCAGTGAACTTTTAAATTTTTTTCATTAGCTAATATTGAATTACATATACATACTAAAAGGGTTCTTTGATTTTTTTTTTTATCAGCTTGAGTATTGAGTGCAATCAGGAATAACCTGTAAGCCTGAGGGCCCCCTTGCCAAAACATTACCACCCAGAAAATAATCAAGTGATGAATCTTTCAAAAGTTACGTAGGCTGGCTGTCAGACGGTAGACATAAAGTTAGGGAGACTGGGTGGTCTGGTGAATGATACAGCAATAGGGCTTGAGTAAGGAAGACCTGAATTTAGATTTGACCCTGGTCACTTGATGTGACCCTGGCCAAGTCACTTAACTTCTGTTTGCCTCAGTTTCAGTGCTCTGCACAATGCATACATATAGTAGATGCTATAGAAATGTTAGCTATCATTATTTTTGCATGTGTAATTAATTAATATTTATCTTTGTGAGTTTTTATTAGTTTTTGTTTGTACTAAAGTCTAAAAGACTCACATTTTGTATCAATTTGAAGCAATTGAATTCAGGTTTTGGGGAACATTCTTTTTCAGTGACACAAAAGGAGCCAACAACATTAATATAAGTTGCTCTTTTCATCGTTTTTAGATTTCTACTTAAATATTACCTTAGTTTATTTTGTTTGCTTAATTTATGTTCATTTGAATTTCATAGTTACTCAGTTTTCTTTTTTCTTTTCTTTTTTTCTCTTTGCTCTTTCTGAAGGCAGGGAGTAGTCAGGTAAGTGTTAATATGTAAACATCTTTCACAAATTCTCCATTCTTATTTTTATAAAAATTTGTACTTTGTCTTGAAAATTACCCATCTGCTTTATGTTCTGTGCATTGTAATTTCCATTGACTTAAAAGAAATTATGACCTCATCTAAGAACATATTCAACTAAAGGGATGTAATTTTACATGGCTACTTAGAAAAAAAGACTGATATACTTGAATAAGAAGAAGAAAACTTATGGTCAGGGTTATGTTTACATATTGTGTTTATGAAGGTGATTGCCATAATTAGAATGGTTTAGTTTATAAAGAGCTTTTTTCACAAAAACATGTTTGTTAAACTTATTTGACAAAATGCTTAATTTTCGTGTATTAGAGGATCTCAAACATCAAACTAAATTCACTAAATTTATGTGTCAGTGAAAGATTATTCATTTCAGTAAAACTGTTCTTATCATACCAGGTAGCTTTTTTTAATCCCTAGTCAATGCAGCAGAGATTCATTTTGGACTTCATTTCATTTTATTCCAGAAGAAAGAACTAGGGTTTGAAAGAAAAGATTTTTCTTCACTCGAAGGAAGAACATTTTAACAAAGATGACCAACAATGAAATAAGATGCCACTATACTACTACTAATAATAATACTACTGCTACCGCTACTACTATTGCTACTACCCCTACTACTGTTATCACCGCCACCACCAACAATAATAACTAGCATTTATATAGCATCTTAATGTTTACAAAGAACTTTATATTTATTAACTTTTGATTCTCACAACAACACTGTAACAGTAAGCACCCCGACATACACAGGGGTACCTGCTATCACAGGTTCTTAGATCTGCATTCATAAAAGGAAAGGCAACTTTTGAGGAGTTAACAATCACTTTAATCAAGCACATGTATCATTCATTTAACCAAGCACTTATATCATTCACCTAATTCAGGGGAGTCAGCGCCCTGAACTTCAAAGAAAATACAGAGAAATCAAAGAGCAACAGACATGGCTTCCTCTGCCTAACCATCAACAGACAGGTCTGCGTCTGACCATAGTTACCAGAGAGAGAAGCACTGACATCTGTGTTTTCCAAGCTGAGGGTGGGGTGGTAGCTCCTTAGCAGTTTCCCAAAGTCTGGTCTGGCCAAACAAACACTTCCAATGAGTAAGCCCCAAAGTAAAACCTCAACTCAGAGTATTTGTACCTTTTTTTTAGAGCCAGAGGGAATCACAGCCCTTGAAAACCAGTGCCTCATTAACAGAAGACTTGGGCCTTCCCACAGATCTTCCCTAATCAAACTCCCCTTAATGGACAGGCCCATTAATGAATGGGAAGATCTTTAATCACATTAAAAATACAAATACATATACTGTTCTAGTTAAAGAAACTCTTGTTTCTGTACTTTACTTAAAGACTTTTAATTGATAAAGGCAAGATTCAATCAGAGGCACTTGATTATACTAAAACAAAAACAGCAAAAGATCCTATTTTGTTTACCATCACACACTGGGAGGTAGATCTTATTATTATCCTTATATACAAAAACTGAGGTTAAGAAAAATCAGATAACTTGCCCAGAGACACATAGTTATGTATCTAAGGTAGGATTTGAACTCCAGTCTTCTTGACTGTTAGTTCAGCACTGTCCTAAAAGGTTCAAAACCTTCCAAAAATATGACTCCAGCCTACATTTCTAGCTTTATTTCACAGTTTTCCTTCATAAACTCTGTGTTCTAACCAAATTTGATTATGTATTTCCTGATTTTGTTGTGCCTTCTTTTGTCTCTGCATTTCCTATACAAACATACATACCTCAGCCTCCCATTATCCTTCACCATTGTCTAGAAAAGTTTCCCATTACATCTCCATGTGTTAAAATTCTTCTCTTCTTTTAATCCTCAGCTCAGATCTTGATAAATATAAATCCTTCCTTGATTTATCTAGGTAGAATTGATCTTTTCCTTTCCTCATCTCTTATTCCTCTTTTTGATTGATAGGTATTATGCACATTCTAACTTAAATTGCAGTCAGTAATTTCTGTGCATTTCTTATCCCCTACTGGAAGGATTGTATTACCCAGTAGGCAGAGTATGCAGTCTGTCTAGGGCCTACAGAGTTGTTCTGATCATTTTTTTTAAAAATTATGTATTAAGAGAACTTTAACAGTCATAAAGAATTGAAATGTAAGGGACATCTCCTTAACAGTTTGAGCTACAGTTTAGTGAGTGTTTGGGACTTTGAGAGGTCGTCTTCTTCTAAATAAGGTGGATATGGCAAGTGATGCCTCATTAAGGGGAGTTCTTTGATCACTTCAGTTAAGTGCAAAGAGATAAACCTTTGGGGTTGGAATTGCATTTTTCTGTGAGAGGATGTTAACACCTTGGTACCTCCTGGGTAATATGCTTGATCTGGTGGGAACAGATTGATTAGCTGGCACTCCTGTGGAATAGACTATTGTGATGAGAGGACCCACCCTTTGAGATTGAAGGTCATTTGCAGAGTGAAATCTTTTGCTCATTTAACTTTCTGTATGAGATGCTGAGCATGCAGTAAAGCTTAGAGCAGATGTTGTTCTCGATCCCATTCCTGAAGATCCACTAATGGTAGCCTTAGAGCATAAGCTTCATTTATTCACATCTCTTGTTCATATGCATGCATGCATGCATATGCATACATGCACACGCACACACACACACACACACACACACACACACACACACACACACTCTCATAGCCCAAGAGTAGAGGACTCTAATTTTTAGCCTTGAAAGAACAATGGCATAATTTCTCAACCTCATAGGAACTATGGACAATAATCTCAGTGGCCTTAAGTGATCCATGAACTTTAGTTTCTTGGATAGAAGAATCAGCAAGACAACTCAGAGAGAGGGACAGGAGGTGGTGTGTGCCAGGCTGGTCAAACCACTGTCAGCACCACCTCTCTGATCATGGAGAAAGGCTCTGATCCGAAGAGCCTTGGAAATAACTACAATCTCTGATTAAACCCTGACTCCTGCAGTCATCATTGAAGAGAACAGTAACTGTGGGAAAGGAGCCCACATTTTTCTCTACCACCACCACAAAAAAACTACTAACCAACTATCACAGATTCACAGGCAAGATCACAAGCCCTAGGGGTGGCAGCATTCCTCCCCTCAAACTGCCAGTCCTGCTTCAAGTCCAGAAGGCTTATAGCAATCCAAAATAATACTGGTTTAAGGTATGAGCTTGTGTATAAACTGTTACAGAGGAAGATGGAAGAAGATTATGAGCAAAATCAGCACAGCAAGAAACATAGTGAGAGACCCAGCTAAGCACAGTTTTCCCAGTAGCATTTAAGGCTGGAAATAAAAGGAAGAAAGCAAACAGATGAAAACTAGAAATGATTTTCTGACTCCCACATTGCAAGGGTAGGGGTCTCTTCCTCCCAGAGGAGAAAATTAATGCTTCTTCTATCCTATAAATAATAATGAAGATAAATTTTTCTACTTTATACAATCATTAACAGATATTTGGCTATGCAGTTGAATTTTTAAAAACCCTATAGAATTTGCTTTTCAGTACATATTTCTTCAAAAGGAAGAAAATGGTCTATATTGCCTTTGGAGAATTGTGTAGTTCTTTCAAGCTTCTCCCTGAAATAAGATCGCATCTTTTTAGTTTCGAAAGAAGTGAAGTTGAACATCACCCAAAGAAGAGTAGAGAGAAACATTCTCGGTATGAGTAGGCAAAACATTTTACAAAGAATTTGTTCAGGAGAGTGGTGAAAAGAATGTCATCAGAGAAATGTGCAGTCATATCAAAAGAGAGATAATCAGTGGACAAACCATGTTCCATTGATCTCCATTCATTCTCAGGAGATCTAGAAGGAGGGGAATCCTGGGAAGATAGGTGAGCAAAATGTTTCCTAGGGGGTTGTTTTTTCTCCCCCTCTCTTCCCTTCTACCACCCAAATAAGACAACCTTAGAATTCAGTAAGCTCAATGAAAACAAGAAGAGGAAAAGTGAAAGAACCTCTAAGAAGCTAATTTTTCTTTGCAGGGCTGAAGGGCCTTTCAAGATCAAATCAACATTCTCTTACACCCGGCACTCACTCTTACTTCCTGCTTCTTTTTCCTCTGCCCTGCCTCACTGTACTTTCCCTCCATTCCTATCTTCCTCATCCTCAGAACTGAACCTTCAAAACTGAACCTTCAGGCAGAACATAAGATGGAACGTATCAGCAATAATGTAAATTTCTGAATTCAGATTCAGTTGCTCAAATATGCCTGGAGAGTAGTTCATTCACAGTGGAGGTATGGTTGGGGTTAAGTTCACCACAGGCCGGCCTAAAACAAGCCAACAGTATTATGCTGCTAATGCAGATAGTACAATATATATAATTAAATCTTCTCAGTAGAAGAATTTAGTCTTGCATTCTGTGCTTATCTAAGCGTATTGATGCATTTAAATAGATTTGGGTGCCGTATTATAAAGGGCACATTGACAAACTAAAATACATCCCGTGGAGGATCCAAAGTGAGTCATTTTTTTAGAAATTGTGCCATATATAGCCATGATTCTTTTCATGAAACATTAAAAAACTGTCACGTTTCTCAACAACAGTTAAGGTGCATGTCTAATTTCATGGGGGAAAAACCACCCAACAAAGATCCACGTCCTGAAATAGAATTGATTTGGAAACCCAATTCATCAGATTAGGCAGTTTTCCCTAATTAGCCTGGTACCTACATAAATGAGAAATGGAACTGTTTTATGAAATTGATAAGATCACATCATTATTGGATCATAGATTTAGACCCAGAAGGGAAACATTCCAGACAAGACAAACCTCTTCATTTTAAAGATGAGGAAATTAGGGCCAATGAGAGGAAGTGACTTATTCAAGGTCACTCAGGGAAGAAATAATAAATTAAAATCCAAGTCCATTGACTCTGATTTGAACACTAATTCTGCACATAAATTACAACAGTGTGTGCTTTTACTGGTGTTTCCCAAATTCATTATTTTTCTGAATGACTTGATCTCTTCCTTCCTGAATCAGTGACTAAAGAAAAAAAACTATAGTTAAACTAGTGTTTCAGAACTTTCTGTCAGATGAGCCTCCGTTTCCTACAAGTTCTAGAACTTCTTTTTCTGGATAGCCTTGTAGTTATTTGTTTACATTCAGGTATCATACTAAGCACTGGGGAGACAAAAATAAAAAACAAGAAAAGTCCCTGTCTTCGAAGAACTTACATTCAAATTGGGAAAGATTACACATACGGAAGTGATATTGAGGGAAGAGATATTGGTCTGAGAAGTCACACTGAAAATGAGTGGAGTGATATGGCAGGTTTTCATTCTTTCAGTAAACATTTATTAAGTGCCTATTATATGCCAGGCACAGTGCTAGGCACTGGGAATGAAAAAAGAGGCAATCTTTGCCCTCAAAGATCTTATAGTCTTAATAGGGAAGAGTACATACAAACAAATATATGCAAAGCAAGCTAAGTGATAACTAGGAAATAATTAAAAGAGGGAAAAGCACTAGAATTAGAGGGGTTAGGGAAAGCATTACACGGGAGGTAAGATTTTAGTTGGCACTTAAAGGAAGTGAGGGAGGTCAGTAGTTGGAGCAAAAGAGGGAGTACATTCCAGGTATAGAGGACAAGCAGAGAAAATGCCCAGAACTGAGAAATAGAGTGTCTTGTTCCTGGTAGAGCCAGGTTAGTGTCACTGAATGGAAGAGCACATATAGAGAAATAAGGTGTTAGGAGACTGGAAAGGTAGGAAGGTGTCAAGTTTTGGAAGGCTTTGAAAGCCAAATATCATTTTGCATTTGCTCCTGGAAGCAATTGGAAGCCACTGAAGTTATATTGAATGAGAGGAGGGGTGTGTGTGGCATGATCAGACCTGCTTTTTAGGAAAATTTCCTTAGTGACTAAATGGAGAATGTATTGGAGTGGGGAGACACTTGAGGTAGACAGAACCACCAATAGGCCATTGCAATAATCAAAGTGGTAGGTAATGAGGGCCTGCACCAGGGTAGTGGTAATATCAGAAGAGAGAAGGAGATTTATTTAAGAGATGTTGCAATGGTGAAATTTACAGACCTTGGTAAGAGATTGGATATGAGGGAGTGAGAGATATTGAGGAATCCAGGGTAACTTTTAGGTTGTGAACCTTAGGGACTGGGATGATGGTGTTGCCATCTACAGCAATAGGGAATTTGGGGGGTATGGAATTTAGGGAGAAAGATAATGAATTCTCTTTGGACATATTTGGACATCCAGTTCAACGTATCTGAAAGGCAGTTGGAGATGTGAGATGAGGTCAGAAGAGAAATTGAGGCAAGAAAGATTTGAGAATCTTCAGCATAGAGATGATACTTAAATCCATGGGAGCTAATGAGATCATCAAATGAAGTAGCAGAGAAGAGAAGAGTACCCAGGAAAGAACCATAAGAATACCTACTGTTAGAGGGCATGATCTGCAGGAATATCCAGTAGAGGAAACACAGAAAGAGGGATCAGATAGGTAAGAGGAGAAGTTGGAGGCAGTGGTATCCCAAAAACATAGAGAGAAGAGTATTGAGGAGGAGTGATTAAATTACTGGAAAGGATGACCAGGAAGGCTGTGTCATCAGGCTGAAGCCAGATTTCAGGAACAGCTAGTAGAGGGAAGAGGAGTAGATTAAACATGATGGAGGGAAATTTGTTGCCTATGGAACAGGCATTTCAGACGGCACAGTGGGGAAGGATTGGGTTAAATAAGGATGAAATTTTAAGGAGTGTTGAGGGGGATAAGAATGAGAAATCGAGAGCAAGGGAGTGTGGAGTGGTATTTGGATAATGATCTACAGGAGTTCAAAGTAACTGGAATGTGTATGACCAGGTGTGAAACTATTCATCACTGAGTGGAGGACACCACTCCTCTACTCTCAGAGTACAGGCACAGCGGGAGACAGGAGACTTGAAGTCCAAAGGAAGATTGCTTTTCTGTGCACTGAGGGTTCTCCTCATTTCCATTTTGGACATTGGGCTGGCAGCAG
Source organism: Notamacropus eugenii (assembly GCF_028372415.1). Lineage (NCBI taxonomy): Eukaryota > Metazoa > Chordata > Mammalia > Diprotodontia > Macropodidae > Notamacropus > Notamacropus eugenii. The sequence continues at coordinate 76,643,442 of NC_092878.1, read as the reverse complement.
GAAATGGAAGATACCCTGTGCTGATATAAATGGAAATGGTTGTTTTGCCTGGTCTGGCCCTAAGCAGCCTTTCTTCAGGAAACACACTGCACTGAGAAGGAGATGGCAAGGTTCAGGGCACTAATGAACTGAAGTCTCAAGTATTCTCACCTAAGGAGGCTGATTCTGAGGCAACAGCAGGTATGGTAGATTGCCTGTGGAGATGGGACATGTCCTTTCCAGGAGTGGTAGTGTTATTTGATTATTGTTTTCATAGCAAAATGAGGGTTGGAGAATAGCAGAATGGGGTTAGAGGAAGGTACTTAAGGCATGGTGTAAGTATAGGAGTTAGTCTGATCCCACCCCCATGAGGAAAGCATGATCTGAGGACACAGCACATCAGGAATGCCAGGGTCTGGAGTCAGAGTCAGGAAAACAGCCTCAGGACAAAAACTGTAGGGTGAATGTTTTCATACTTAGAAGGAGTGTGGATGTCATTGGTGTGAATTCTTCTACCAACACAGATTACAACCCTTCACATCCTCTCATCTTGAGTGGTTATCCCACTCAGTTGTACCATAGTTTCTCAACAGAGGATTAACCTCACATACTAGAAACACTTCTCATGCTCTTTCAGTATCTTGATGCTTTTGTCTATTTTTTCTGACTTTGATCTCCATTTTCAGTCATACCTATTCCCAATAAAAGCCTAATGCCACTTTTTGCATGTAAGTCATCTTGGGTCACACTTTAGTCTACTTACTGCCCACTAAATTCTTTTCCATTCACCTTAAGATTATTTGCAATTTTAACTCTTTTGAGATTATGGTGTTCTAGGATTTACAGGCATATAGCATCCCTGTGACTGTATTGGAATTAAAGAGATAGACTTTGTAGCCCAAAGATGATCTTGAAATTTTCATTTAAAGTTGAAATAATGGGGGGTGGAGCGAAGATGGCAGACTAAGAAGACGCACTTACGCAGGGTCTTCCCCACAGCCCATAAAATACCTTTGAGAGGGACTCTCAACAAATTTTGGAGTAGCAGAAGTGGAGAACAACAGAATGGAGGAGATTTCCAGCCCACAGTGACCTGAAAGGCCCACGGAAACGTTGGTTGCACTGGACACGGAGCCAAGCGTGGAGGCCAGCCCAGCCTTGGCCGAGCGGCGCGGCACAACGAGACTCTGGGAGGAGGACACCTGGGGGCAGAATCTCCAGTCACAGTAGCAGGTCCTCAGATCCCTCGGCCCACAGGCCCCAAAGGTCAGTGTTGGGGTCTGATCAGCAGGCCAGGAAGGGAGAAGAGCTTTCCAATAGCTCCGGCAGCAGGCAGCGGCCACAGAGCCTGCACAGCAGCCCTTATGGAAGCTCCATCATTGAAGCGTAAAAACCCCTGGGGGCATTGAAGAGCTGAGTCTTACCTCCGACCTGGGTGGAGGCCCTGGGAAAGCTGGTCTTTGTCTCACACTGAACAGCAGCCCTGCCCATCCAGCTTATCTGAAAATCAGCCCCCAGTGTTGACTTGGGAACTGGAGGCCAAGTGGCTGTGGAGAGGTATCTGCTAAGATTCTGGGCACAAAAATCCCTCTCTGCATCCAGACCAGTACACGCTTGATTGTGCCACCTTGGAGGAACTGAGATCTCACAGATTCCCAGAGTATACCGTACTCTTGACAAAGGACCCAAAAGTCAAGTAACTAGTTGGGAAAATGCCCAAAAAAGGGAAAAAAAGTAAGACCATAGAAGGTTACTTTCTTGGTGAACAGATATCTCCTCCCATCCTTTCTGATGAGGAAGAACAATGTTTACCATCAGGGAAAGACATAAAAGTCAAGGCTTCTGTATCCCAAACACCCAAAATAAATATTCAGTGGGCTCAGGCCATGGAAGAGCTCAAAAAGGATTTTGAAAATCAAGTTAGAGAGGTGGAGGAAAAACTGGGAAGACAAATGAGAGACATGCATGAAAAGCAGGTCAACACCTTGCTAAAGGAGACCCAAAAAAAGGCTGAAGAAAATAACACCTTGAAAAATAGGCTAGCTCAATTGGCAAAAGAGGGTCAAAAAGCCAATGAGGAGAAGAATACTTTAAAAAGCAGAATTAGCCAAATGGAAAAGGAGGTTCAAAAGCTCACTGAAGAAAATAGTTCTTTCAAAATTAGAATGGAACAGATGGAGGACAATGACTTTATGAGAAACCAAGAAATCACAAAATAAAACCAAAAGAAGGAAAAAATGGAAGATAATGTGAAACATCTCATTGGAAAAACAACTGACCTGGAAAATAGATCCAGGAGAGACAATTTAAAAATTATGGGACTACCTGAAAGCCATGATCAAAAAAAGAGCCTAGACATCATCTTTCATGAAATGATCAAGGAAAACTGCCCTGAGATTCTAGAACCAGAGGGCAAAATAAATATTGAAAGAATCCACCGATCACCACCGGAAAGAGATCCAAAAAGAGAAACTCCTAGAAACATTGTGGCCAAATTCCAGAGTTCCCTGGTCAAGGAGAAAATATTGCAAGCAGCTAGAAAGAAACAAATCAAGTATTGTGGAAATACAATCAGGATAAGACAAGATCTAGCAGCTTCTACATTAAGGGATCGAAAGGTGTGGAATATAATATTCCAGAAGTCAAAGGAACTAGGACTAAAACCAAGAATCACCTACCCAGCAAAACTGACTATAATACTTCAGGGGAAAAATTGGTCTTTCAATGAAATAGAGGACTTTCAAGCATTCTTGATGAAAAGACCAGAGCTGAAAAGAAAATTTGACCTTCAAACACAAGAATGAAGAGAAGCATGGAAAGGTAAACAGCAAAAAGAAGTCATAAGGGACTTACCAAAGTTGAACTGTTTACATTCTTACATGGAAAGACAATATTTGTAACTCTTGAAACTTTTCAGTATCTGGGTAGTTGGTGGGATCTCACACACACACACACACACACACACACACACACACACACACACAGTGAGTTGAATAGGATGGGATAGTATCTTTAAAAAATGAAATTATGCAGTGAGAGAGAAATATATTGGGAGGAGAATGGGAGAAATGGAATGGGGCAAATTATCTCTCATAAAAGAGGCAAACAAAAGACTTTTCAGTGGAGGGAAAAAGAGGGGAGGTGAGAGAAAAACATGAAGCTTACTCTCATCACATTCCACTAAAGGAAGGAATAAAATGCACACTCATTTTGGTATGAGAACCTATTTTACAATACAGGAAAATGGGGGAGAAGGGATAGGAGGGGTGGGAGAGGATAATGAAGGGGAGGGCAGTGGGAGGAGGGAGCAAATTGAGGTCAACACTCTTGGGGAGGAACAGGATCCAAAGAGAGAACAGAAGCAATGGGGGGGCAGGATAAGATGGAGGGAAATATACTTAGTCTTACACAACATGACTATTATGGAAGTCATTTGCAAAACTACAGAGAGATGGCCTATATTGAATTGCTTGCTTCCCAAAGGGAATGGGTGGGGAGAGAGGATGAAGAGAAGTTGGAAGTCAAAGTTTTAGGAACAACTGTTGAGTATTGTTCTTACTACTGGGAAATAAGAAATGCAGGTAATGGGGTATAGAAAGTTATCTGACCCTACAGGACAAAAGAGAAGATGGAGACAAGGGAAGGATGGGATGTTAGAAGAGAGGGCAGATTGGTGATAGGGGCAATTAGAATGCTTGGCATTTTGGGGAGGGGAGAGGAGAGAAATGGGGAGAAAATTTGGAACCCAAAATTTTGTGAAAATGAATGTTAAAAGTTAAATAAATAAATACATAAGACAGGAAAAACAAGGATGACAAATTTACTTCACAACATAAAGCCTAGAAAGACAATGTGGTGTACTACAAAGAATGCTGAATTTGGAGTCGAGGACCTGGGTTTGAATACTGACTCTGCTCCTGACCATTTAGGCGGGTTCATTTACTTCTCTGGGCTTTAGTTCATCTGTAACTTGAGGGACTAACACTCTCCCAGGGCCCTTCTAATTCTAAACTTGTAATCCTCTATTTTCATTCTTATCTGTTTTTTTAACCTTTCACCACAATGAATGGAAGAATATAAGTCTCTTACAGGAAGCATAAGCTAAAGAAAGGGGGAAAAACCCTTTGTTACATGTAAAATAGAAACATTTTACAAATAGCTAATATGCAAACTTGTAATATTTTTCTTTTTTTACTTGCTGCTGAAAAGGGGTTCCAGGTAATTCTTCTCTTTTGCTATACTGTATATATATAGTTCCTCATTTTATATATCAGTGTTTTTCATCTTCATCATTAATAAGTTGTCATTGGCTGAATATACCTCACTTATCTTTAAACTTTTACATTTTGTTTCAGGGTTAGAGTTCCACTGAAATAGCCTTTTATTTATTAATTTTTTTACTATAATACTTAATGTTTTTGCTTTTTAGTAAAATGCATCTGTAATAAAAGCTTTATCTAGTATTTGACTGGCAAACTTCCTCTTTGTACAAACTATTCCATTTGGCAAATCATTGCTAATCTCTAGAAGAGCTATTATTGATGTTTAAGTTGAATTTGCTTTATCTAATTGGATTTTAGTCTGTAGAATTCTTGAATAATGATAGGAAGGAAAAATTCACTTTTTCATATCATTTATGTAAAATAAGCAAAGGATTTTAAATAAGCTCCTATAGACTGAAAGAGGTTCATAATGTGAAATGTGTTTCTCTTTTATGGGAATACATAGCTTGTATATTATAGCCTAACTGTCTCAATGAACGAACACATGGGATTCATAGCAAGTACCAGTTATAGGTGGAGAGATCCTTCCCCTTGCTAACTTCTGCTTTTGAGTGCCAATGTCTTTGTGAAGCAACAGGTTCGGAAGTCTGGGTCCAGGGTAAGATCTGTTGCATGTCAATCGTCCCTCATCACCTGGTAATGTTAATTGATGTTGTATAACTTCTTCCTGGTCCTGTGCAGTATAGTTTTCTGCAGAGGATTTGGATGAAAAATAAACTTTCTCAAATATTTTTAATACTGATGTTGTATTATAATACTGTCCTCAGAGTCCATTCATTGGTTCTGTACTATATGATTTACAAGTGCTATGTGAGCTCTTTATTATTATTTATTATTATTATTCTTAACCTGCTTTCTTTAGAGTTCAAGATAGCTCCATATACCAGATTTTGTGCTGTTATGTTATGTTATGGCCAGAGTTCAGTAAAATTAATTTTGAGTACTCAGTAAATCATTTAATCCTCCTTCTCTTAGAGTTTAAGATTCCTAAGTAGTAGCATATGTAGAATTAATGAACCTACACATTTGACTGTCAAATAATAGGCATTTTGAAAACAAGGAAGTCCTGGTTCTGATCACAGTTTGTTAAAATTGATTCATAAAGCAAGCAGGCACTCAAGATTGTGGAGATTAAGGAAGAGAAAAATTAGAAATGTATTGACAGTGAAGGAATGGAAGCTTATAAATAAGAGGGGAACTTGCTGATTTATTAGTGATAGGGAAAAAACAATTGCAAAAAAGCTCTTTGCTACCTATAAAGCATGAAAATGTATTTAGAGAGTTTTGTTCCAATTTTGAAATGTTGGAAATTAGTTGTTCATTTATTAGAAAGGAATTCCTGAGGAAAGATTATGTTATAGAAAAAAATTAAAACAATTATAGATTAAAAGTCCTTCCAGTTAAAAGGCTTTCATTTATATAATTTTTAAAAGCAGCCTCATGGTCATAAAGTGAGAAAAATTAGTCTGAGAATGCCAGCAACCTCTATAATATATACTCATCTCACTAGGTTACCTGTGCCTGGTAAACAGCAATGTAGCTGCTGTATTCAAGAATTTGTACCATTACTTTCCCAGCTCCTAGTGGTTATTCCAGGGGTGGGAAACCTGCGGCCTTGAGGTCACATGTGGCCTTCTAGGTCCTTGGATGCGGCCTTTTGAATGAGTACAAGTTTTACAGAACAAATCCTTTTATTAAGGGGATTTGTTCTGTGAAGTTTGGATTCAATCAAATGGCCACGCTTGAGGACCTAGAGGGCCACATGTTGCCTTAAGGCTGCAGGTTCCCCACCCCATGTAATTCCCTTGTCACTCTGGGCTCTGATTTGGCATTAGGGACCAAAGAACTGTATGGATTAACTAGCAACATGATTTCCTCTCTTTTCCTTTTTCTACATGCTCCCTCCTTCTATGTTTCTATGCCCTATCAGTACATTACAGAAAAAAACAAAACATTGGTTTGAGTTTAAAATTCCCTAACTTTTATTCCCAGTTTGATGATTAGCTTATGTGAAAATGAGCAAATCACTTGACCTCCTTACATTTGTTTCTTCAGTTGTAAAATTGGGGATACCTGATTCCTATATACCTCATAAGAATATTATGAGGATTAATTAGGTTTTAAAAACCTAGTGAATGCTTTTAAATCCTTGATGATTTATGCTATACAGATTTAGTAAGTGGTCACATTATGATTGGTAGATCAAGAGACATTGTTAAAGTGGAGTGGTTTATATATGGCTTTTTTCTTACTCTTGACTATGTCAGACCTCGAGTTTTCTAAAATAACATTACAGTCTAGGATATAATGGATGTAAACTTATCCTCAATAAGGTTACAGTCCTTACGCTGTAGATTATAATTCCTGTTCACTTTATTTTTAGGGATAGGAGGGTTAAGAATAATATACCTTAAATTATGAAAAATATAGAAATTAAAATATAAATGAAAAACTCTTAAGAAACTACAACCACATATTACTGTGGATTGATAACAGTTTTAAATTACTATTTAATGTTTTACAGTTTGCAAGTCACTTTCCTCAAAACAATCCTCTGAAGTAAAAAGTGCAAACATCATTGTTTCTTTTATAGATGAGGAAACTGAGTCTCAGGTTGTGATTTGCCTCTGATTTCATAGCTAGTGAGTGCCAGAGCTGAGACTTACACCCACGTCTTCTGATGGTAATCTAGTGTTCATAAAGATTTTTAGTATTAAAACAGTGAGGACAGTTTAATTTCACAGTTTTCTCTTTTCAGACAATAGAGTAGAAGAGTTTTAAAGACAGAATGGGTGACAGACCGCCTTTTCTTATTCACAGTTCTCTATTTCAGACCACCAGTTAGTAGGGCATTACCACAGCCTGAAAAACTTCAGACAAACAACGTTGGCAAAAAAAAGAGGCCTGTCGAGGTAAGGAGGATTCCATTTGGTATTAATCAAAGCAGAGCTTTTGTGTGCTCTTCTTCATAGTGTCTGTGGTGACTTTTAAAATCCCTTCACTGAACAGAACCCCAGACAGAGTCAGATCCTAAAGAATTTCTAGACTTCAGGCTAATCCAATCTCTGATGAAGTTACAAATGCATTACTTTTGATTTGAAATTTTATTGTTGTTGGATCTGTCAGTAGGCTGAAAAATTTAACTGCTTGTATCAGGAGTAATTATGACTTAGATACATGGAATACTTTGTCATTAATAATATTAGAATGTTTAGCAATAGTAAAAAAAAAGAAAAAAACAAAACAACTTAGAATACATATCGAGGACATGTTCTTTTTCCCAATCTGATTCTTATCAGATTTTTAAAGAAAAAATCAAAACTCTTTGGATAAGAGGATGTCTTTTCCGTGTTGTGTGTTACAATTTTGCGTTCTTTAAGTACATACAATACACTAAGCATTGTAAAGAATCCCTGGAAAACCTAACTTTAATTGATAGAAAAAAGTTTTCTGTGCAAAAGTATGCCTAGAATTAGAAAATATGGCATCAGTCTAATTTTATGATTCTGTCTTACAAACACCAAATGATATTTTAAAAAATATGTACAACACAAAATTTAGCTTTATGAAGTATGCTAATATATTATCCATAGAACAAAGCTTTGGAAAAAAGTATATTAAAGGATTTTAATTTCATTATTGCTGTATCCTTATTCTTGATAGGACCTCGTGTTGGAACTTGTTTTTGGCTATCGAGGCAGAGATTGCAGGAACAATGTTCACTATTTGAATGATGGCAATGATATAATTTACCACACTGCATCTGTTGGGATCTTACACAATGTGGCAACAGGTTGGGAAAACTGCACCCCTTTTTTTTAAAATTAAGCTGCAAAAACACTATTTTAGTATTAGGGAAACCTCACACAGTAATAATAACTTTAAGATAGAGGAGGCTATTAAAATTAGAATATTTCATTATTATTAAATGTGATAATTCTCTTAGAATGACCACGAAGACAATAGGAAAGGACTTCTTTATACTACAGTTTTTCCTAGTGACATCACTGTCAGAAGGGGAGCTATATTACAATATTAATTCAGTTATGCATGCTATAATACTTTGAAACAGTACTTCTTGATAAACCTGTTATGGAAATACAAACAAGTTGTCCAGTCATCGTGAATAATTAAAAGATGTGAAGAATGAGTATCAATTATGTAGGACTAGGATCCAACAGCCAAGAAACCCAAGAGGGTCAGGCCATGAAGAAAACCAAAAAAGTAATACATCTACTCTTATACTCTTCATGATTTGTTCTTTAATTAAAAATTAGAGAAAGTAACTTTTTGAATGCCTACCTAGCTTTTTTTGGTGATGTTGAGGATTAAATTAAATGCTGCTATTATTATCATCATCATATAATTAAATTACCCAAACCATCATTTGATGAAAAATTGAACATATTGGTGAAATATTTATTTACGTATTTCTTAGCTTTCCCACTAATATTTTTTTACTATGAAATAGGCAGAAAATTATGAAAGCATTTCACTTCATTGCTGCAACCTAGATATATTCTAGACAGAGGTATCAAACTCAGAGCAGTGGGCCACATGCATCCTCAGAACTCCCCAGTGCTGCCTAAGCAAGATTAAAATGTAATTGTGAGATGTTTAACAAAATAAATGAAATCCAACATGAGTAATGTTCACCTGTGGCCTTTTATGTCAGCGTACTGCCTGCAGCAATCCATTTCTCTTTGAGTTTGACACCATTAGTTTAGAATAAGCAATATTTTACTTCTCTACTTAAATGTTTTCAAACTCTTGTTCTTAAAATGCATTACAGTAGTAAACAGTGAATTAATACATGTTCTTAATTTTAGGCTCTCAGAGTTTTTATCAGGAACATAATGATGATATTCTGTGCCTCACTATAAATCAGCACCCCAAATTTATCAACGTAGTGGCAACTGGCCAAGTAGGTATGTTTGTAATTTTTAAAAAGAATTGTATAAATGTATAAATGAAAAATGTTAGGCTTATATGACATTTTTATGGAAGAAAATATTGGGATTTATGTATGTTTGTTATCTCTGTACTCTTTCTCGTTTACTTGTTTGTTTGTTTTGTTCAAGTTATGAATATACCACTAAAAATAGTTTTGGGAGTAAAAGGTAACCATTGCCGTGGATTTGTGTCTTGGACCCTGCTGCTTCAACTTTGTTGTCTAGACAACAAGCCTGAGGTTTCCTCATCTGTAAGTAAACTAAGTCAGGTTATAGTTTAAACCACTTAGAGGTCTCAGCATGTCCTAATTTGAAAGGGAAGATTTACATATCACCAGGGTCACTGAGAAAACTCAGTAAGCATGAACACCATGAAATAAACAAGCAAACAAACAAAAGCCAGAGCAATACACCAATGATTATCAATATTAAATAACAGCAAGTTTTCTTGTAACCTGGTAACCCACTCCCAGTGTTCACTTAATCAGCACATTTTATCTTGAGTCCCAGATATCCCACGTAGTTGTCTCATTGCTGGAAGCATCTTTCCTTGGACATTCCGGAATAGTCCTTGTCCTTAGGGCAATTCAAAAGGCGACGTCTCGTAGAATATCTGCTTCTCTGCTCTGGCTCCAAGTCATTTACAGAGATATCTAGGTGATTGTACTAAAATCTGTCAATAACAAGATTCGCTACTATTTAGTACAACCTTCTAAATTTGTTTTTCCAATAAATAGTTCATATGATAAAAACTAGCTCAAACTTTATGAATCTAATCCTTTTAACAACAGAACTGTAAGAACAGCAAATTAGGAACCCATATAATTCACCTGAAACTTCAGAGAATTTCAGTTTTTACATACGACTTGCTCTTTCTGTCTTTACCCAAACCTTGTGTCTGATATGGAAAGTGTCTTCACAACCTGAAAGAAGGCCTGCCTGCCTTAGAAAATGAGCCCTCCCATCTTTTAATTTTATCACATAGTTACTTCAAAATAGTGGGAAAAGAAAAAAATTATTTAAATTCCTTTACAATTATTAATATAATTTTATATGTAAAATCTTTAATCCAATTTTGAGACCTTATTATTACTAAAACATGTTCAAAGACTGTATTTCCCATTGGAAACATTGCCATTGGAAGCCAAGCAAAAATATGTATGTGTGCATGTGTATACACACACACACACACACACACACCTATATGTATATATGCATTCTAGTTCTTAGATGTCTAAGTCTAATCTTATTGCTTTATCAAAGTTTACTACTCCATTAAATTTGAAAAACTTAAATCTTTATCTTATTCCCCCATTTTTGAAGATATATATACGTATACACATATATGTATATGTGTGCACATGTGTGTGTTGTATATATGTGTGTGTGTGTATATGTCCCTTACATCATCTTGAAGGAATTTGGTACTTTAAAGACCTAGTCTTATACATGAATATAACTGTCAGCAAGAAACATAGGATATAGAGTTAACCATAAATAAAGATGAAAAATACTAAGATCTTTCACACTTGCATCCTGTTATAGAACCCAGATGTTTTAGTATTAATTAATATTTAGTATTGCAGTGACAAAAACTTCTACTATTCAACTGGCCTGATTATAGAAATTTGCTATGAAAGGAGAAAGGAGGGACATACTCCAACTTCCTTAGGGCTGTTGTGATGAACAAATGAAGGAAGATATATGAGAAGTATACAACATAAATGTAGACTACTTGTATTATTATTGGCAGTAACAACATATTAGTCAGATCCATGCTACACATTTCATCCAAGCTGTTGTTTTGAAACGTTTCTGCCATAACAAATGGAGGTTTCCAAGTAAATGCTTTATTATTTATTAGTGTTAGTGAGACATACTCAGTTTTTTGCACACTATGATACCATTTCTTAATTCCATTAATTCAGATGATATTAAAGGGAAATAGAAAGTCTGATTTCAGTAATACAATGGAATTCTGAAGCATTTATCTTAGAATTGTATAATACTTAATTTCTCAGATGAGGCTTCCCCTGCCAAAAAATGTTACTTGACAAAAGATTAAATAGTGAATGGCAGAAACTGAGACAAGCACCTAGGTCTTGTGAGTTCTGGGCAAATGATTTTCTGCTAGAAGATGTTTTTATGGATACTGAATGTCCTTGAAAAAAATGAAAATAACATGCACATATATATTTGATTGCTTTAAGCCTTTTTCTAGTATTCAGTTTTTATTTGCTCCCAATCCCTTTTTCCTCAATTTATTTTGTGTAGAGCACTCTCCTCAGTGTTGGTATATTGCATGCAAACTCCTGTGGCTAAAATTAAATTCCTTAAACAGAGATTTCTAAGCATCAAACAACTCATGGTTAGCAGCTTTAAAATCAAGTGGAAGAATTTGATAGGAGAAATAGTGAAAAGAGAACCAAAAGGAAGGAGGGAAGGAGGAAAAGGGGGAGAGAGAGAGAGAGAGGAGAGAACTGATTTAGAATAAGTATTGAACCTGATAGCATTTGATAGCCAAGAGAAAGTCTTTTATTGGTGAAGTTTTTTTGTTCATTATAATTTTTCTCTGACTCTTATTTTCATATTTGGTTCTTTTATTTTGAACCTCTTATCTTGGTTCACATGTCTTTCTTAAGCACTATACAAGAATGAAAAAAATACTAGATCTAGAGAAATCTAGAAGAAAATCTAGAGAAGCAAAATGATCAGATATGGTCAATTTAATCAGATTAGCTATTTGGGGCAGATGTTATTTCATTTTCATTTCAGGGAACTCTTGGGACAAGACTCTCTCCAACAATGCAGATCAGCTTGTAATTTATACTTTAAGAGTTCCTCTGGGCACTGATATATTATGCAAATAACCAGTATGTGTCAGAGGCAAGAACTTGAACCCAGGTTTTCAAGATGGAGGCAAGTTCTCTGTCCCCCATACCACACTTTGTCTCCTTACATCAACCATATTATGATTAGTGTGAATCAGTCCATTATAGATTTGGCCAGTTGGTCATACCAGCTATCAGAAAATTTGCAAAGAAATGAAGTATAGGGTTGTTTTTGGTTGCACTGATTATGACTTTCAGAGCTAGACTGAGTATCTAATAGACATGGCAACCTTTATGTTTCTTTTAAATCTTTTGATTGTTTACATTAAAGAAGTCAAACTGATGTGCTGAAAACTTTCCCTCAGTGTGTTACTCTTTCTTGGACCTTAGCACATTTTCATTATTATATGTGTCTATTCTAACCAGGAAAGTATTTTAGTGCTCTTGGAAATTTTCTGTATTCAAAGTAATATACAAAAATATAGCACTATACTAAACATAGACATCCCTCTGGAGTATTCCTGTAGCCTCTACTTTCCTGTTAGGCTCTAGTTCATACCTTCGTTATTTCTCACCAGGACTATTTCAGTACCTTGCTACTTGGTCTTTCTTCCTTGTCTCTCCCCTTTTTATTCTGTCTCACAGCTGCCAAAAAGTATTTTCTGAAAGCTCAAGTCTGAACCATATCACTCCACTACTCAGTAAATTCTAGTGTCTCTCTGAGTAAAGACTAAATATTATTTCATCTTTAATCCCTTTTAAATTTCTCTGTGTTATATAGTATGCATAATTACAAGTACAACAGTACAAATAACATAATTTATAAATATGTAAATATTGGCACTGTGTGCTCAAAAACTTTTTTTCTAATGGGTTGTGCACTCAAAAAAGTTGGAAGACTATTCCTATAAATATATGAAATGTGTTATGGCTTTTTTGTGATAACCAAAGAAAAATTATTTCCCGAATTTAGCTCATGTAACTTATCTTGGTCTATGATATAGTTAAGTTCCTATTTATTGCTTCATTTTTAAAGCAATACTACCAGTATTGATGAATTATAAGATGACCTAAAAGCTAGTGTTGATCAATCATAGTTTTTGAAATTTTTGTTCCTTATCATGTGTATTATTTATGATCTAATGATTTTTCTGCTGCTTTTCCATTACAGGAGACTCAGCAGACATGTCAGGTAAGGGAAATTAAATTCTAAGTTTTTTCAGGTTATTAAAGTAGTGATCGTCCAAAAATTGTATAAAGTAATAATTCAGTAAGCTCTTATTAAGTAACTGCTATGTGTTAGACACTGTAGTAGTTACTGGGGATATCAAGGCAAAAATGAAAATAGTCTGACCTTAAGGAGCTAACATTCTACTGAGGCAAAGTAACATTTACAGAAATATAAAATACAAAGTAAACTCAAAGTTATTTTGGAAGGGACCATTGAACAGCTGTGAGGATCATGAAAGGCCTCTTGCTGGCCTTTAAGTAAGAGAGAGCAAGCATTCCAGTTCTGGAAGACACAGCCTAGGCAAAAGCACAGGAGGGAAGATGGAGTATACCGGGGATAAACAAGTAGGCCAGTTCAGTGAGAACACAGTTCAGATAACTTATACGTGGGAAATAATTTGAAAGCAGTCTAGAAAGAGAGTTTGAAGCTAGCTTGTAAATGTCAAACAGTTTGTACTTTATCCTTGAGGCAGTGGGGGTGATGCCTGAAGCTTTTTGAACAGCAGGGTGACATGGTCAGACCGGTTATTGAGGAATATCAATCTGGCAGATGTTGGAGGATCAGTTGAACAGAGGAGCAGTAGAGACTAGAGGTAAACGGTAATGACTGATACAGAGAATACCACAGATCAGTCTTTAGACTATTAGATGAGGATTTCCCAAATTAATCTGGCCACAGGACACTTTTAGGCTTGAAATATACTAGTGGAATCCACAAATACTAGTTGCAGAGTCTGGGGGTAAAAAAAATGCCCTTGGGACAAAGCAGAAACCTCAGTTTAGAATAAATGAAATGGAGCCTACTTTCCTACTGATTAATTGATGGGTATAAAATTGTATAGAGTAACAAGGTATATGACCATATTTCCAGAGATGTTCAAATTACTGATACATCACTTTGAAGTCCAAGATCTTGATACCAAATAGAAATGAATAGTTTCTCTTGCTCAAAATATATTTAAAATTTTAAAAGGACATAGTTCTATTCTTTAATAAATAAATGATCAAAAAATATGAAGAATACAAAGCAGTTGGTAACTATATTTGAAAAATTCTCCATATCACTAATAATAAGAGAAATTCAAATTAAAATGACTCCAAAGTGCTTCACACCCATCATATTGGCAGAAATGACAAAAAAAAGGAAAATGGTAATTGCTGGAAACACTGTGAGAAGACAGGAACACTAATGCACCATTGTGGAAAGCGTGGAACTATTTAGAACTATTCCCTACAAGTCACTATACTGTTCATATCTTTGAGTAAGTAACTTTGACTACTACCAGGCATATACCACACATAGGTAAAAGACAGGGAAAGATCTGTTGTAATAGCAAAGGGCTGAAAACAAAGTGGGTGCTCATCAATTGGAAAATGACTGAATAACTTTGGTATATGTGTAGTAGAATATTACTATGATGAGAAATGATGAATATGGTGGATTCAGAGAAACACAGGAAGACCTGAATTGAACAAGGTGAAGTGAGCAAAAAACAACTTATACAGTTACTATAAAAATTTATAGGAAACCAACTTTGAAAGACTACAGGACAATGATCAATGCCAGTCATGACTGATGATATCCCTCCTACCTCTTAGAAAGATAGTGGTCTGGACTCTAGAAGTTCTGAATGAGATATGAATTATTAGACATAGACAATATGTTTGTTTTATTTGACCATATTAATTTGTTACAGTTTGTGGGGGGAGGGAAAAAGAGCTGGTGAGTAATGATATAGATTTTTTTTTAAAGAGCAATGAGTTGTTTTTTAAAACAACAGAATAAAACAGAAAGAAGTTCCCAGAAGACACAGACAAGCAGGGAAGGTTTATGACCAGGTTGAATTTAATATATCCTTTTTTAAATGCTGCATGTAATAGGAGTTTACAGTTTCACATAAAATCCTCCTTTTATGATATTCTTATTTTGAAATATTCATATTTGTTAAATTCACAATACAAAATAATTTTAAAAGATAGTTATTTTTCCCCATGAATTTATAATTTAATAAGTAGATTTAGTCAATTTTTTTAGTCAGTAAACGTTTGTTAAGCACCTACTATGTTACAGACATTATGCTCAGTGCTGGAGATGCAATAAAATAGTCCTTACTTTCTAGGGAGTCACAGTCTAATGGGGGAGATGGCATGCAAATGACTATGTATAAACAATACACACATACATACAGGATAAATTAGAGATAATCAACATATGAAAGTCATTAGGATTAGGGCTTAAGACATTAGGCTGAATTTGTTTGAATTTGTGGTATTTTTGTAATATAACTAGGAGGTTGCAATTTTTAAAATTTAAATAAATCCCTGATATCAGATATTATTTGTCTCTTTTAATTTTAAAAAAAAGTAAAAGGTAAGTATGCCAGTTATTTGGCATGACTGATGGTTTGGTTAAATGGAAGCTTACTATAATTGTATATAATTTTGAATTTTGTAGCAGTTTTACCTGAACATTTTTTCCTTTTTTTCTAAATATTTTTTACAATTACCTGTAAACTTTTCTAACATTTTTTTTTTAGTTTTGAGTTCTAAATTTCCACCCTTCTTCCCTTCCCCTTAGTTGAGAAGGCAAGCAATTTGATGTAGATTATACATGTTGAAGTTTTTTTCAATGCCATAATTCTTAAATTAGCTTTTACATTTTGCTAACATAATAGGTGGGATCCTAGGAAATATATATCTACACACACACACACACACATATATATGTATATATATATACACACACACACACACACACACATACACACACATATCTAGAAATATATATCTGTATACATACATATATTTACATATGCAAAAAATCCTTGTGTAGTGATTGCCACTGAATCATCTTAGCATAGTAGATAGAGGACCAGCCTTACAGACAGGAAAGACCTATATTTAGATCTTCCTTCAACATATACTATATGACCATAAGTCTACCCCAGGAGTACTCCAGATAGCTTTCTAATGCTGTTTTAGGTGGAGTTCCCAATACTAAATAAATTCTCCATATACCCCCACAAATACATTGTTAATGGACAAATTATGTAATGATATAGTTATGTATTTAAATTTTGAACATTTGCGGTCTTAAATTATTTATTGATTTTATGTTGCTTTAGGTTTTTTCTTCCTAGTCAAAAGTTTATGTAACTAAATAATGGGGACTGAGGTGGAGGAGAGGAGGGATAAGAAACTGGAACTGTGATTTCACTGATAAAGGGAATTCTGAGATGAGGAAACTCATTTTATTGATGTAGGTTAGCACCTTCTCTACAACTTACAGTCCTAAGAGAGTTGTTTGTATTACTAAGAGGTTAAGTCACAAAGCCAGTATATGTCAGATATGGACCTTGAATTCATTTGTTTCTGATTCTGAGACCAGCTTGCTGTGCTTTATCCTCTGCTGTCTTTGAAACTAAATAATATATAATTAATAGAAGAGATGTAAATACCTTCTGGATGACTGCAAGACTTTAGTTGGGTTTCTTGCTATGCTTTCTTAAACTACTTTTGTCCTGCACTGCTTCTTATTTTCTTATAAGGCAATAATAGTCGTAATCTTCCACCATTTCTTATCCATAAGATTTTGAAAACAAGATTATATTCTAACACAATGTTGCTTTTAGCCAACATTGTTCTCTGCTAGGCAAATAAGTTAAATGTTCACTGAATAAGGTCATTTTAGATTCTCTTGGACTCCTCCTCATTATGGCAATTGATTTACATTGCTTAACTTCATTTGAAATTGTTGCACTCAGTATCAGTATCCTTTCCTTTGTTTCGGATTATTGTCAACAACTTGTCTGAATAGAACATGTTGGGATGAATAGTTTGGATCATGTGTGATATATTTTCTGATTTTTATTCTTTTAACTTTGTATTAATTTTGATCTTTGTTCTAACAAATTTGATTTGACAGTGGACAGACAGCTACATCAAGAATGATCTATTTCTTCTCTGTTAAAATATAGTCAGTTTCATGTTGTATCAGTCAGTTCACCGCTTTCTGATTCCTTTCTCAAAGAAAGTATTCATGGTCTATAGGTATGGGCTATTGTGTATTCTACAAGTCTTCGATTCTAAGCCATATATTCTAACATTCTTTTTTACTAACCTCACCTATCCTTTCCTTTGTATTGAGGTTGCCAAATATGAAAGCTTATGTTGAACTAATCTGAAGTATTTTAGCAGATTCTTCATTGATTTTCTCTACCTCTTTATTCTCTGCAATGGATGATGACACACAAACTGCAGTTATTTTCATAGTGGCCTTTTTTGCAAATACTTATCATGAGTATTGATGAGTTTATTAATAGCATAATATGACCAAGTATTTAATGCAAAAGTGTTTCTTTCTGCCTTTAGAAACACAATAAAGCTAACTCTGCCAACTCTTACTTGCCTTTCCAAGGAAAACTGCAAACTTTCTTTAAAACATGGTATGATTGATAAGAGTCCTAGACTTTCGTAAGAAAGACTTGGGTTCAAATGATGCCTCAGATACTTACTAATCCGTGCCTTTAGGCACATCATTTAACCTCTTTGAACCTCAGTTTCTTCATCTGTAAAATGAGAATTATAATAATGCCTACATTACAGGGTTGTGAAAATCAAATGAGCTAACCTGAATAATGCACCATTTAAATGTGAGCTATTAGTAGTTTTACATTATTAATGTCTTTTGGTTTTGTTTATAACAAGAATTTCAAAACTAATATAATTCACTTGCTTTAGTAGCATGTTTTGGTATTGGTAATTACACAGAAATCCCCCTTTGAGTGCCAACAGTGAAGGTAATGTTTATAGATAACCTGAAAACTATGTGATTCTCAGCATCCTCCCTCCTATTCCTGGCACTCTTCCCTTAACACTGCAGAGGTGAAGGTGGGGCACACACCTGAGGACCATTTTGTGTGGCCAAAGAATAGATTCCCCAAAATGCCAGCTAATTGGCAATTTCCAAACTTAGTGAGGCTCAGCCCGAGGTAACAGAGTCTGCTGCCAAGACTTCTCTTGAACCTTTTCTAGTTGGTAAAAGAGGCCAGAGCTTGTTCCCCACTGAATTAGTTTTCAAGAACCTAGAGTCAATTCCATGCCATAATGAGGCATTGAGAAAAGGATGGGTGAAGGAACCCTGCCCATATTTTTACAGTGAGCCCTTTTCCCCTTAAGAACAGCAGAACAGTCATGCCCCAGATGTGCTTACAGAAGAAGGAGAAATGAGACTGAAGAAAGCAAAGACGGGAAAAGGAGATGGGTTGTACCAAGTATTC
Source organism: Notamacropus eugenii (assembly GCF_028372415.1). Classification (NCBI taxonomy): domain Eukaryota; kingdom Metazoa; phylum Chordata; class Mammalia; order Diprotodontia; family Macropodidae; genus Notamacropus; species Notamacropus eugenii. The sequence continues at coordinate 76,624,888 of NC_092878.1, read as the reverse complement.
ACAGAGGAAGAGCCCTCTGCTGGAAGGGACAGAGTTTGAAGGGCACTGAGGTCTGTATTCTCAGAACACACTAAGTTATAGAAACCGAAATCTCCTATTACCCTCATTACTAACAGTCTGTATGCCACCTCCTCACCTGGCCCACTCTTTCAGCCAGATTCCAGCTATACTTTATTTCATTCTCTGTGCCCTTTGGATCTTCTCAAGTATCTTCACAGCTGTCTGATAGCCAGTGTGTACCCTTCATCTCCCCCGCCCCCAGTCTTAGAACCCTGAACAAAGCAGTGCCACTTCTCCTGGAAGGAGTGTGTCCCTCCCCTCCCCTGGGCCCCACTCATGGTACTAGCAGTTTTTTAGAGTGCCCATTGACAACATTTGCTGTCTTCCCCATAGAATATCAGTGTGAGCTCCTATAGGGAAGGTACTCTCCTTTGTGTTTTTATTACTAAAATATTACGTGCTTGGCACCCATTAAGTGCCTACTGAATGCTTTTTCATTTATTCAAATGTACCTTCTATGCAAAATTTTATGAGAATAATTTAAAAAGAAAAACAAAAGCATTGTAACAAGTTTTCGTAATCAAGAAAGACTAGTTCTCTACATTGAACGGGTCCAACTGTGCCCAGAGTCCATCACCCCTCTATCAGGAGATGGGGAGAATGCTTCTTCCACAGTCCACTGGAGTCATTGTTAGTTGTTTGCATTGACCACAGTTATTAAGTCTTCCAGAGTGGTCTTTACAATGTTGTTATTATATAAAGTGCTCTCTTGTTTCTGCTCACTTCCTTTTTCATCAGTTAATGCAAATCTTCTCAGGATTTTCTGAAAGTCACTGTCACCTTTCCTTACAACATAATAGTATGACATTCATTTGCCATAATCACATTCATATATCATAATCTTTCAACCATTCCACAGTTGATAAACACCCTCTTTAGCGTTTAGTTACTTGCCACCACATAAAGAACTACTGTAAATATTTTTGTGCATCTTCTTTCACTAATCTCTTTGATCTAGTAGTGGCATCAGTTGGGGTCAAAGGATATGCAATTTAGTTACACATTGCCCCCCAGAATGTAATTTATTGGATGTACAAGGAATTGATTCAAATTTAAAAGTGTAAGCCATTCCTCAATTGACAAATGATTAAAGGATATGAACAAGCAGTTTTCTGAGGAAGAAATCCAGTCTATCAACAGTCATATGAAATATTAATGATTAGAGAAAGGAGAAAACAGTACTGAGGTTCCACTTTATACCTTTCAGACTAGCAAAGCTGACAACAAATAAAAATGACAAGTATTGAAGGGTCTATGGTACAAAAAATTGTATTAATACACTAATTGTTGATGAAGCTGTGAATTGGTCCAGAAGTTACCAAACTTATTTGACCTACTGCTCCTTAAAGAAAATGACACAGTGCACCCCCTGGAAATCTCCTTTTTTTAACCCTTTAATAGTTGTTTTGAAATTTGTGTTATTTCAAGAAATATATATAAAATTTTTTTTAAATGACACCTTAAATTTAATAATTTATTGTAAATTTGTGGGTTTTTCTGCATTGAAATTTTGATGACACAATATTGTATCATGCAACCGCTATAGTATCATCTTGTAAACAAGTCATTGCATGCACATATTCCTGCCAGTGCATGTTGTACTTCCTGACAATGCGCGGATATGCTCACCTGCTAACGCTTGTTAAGACTTGACCCCTGATCAGTTATAACTCATTTTGTGAGTTTCTTTGGAAAATAATGTAATCACTACCACTTTAACTCTTGTTACACAACAGATAAAACATGTACAAATGGTTTTTGAAATTTTTCTTATCTTCTTTCCTTATGCTCCCATTATTGTTATTCAATGCTCCTCAATTGCACCTGAGACTACTACCGCCCCCCCTCACTGGATTGTTCCACTGCCCCCCCCCGGGGGGGGGCAGTATCACCCTTTGGGAACTTTGTTGGGAACAAATGGGTATCTATGTTTAAATCTGAAAAGTAATTTGGAAGAGTAATGAGTAAAATATATTTTAAAATAGAGTGAAGAGTATTTTTTACAAAAACAACAATAATAACCCCCAAAACAACTTAATTGCTACCTCCTCCAAGAGTCTTTTCCTAATTACTTTACATGCTCATGTCTTCCCCTCTGAGGTCACCTTCTGTCTATTCTATATCTGTAAGCTCATTTTATTTCATCACTCTAGGATTGTTAAATTAGCTACTAGATGTATTTTTCAGAATTCATTTGAATATTACAAATGGGGAGATTCATGGAGAATGGATATTTTTAATGTGTAAAAATAGTTATTGTGTTCAGAAGCACAGTTATTTTTAAAAATTGTAATAGCCCAACGCAGGGGACAAATATTTAAAAGAAAAACTAGTGAGCAGCCAAAAAGCATGACTATACTTTAGTATAGCCAGCATTCAACAGTGTGCAATAGCCATAACCTACCTTTAGTCAGTCTTTTCAGTTTCTCTTATCTGTCATATCCATCCCAAGAATATATTTTGTTTTGGGTTTAAGAAGTTTTAGAATTGCCATGTAATGTAAAATGTAAGTAAATAGCCATATTATAATGTGCAAATTGAATAAATATTGAATAAATACATACAAACATTACCTTGAGCAGTGTCCTTTAACTGTAAGTTTAAAACCACTAAAACTTTTGACACATCTTGTATCCTCACGTTATGTTTGCTATTTTCTGAAGTATTTTAAACTGTAAATGTTTCTGTATTATTGCTAAGAGAGATAAGATATTGTCTTTAATTTCATTAACTATTTCTTATTTCAGAGATTGCATCTATTTGTAGAAACTAAAATAGCATTTGTAACAAATCCATAACAGACTTGTTTCCTTATTACTGTTTAGCTACAGCTCCTTCTATACACATCTGGGATGCAATTAACAAGCAAACTTTGTCTATATTACGATGTTACCATTCAAAAGGCGTGTGTTCTGTCAGCTTTAGTGCTACTGGCAAACTGTTGCTTTCTGTGGGTCTGGACCCAGAACATACCATAACCATTTGGAAGTGGCAAGAAGGTAAAAAAAAAATTTTTTTCTTTTTAGGTTATGTTTATAGAGAATACCATTCAGAATGAATTTTATGTGAAGTATTTATATTAATTTCATAATTTGCCATTTTGTTACAAATAACCAATGCATATGGTATCTATTCTCTGTATATTTATTTCAGCATTATTTTAAGAAAATCCAGTAAACCAAAATCTTATCCTTTATGAAAATAATTTTAAGAAGAATAGCGTGACTTACCATTCAATGAAGCAATTATTTATGTTACAAAAGGATTAGTCAGATAATTCATTTCAGTAATGTGTTTGTGGATAACTGATTCTCCAAAGAAATTGGGTAGGGATGAATAAAGTATTTAAAATAACTGCCAATAGAAATAAAATTGAAAAGTCATTGGGGAAGTTGTTTTAATTTACTAAATGTCTGTTTATGTAAAACTTAGGGGAACATTATGATGTAAAGTGAAATATAACTGCACAGAGGCTTCATGGTTTAACAAAAATGTTGCAGTACTTGCTTTGCAAAAACTTACGTGTTTGAATAATGAAGATCATGGGTAGAATAAATCTGAGAAGATACACTGAGAATCCTACAGCTAAGTGAGCCATGTATAAGCACACTGGTAGGGGCTGGCAACAAGAAAACTAGGCTTAGAACAGGTTTTGATTACTTTAAAACTTAGTCATTATAGTCATTATAGGTCATTAGAACAAGCTGAATACAAATCAGAAATGTTCCAAGTCAGTAACCCAAGAATATAAATTACTTGGGGGAAATGATTTATTCAATGAAAACTACTAGGAAAACTGGAAAGCAATTTGACAGAGATCAGTTTTAAACCAACATTTTACACCACACAGCACAATAAGTTCAAAATGGTTGTGCAACCTGAATGAAAGGTTAATTGATAAAAACAAAATGATGAGACAAGAATAAGATCAGGTACTTTTCATAGCTATGGTTATGAGACAATGCTGTCAAACAAGAGATAAAAGAACACAAAAAATAAAACACAAATGATTTCACAGAATTGAGATGCTTTTGCAATGCATCAAGAATATGAAAAACCATCAGTTAGAAAAAAAATTCTTTGCAATACTATTTCTGGTAAGAATCTGATAACCTGTGATAGGAATCTGACAAAGAATTAACTTAAACACACGAAACCAAAAACCATTCTCCAATATTTGAGGCGAAAGCATATGAAAAAATAGTTCTTAAAAGAATTGAACATCATTATCAACCACCTGAAAGCACATCGGTAATAATAAGAAATATAATCAATTTATCTCTGAGGTTTCTCCTCACAGTCAGCTGATTGGCAAAGTCAGGAATAATCAATGTTGGAGGGTCTGCTGGAAGACAGGCATGTTGACATACATTTTTGGTAGAGATACAAATTAATCCAGTCATTGTTAAAAGCAGTTTGTAATTTTGCTTTTTCAAAAGTGATTAGCATGTCTAAGTACCCACTACTAGACATTAGGCATACTCCAAAGAGGTCATTAGGTACAAATGAAGGTTCCATATACCTCAAAATAATCATAGCAGCTGTTTTTGTAACAGCAAAGAATTGGAAACAAATTGGATACCCAATGAGAAATGGCCACACAAATTGTGTTACATAAATGTAGTGAGATATTACTATAAGTAAAATGACAAATATGTGGAATCCCGAAAAGCATAGGAAGATGTGTATGAACCAAAGCAGAACCAGGAAAACAACATGTACAATGATTATATAATAATGAAGACAAAGAACCGTCATCCTGGAGAATAGTGCATAAACAAACTATTGCAGGCATGCAATATCACATACACTGGCAGACCTGGCAGATATGTTTGTTTAGCTTTATTTAGCTGCCTTTTTTCCTCTTTTTAAATCATCATTTCCAAGGATGGTTTGTGCGTGAGAGGGAGATGGATTTAGGAAAAAATGTGTTATAAAGCAAACAGTATCAATAAATACGATTACGCTTTAAAAACAACCAGTTTTATTTGAGGATTCTAAGCTTAATCCCATTAAAGAGCTTTTGTTCTTGTTTGTTGTTACTAGGTTCCAGAATTGCCAGCAGAGTGGGCCACAACCAGCGTATTTTCGTGGCAGAATTCAGACCAGATTCAGATACTCAGTTTGTTTCAGTAGGAGTAAAACATGTCAGGTTCTGGACCTTAGCTGGAAGAGCTCTTCTTAGTAAGAAAGGACTGCTGAGTACAATAGAAGATGCCCGGATGCAGACAATGCTAGCTGTAGCTTTTGGAGCAGTATGTATCGTAACTGAGCTTTTAAAAAGTGTGTGCATGTGTATGTATTTGAGTGCATATCAATTTAACCATTCTTTGTAGCTTTGTATGTTAAGTGCATTTCCCTAAATTTCCTTATTTGGACAAATGAACTATTATTATACACTGGCTTATATAATCTCTTAACCATAAAATATGCTTATGTGTTTTCATAAAATCTCCCTGACTCTTTCCCTAATGTTCCTATTCTCAAAGAGGAGGAAGCTTAGTAGGTGAAAAGGTAACAATAGCTTATTTAAGTATCAGGGCAGAGTACTAACTTTGAATCAAGAGGACCTTCATTTCCCACCTCATCTATTTACTCAATTGGGTGAGCAGGGCCAAGCCATTTATGCTTTAGGGGCTTCTTTTGCCTCCTCTTTAAAATGTGTTTAAGAGTCCTTGAACTGTGTCTGTAGCACCGGCTTATTGTGAGAAAAGCTCTTGGCATTAGAGCACCCTATAAATGTGAATTATGTTTGGTTGTCATTCTTACATATCACCATTAATCACAGAGTGTTTATCTCCACATATGGAAGATGAGTGACTTACTTAAAATTACAATGGAGTTCAGAACAACGAGGCATCCAGATCTGCTAAATCCCTGAAAAGTGTTAAGGAGCAGCAAACCATATCTGTGCTCCTACAAAACAGTTTGTGACTTAAAAACTATAATTTTGGGTTTCCTCTACTTTTTAGGTTTCAGGTTTGTGCTTTAAGCATTTTTTAATAACGAAAAGCAACAGTGTGGCTTTTGCAGCCTTTAATCAATTCAACAAATGTTTTATTTCAGTGCTTCCTTATTTAGTATAAGTCACTATAGTTTGTGTGGGGATACAAATATAAAAAATAATCCTTGCTCTGGAAGAGATTATGCTACCATATGCATGTGCACACCCACACATAGTACTTGTATGCATATACGTATACACACGTAGGAAATAGATAAGATGCGTACAAGAAATAAGCATGAGTTGGAATATGACCAGGGTAAAAGAGAGATGCAAATACAGTGCACTTAAGAAAATTTCAATAAGAGCGAGTTTGCTTTTAGCTGGGAGGTAAGTTAAGACCTCATGAAGGAAATAGGTCACTACTGAGTTAGGTCTTGAAGGAAGAGAATGTCAACGGGAAGAGATAATAAAAAATACTTTCTCTTCCTGAGGAAAGGCCTGTGAATAAATGAAGGCAGGAGAAGACAGGGTAGGATCAGAGAATAGCTAGTGGTCTGACTAGAATGTAGAATGTGTGAAGGAAAGAAGTATGAAATAAATCTGGAAGGGTTTAGTTAGACTGTGGAGAACCTAAAATACCAGGCCAAGGAGTTTTTCTTTTATACTGTAAAGAGAGAGTATGTGGAACTGACATGATTTATGCATTGAGGTTTTGGGGGAAGTTATATGAGGGAAAGGGTGACATACTGCTTATATCTCCATATGAAATTAGATGTGCTTTGGACCCAGTACCTCCTCCTGTCCATAAGAGGAAAAGAGAGAAACAGATGTAAAAGGAAAGGAGAAACAGCTATTATACACAGAGGAATGATGCTGATGAGCAGTTACTTTATTTCATCCTTTTCATAGATCATCAGTAAGCTTCTAGCTTGTGTTAGAACACAATTTGGCATTTTAATCAACTGTTAAGATTCAAATATATTAGTAAAATTTAACTTTGTGATTTGGGGTGACTGATTAATGGAATATTTACTTATTATTGTTATCTTAAGTTCTTGGTGGCTAATCTAAATGTAATATGCATAATAAAATAATTGACATTTATATAGCACTTCAAAGTTTACAAAGCACTGATCATAATTTCATTTGAGGCTCACAAGAAGTGGGTCAACATGTGGTTTTTTTTTTTTTATCACAACTCAAGATTATTCACTAAGGCATTGAGGGATTGTGATTTACTTCATTGTGGAGAACCCATTGTGATAAAATCACGGATCTGTAAAAATGTTGACAAAGGTAACTAAATCCAGAAAATTCTTCAAGCATGATTTTAGCAATTAGTTTTAATCATTTCTCTGATTATATCTTTTATCAAAACTATTGAAAATAACAACACTGAGTTGTTGCTCCATTTCTTCAAGACTTTCATGCTCTGAAATAAATTCTAACAAACAGGCAACAAAAAAGAGACAGTTGGGTAGGGAGATAGGATGGCAATCAGTAATTTATAAACTAGTTAATTATTGTTTACATTGAGAAGTCATATGTTTTACATTAGAATTGCTTGCATCCATTACTTTCCTCATTTGAATATTTTGATGAGTGTATTTTTCCCCTTTCAGAATAACTTGACATTTACAGGTACCATCAGTGGAGATGTCTGTGTGTGGAAGGACCATGTTCTATGTCGTGTTGTGGCCAAAGCTCATAATGGACCTGTCTTTGCAATGTATACAACCCTTAGAGATGGGCTTATAGTCACAGGTGGCAAAGAGAGACCGTACGTATTATTTTTTTCTTATTTGAAATTTTAACTAGAATTATCAACTAAATGGAAACTTCTTTTGAATATGTATGAGTATTTATGAGGTTGCCACCTATTTAGCTTTATAAATCACTCTATTTTATGTTTTTAAACCGTTACTTTTTTCTTCTCACATACTTCTGTTCATCATTTCTTATCTTTATTATCTCTTCAAATTTTTCCCTAGTATAAATTAATTTTAACCGTAGCAACTCTGTTAATAGGTAAGATCTTCAAAGCATTGGACTCAGAGGCCTGTGTTCAGATAACAATTCAGATACCCAGTTCGTTCTTACTAGCAAGATGGCCCAGGGCAAGCCCTTAAACTCTGAGTCACAAGAAAAAATGTCTTCATCTGTTAAATGGAAATAGTATACTACTTATCTTGCAGTTTGTTTGAAGGAAAAAGTTTTTTAAGTGAGACATGTATTATATAATGTGAGTCATGATAATTTTAACTATAATCCATTTCCATAAGTATTAAGCTCCTTCCTACACCTACTCTTTCCATATACTTAACATAAATATTTGCAGAGAAATATCCTCCAGTGAACACATATCTTCAGATGTCTTAATAATTGTCTGCTGTTATCATTTTGTATGAGATAAATTTTTCAGATCTACATGATCTGATTGTGATGATGTAAGCCAGTGATGTACAAACTTTTTAATCATGCATTTCTATCAGTAAAGAACTTTTTAACCCACACTCCAATATGTTTATATTTATTTATAAATTATATACATATACTCTTGTACTTATGTACTTTGAAATTATAAAGCAAATAGAAAAATGTTGTATAAGATAAAAAATAATATTTTGAAAAATGTTTATAGTAGAAAAAACCTTTTTGCTCTTGAGAACAGTGATTGAATATTTTTCATTATTATAATCCCTGTGTATTTCTTAGCAGGTAGGCAGTCATAAATAATAACTTTTACTAATTAATCAATTAGTTAGATTGACATATCTAACCAAAGAGATGAATTTTTAGATACTTTTTTACAGGCTGTACAATATAGCAATTAAATAATAACTGGTCCATGACTTTTAGAGAACATGAAAACTTTTCAGCAAGAACCATGTTTGTCTATAGATAATCATACATTATTCAAAAATAATAAGCAAAAGTCAATTGTCTCTGATTCTAACTTAGCAAAAAGTTTTCAAAATAAATCTGTACTTTTGATAGATCTGCTTAATAACTGATATAATACCTTAATTTTCTATTCATGTTTGGATTTTTTTTTCTTGTGTGAGTGTGTGGAACTACAAGAAGCCAAGTTTGGCTGGACTGTAGAGTACAAGAAGGTGAAAAATGTATTAAAAAAAAGACTGGACAGGTAATTTGGGACCAGTTTATAAAGGGCTTTAAATGACGTACAGAGGAGTTTATATTTGATTCCAGAGGTAATAAGAAGCCACTGGCCTTTAGGGAGAGAGTATGATATGGTTGTCTTGTGCTTTAAAAAGATTTTCTTGGCTGGTGTGGAAAGTAGACTGAAGTGGAGAGAGATTTGAAGCAGGGAGGTCATTTTAATAATGCCAATAAGATGGGATGGGAGCCTGGTGCTATGTGACTGGAGAGAAAGGAGTGGATATAGATGTTATGGAGAGAGGAACAGCACATTTTTGACAACTGCTTTTATGTGTGGAGTGAGTGAAAGTGAAGAATTGAGGATGATACCTGAACTGTGAACCTGGGTGATTAGAAGAATGGTGATATCCACCCTTCACAGAATATGAAAATTTGGAAGAGAACTGGTTTTTGATGGAAAGATAATAACAGAGAGATAAAGTATTTATTAAGTGCTTACTTTGTGCCAGGTACTTGCTAAGTGCTGGGAATGCAAGTACAGTTTAAAAAGACAATCCCTACCTGAAGAAGCTTACATTCTAATGAGAGAAGACCACACATAAAATTAGCTGGTAATGGATGGGGAGGGATGCCTTTGAGGGACAAGGTCAAGACTCAGGAGTTGAGCCCATGGAGAAGTGAGCATGAAGGACTAGGAGCTACCTGAAATTGTATATCTACACAGAAATTTACTGATCAGAGGAGAACACAGGTGTGGGTAAAGGTCTGCAGAAGCAAAAATGAGTTGGTATGGAATGGAATGAGATGTGTGGTGTAGATGGCAATCCCTCCAATCCCTGTGCAGCTCACTCTGTCCCTCCTAAAATGAAAAGGGAGCATAGGGAAGATGTGGGATTTCATTCACTTATCATCACTGATTACCACCTTAGAGTGTAGTGCCATGGGGTAAGGGACAGGGGCATAGCAGTTATGGAGACTGGGGGTGGGGTGGAGATTTCCTGTGATAATTACACAGCTGCTGCTGTGGATACATAGGCCAGGGTTAAGTTACAGCTTCCCTTGGTGAAGCCTGGTACAGAAAGGAGGTTAGATGATTCCATAGAGTTAAAGAGTAGGATTAAGGAATAATGTGTATACTTGTATTGGAGATGAGCATCACAGTTGACTACCAGGGAGCAAGAATATGGAACCTAAAAGTAGGCCTATACTAACAATGTGACAAAAATATCATTATTTTATTTACGACATTGTAACATTTTATTTATAACATTAAAATAGTTAGCAATGTAGATTGAACTGTCTTCTGTTCAAGTCATCAAATATACTCTGGTACAGGGATGGGGAACTTTGACCTCTGGAATATCATTCCAAGCCCTTCGATCCCTTAGTGTAGAGCTGCTAAATCCTGTGTTATCCTGATTGTATTTCCACAATACTTGAATTGTTACTTTCTATCTACTTGTAACATTTTCTCCTTGACCTGGGAACTCTGGAATTTAGCTACAATATTCCTAGGAGTTTTCTTTTTGGGATCTCTTTCAGGAGGTGATTGGTGAACTCTTTCTATTTTCATTTTACCTTCTGGTTCTAAAATATCAGGGCAGTTTTCCTTGATAATTTTTTGCAAGATGATGTCTAGGCTGTTTTTTTGATCATGCTTTTCAGGTAGACCAGTAATTTTTAAATTATCTCTCCTGGATCTGTTTTCCAGGTCAGTTGTTTTTACAGTGAGATATTTCATATTGTCTTCTATTTTTTCATTCTTTTGGTTTTGTTTTATAATTTCTTGGTTTCTCATAAAGTCATTAGCTTCCATTTGCTCCATTCTAACTTTTAAAGAACTATTTTCTTCAGTGTGCTTTTGAACCTCCTTTTCCATATGACCAATTCTGCTTTTTAAAGCATTCTTCTTCTCATTGGCTTTTTGGGCCTCTTTTGCCATTTAGGTTAGTCTATTTTTAAAGGTGTTATTTTCTTCAGCATTTCTTTGGGTCTCTTTAAGCAAACTGTTTGACTCACTTTTCATGATTTTCTTGCATTGCTGTCATTTCTCTTCCCAATTTTTCCACCATCCCTCTTCCCAATTTTTCCACCATCTCTCTTAGTTGATTTTCAATATCCTTTTTGAACTCTCCCATGGCCTGAGATCAATTCATTTTTTTGCAGGATGCTTTGGATGTAGAGGTCTTGTGGTATGCTTTGCTCTTCCTCATCTGAAAGGATAGAAGAAAGTAACTTTCTGTAGTGTTATTTTTTTCCCTTTTGGGGGCATTTTCCCAGCCAGTTACTTGACTTTTGAGTCCTTTGTCAAGTGGAAGGTATACTACCCTAAGCTTCAGAGGTTTTGTGCAGTTGTTCTCTGAGATATTTCTAGGGACCTGTAAGTTCTCAGTTCCTCCAAAGTGGTACAATCAAGGGAGAGGAGTTTATTCCCCTCCTGGCCTGTGCTCTGGTCTGTGAGCAACCACAAGCATCCTTTTCTGCCCTGGAACTGCAAGTAGTATTTCCTCCCCACAGCCCCCTTTAGCTCTGCCACACCAGTGCTCCTCCTTACCCCAGGACTACTGTTTAGGACTAAGATTCAGATCAGCTGTTTGATTCCCCCAGGGACTTTAGGCCAAGGGCTCCAAAAGTGTATGCTGCTGCAGTAGTGGCTTCTGCCCTGGGACCAGGGCTGTGATGGGAAGCACTCCCCTGTCACCCAAGTCTAAACTTTCTTACTGACCTTTAAAGCTCTCTGTGGCATTTGTGGGTTGAGAAATCTGGAAACCACAGAAGCTGCCCATGATTCCATATCCTGAAGCCTGCCCCAGTCCTGTCTGTGCTGCAAGGCCCACGCTGGACTGAGCTGTACTCTGAGCCGGGTGTGATAGACCTTTCCTGTCAGCCTTCCAGGATGTCTTGGGCTGGAAATCTATTTCACTCGGTCATTTTGTGGCTTCTGCTGCTTTGGAATTTGTTTAGAGTAATTTTTACAGATATTTTATGGGATGTGGGGGGAGAACCAGAGCAGGTCTGTCCTACTCCACCATCTTGGCTCTGCCAAACTCAGTTTTTAAATTGATCTAACCAACACTTGCAGTAGAAGTTTCCTTTCTAGCTACTTCATTTCCCTTTTCTTTCCTTGCCTTAAATAAACTTGAAACTTTTTCCTAATGGCTGCTCTGCCAAGAGGAATACATTGTTTATTTTAATTCCTATAGCTAAAAGATATTCCATTTCTATCACTGAAACCCTTCTATTCCTTTAGTTACAAGCCACAAAAAGGTAATGCAATACTGCTTTTTTATTTTTTTATTCTTATTTTTTAAAAAAGTTAATTTGTTTTCAGTTTTCTACAATCACCTCCATAAATCTTAAATTTTCTCCCCCTCCTTTCTCTCATGCTCCTCCCTCCTCAGACAGCATGAAGTCTTTTATGGGTTTTACATGTACATTCTTATTAAATACATTTTCACGTTAGTCATGTTGCATAGAAGAATTAAAATGAATGGGAGAAACCATGAAAAACAAAACATAACACAAGAGAAAATCGTCTGCTTCCTTCTGCTTTCCAATTCCATAGTTCTTTCTCTGAATGTGGAAGGCATTTTACCTCAAGAGTCCATTGAGAATTTTTTAGGTCCTTGCATTGCTGCAAAGAGTTAAGGCTACCAGAAAAATTCCTTGCACACTGTGGTTGTTACTGTGTACAAAGTTCTCCTGGTTCTGCTTTCACTCAGCATCATATTCATGAGTACTTCCAGGTCTCTCTGAAGTCTTCCTGTTCATCATTTCTTATAGCACAATAGTATTCCATTACATTCATATACCACAACTTGTTCAGCCATTCCCCAGTTGATGAGTATCCCCTCGATTTCCAGTTCTTGGCCACCACAGAGAGAGCTGTTATAAATATTTTTGAACATGTGGGTCCTTTTCCCATCTTTATGATCTCTTTGGAATACAGTCCTAAAAGCACTGTTGCTGAGTCAGAGGGTAGGCACATTTTTGTAGCACTTTGGGCATAATTTCAAATTGCTCTTCAGAAAGGTTTGATCAGCTCCCCCAACAATGAATTAGTGTTCCAACTCTCCCACATCTTCTCCAACGTTTATCATCTTCCTATTTTTTCATGTTAGCCAGTCTGATAGGTGTACCTCAGAGTTGTTTTGATTTGCGTCTCTCTAATCAATAGTGATTAGAGCATTTTTTTATGATTATATATAGCTTTAATTTCTTTCTCTGAAAACTGCCTCTTCATACCCTTTGACCACTTATCAATTGGGGAATGACTTGTGTTCTTGTACATTTGACTCAGTTCTCTGTATATTTTAGAAATGAGGCTTTTATCATAGATACTAGTTGCAAAAATTCTTTCCCAGTTTTCTGCTTCCCTCCTTATCTTGGTTGCATTGGGCTTGTTTGTGCAAAAACTTTTCAGTTTAGTGCAATCAGAATTATCCATTTTGCACTTCATAATGTTCTCTATCTCTTGTTTGGTCAAAAATTTCTCCATTCTCCATAAATCTGACAAATACACTATTCTTTGCTCCCTTACTTTGTTTATAGTATCAGTCTTTATATCTAGGTTATGTCTCCATTTGGACTTTATTCTTGTGTACGGTGTCAGGCATTGGTCTATACCCAGTTTCCACCACACTGTTATCCAGTTTTCCCAGCATTTTTTGCCAAACAGTAAGTTTTTACTTCAGAAGCTGGGGTCCTTGGGTGTATCAAACAGCAGACTGCTATATTCATTGTTTACTGTGTCTTATATACCTAACCTATTCCACCAGTCTATCCCTCTCTTTCTTAGCCAGTACCAAGTGGTTTTGATGATTGCTGTTTATAATAGAATTTGAGATCGGGTAAGGCTCGGCCACCTTCCCTAGCATTTCTTTTCATTAGTTCCTTTGATATTCTGGACCTTTTGTTCTTCCAGATGAATTTTGATATTATTTTTTCTAGCTCTAGAATATAATTGTCTGATAGTTTTATTATTGGTATGGCACTGAATAAGTAAATTAATTTAGGTAGAATTGTCATTTTTATTATATTAGCTCAGCCTATCCATGAGTAACCGATGTTTTTCCACTTACTTAGATCTGAGTTTATTTGTGCAAAAAGTGTTTTGTAATTGTGTTAATATAGTCCCTGGAATTGTTTTCACAGGTAGACTCCCAGATATTTTATAATATCTACTATAGTTTTAAATGGGATTTTTCTTTCTACATCTTGCTGTTGGTCTTTGTTAGTAATATATGGAAATGCGGATGATTTAAGCGGGTTTATTTTGTAACCTGCAACCTTGCCAAAGTTGTTTATTATTTCAAGTAGTTTTTTACTTGATTCTCTGGGATGCTCTAAGCATGTGATCATATCATCTGCAAAGAGTGATAACAGTTTCTTTTTTGCCTATTTTAATTCCTTCAATTTCTTTTTCTTCTCTTATTGCTACAGCTAGCATTTCTAGTACCATATTGAATAACAGTGGTGATAATGGACATCCTTGTTTCACCCCTTATCTTATTGGGAATGCATCTAGCTTATCTCCATTGCATATAATGCTTGCTGATGGTTTTAGGGAGATACTGCTGATTATTTTATCAAAACCTTTTTCTGCATCTATTGAGATAATCATGTGATTTCTGTTAGTTTTGTTGTTGGTGTGATCAATAATGCTGATAGTTTTCCTAATATTGAACCAGCCCTGCATTCCTGGTATAAATCCTACCTGATCATAATGTATTAGTCTCATGATAAGTTGCTGTAATCTTTTTGCTAATATATTATTTAAAGATTTTTCCATCTATATTCATTAGAGAAAGGAGTCTTCAGCTTTCTTTCTCTGTTTTATCTCTCCCTGGTTTACGTATCAGAACCATATTTGTATCATAAAAAGAATTTGGTAGGACTCCTTCACCAGTTTTCCCAAATAGTCTATATAGTATTGGAATTAACCATTCTTTAATGTTTGATAGAATTCACTTGTAAATCCATCTGGCCTTGGAGATTTTTTTCCTGGGGAGTTCTTTGATGGCTTGTTCAATTTCTTTTTCTGAGATGGGGTTATTTAAGTATTCAACTTCCTCCTCTGTTAATCTGGGCAATTTACATTTTTTTTAAATATTCATCCATCTCACTTAGATTGTCAAATTTATGGGCATGCAGTTGAGCAAAGTAATTTCTAATTACTGTTTTAATTTCCTCCTTGTGGAGGTGATTACCCTTTTCATTTTTCATATTGGTAATTTGGTTTTCTTCTTTCTTTTTTTAATCAAATTGACCAAAGGTTTATCAATTTTCTTGGTTTTTTCATAAAACCAACTCTTAGTTTTATTTATTAGTTCAATAGTTTTCTTAATTTCAGTTTTGTTAATCTCTGCTTTGGTTTTCAGTATATCTAATTTGGTATTTACTTGGGGATTTTCGATTTGTTCTTTTTCTAGACTTTTCACTTGCATGCCCAATTCATTGATCTCCTCTTTTTTCTGTTTTATTCATGTGGGTGTTCAGTGATATAAAACATACCCTGGGAACTGCTTTTGCAGTATCCCATAAGTTTTGGTAGGTTGTCTCGTTATTGTCATTTTCTTGAATGAAGTTGCTGATTGTTTCTATGATTTATTGTTTCACCCACTCATTCTTTAGAATTAGATTATCTATCATATCTACCTTACCCTGAGTTTTACTCACCTCCTTAACTTTTTTCTTGTTTATTTTGAGGTTAGATTTATCACATTCAGAGAGGGGAAAGTTGAGGTCCCCAACTAATATAGTTTTGCTCTCTATTTCTTCCTGTAACTGCCTTAACTTCTCCTCTAAGAATTTGGATGCTATACCGGTGTTTATATGTTTAGTAATGATATTGCTTCATTGTCTGTGGTGCCTTTTAGCAGGATATAGTTTCCTTCCTCACCTCTTTTGATTATATCTGTTTATGCTTTTGCTTTGTTTGAGATTAGGATTGCAACCCCTGCTTTTTTTTTTTTTTACATAAGCTGAGGCATAATGTATTCTGCTCCAACCTTTTACCTTTACCCTGTATTCCCATTTCAGATGTGTTTCTTGTAAACAACATATTGCTGAATTATGGTTTTTAATCCATTCTGCTATCCGCCTCCATTTTGTGGAAAAGTTTATCCCATTCATATTCAGTTATGTGTCTTTCCTTCCATCCTATTTCCCCCCATTTATGCTTTTAGTTCTCCTTTCTCCCATCCCCTCCACAAGTTTTGATTTTTGACCATCACCCTCAGTCTTCCCTCCCTTCTTTCAGCCCCACCCTCTCTTTTATTCCTCTTTTTCCCTTACTACTTCTTCCCTCCTTCTTAGCCTCCCCTCCCTTTTCTTTCCCTTTTCCCTGCCTACTACCTATAGAGCTAGTTAGATTTCTATACTTTAACTGAATTTGTTTCTCCCTCCTTGAACTAAATCAGATGAGAGTAAATCTCAGTGTTCATCTCCCTCCCCTCTTTCCCACTACTGTAATATGTCTTTGTGCCTCTTTCTGTGATGTAGATTACCATTTTCTGCCTCCTACTTTTCACATCTCCTGTTACAATTCCTTCACACCCTTAAATCACATTTTCATCATCACATCATTTAATTTATTCCCACTCCCTCTATCTGTGTATATCTCTTTTAAATATCATAATTAATATACAGTTCTCAAGATTAACAAGTATCTTCCCCAGTTGATAAATGGTCAAAGGATATGAACAGGCAATTTTCAGAGGAAGAAATTAAAGATATCTATAATCATATGAAAAAATGCTCTGAATCACTTTTGATTAGAGAGATGCAAATCAAAACAACTCTGAGGTACCACATCACACCTATAAGATTGGCAAACATGACAGAACAAGAAAATGATAAATGCTGGAGAGGATGTGGGAGAGTTGGAACACTAATTCATTGATGGTGGAGCTGTGAGTGCATCCAACCATTCTCCAACCATTCTGGAGAGCAATTTGGAACTATGCCCAAAGGGCTACAAAAATATGCATACCCTTTGACCCAGCAATATCGCTGCTAGGACTATATCCCCAAGAGATCATAAAAATGGGAAAGGGTCCCACATGTACAAAAATATTTATAGCAGCACTCTATGTAGTTGCCAAAAGCTGGAAGTCAAGGGGATGTCCATCAATTGGGGAATGGCTGAATAAATTATGGTATATGAATGTAATGGAGTACTATTGTGCCATAAGAAATGATGAACAAGAAGACTTCAGAGAGGCCTGGAAGGACTTATATGAGCTGATGCTGAGTGAAAGGAGCAGAACCAGGAGAACTTTGTGCACAGCAACGACCACAGTGTGTGAGAGTTTTTTCTGGTAGACTTGGAATTTCGTAATAACGCAAAAACTTCTTATAAAAAAAAAAAAATCCCAAAGGTGGTTCTCAAGGCAAAATGCATTCCACACTCAGAGAAAGAAATATGGAAGTCATTCACAAAATGTAGCAGATCATGTTTGTGTATGTGTAAGTTTTTGTGTATCATGTTTTGATTTGTTATATGATTTCTTCCATTTATTTTAGTTCGTCTACATAGCATGACTATAGTGAAAATGTATTCAATAGGAAAGTATATGTAGATCCTATATAGAATTGTATGCCGTCTTAGGGAGGGAGGAGGGTACTGGGGGGTTGGTGTGAGGGGATTAAAATCTAAATTTTATGGTAGTGATTGTAGAACGTTAAAAAAAAAATAAATTAAATTTTAAAAAAAAGATTAACAAGTATCTTCCCTTACAGAGATGTAAAGTTTGCCTGTATTGAATAACAATTTTTTTTCCTCTTGTTTACCTTTTTCTGCTTTTCTTGAGGCTTGTATTTGAAGACTGAATTTTCTGTTGAGCTCTGACCTTTTCATCAGGAAGGTCTGGAAATCCCTTATTTGATTCAATGTCCATCTCTTTCCCTGAAATGTTATGTTCAGTTTTGCTGAGTAATTGGTCCTTGATTCTAGTCCCAGTGCCTTTGCCTTAAAAAATATCATATTCCAATCCCTCTGATCTTTTAATGTAGAAACTGCAAGGTCCTGTGTGATCCTGACTGTAGTTTCTCGATGTTTGAATTTTTTCTATCTGGCTGTGTACAGTATTTTCTCCTTCATTTGATAGTTCTGGAACTTGGTAACCATATTCCTTGGTGTTTTCAGTTTGGGATCTCTTTCAGAAGATGAATGGTGGATTCTTTTGATGACTGTTTTGCCCTCTGAATCTAGGACCTCTTGGCAGTTTTCCTTGATGATTTCTTGGAAGATATTGTCCAGGCTCTTTTTTTAATCATGACTTTCTGGTAGACCAGTAATTCTTAGATTTTTCTCTCCTGGATCTATTTTCCAGGTCAGTTGTTTTTTCCAATGAGATATTTTACATTTTCTTATATTTTTTCATTCTTTAGATTTTGTTTGACTGATTCTTGATGTCTCACAGTGTCCATTAGCTTCTATTTGCCGAATTCTTATTTTTAATAGATTGCTTGTTTCAGCTAACTTTTGTATCACCTTTTCCATTTGCCCAATTGTTCCTTGTAAGGAGTTATTTTCTCCATTTAGGTTCTGTACTTCCATTTCCATTTGTCCAATTTCCTTTTAAATTATTCCGTGATTTCTTTTTTCATACTTTAAAAATCATTCACTAGTTTTGTTTTTTTTTCCTGTTTCTCTAATTTGGCTTTTAAAATTCTTCTTGAGCACTTCCAAGAATGCTTTTTGGAGTTGAGACCAGTTCATATTCCCTTCTGAAATTTCAGATGGGAGTACAGTCTCAAGGCTGATCTCTTTGGTATTCATATTTTGGTCCTTGTCCCCATAGTAAAATTCTAAGGTCTTTTCTTTTCTAGTTTGCTTCCTGCTCATGATGTCTGCCTTTTTACTAGCTTTTAAAGTGTATCTCTGCTTCTAGGGCACAGGGGGCTCTGTCCCATGGTTCTTGTTCTTAGAACTTGAGGCTTTGTGTATTGTGGTGTCTGGTTCTTTGAGCTAGAAGCTAAAGTGCAGCTTACCTGGTGCTGAGCTGGCTGGTGTGCCAAAGCAGAGGCCAGGTGAAGTCTTTCTGAGTTTCCCTGAGTTACCCTGGAGCTCACTGTGCAGTGTGAGGTGTGGGGGAGGGGTTGTCTGGCTGCACAAGGTCTCCTCTCCTGAACTAGAGCACAGGCAGGCACAGTGGTTTGTGAATCCTGTCTGCAATAGTGTCTTCCCAATTCCCTGGCTGTGCCTGGGGTCCTGGTGTTGGTGCTTATGGGCTCCACCCCCCTGAGGCTCAGGATCTCCTCCTGGTTCACTGACGTGGGGCTGTCTGGGATAGCTCTGGACCCTGCACTTGTCCCCTTCAGCCATAGCAAGAAGGGACCACCCCTTTGCAATTTTCATAGTCTCGCAGGCTAAGAGACTAGCTGATCCCACTATTCCAGGATTTTTCCTGGGGAAATATTTTCTGGGGTTTTCAAGGTCAACAAGGGGAGGGGCATAGCATTTACTGATCATTCTGCTATCTTGGCTTCTGGAAGTTCAAGTAGGTGACTTACAGACTTTTAATCTGTGGGTCTCAGGAGTGGCAGCTGCAGTTACATGGAGTTCTGTACTTCTCTCTCAACTCAGTTCTACTGGACTCCTGTCCTGGGCTGATATGTTTGAGAATCCACAGTGCTGCTGCTGTTTCAGACCATCTAGGGCTTCCTGCTCAGCTTTGCTATGGCAGGGTCTGCCTTTTTAAAAATTTCATCTGCATGTTTTATATTATTTTTTACCTTAAATTCAGGCATTCCTATATCTTATTCCACATTCATGCCATTTAATAACATCAAATTTTTATTTTAGTGTAATAATTTAATGTAATAATTTGGAAAGAGACCTCTAAGAGGTCTCTTTTTTTTTGTCCTAGCAGTATTTCCATCTAAAGTTTCTCCCTTTGTTCACTTTGTTAAGGGTTTTGTAAAACCATAACACAGCTGTTGATATGATATAGGGCAGTACATAACATCCACACATGACATTAGGCAAGTTCAGACTGACAATATAACAGGTTAAAACCCTCAGCACGTTACATTAACAGTATTAAATGTGGCTTGGTATTTTGTAGTGCTAAGTCACTAAATTGAATTTTGTTTGATTCAAATTTGAATTAATTGGATCCTAGCTCTACATAGTATGTTATATAGTGGTTCTTCCATTAAAATGTGAACTTTTTGAAGGCAGGGACCATGTTTTTGCCTTTCTCTATATCCACAGTACTTAGCACAGTGCCTGGCACACAATAAGCACTTAAGAAGTACATGTGATAATGACATTGATGAAAAGAATGACTACAATCTCATAAAAAAAATTTTAATTGTTTAATGAATTTTCATTTTTTACAATGTATAACTTTCAGGTCAATTTAAAACATTGTTCTTAGTTATTCTGCATCTAAAAATAAAGTGAAAAGGAAGGGATAGATAGCTAGGGTATTTCACTAGAGATTGCCTTCCAAATTAATTAAGCTATAATACATTTTTTTAGTTTTACAGCATAAGCAATTTTGTCAGATGCTTTGTAGAATTTAAAATTTAACTATATTTATGGTGTTTCCCTGATCTGCCAGCGTAGTAGTCCTGTCCAAAAAGGGGACATCTCGTTGCTAAGAGCTTTAGAATTAGAAGGCTTCCTTGGTCTGCTTTGATTCTCAGAGGTTCAGAAATATCCTTACCCTTCCTAGGAAAGTTCCCCTGTCCCTTTATGCATATTCCTAATATCAGGATATGTAATTGAGTCCCTTACACTCTTTCTACTCCTTTCAGGCCTTCTTCACTTTCAGTTTCATATTCCTGTACTCTCGACATGAATTTTTAATTACTGTCAAACTGGTCTACTCACTGTCCATACAACAAGTAGGTGTGCACTACAGTTTACTAAACTGTAAATGTTTAGTGGGGAAAGTGTTAAGACTTGGAGTCAAAAGACCTTGATTCAGATCCTGGCAATGACAGTTATTGTGTGATTCTAGACAACTCACTTCACCTTATAGTCCTTCAGTTCTTCTGTCTGTAAAGAAAGGATGATGATATTTGCATTACCTACCTTACAGTGTTGTTATGAGAAAAGTACCTTGCAAACGAATATTTTATACAAATGTGAACTATTAATATTGATGTTTATAATCTGGGTTGGAATTTTTAAAGATATAAATGATAAATGAGTATTTATTATATATTGAGAATATGGAAGAAAAGGATGTGTCACTGTAAAACTGATATTACTCAAAATGAAATTATTTTTACATTGATTTTTTTTTTTTGGACAGAGACTGATTTTAAAATGTCAGCGGAATTTGATTTGAAATAGGAGTGCATTTCATATTCTTTTTATTTTAATTAAGACAGTTATATCTAGTTATAACTGATATTTAGTCTCTTGTTTGGATGTGGGCTATTGTTTACTTAGGTCCAAAGAAGGAGGAGCAGTTAAGCTTTGGGACCAGGAGCTGAGGCGATGCCGTGCCTTCAGACTAGAGACAGGACAAATTACAGATTGTGTTCGCTCTGTGTGCAGAGGCAAAGTAAGATTTTTTTTTACTTACATTTATTAGATTATATATCAGGGATTAGAGAGTAATTTTTATTATAATTTTCTTACCCATTGCTGCACTATTTAGCACTTGTCACAGAGACTAACTTATTTACCCTTTCTTCTCTGCTACTTCCTTTATTCTCCCATCTTTGATACTGCAGCTATATGTAGAACCCTTT
Organism: Notamacropus eugenii; assembly: GCF_028372415.1. Classification (NCBI taxonomy): domain Eukaryota; kingdom Metazoa; phylum Chordata; class Mammalia; order Diprotodontia; family Macropodidae; genus Notamacropus; species Notamacropus eugenii. The sequence goes on along the minus strand of NC_092878.1, from coordinate 76,603,041 downwards.
TATCACTGCACAAGGTAGAAAGGTATCATCCTCACCTTATCTATCTATAATTAACTTTGCTTTTTTTCTTGAGCTTACTCCAATATTAATTAACGTTGGGTTCAGAAGCCATATGGCTCAGTTGGTTAGAACATGTTAAATAGCCTAATAGCCAATTAGCTGATCAAAGAAAGAAATGCTGTACACAATGGCCATAACCGTATTTCAAATATTTGCTTCTGGTCACAGGAAGAACCAGATAAAAGTGTGATTTGTTCAAAACTGTGGGCAGGGGTGGGAATTCAAAGCCACATATCCTCCTGATTGTAAATCAGTAGTCATTTTTGTATTAAAAAGGACAAGATTATATAAAAGAAAATGTAATATTTTTGCCTGTGTTTCAGGGAAAGATTCTAGTTGGGACTAAGAATGCTGAAATAATTGAAGTAGGAGAGAAAAATGCAGTGTGTAACATTTTAGTTAATGGTCATATGGATGGACCAATCTGGGGACTAGCAACACATCCTTCAAGAGATTTTTTCCTTTCTGCTGCAGAAGATGGCACAGTAAGACTCTGGGATATTGCTGATAGAGTAAGTACAAATCATTGAGAAAGCATGGGTACAACAATCGTGCATGTGTTAACAATTAAGAAAATTATTTTCTTGGAAATCGCATTGAGTAGTTGATAACCCTTTGGGAAAACTGATTTGTACATGTTATCTAATTTGAATCCTCTGTGACTTTTTGTGTTCTCATGTAGAAAATGCTAAATAAAGTCAATTTGGGTCATGCTGCCCGTACTGTATGCTACAGCCCTGAAGGGGACATGGTAGCTATTGGCATTGAAAATGGAGAATTTATCATTTTACTGGTGACTTCTCTAAAAATATGGGGAAAGAAAAGAGATAGGAGATGTGCCATCCAAGACATCAGGTATGAACATAAAAAAATGTCACTATGCAGCCAACCCAGGATTCTATTTTTGATAATAACTCTATGTGACAGGGGAACAGTTTTGTTCTTTGTGATATCAGCCTCTAGAAATTATGACCAAATTTAATATGTCTCTGAACTTTTTAAACTATCCTATTCAGCATTTTATATTTACCCTGAATATATTTATTAAAAATTTCTTCAGCTTCCAATTATACTTTCAACTTCTTAGAAGTAGAAAGTTTTTTACCATGGCTTTGCTTATATAAGTAATAATTTCTCTTATTTGAACTAAAGCTTCCTCTTTCAAGCTTTAAGACATTCCTTCTACTTATATTCTAGGATTTGGTAAGGAAGTCTGTGGTCACCTATCTATATTCTTAATGGCTTTATAGATTTTGTAGCTTGCTGCCACTCAATCTTCATCTTTACAAATGTTTAAGTTCTAATTTTTAAAAAAATTTAGTCTATCTCTTGAACATTTCACTGTTTCACCCTGTGTGTTCTGCATATACATGAATCTATAAAAAGTCATGATAATGTTTTTACCCACCATAGTGTTGAGCAAAAAGTAGCTTCTCATTAAATATCTGAATGATTGTTAAATTGTCACAATGCACAAGCTGGGCTGATGACAGTCATGAGTTTGTAATTGTGTACAAATTATTTTTCCTCATAGATGATTAAAGTCGTCTGGGTTTGAGTCCCAGTGCTTGAGTGTAACTCTAATTTGCTCACATAGGCATTCATTTTCAGTTTTGTTTTTTTTTTACCCACGTTGATGCTTATACTTTACCAAACTGAAGATTATTTGCCACTTTCCTGCCAACTCAAAAACCTTATGAGATATTCCTTTGTTTTATGTTGATAAATTTGGTGTGAGAGCCTCTTGTAACTAGGAAAACTTACTTTCTAACCCATTTTCATAGATAATTCTTTAAAATATTAAGTAAACCAATCCCAGAGTCAGTTATTTGAGAACATGCTGATCATACTAGAATGTCATTATAGAAGTATCCATTTTTCCCTATTTTCATTTCTTCTCTTTAAGCCAGTCTTTTTGTAATTCCTTTTCTTCAATACCTATTAACTTTTAATGGCAACTGAATTCTTTTTTTGCAATGGTTTGATTTGGTTTGAAATGGCAGAAAGGTATCATGGTATCCTGGGGGAAGCATTGAATTAGGTAGGTAGGAGACTTAGGGGTTTAGAAGCATCTTTGCCTTTAGTTATATAAGCAAATCACTTAGGCCTCTGTTTGTTTTTTTATCCAGGAAATTAGGGAGTTGAGATTGGATTCTTTTTAAGGGTACCTTTCTGCTTTTAAATTCTTATTCTATGAGAGAAATTTTAATTCATACTCTTACTTTCAGAAAATATTGCCCCTATATTTAAAGGCATCACTGGATCTACGATGTCACTGAGGCAATAGTCCCTTTAATGGAGCAAATTACAACCTATCCATGCCTTTTGATCCCCTCACTTCTTGTCCACACCTTCCCATAAACCTTCAGAGGGGGCCTACTTAGTATATCAGAGGCCTTCCTCTAGGTCTGTTTATTAAAAGTAAGTGGATCTTTCCATCTGTTATCCCTAAGTCTCAGTGTATGAGTTAGTCACCTCTTTTTCTGGTATTATATCTCTAGATATGTTTTACACCACTTCTTGTGTGCAAGTCATTGGTTGGTATTATGCTACAACCTGTTTTTTATCAATATACTGTCTCTCCATTATCCTTTGTTACCAATACTTTTTGATTTGATTGTTTTGATTCCATAACTCACTTAAAAAATAGGCTTTTGTTTTAGGAAAATGCTTGTAGGTCATTAAAAGTGCCACGTAATTTCCTTAGTGAAATCCAGCCAGCTTTTTTCTTTCCATTTAATTGTTGGCCCTGTTCATTGTCCATCCAGGGTGTCTTGTCCAGGGTATACATATTGATAAACCCATCATTTGGACCTTATATCCAACTGCATGTTATTCTGAACAGTTGTCATCTGTTTGGTTTTCTTTGCATTCCTTGTTAAAACAATTTTGACTGTTGTGGAACTCATTTAGGAGACTCTACAGTGCTCTTCAGTTTGTTGAAATCAGCATAATTTCTGCAAAGAGTAGTTTCTGAAAGACCTTAACATCTACAAGTAATCCCTCTTTTGTTGAAGCTTTATACTGATTATCATCAGTGACCATGGAAAACATTTTTAACACACAGGTAGCTTCCTGTTTTTTGCCTTCCTTTATATTGATGATCAAGATCGTGGCAGAATTCTCATCTCTCTAGATGTATTTTGCATAGGAAACATTTTGTTTCATTTTTTTATGGTTAAATAAACAATGGAATCTTATATTCTCTGTAAATTTCAGTCAATTTTATTTATGAAAGATATTAGTTTGTTCTTATTTATGAAAACCTTTTCCCCCATCTTTTCCTTGGAAATACCCTCAATAAGTATGTGGATCATTCTTCTTAAGATTTTGTAAAGAGAAAGGAGGAGTACTAATTGAAGTCCTCTTGATCTTTCCTCAGTACTAATACAGTCCATGTTTTAGGTTCTTTCAGTATCGTCCCCTTTTCAGATATCTTGAGAATTGATCCCTTAATGCCTTCAAAATTGTATAACCCTCGTAATAGACATCTTCTGTGCATATTTGTTCAGTTGAGCAGTTCTTCCATCTTTGTTTTCCTTAACTTCATTAAGGTCAAAGTAGTGGTTCCACACCATCATCAATGAAAAATATTTTTCTCATAAAAATTCTGATTTGTTCCATTTTTCATCCTTTTATTGGTCTCCTTCTGGTTTCATTTTTAAAACCTTGGAATGAGCTGATTAAACTGGGTTACACACACACCAAGCCTTGTGAAAACTCATTTTTCTCTGTAGTATTTTATGAAGCAGATCTCATAATCTTATACCACATCTTCCTCTACCTTCTGCACACCCTAATTATTTCAAATATATTATACTCTACCCTCTTTTTATAGTCCACTACAGTAGATGATTCTGTCATCCACCTTGGGAATTTCAGGATGGAACAAACTTCACTGATGGAAGATTCTTTGTTCATACGACTTCACTGACAGGAAGTTTGTCACTTTCGTCCTACTTCCTCTGGTGCAGGCCTCCAGATACCAAAGACATCTATTAAATTATTCATCTGCCTTTCATTTTTTCTCTAAATTGGGGAGCCTCAAATTCTGTAGCCTTTCCCCATGGAGAATATCCCTTCCTTCTAATCATCTATAAAATTTCCTTTGATCTCCAGATCACTTTTGCCTTAAGTTGTGGAATACTCTCCTTAAGCTTCTGACCAATACTGACGCATTATTTTGCGCTGTTCTTTGAGATGTGGACATTTGGTCCTACCCTTCTCTTCTCCAGTCATTAAAGAGGGTTTTGTTAGATGCTGTGAGTGATAAAAAGATTTATTATTCTTTTGTCATGCTGGCTTCTTTCCCCTGAGGAATGTATAGTTGCATTGTGAAAATAACCTACAAAAAATGAGCTACCTGTTTAAATCTGCTTTAATCTGTTTTAGTTAAAAGACTGAAAAAATTGCCTAATGATCAGATACACAGTCTTAAGAAAAGCTTGGCAGTAGAGAAGGAATGTTATAAATGTCTCCCACTTAACTCTCCCTAACAGTGGAACTAAGATTTTCTTAAGATTTCTATTCACCTCCACAGAGACAACGGATGAACTAGGAGTTCAGAGTGAAGCATATCTTTTCATTTTATTTTTCTTACTTTTCTGGCAACATTGCCAATATGGAAATGTTGTGCATGTCTTCCCATGTGTAATGGGAATCATATTGCTTTGACTTCTCATTGGGTAAGGGAAGGCGTGGAGGGAGAGAATTTCGAACTCAAAAAAATGAATATTAAAAAAAAAATCTTGAGATTAAAGAGCAGGACAGACATCATTTCCTTCTTCAATCTCAGAAACAATGTGTGCAGATTGGATCAAGAGCAGCTTTTTTTTTTATTTCAGTGCCCCTTTGTTTCTACTTGTGAATAAGCATCATATAACACTAGCAACACATTTAAGTAGGCCTATGAGTCCCAAGGGGACTGAAGGAGTTAGTGTGCTGTATCTTAGCCCCATTTTATATATGAAGAATTGAGAATTAAGAGTGATTGACTGGATCTTGGTCACACAGCTAGTATGAGTTAGAATTTGAGCCCAGGTGGTCTGACTTGTTACTGTTCTTAATTATAAAGAAAAGTTTAAGTACCCAGTCAGCTGATAGGTATGGGTAGGCCTTGATGATCCACAGACAACAGACGTGCCAGGGAATAGGGACATTGAGCAGATAAATTCTTATGCTCACTTTAATCACTGTTCTTAATGGCATTTGTATCCCCTAAACACTTATTTATACATTTTCTTAGCATGGGCAAATCACTTAACCTCTTTTAGCCTCAGTTACCTCTTCTGAAAAAGGTGGGTGTTATTTGAAATACTCCCCTAATAGGGTTTTTGTGGGGGAAAACACTTGGCACACTTTGAGGCACTATATTTATGTGAGATTATTTGATATACAGGCATACTTCAAAGATAGATACTGCTTTGGAACCAGCAGTAAAGCAATACTTTTTTGGTTTCCCAGTGCATGTAAAAGTTATGTGTACACTTACTAGTATCATGTCTAAAAAACAATATATATACATATACCCCTTAATTTAAAAATACTTTATTGCTAAGACATGCTAACCACGATCCAAACTTCAGCTTGCTGGGGGAGGGTCTTGTCTCAGTGTTGCTGTCTTTTGATAATCAGGGTCTGTGGCAGTTTCTTTAAAATAAGACAAGGAAGTCTGTCACATTGATTGACTCCTTTCATGAAAAATTTCTTTGGCAGACAATACTGTTTGATAGCATTTTACCCATAGTACAGCTTCTTTCAGATTTGGAGTCAGTCTTCTCAAACCCTGCTGCTGCTTTATCAGCTAAGTTTATGTAACATTCTTCAGTATTGTTGTGTCTCAGGGAATAGAGAGGCCCAAGGAGATGCAGACAGATGGAGGAACATCCAGTCAGCAGGGCAGTCAGAAAACATACGACATTTATTAAATTCACCGTCATGGCACCCCAAAACAATATACAAGAGTAAAATCAAAGATCACTGGTCACAGATCACCATAATAGCTATATAGTAATGAAAAAACCTTAAAATATTGCAAGAATTACCAGACTGTGACACAGACATGATATGAGCACATGTTGCTGGAAAAACAGCACCAATAAGGCTTGCTCAATGCAGTTACCATAAACCTTCAATTTGAAAAAAAAAAAAAATGCAAAATGCAGTAAAGATGAGGTATACCTGTAGTAGCGAGAATAGTGGGCTGTGAGGCATAAGAAAACTGGGTTTTAGGCATTTACTGACCAAACAGTCATGGGCAAGCAGCCCATGTTTAACCTGTTTAACCATCCTTATCTGCACAGTTGGGGTATAGTCCTGGATCTTCATAATGCTAGTGCCTTTCCTCTGTTCTCATTTGTCTTATATGCAATATTGTCTGAAAATGACTAATTTGCACATTATCTCCCTCATTAAGTCTGTGAGCTCCTTGAGAGCAGGGACTTTTTTTTGCCCTGCTTTGCATCCCCAATGTTTATTTAGCATGGCTTGGCACAGTAGGTGGTTAATAAATACTGGTTGACTGACTTCCCACATCATAGTATTGGTATATGAATCAAATAAAATACATATGAAAGCACTTTGAAAATCACTGAACACTATAAATGTAAGTTGTTATTATCATACCAGAACAAGTGTTATTGTGTTTCTAGTTTTCTGATATCCTATTTATCTGATGCCAAGTAGGCTATTGGAGTTTTTTTTGTTATAAAGTTAATAAAAGTACCTACCACCTTCTACATTTCTTAGATCCATAGTCCTAGGAGCCTAGGAAGAAGGAATACGCCTACAGAATTCAGAGATTTCAGTGACCTGAATGCCAGATAATTTGCACTGAAAATAAGTACTACATCTTTAGACAACTGAATTCTGAAAAAAACTACATACATTTTAAATAGAATTGGTAGACAATCTAGGAAAAAAGCTGTTCACAAATAAAAGTGGGATTTTTACTTCCATTATAAAAGTTAGCTTGCAGCATTCCAGTAGAGACTAGTACTATTTACAAAAGTAGAGCTAATTAATTTGATAAATTATGCTGTTGTCAACTAAAATTAGTCTAATATAGCCCAGAGTGTTTGCCATAACTTAGAAAACACATAATCTTTGGTTGAGAGTGGAACAGTCCATGCTTTTAAATCTTTTAACTATTTCAAATTCACTATACTTTTTTTTTTTGCATGTTTCAGTGTCTTTCCTTATATATTCAGGTTTAGTCCAGACTCCAGATACTTAGCTGTGGGTTCTAGTGAGAATGCAGTGGATTTTTACGACTTAACGTTGGGCCCTACCCTTAACAGAATCAGCTACTGCAAAGACATTCCAAGCTTTGTTATTCAAATGGACTTTTCGGCTGACAGCTATTATCTTCAGGTATAGTGCCTAATAAAAAGCTTATCAGAGTACCTGTTTAGTGTTTTAATTTAGGTACACTTAAATTTAGCCTTTAAACTATTTCATTTTAACTTCTTTATTATTTCTGTATCCGGACATTTTCATTGGTCGTGCTCCCCATTCTCATTTCCTTGGGAAAAGCTTTTGTTTATAGTAGTTATGTTTTTATTTACTTTGGAAATGTAAATTTGGTGGCATTATTATAGTACAGCATATGATTTTTGGCAATCTCTCACATAACTGAAATCTTATCTCTTTTTAATTATAATGAAAGGTCTCTACTGGTTCATATAAACGGCATGTCTATGAAGTGCCTTCAGGAAAACAGCTGATGGATCAGGCTGCCATTGACAGAATAACTTGGGCTACATGGACTAGGTAAATGTTTCATGGGTTCAGAATGAGAGCTTTCTGAAAGTGGCTAATTTAGCTAAGAGGGTCACTTTTCTGAACATCTCTATATAAGGCCAAGAGCTTTTTGAAACAAAACAAAAACAGTAGCCAATCAGTTTTCTGTCAGTGTTATTTCTTTCTCCAAAGGGCTTTCAAAAAAATGCCTGCCAAAAGCCTGTGGAGCTCTTCCTATGCAATTAAGAAAGTTAAAATGAATAAATTTAACTGATAGCAGCTAGTTTTAACTTTATAATGTCTAATACTTGTTTGTCTAACAAATATCCAGTTTTCAGAATCTCATTTTAAAAAAATATAAAAACCAAAGCACTGACAATTTGGGTTTTTTCTTTACTTGAGAAGTATGAATAGTCATCACAGATTTCCAGTGGCAGCTTTAACTTGGAAATAGATGGATGACTGTGTTTTGTTTAAGCAGCTTTTTATAGTCATGCTTAAGTTGTTGCAAAGAAAGGTCTTACATGAGTGCAAGTCAAGGTGAATTTCAGCATATCCTCAATATTCTATTTTAGAAACATGAGCAAAAAATATTGCAGAAATTAGAAAGAACTATATATTCATACACAGCAATGACTTTATTTTAGACAGTGAAAACTGCAGGTTCATCTTTGTTATATAGACTCTAATATATTATTATTTCTCCCAATATTATTCATATATTTTAAAGGTTTCTTTTCTTTTTTGGCACTGTACAGGATAAAAGATGACCCCAAATTGGTATCTATAATTGCTTTGGGAAAACTGAACTATTGACTTCCATAGTTGTTAGGATAGTGCCATTAGAAAGTTTTATTATCAAATATCTACTTAATCCTTAAAGTACCACCTTGATTTTGAACAATCCATTAACCCTAACCAACTTGATGTATACAATACAGAAAAATATAAACCCAACCAGGCATTCTCACTAGTAACTGTTAGATCAAATGTGAGTCATCCCCTGCCTTAACTTAGTTCTTTCCTTATACTGCTCTAATAGGTATTCTATTTATTACTAATAATTTTCCCTTTTAATTGTATATCCTGTGGGTTTTCTTTAGAAGTCTTGTTCAAAATGCTAGACATCACTAAAATGTGCTTTTTTTCAGTAAACTGTAACTTCAGGATTTTTCAGTGGACAGTGACTTTTTTTTTCTGTACTTCTACCCCTGCCCCCCCAGCATTTTAGGAGATGAAGTAGTTGGAATATGGTCAAGACATACTGAGAAAGCTGATGTCAATTGTGCCTGTGTGTCTCATTCAGGAATTAGCCTTGTAACTGGAGATGACTTTGGCATGGTCAAGCTATTTGACTTTCCATGTCCAGAAAAATTTGTAAGTATATATTTCTGTTTAATATTTATTTGCTATACTGGTTCACTCCAAAGTTATTTTTTAAAAATTATTTTTACTTAAAATTTAACTTCCTTTAGGTCAAGAAGCTGTTTTAAAAAGAAAATTCTATGAAATAGCATAATGATTTTACTTAATTAGCACTTAAATTAAAAAGTGATACAGGCAAGGCCCTAACTTTAGAATGCATCACATTCCAAGTTATATATGTCACTTATTTGGAACCTAAACAGCATTTTTTCATAAAATTGTTCGCATGGCATCTAAAGTGGAGAGAGAAACTCCAGAGGTTGGCAACAGAATGAAAAGGGCAGTTCCTGGGGCAATGTTCCATGGTGGCCATTCATAAATAATATCTGTAATTCAGATCCTAAGGGAAGTCAAGGGCTGCACATAACTTTTTCATTTGGAAATACATCAAATTTCTTCCTATATGCTTACCAGTCTAATTCCCCTGAATTTTCCAGATTTGTTAGGGTACCTATTACCTAACATGCATGAACATGAACAAAGAAACTTTGAAATTTAGTGCACAATTTTAAAAAATTGTTTTATATGTACGTACATACACATAATACCCTCCCTCCATTTAAGTGCTAGCTTTTCATTCCAATTAGAACATAAACACTCCTTGCAAATAGGGGTAGTTACATTCAGGAATTCACATTTCGTCCCTCAAAGCTTGGCACATAACTTGGCACGTAATAGATACTTAATAAATATTTGCCATTGGAATTTTTTTCTCCAAAGGTACATATAGTTACCATCTCTCAAAGTTATCTTAATGACACATTCTTTTTGAGACAGGCTGGTTATCATCAGATTCTAGGCATGACTTACTCTCATACAGTTGGCAAGATTACTTATCTTTTTCATAAAATAAGAGCATGGCAACTCTTATCTTTGCGTGGAAACTTAAATTTAACTTATACTTTTATTAGACTGTAGAGCACAGCACACACTTTTTTATCTAAATCCAAATCTTATTTAGTAGGGTAAATGTTAAAGCCACATCTAAGACCTACTAGAGAATCACAAAGTACTCAAGGTAGCTTTTCTAGCAGATCTTTGGTATGAGTTTTAGTTTTTGTCTCCTAAAGAAAATTTGTCCTGATGTCTCATTTTCACTGTGATTTTCCTTTTTCTTCCCATTCAGGCAAAACACAAAAGGTTCTTAGGTCACTCTGCACATTTGACCAATATTCGGTTTACAAGTGGTGATCGACATGTTGTTAGTGCTGGAGGGGATGACTGCAGGTTAGTATCTTTACCTTCTCAAAAAAGGATTAGGAAGGGGTAGAGTATCTTTGATGAAAATACTACAAGGAAATATTTAGTAAAGCTTCTAAGAGGAGTGTCTTCAAAAATTGAGTTTACAGAGTGTGCTTCTGAACAATTATTTCATAGAAGTTAGAATGATTATTTTATGTTTAACTAAAGGGAAATATGGTAGGAAAAACTAGAATTCCCTTATAGATTCTATTTGGCTAACACTACAAATTATGCAAATATAATTTAAAAGTGGTTACTACTCACATTCTTTTAGAACCCCACAGAATTTTAGAGCCTCATCAAAATTTAAATACCCTGAGCTCATTAGTATTTTTTCCTCTGACAACTTACTTTTTTGTATTTATTTCAAACTGCAGCTTATTTGTCTGGAAATGCATACATGTGCCACACTGAAGATTTGAATGCTGAGGAAACAATATACAAAGTAACTCAAGAATACAATAAGAAAAGCCTTTGTATGATCAAGAAATGGTGCTAATCCCAAGATAAATCAAAATTGAGGAAATGCCTAGAATCTTAACAGAAAGATTATTAACTCAATATATTTGCTATAGTACTTAATCATGTTGGTAATCTGTTCACTGCCAGATATTCAAAATAATATTCAGATAAATCACAGTTGAATGTGGACTTCACATAAAACCAGGAGTTTTATTTTAAACAAAAATTATTTCCAGGGCTTTCTGTATCAACTTGGCAAAGCCATAAGGTACAGTATGGTGTGGTGGTTTTTTGGGTATTTTTGGTTAAGTGAAAGATCTTTATTCTTTATATTCCCATTCTCCTCTCTCCACCTTGCCCACCCCAGTTCACCTTTTACAGTTTCATTCTCTTTAACCCTTACTATTACAGTTAGATATCTATTCTCTCCCACACTATTTCCCTCCCCCTCCAAAAAAAACCCAAAAAGCATTGGTTATTTCTGATCTAAGCATAAATACTGATAAAAATGGTCAGTCACGCTGAAGGCTAACTAGTGAAATATTATATGCTATTTTGCTAAAGAAAATGAAATTATTTCAAAATGTAGCTTTCTTATTCATTTCAGCAAATTGGTGGCAAACTGAAGTCTGACAGTGGCTTACACATAGTAAATTTTCCTAGAGAAAATGGTAGAATGTTTTTAAAATACCTTATAAAAACTGAAGTCATTACAAATTCAAAACTGTCATATCCACAAGCTGGTAAATCAATGCTTGCTAAATACACACAAAGTGACTCTCATAGACCTTTAGTGATTTGATTTTTGCCCTGACTTAGAAACAAATTTTTTCACTTTGTGCAAGGCTGGAAAGTGTAACTCTACTTACTGCTTAGTGATTAAATCCATGGTGATATCAGCATCAGATATATATATAAGAAGATATTATCATAATCCCATATTTGAATTTTCATCACCTTTTCTAAGGTTCAGAAATTAACAACATAAACTCAAATAAAACATTTTAGTATTCTAAATAACAAAAAATTGGAATAATGCTTCTCATGTTATTTGGGGAATAAATAATACTAAATAAGATTTTTAAAGATTTTAAAAGTAATAGAAATTTTAGACAGGAATAACACTTAACTGGAAGACATATAATGATTCATGTTTTGGTAAGATTTAAATGGTCTTGACTTGTAATATTACTCTCACAGCAACTTTATTTTCAATTAAGTACAAAAGTGAAATAAATTCACTGGTTATGATAAATCTCTGGCATAAATTTAGTGAGAGAAAAAAAGGTTTTTCCTATTGGGAAGATTAATGCAATCTTACATGGACTGGTTTCCAATATGATTTTTTAAAAATACTAAATCAAATGAATATTCATCTATTTCAAAACTGAGCACATCAAAATTACTGCTTGGCTGATTTAGACAAGTAAGTGAAATACATGCTGTTAAAGACAAATAACTAGTACTCTTATTTACATATGAAATTAAATCCCAAGCTTTAATTTAGAAAAATCTTTGTAGCATTTACTTAAAATACCTAAAAATCTATACTGAACTAGCTCCCTCATCCCCATACCCCCAACACTTAAGACACATCTTTAGATGTAGACATTAAGCCAGTGTTGTACAACATTTTGAATTGTTGGAAAAGTGCACTGATAGTATCTGGTGGCTTAATTTAATGTGATGTCCACATTATCTAACTTGCTTCCAAGATTGGCTCCATGTAGCAAAAAAATAAAAATCATTTACTTTTATGAATGCAAATATTTACTGTATGTGAAATTCTGAAAGCAGTTATTTAATTATGTGTCAGAGGTGTATCAAATTGTTCTAGGCAAAAACATCAGATGAATACTATCTTAAGATCCTCTATTATTAAGACTCACGAATAGTTAGAAATTCTGAATAGCATTCCCAGATACACAAGTTTATTTGGAAAGATAGCCTGAAATATATTCGCTCATATTTCCTATTCATATAAACTCTAATGTCATTGGATTTTCCTGGATATTCTCTCCAGGTATCTCCTGGATAAAACAAGTTTTATCCAGTTGTAGATCATTTTCTTGATCTCTTAAGCACCTCTTAACTGATGTGAATTTCCCTAACCATACAGTGCTACCCAGGAAGTAGTGAAAAGAAGTCTCCTAAACTATTCAGTGAGACAGTTCATTTCAAAAATTTAGTGTTCATTCAGCCCAGAACTAGATGTGTTTCCAGTCAGTGGTAATTCCACTTTGGCAATAGCAAAATGTTTGTTAGGCTATGGGTTAAATCAACTTTGTCCAGCTACGTAATTCTTTTAAACAATTGATCTTAGTTGTCTTTTAAATACAGGTAAGAAACATAGATGTAGTATTGAAGTCACCTGATTTTTTAACAAGTCTAATTGATGAATTTGTAACAGGAATTTATTTGGCCAAATACCATGTAAGTCAATGCAAGGCAGTACTTACTGAGTAACATGCTCAAATTTTCTCTATGTATCCCACACATAATTTTTTTTAAAAATTAACACTGAAATAAGGTGGAGATTTTTTTTCCTTCTCAGGTACTGTACTGTAGTAAACCTCTATTGGGAAGGAGCTATTTTGGAAAATCAGGAGCCTTATGCCTTTTTCAGGTTAGGTTACAGACTTTATGATTTACACCTGTTAAGTCTGGCAGATACAAGATAGCCTTAATTATTGTTCTCTTTAGTTAAAACTTAAAACCATGTTGCTGATTATATTTTCAAACATTAGTTGTGGGGAGGATAAAATTTGGCAGGTCACATGGAAAAACTGCCATATTTTATTAGAATCTTTTTCAGTTTTTTTTAAAGCCCAGAAAATTATTTTTGTGTGCATGACATGATTTATCTGGTTATTTTTATCAACCTGATTTGTAATCTATGACTTCCTGTTACCTGTGATTTCACTGGGTTAAAAAACACAAGCATGCCAAAGCCTACTATGCACTGTTTGTACCAATCACTGTGCTACTGTCAGACCAAAATCATCTTCCTTCTTTGGTCCTCTGTTCTTGTTAATTCTGGATCAAACTTTAAAAATTACCCAGCATTTGTTTTATGTGTAATTTTTTAGTAACTGTAAGTAAAAAACAAAGCAGTTATATTGTTTACTTAAGTGGCAAAATGTTATACTATTTCAAGGTAAAAAATAATCAGTTTCTACCACATTAGTCTGATTTTTCTCCCCAAGTAATTAAAATTCCAACAGCTTGTTCACCTGTTTAGTTTTGGGGTTTTTGTTTATAAAAATGGGTAAGGATAATCTTTTGCAAAGAAGTCTCTAAATTGCTTACAAACGGCCTTAGCCATTTGAACTAAATATTTACCTACCTTACAAATCATTTTTGGAAAGCCTTGTTTCTCAAAATAAGTTTAGTTAGTTTAATAAGAATGTAAGGGAACTGTCTTTTCCCCCAAACCAAAACTTTTTTTCACTTCTCCTTTCCTATTAAATCATGTCTTTAGAATCAGCAGAGCAATTCTAACTTTTCTCCATTTTGTGAAACAAGGAAGTTTCTAAAGGAGACTATTCTGTTAAAGTCATTTGTTCACTCTCTATAGGATGCACCAAGCCAGTATCTTATCTAAACAACTTAACAGTTGGAAAATAGATTATGAAAGAGTTAATGTACATGTTTTTAAATTAACCTACATAAGGGGGAAAATATTTAACCCTCTAAGTTCCTTGCCTTCTATTAAAATTTGTTTTTGAAAATCAATGTTTCTATTTCTCCTTCAACTAAAAAGGAATGTTCTTTCAAAGCCAGTAGTCCATAACTTTTGCATTGTTTCATCCTAAAGTATATAAACAATCTTTGCTTTTAACCAAATGGAGCTTTTTTTCTGTATGTTAAATGGCCCCAAAGACATAATTATACTTAACATGTGACGGGTATTTTAAAATGTGTTCCCTTTTATCCATTTGGGCATTTAATCCTTTACATCTTAAGATATATAGTTCAGATATGCTTTGTAAAAAAAAAACAAAAAACAAAAAACAAACCTGCAGGTATGCTGTCCACACAATTTTAATTTCCTGGTGTGTTGATTTTTCATAATGTGAAGATGTATGTATAGTTATATATTTGTTAAAGAGGATCTTTGTTTAAAAATTGTGTAGCAACTGTTTTATGATAGCCTGTGTATATAATACTTGTATAAAAATTCTTTTTGTATATTTTTGTGAAAATGTCATTCCCCAAGACTTACTGAAAAAAGCATATGTAACTTAATAATAAATGAAAACACTTTAAAGAATTGCACATCGTACACATTTTTGTACTTAGCATTCTAAACGTTTTACTAAAAACAAACAGCCTTCCCCCTTGTTTTATTGCAAATTTTCTATGGGAAAAAAAACTCAGGTATAACTGGATCAGTATCCAACTCTCAAAAACACCTTCCAAAGCAATGAGGCTGTATTTAAACTGCACAGTCTACGTATCTATTTCCATGCTTTTCAAAATGGAAAATTAAAAAAAAAATCATTTGATATTTCACCCAAGACTACTTTTATTCTTCATATTCTCCTGCTCATTTCAAACTGGTTAGGGCAATTGTATTTATGTACATATAGCACTAATATAGGCCTCATAAAAATGATATAATCAGCCTTTTAATTACTTTAGATAACATCACACTCAGATTCTAATTTTATAAACACTGGGACTCAAAAATAGCAGGATACAAACCATGCCTCAAAATGTTTTAATGGAATTTAAAGTAAGTTTTTTTCCTTACACACTGACTTCTCTTCATAGTAAAAAACACATGTTAAAACCACTTAATAAAACTTACAAATTTGAAAAATTAGACACTTCAAATAGGCAACAAACTTCATATTATGAAAACAATATATTCAAGTTCAAAAGATCTGATAAATTTGTAGAATGTCTTTCACCAGTAGAGTTCAAAGATGGGAACTTTAAAATCCATGATCTTCTAGCTACTATGTCTGGTTGTCATTCACTGAAAAAACGAAAACACAAATTACTGCTACATGTTCATATATAACTTTTACCATTCTTCCCTTTTCCATGAATCTGTGTAAAATCAATAGTGCTTTTAAAGGCTGGTCAAACCATAGCTTATTCAATTTTTAAGGCATCTATCGTTACGTGGGAACAAAGATAGCCCAAAAAAGTGAATTCCCAGAACCAACATATCTAACTTGGCTACTATTAGTTAGTCTGGAACAGGAAAACTGACTAATTTTGTTTTAATTCTTCCTGACAAACTCAGAAGTGATTCATAAGTTCCTCAAAACGTGCCCCCATAGTACGAGGCATCTGACAAATACTGGAACTGAAATGGGAAATTATTCAGGCCTCTAATTGGAATAAAATTTTAAAGAATTCATTTTAAAAGATCTCTCAGACTTGAGTTAAAAGCAACCCAGAGAACTTAAAAGAATTAGCAAGCTGGGGTCCTCCTTGACTCTTAGCGCAACACTCCTTACACTATATACTACTCCCTCTGAAGACTATTATTTTGATTTTACCTGGTTTGAGGTCGAGTCCATTTCAAGGCATGACGTGGTGGCACAGTAATTGCTGGATGGTAAAATGTGCAGTCAGGTCTCGTACACTGAGTGTTAAATCTACAGTGCTAAAGACAAAGGTGTTTTTTTTTTAATTGGCTTTGTCAGTATGTAAAAATTTAATATGAAAAGATCTGGCCCCTAAAATTCTCATCCTTGCCCATGAATATCAAAGAGCTAAAGCAAAGAAATCAAATGTAAGTGATATGGGTCAATGGCTTTCATTTTAACTTGCTGTCTCATATTTTCATGTGTGATTTATAACAGTAAAAATTTTAAAAAACACTCATTGAGTCATTCTATGCCTGGTACATAGTAGGTGCTTAATAAATGCTTAATTGAAGATCTAGATTCTTCAATCCTATGAAAAAACTTCATTATGAGGGGAAAAATGTGCTAATATTTTTAATCACATGCAGTACATTCTTTCTTTGCTTTCAAGACAGAGTAAAATTTAAAACAATTTGTAACCTTTTGGTAAATATCCTCCTCCAGGGCCAGGCATACCAATTGGTCCAAATTGCAAACTGACAGTGTCTTCTTAGTAGAGATGAGAGCTAGAAGGGAGCCTCTAGAGATAATCTAAACAACTCTTCACTTTGTATATGAAGAAACTGGGCTGGTACCTAAGTATGGGACTTGTTTACTGATCAGTAAAAGAAACCTGGGCGGGCCAGTTACTAACATTACCATATAAAGGCATGCTCATGCTGGCCTTTTGATAACACTGCCCAACCACCAAGTTCAAATGTAACAACGCTGGAGGATCTTTACCCTCACACTACTCCAGTCAATAACAAAATAGATCTGTGCTACACTCCCACATCACCAACCTTTAAGTTCTCTTCCCTTAAAATTCTGAGTCTTCATAAATTTTGGGTCCTCCACCCCAGATGTAGATGTGGCATTTATATAGCTGTATTTTTCTATTATTTTCCAATAATTTCATGAATCCCATGAATATTTATAAGGAATGTTACTGCAAGAGATAAACTCTACCTCTTGGCTCTTGCCTAGGTGAGGAAAACCTCAGGCACACAAAACAAGGAAAGAGATGGCAGAAAGTTTTACTAAAAAAGGGTCACATCTAAAACTCAGTCTCATTGAGTTTTTTATTTGTAGTTATTTATTCAATTCCCACCAGCTACTGCCTGTCAGTCTACTCACTAAAGTGATGTTATAAAAAGTAAGGCAACTAAGAGTAAAATGGGTTGAAGGATCATTCTATTTTTTTGAGATATTTTTCCTGCGGCAACAAATTAGATGCTACGTAAATAAAGCATTCACAGTCTCACACCTAGTTGTTTACAATTCAACAATAAGTAGTATGCTAAAAGCTGGCATCTGACAGACGTGAGCTACTGAACTTGAGACAGATACAAGTGGAATGAAGAAAACATGAGGATCATACACGATGGTCAATAATTTACTGCTAAAAGCTATAAGCAATTCCATTAGCTCCAAAGTCTCCAAAACACAAATGTTTCCGATAACGGGATTCATAATCTCTGTGATAAGTAATAACAGAGTCCTAGCAGAGGTATCAGAGTCATTGTTTTCAACTCATGGGTAAATTATCTCTATTTAAGTCAACATCTTCACCTCTGATGACATGGAAGATCTAGAGTTCTTTGTGAAATGATGCATCGGTAAAATTAAGACACAAGAGAATCCTACAAAACAAATATATATATCCAACTTTAACTTCCACATTAAAGGGTTGAGTCAAGTCACATTCAAAGAGCAAAGAAAATGTTTAAGGGCTAAAAAGGCCAAGAAAACATTAAACATAAAACAAAGACAACTAAGGAACGACCATAAACATTTTTAATAGCTTTGTTACAACAAAGCCAGCAAAGAACTCGATCTAATGGAAACATTTTTTAGGATGTTAAATTCCTTCATCCTTGAATGTCTCAAAATTAAGGAATTATTCCGAAGTAATTTTTCTTCCAAAATAGTTTTTTAAAAATCTATCTCAGAGAAAAGGAGAACATAGCTTACTTTCGGATGATAGAAGGGACATTCCATTTTCTTACAAGCAGGGAAGTAACGGCAAAGCTGACTACTGGAAGATGTTGGTGTTGGCGTTGGTGCTGTTGATAAAATAAGAATTCAGGATGTTCTAAAGAAATTTGTAATTAACTCAATTTTTTTTAAATGGAAAAAAATTTTAAACTAAGATGGACATCTTTTTAATTACCAAGACAAAAATAGCTTCTAAAAATTAAGTTTTAAATTTTTATTAAAATTGACTTCTGTAGAACAGGTTACCTCTATTTGCTCTTCCAAAGTTGACTGAATTGGTCCCCTTAAATACATAACACTATTTCACTGTTTCTTAGAATGCAGAATGTTATTATCAATGAAATAGGGTAATTAGGACACACTATTACTATTACACAAAAATGTGAGAAAAATTCTCCTTATGATGTATCTGCTTTAAACTTACATGCATGCACATGCACACAATTAATGAAGACACTAATTAGCTCAGCTATGATTTATTTCATCCAAAAAACCTCCAAACCAAAATGAAACCTAAGCCAGATACCGTAATATCTCATAAAACTGGTCAAACAGAAATTCCAAATGGCAACATGCAAAAGTGACTCACCTGGTTTGGGAGGCAGCACTGGGATTCGTCTACTGGCATGAGTGTAGGGACAATCTGGTTTAGTACATTTTGCATCATATTTACAGTTTGGATGAATAAACAAGCATTTTTCAGCAAATTTACAATTGGGAAAGGCTCTGAAAAAAAAAGAAATGAATACTATTCAGTACAGACATCCTTTCTTGGTATATTATGAAAGTTCCTTTGAAGGGAAACAAACTTTTTTTTCTGCTTTGAGAAATACATGACCAACATAGATGATAAAGGAAGTAACATTTAAATACAAGATACAAGGTCTTTTCTTTGTACATTGACTGTATAACTATTTTTAAAACCTTGACATTTGGGGATAGTAGTACTTTATTTACTTGGAATCAGCTAATCCAAATAAACTGAATTTTCTCCCTACACCAATAAAATCAAAAGATCCAGTTCTCCCCCCACAAGATTTAATCATTAAAAACATCTTTCCAAAATATACTACATGCTTTTTCTTTAAGTAAACTAGGTAATCTGAACATAATTTAGCCTTGTCTTGAAGACTTTAGGTGACAAAAAAATCAAAACAAGATTGTAGTATGTCCTAGGCAAAGCTTCCCAAAACGTACGCAAATGTTATATTGTCTTCTGGAAACTGAATCTTCACAATAACTCATTGAATTCAAAACCACAAATAGCTACACATGGAACAAAGGCTTTTATGTCACTAAAATACACGTCCATTTATAAAGATTACTATTAAAATATGTTCCCAAGAGCTGCTAACCATTAATCCTGGCTTTAGCTTTAATAATTATTCTATGCTACTGATCAGGAACAGGCTAAGTACACCTGGCCATGGCCTGTTTTGTAAGGTAGGTGAGCTAAGGATGGCATCTACATTTTAAATAAAGTTTGTCATATTTGAAAGTATAAAAAAACTATTCTCAGTTTATTGGCTGTACAAAATTGGTAGGCTATAGTTAGCTGATTCCTGCTCTAGACAACTTAAGATAGTACAGTCAGTCTAGGAATTACCCTGCATCTTGCTAGTTTAAGAAAGTAATAATTACTGTCATCTTTACTCATAGAAGTAGAATGAATAATGGGCAACCACACATAAAAGGTGTTTAAGTGTCATTCTTCAGAAATAATTACTGAAATAAAGGCTACCAAAGCAGCCTTGTTCCCAATCAATTTTCTCATCTGTCATAAAAGCTGCTTCTTTACTGTTGCTATCAGACTTCTCTGGAATTATTAATAGCATTGAAAATAGAATTTCTGTACAACCAATGCAATAAAAATTACAATTACTCATCAACTTTAATCTGTTCTTTTAGGTCCATTTCATTTGCACTGCATTTGTTCAAGGGATTTGAAAGAATTATCTTACTTCCTATAACTTATGGTAGGTGTTCTTAATTATATGACATTTCTGAAAAGATGACATAAAGTCATAGTTTTCTCCAAGCTGTCAATATTTGACTTGTTTCAAAAAAAAAAAATTCCAGGCACAATCAACATTAAAAATGCTCTTTAAATGTATTAACTTTTAAGTCCTATATTATATAGTGCCTATGAATCAAATCATGAAATAGCTTCAGTCATTAACGTTCTGAGTAACACTCCATTCCAAGTGTTGAAATCAGTGGAATAATACTAGCAAAGCATAAAGATATTCTCATAAAATAGATGCTAAACCCTGTTTTTTCTTTGACCTGGAAAGGTCCTGATTTTTGCTATGACAATTCATGGAGTTTTCAGAATTGTTTTAAGAGGTGGATTCTATTTTAAATTTGTTCTCTACTTCTGATCTGAACAGTTTCATGATTTCTTGAAATATTCCAGTTTTTTAGTTTGGTCATGGTTTTCAAGGAGTTAGGCTGATTATTAAATTATTTCTCAAGCTATTTTCTAGATCAATTTTTTTTTTATTTAACTTTTAACATTCATTTTCACAAAATTTTGGGTTCCAAATTTTCTCCCCATTTGTCCCCTCCCCCCACCCCAAAACACCAAGCATTCTAACTGCCCCTATCACCAATCTGCTCTCTCTTCTATCATCCCTCTCTGCCCTTGTCTCCATCTTCTCTTTTGTCCTGTAGGGCCAGATAACTTTCTATACCCCTTTACCTGTATTTCTTATTTCCTAGTAGCAAAAACAGTACTCAACAGTTGTTCCTAAAACTTTGAGTTCCAACTTCTCTTCCTCCCTCCCTCCCCACCCCTTCCCTTTGGAAGGCAAGCAATTCAATATAGGCCATATCTGTGTAGTTTTGCAAATGACTTCCATAATAGTCATGTTGTGTAAGACTAACTATATTTCCCTCCATCCTATCTTGTCCCCCATTACTTCTATTCTCTCTTTTGATCCTGTCCCTCCCCATGAGTGTTGAGCTCAAATTGCTCCCTCCTCCCATTGCCCTCCCTTCCATCATCTCCCCCACCCTGCTTATCCCCTTCTTCCCCACTTTCCTGTATTGTAAGATAGGTTTTCAGACCAAAATGAGTGTGCATTTTATTCCTTCCTTTAGTCAAATGTGATGAGAGTAAACTTCATGTTTTTCTCTCACCTCCCCTTTTTTCCCCTCTACTAAAAAGTCTTTTGTTTGCCTCTTTTATAAGAGATAATTTGTCCCATTCCATTTCTCCCCTTCTCCTCCCAATATATTTCTCTCTCACCCCTTAATTTCATTTTTTTAAGATATGATCCCATCCTATTCAGTTCACTCTGTGCTCTTTGTCTGTTTGTGTGTGTGCGTGTCTGTGTGTGCATGTGTGTGTGCACGTGTGTGTGTGTAATCCCACCCACTACCCAGATACTGAAAGGTTCAAGAGTTATAAATATTGTCTTTCCATGTAGGAATGTAAACAGTTCAACTTTAGTAAGTCCCTTATGACTTCTCTTTGCTGTTTACCTTTTCATGCTTCTCTTCATTCTTGTGTTTGAAAGTCAAATTTTCTTTTCAGCTCTGGTCTTTTCATCAAGAATGCTTGAAAGTCCTCTATTTCATTGAAAGACCAATTTTTCCCCTGAAGTATTAACTCAGTTCTGCTGGGTAGGTGATTCTTGGTTTTAGTCCTAGTTCCTTTGACTTCTGGAATATCCTATTCCATGCCCTTCGATCCCTTAATGTAGAAGCTGCTAGATCTTGTGTTATCCTGATTGTATTTCCACAATACTTGAATTGTTTCTTTCTAGCTGCTTGCAATATTTTCTCCAGGGAACTCTGGAATTTGGCCACAATGTTCCTAGGAGTTTCTCTTTTTGGATCTCTTTCAGGTGGTGATCTGTGGATTCCTTGAATATTTATTTTGCCCTCTGGTTCTAGAATCTCAGGGCAGTTTTCCTTGATAATTTCATGAAAGATGATGTCTAGGCTCTTTTTTTGATCAAGGCTTTCAGGTAGTCCCATAATTTTTAAATTGTCTCTCCTGGATCTATTTTCCAGGTCAGTTGTTTTTCCAATGAGATATTTCACATTATCTTCCATTTTTTCCTTCTTTTGGTTTTATTTTGTGATTTCTTGGTTTCTCATAAAGTCATTGTCCTCCATCTGTTCCATTCTAATTTTGAAAGAACTATTTTCTTCAGTGAGCTTTTGAACCTCCTTTTCCATTTGGCTAATTCTGCTTTTGAAAGCATTCTTCTCCTCACTGGGTTTTTGAACCTCTTTTGCCAATTGAGTTAGCCTATTTTTCAAAGTGTTATTTTCTTCAGCCTTTTTTTGGGTCTCCTTTAGCAGGGTGTTTACCTGTTTTTCATGCTCTTCTTGCATCTCTCTCATTACTCTTCCCAGTTTTTCCTTCACCTCTCTAACTTGATTTTCAAAATCCTTTCTGAGCTCTTCCATGGCCTGAGCCCATTGAATGGGATGGGATACAGAAGCCTCGACTTCTGTGTCTTTCCCTGATGGTAAGCATTGTTCTTCCTCATCAGAAAGGAAGGGAGGAAATACCTGTTCACCAAGAAAGTAACCTTTTATAGTCTTATTTTTTTTCCCTTTTCTGGGCATTTTCCCAGCCAGTGACTTGACTTCTGAATATTCTCTTCACACCCACTTCACCTCCAGATCTGCCCAGCCAGCGCTTGGGGTCTGAGATCCAAATGCTGCTTCCCAGCCTCAGGGCTTCAGCGGGGGCGGGGCTGCTATTCAGTGTGAGATTAAGTTCAGCTGCTCAGGTGGGGGCAGGGCTGCCCCATGGGGCTCAGTTCCCTCAGGGGGTTTATGCAGAGACCGTCAACAATGGATCTGGGCTCCTGCCTGCTTGGGGAGCCCCTGTCTGCTCCCGCCTCCGCTGCTGCCTCCCGAGGGGGCCTGAGTTATGGAGACACCCCGCCTCCCCTCTCAGTGAGCCAAAAAGATTCTCACCAACTTTGGGGCCTGTGGGTGGAGGGACCTGCGGGGCTGCTGGAGATTCCGTGCCTGCAGCCTGCTCGGATCTGCTCCTCTTGGTGCTGCGCGGCCAAGGCAGCGCTGGGCTCGGCTCCAGGTCCGCAGCGCTACAGACCTTTTGTGAGAGGTTTTCAGGGCTCTCTGGAACAGAAATCTCGTCTGCTCCACTATTCTGTGGCTTCTGCTGCTCCAGAATTTATTGGGAGTTCTTTTTTGCAGATATTTTATGGGCTGTGGGTTTGGAGCTAGCATATGTGTGTCTTTTTACTCCGCCATCTTGGCTCCGCCCCTCCTAGATCACTTATTTTTGATAACTATTATCTCAGATGTTCCCCTTTTCAATCTTTTAACTCTGTTCTAGTATTTCTTGTCTCACTGAATCACTGAATTCTATTTGTTTTATTCTGCTTTTAGGGAGTCCATTACTTGGGCTTATTTTTTCACCTTATGTTCTAAATATTTCTCTTCACTTTTCCTTCAATATTCCTAATTTCTTTTTTTATTCTCTTGCTTCATTTCTTCCAACAAATCTTGGGGGCTGTGGCCAAATCATTCTTTTTTTTCTTAAGGCTCAACTTCTGGCCTTAACATTTGAGTTTTTTTCTTTTTTTAAAGTTCAATTTGATTTTATTTTCAGTTATAAACTCTCTCCTTCCATCTCTCCTTCTCCCTTGGCCACTCTTGAGTTCATTCAGCGCCATCTGGAGGTGTGTAGCATGTTTCATCGTGACCCCAAGAATTGTGGTTAGTCACTGCATTGACTGGAGTTCTTAAGTCTTTCAGAGTTGTTTATCTTTACACTATTGTTGTTCCTGTATAAACTGTTCTGCTGGTTCTGCTTCCTTCACTTTGCACTGGTTCATACAAATCTTCCCAGGTTTTATTATTTCTTCATTATGTCTAGTTTTCTTCTTTTACTCAACTTTAGCCTCACAGTTCCTGGAATGAGACTTTGTGCCAAGTTCAGGCTCCTACCCTTTCCATACTCTTGGATGTAGCTGCCAAGATGACCGTCACTGGCCTGTGACACCTCTGGATGGCGTGGCAAGGACCAGGCTCTATCCTCTATCCTCTGGTGGCCCAATATAGGAACTGGGCTTGGTCCCTTCTCTGTTGCCTTCTCCTCAACCAGGAGTTGGTTCTAATGCCATGTGTGGCCCTAACAAGCCTGACACTGTATGATAAGAGGTCATTCTGGTCTCGGCTCTCCCTAACTGCAAGGCAGCCCATGACACACTGTTTCTCTCCCTAGACCAGAGGTTCTTTGGGGTCCATGAATTTGTTTAATATTTTCGTAACTATTTCAATAGAATTTTCTTTGGTAATCCTATGTACTTTATCCTTTCTCAGAAAAAATGTTTTTAAATGCATAAAATAATTACCAGACTGTCAAAGGAGACCATGCCAAAAATAAACAAACAAAAAAACTCCAAAACCACTGCCCTAGGCACTCACCCACTTGGAACTGACCCTATCCCCTGCTACAGCTCTGACAGGATTGTAAGGTTTGGCCTTCCTGGAGAGCCCCCAAAGGCCTAGGCTAGCTTGTCCCCTACTATAATTCCAACAGGCAAGGGCCAAAATCCTGCTGGCTTCAGGCCCCACTTACTAAAGGATTGAGCTAAATCCCAGCTACTTGATGTGTCCTGCTTAAAAAGTTCTTGGGCTGGATGAAAGATTAAAGATGAAGGAGCTTGCTGGTGTTTCCCTTTGGTCTTGAAAGGGACCTTCACATTACCATTTTAATTTAAAGTCCTGACCCTACTTTCTCAAGGCAATTTATGTACCTGACTTGCAAAAAGAATAGTTGTGCCCTGAGAAAAATGTATACAGTAAAAACACTAAAAACAAATAACTTTTAAAAGACTTATGAACTAGGATCAATGAAATGACCAACCACAATTCCAGGGAACTAGTGACAAAGCACATTCCCAACACTCCTAACTGAGAGGCAACGGACTCAAGAAGCTGACTAAGACATGTTTTTTTAAACAAGGTGAATTTAAGTCCTTGTTTTGCTTGACAATGAACATCTGTTACAAGAGTTTTTCTTTTCATTTTTTTGGGAGGGTGGGTTTGAGAGAGAATGAAAATAAAAGAGTTAACTGCAAAGTAAAATCTAAAAATCTCAAAAGAATAATATTACCCTAAAGAAAGGTAATGATAGTACAATGATCTTTCATTAAAGTTATAAAAAGGCATTTTGAAAAACTGAACACCCTCTTTTAAATTGAATGGGAGAACTTTCTGATGAAAAATCATGATGTTGAATCTATAAAACAAAAATTGTAGGGAGTACACCAATACTGAATACTATTCCAAACTTAACAATAAAAAAAAAAATTCACTAAAAGCTTCTCAGTAAGCTGGTTCCACAGTGAACTAGGCTAGTAAAGAAAATTTCAGTGTTTCTTTCATTATTTTATTCAATAAAGGCAACTTTTATTAATAAGAACTTTAGTTATTAGGTGCTTAGAGAAAAATTTCAGTGCCTTGAAAATCTGTCCAATTGAATACAGAAAAAAATACACACAAACTGTAGCAGTTATTGATCTTACAAAGTAACAAGGTCTTTTGAAAGACAAAGCCAGAAATCTCAGTGTATTTTTACCATGTTTAAACACTGGCCAATAAAGCATCTCTAAAAAGGATGCAAAGCTTATCTCCCGCATGCGGTCTGACACATTCCGCTATATATATAACTACAGCCTGACCCCACATTAAACAGTATCTCAGCCAGGGACTGAGGTAGAAATGAGGATGGGTTTTGTATCACTTACTTGCAGGATGAAGTTGGATGATGATAAGCACATTCATCCCCATTTTTGCAGGCAGGCCAGTACTTGCAGCGCTCTGGCAGTTTCTCTGGTTTCTGTGTGATGTTCAATTCACTCATCTCAACTGTGAACGGAAGAAGATTCAAAAAGTGTCTTGTTAATTATGGATTTTTAAAAATACCACCAATTGTCCAACTTTTATCAATTCTGTCAACAACATCTAATACAGAAAAGATTCTAAGTAAATATGTGTCTGCAACAAGAGTACAATGACTTGGCTGCATCCAAAGTTCCTAAGTTAATAGCAACACTAAAAAGGGGAGCAAAGGAGATACAATGAATTACATGTCTCATTTGGAGTATATCTTCTTTCTTTACGATCTACAGTAACTACACATTATATTTACTCAATGTTGCAGTAAATTCAAATTCTATCAGCCACAACACATCAACCCAGTGCAAATCCCATCACACAACTGTCAAAAAACCACTACCCACTAAATGCCCTCACCTGTGCCCCAACACATACAACATCTTTACAACACATCAAAATCACATTGTTAGTGGTCACAGGGACTTCTCTAACTCTGGGGGAAGAAGACTCCTAGGTCCAACAATCTGAAACAGAGCTAGAGAAACAGTTGCACCTCTCAACATTTGGAACAGAATTATTTGAAGCCCTCATGAAGGCAGAGATGAAAGTCAAAACATTATAACAAGGCCTTAAAAATAAAATACACCACCTTCTTTTCACTGAAAAAGAAGGGGATTAGTAGAGTGGATAGGTAATGGAGGCTCTCAGACATGGTTACTCTGTCTGATGGCTTTGCTTATTAACCTTTTCTTTGTAGTAAGGGAAGGCTCCTAGGGGTGGGAGGTAGCAATAGCACATCCAGAAAGAACAATGATAGAAACACAAAAGGTACCAAGTAATTTTTAATACATTATGGCAGGGAACTGTGTGATACCCTTCCTATAAGAGAATAAAGGAATTAGAAAGTAAAACAGAAGTCTTTCTTCTACTATATATGAGAGAAGTTAGAGAAGAAACTTAAAAGACAATATAACAGAACATATCCAAGTGCTTCTTGACTAGAAAATCAAAGAGTTTTATTAGTATTTGAGGGTAATTTCAAAAGAAATTACTCTAGACTTCTTTGTATTTGATAGGACTGTCAAGTTATGCCAGAAATGACTAGCTTTTTTTGGTTAACTTTTTTTAATATCTCCCATAAAAATGCTCCTTTTGAAGGCTTCACTATATTAATGTTATTTTATGTAAATGCCCATTCTGTTGGTTGTAGTGGTTAATGCTGCTGCCTTTGCTAGGTGTGTATCAAACTGTATGGAACTTACATATGCAATATCATGGGCATGTGTGAGTCTCCTGATTTTCCCACAGAGTTGCCAACTTAAACATTCAGCATGTTGCAATTCCATACAGCAAAGAAAAATACTGTGCCTTGTGCAAAAAAAGCTTGAGAACCACTGATGTATTAGTATCTGTGATGACAGAAAAGTGAGCTGTCCAGAAGAAACCACACTGATGATAAATGAGAGGAGCTGTGCTTGAGAGAGGTAGGGAGACCCATATCCTTAACACTCATCTATATTAATTCTTTCATAATGGCTGATAATTAAAAACACCATCATTATCCTTTACATACACACATGCAAACTGCTATGCTTCTTTCAATATTGAATGCAGCTGGATGTTTCCTGAAAAAATAGAAGGTATAAAATCTACAGGTACATTTAAAGGAATTATTTAAGAACTTTTCAGAAACAGCATCCAATATTAAGCTATTTTCAAGGCCTAATATATGGCAAAAAGTATCTTCTTTCAGCCTAAGCCTAACACAGTCAAGAAAGTATCAGATCTTCACAGATCTTAACATGTTGCTCCCCTCTACTTTTGACTGTAAGAGGCTTAACATTTAGATAATGCTACCTTCAACTTTTATAGGAAATTCTTACAATTAGATTTTTGATTTACTTTCCCTTCCATGACAATTACTAACAGTCTAATCATGATTTCCCAATGGAATCACAGAAGATATCCTAAAGTCACAATAAACTGCTTCATTTAAATACAGATTCTCATGATCCAAATTCACAAAATTTTAGAATTAGAAAGGATCTCAGAGGTCATCTAGTTCAATCCATACCTGAAAGATCTACTGTTGACAACAAGTAGTCATGTAGCATCCACTAAAAGCCTGTAATGGGGTGAGGAAGGGGGCCCCTTGGGAGACAAACACTAGCTCCAACAACATCCAATTCCAATTTTGCAGCTTTGGAGTGTATTGATAACACATTTTTTGTTTTAGTATAATCAAGTGCCTCTGATTAAATAATGTGATTAAAGAAGATCTTCCCTACCCATTAATGGGCCTGAGAAGATTTGTAGGAAGGTCCACACCTAATGAGGCACTGGTTCTCAAGGGTTGTGATGATACCCTCTGGCTTTGAAAAATGTATAAATACTCTGAGGTGAGTTTTTACTTTGGGCCTTAGTTTTTGGAAGAAGGTTTGTGTACTAGGTGAGACTCTGGGAAGCCACTAAGCAGCCCTCTGGCTTTAAAAACCCAGGTGTTGGTGCTTCTCTCTCTGGTAACTATGTATGTAATGGTCAGAGTTAACTGTCTGTTATCTATGATGTACGTATTTGCTTATGTCAGGCAGCTGGAAGCACTGTCTGCTCATCTTGATTCCTCTGCATTTTCTCTGAAGTTCAGGGTGCTAACTTTTTCTGCTGAACTAAGTGAATGATACATGAGCTTGATTAAAGTGATTGTTGACCCCTCAAAAGCTACTCTTCTTTTAAAAAAGCAGATCAAAGAACCTGTGAAAGCAGCCCGCCCTGTGAAAGTCAGGATACCTGCTGATACATTTTTTGCACAATCAACTAATTTTCATATACATACTAAGAAGTAGCTCACTTTATAGTTAATTTCTCCAAATGGCACAACTTTAAAATCTTTGTTAGTTTCAATATATATTCCCCTATCATAGGATTATTTATAAACCTTTAAGGGGTTTGGAGAACTTGACTGCCATTCTCTCTGATCAAAATGTTAATTTTTAATATGAAGTTGCCACTATTAGGTATACTAGGTCAGAGAACAAGTTAGTAATGATGATAAACATTCACCTACCTGAAAGCAAAAGAGTGGACCAAAAACTCTTCAAGTACATCTATGATTAACAGGCAACTTTATACACCACATCTTTTTGACACTTCAATTAAGTGTTATGTTTTCCTAACAGAACTAGTGACCAAGAACCTTCTACCACAAGGCATTTCACTGCCATAAGCAACAGATGGGCCAATTCTATAATTACCAGGAAAACTGGCACGTCGACAGAAATTTATCAATTTACAGTTTCTTAAAAAAAAAAAAAAAAGATACCAAGTATGGTCTTTCAGACTTCAATAGGTACGTCAAACAGTTTTAACATTCAAAATAATAAGAGTATATTTGGATTTTATGCCTGGTGTTTTCCCTTTTCACAGTAGATGTTGTCTAATTTGCAAAGCTAAATGAAAAAATCAGAATCCATATTTCCCCAATAAACCCTTCTGACAAAGAGTGAAAGGATGATCTCTGTACATACACAAGAATATTTTAAATCTCCAATCAAAAGATTTTCTTCACAGGAAATTTCCCTATAAAAGGATGATCTGAATTCCAAACACACCATTTGAAAAACTACCATCAGGGTCATCAAGCTGCCTGCTCATCAACTGTGACTGCTGCGAGCGGAGACCTTTGAATCCCTTGATTGTGGATGCAGTTTGGTTTACTGGTTTCATTCCTTCAAAACCTATGTCCTCCTCCTCTTGATCCGACATGTATCCTGGGGGGCTGGGGACACCATCCAGCGTCACTATAAACTTGGGACTTGCAGGTTTATCTGGTTGTACAAGATCTCTGCCAGACAAACAGAAAATACAATAAATTTAGAAAACGTGAATATCATTTTAAAACTGAGAATTTGCTGAGAATTTCTACTGTAAGGATTCTTCAGAACAGCCTATCACTCTCTCACCTGCTGAGAATGCTACCAATAAGAAATGACTAGTTAAGTCTTCTTTCAAGGAGTTTACTACAAGTGATTAAAAGGTTATTATTTTTTAAAAGGTACTGTATCAGGGTAATCAAAATCTGTCACTGCATTCTGTCCACTGTAACAGTCAGTCAACAAACATTTATTAAGGGCTTAAGATGTGCCAAATTCTTGGTTAAGTACCATATGCATACAAGGAAATCCCCTCCCGCTCAACAGTTCCTGCCTTCAAAGATTATACAATCTCACAGGGGTAAACAAACCGCACAATTTATACAGTTACACAAGTAACTAGTACAAAGGAGATGAAAGAAATCTAAAAGGGGAAGACACCAGCAAATATGGAGCCTTTACATTTTAATAGGGGAAACAACATGTATACACTTAAATATAAATACAAAATAAAAACAAGGTAGATTTAGGAGGATTCGGTTGATTTATAAGAGCCTTTCTTGTAATAAGAAAAATAAGCTACCGTGTTTGTATGAGGCGTCCTGAAAGAACCCGAAGGGTATCTGCAGTCTTCATTCCAGACTCCTGGTTTGGTGTTGCTACCAATTCTTCTGACAGCTTTGGTTTCTTCAGGATAAATGATCTTGTGTCTGCATGGACCATGGATTCCATGTCATAGTAATCTGACCCAAGAAAAATGGCCATAAATACATAATTACTCTTAAATATACCTGTTATTCCCAGAATCAAACCTTTAAAAGAGTACTTGGCCTTCTTTTACATAAAAGCTTGTTCAGCATATAACATCACCATTCAAAGAATCTCAAAAACAGATGACAAATATTTAGCCAGTTAGAACATTTTTAACCTGAAGTGTAATAATGCCAATCATTCTTCCTATGGATGCTGATCATCTTCATGTGCAGACAAGATTGATATTCCTTTCACAAAGCATTCAATTTCTCTTAAAAGTACTAATTAAGGTATCACAAGTACTTTACTAGCAGTAATTAATAGTTCAAAGATATAAAATCTCTGGAAAACCTGGAGAGGTTAGTTAGCAGTCCCATCACTGTCTAGAGTTAATTGCTATACAAAATGTCCTAGATATTGCCTTAAGATACCAAGTACTCAGACAACACAAATCTATTTAATCCATTTTGCAAAGTGCCACTTGCAACTTAGAACTTAATGCTTTTAAATGATGGGAATTACTTCAATCTATTTCGTATGTCAAGTTATTAAGGGTTAGAAGATGACCACAGAAGTAAATAACAGTAAAGAAGAGAAAAACCTCTAAGAAAAAGACATAATCTTCAATACAATGAACCACAAGTTGTCCACATAACCACACTGCACTTTATTGCACTGTTAAACAGCTCTAATCATTAGCAGGACATCACCTGACTAAAGAATCTGCATTTAAATGTACTTTTTCTATAAATATAGCAACATCATGGAAGCTGGGACCAAAAATATAAACACTCAATTTTAAATATCCTAAAACTTTAGGAAAAGGTAAAAACCTAGACCCTAAGGCTCAACACATGCATATACACAAAAGAAAACACATTACCATCTGAAAACTACAGTACCACAAAGGAAATTTAAAGCTATTACCAACCTTGACTCATTTGTAAAGTTTCCTCCACTACTGGGTCAATTTGCAGTCGGGAAAACAACTGCCTTTGTTGAGCTCCTAAAGATAGCATGGATTAAAAGAAGAGTTCACTAAATCTCAAAAATAATCAATACCTACATGTTTAACTTTATGAGAAAAGTATGTCTATGTTTGAATATAATGTATCAACTCTCCTGATTGAAAGCTTTAAAATAATCTGATGGTCATATTCCAACACAACAACACATCCTTGCATCACCTGAGAGAAAGCATTATTTAGGGTTAACAGCAACACAGCAATTTAGAATATTGCTGGATTTTTTGCCAGTAGAAGACCTAAAGTCAGTACTTCAAAACTAGGATACCAAAGATGGAAAAGAGGAAGATCAAAGAGCCATTCCAAAGGGGTTTCAGAAAATGGAGCTGTGGGTGCAAGATATGTAAAAAGTATGAACCAATAATTTAACTCCTTGGCCTTTCCCCCTCATCCCACTTTTAAATTATTTAGAGAAAATAAAGACATGAAAATCGGAGCACTCCAAACAGCTACCTAGGTCGTGTCAGGCTTCTGCTACAAATTTGAGGTGGAAAATGAAAAAGTTTAAGAATTAGTATTTTAGAAGCTAGGATCAGTATTAGAATTTCGTATTTAAGATTCAGTATCTGAGTATTCTTTTTGCTGATGAAGTATAAAAATACTTTAGGCTCTTTTAAAAGAAAGGATGCATTTTAAGCTGAATTGCTTTGTTTCCTAAATAGGCTTATTACCCTCTAATATTCTGAGAATGTAACACTTATATTTTCATTCTCTGTACTATACTGAAAATTTATGGATGATAAAAAGTCCATATATCTTTACTTTTTCATATCCCTGACACCTATAGTAAATGCCTTGTATGTAGAAGATACTGAGATAACACATTAATGATGTAAAACAAAAGCCTTTCCATTACAAAGGAGGACAAAAAGTCAGGATAGAGTAAAATGGAAAATCAGTAAGATAACTGAAAGATAATTATATTTTTTGTTAAAAGGGTTAATCTGTACTTTAGACGTCAGTACAGCTAACTATTTTCTAGCTATGTGCCAAATTTTATTGAAATGTGTGACAAGTGAAAATATGCCTGAAAATAATATCAGAAATTGCTTTGTTTCAATATTCAAGTAGCATGATAACCTTTAGTAAAGTACCAAAGCACAACAAAATTAATTCAATAACTTCAAAAGTTACAATGGCTCAAGGAGACACACAAACACAAAATGTCAAACAATGAGTTTAAACAAAGACCCCCTCTCTCTTAATTCAGGCAATTGGTATTCTTTTCCTACTCCTGGAGAAACTGACACAAGAACTAGAAAAAGGAGAATGGAAGTTTTCATTCCAAATACATTCAGATACTAAAACATTTCTGAGAAAATAAAGTAACTGCAATAGCTAACAACTTTTAGGTATCAAGTTCATTCAGATAAATACACAAAAAGATGACATTTATTTTAAAGGTGTTTCAAATATCTAAGCAATGTTTATACTATTCCTTCTAAATCTTAGAAAGGATTATTTTGAGAAGAGAACCCATAGAGATGTTGGAATTCTAAAAATTCTAAGCTTCTGTTTCATTTAACAGGATTCAGAACTGGCAAGAACCTTACTAATCAATGTAGTCCAAATTCATTTTTTACAAATAAGAAAATTAAGGCCTCATCCAAGATCACATAGGTAAGTATGTAAGTAAGAGAGCTGGAATTAAAACCCAGTTCCTTTCACATCATCAAGAATTTACATCTACTCATTAGAAACACATGAGAAAAAAGGTCTGAATGAATTGCTGCTATAATCAAGTTGAGTTGAGATATATGTAAGAAAACAGATACCTGAAGAATGCACTCAAAAGTTTACCTTTTTCAATGTTCCTAAGGAAGCCAATTATTTTTATGTCAGTAGTCCTTGACTGTGTTTCAAAATCTTGTAGTTTCTCTTGAAGATCTTCAAATTGCCTGTTGCATTCAGATGATGATGTTGAAAATTCATTCATTTTAACCTCCAAAGATGAAATTTTAGCTTCATTCTGTGATACTCTAACATTTAAGTCAAAAAGATTTGCTTCCACTGTTAAGACTGCTGCCTTCATGCCTTTGATTTCATTAATATCATTGGATATTTTCCTCAACAGATGTAAAATACTATCTAGCTCATCCAGCGAACAAGAGGAACCTGTTACAGTTCCCAACTCAATTGGCCCAGGTGAGAAGAAGATTGGTGAAGATGGTGACAAGTACCTTGATGACATTTTCATAGGTTTTTCTATATCCTTTACTGTTAGGTGACTTTTCTTTCAACAGTCTATTACTTTAGACTATTTCATCAAAAGGTAAAAGCAGAGATGAAGGCTTTTACCTCAAGAGGCACTAAATTAAGTCTGAACTACATTTTAAAACCTATAATTAAGATAGTGTTACACATTTCCAGAGTCCTAAGTTAAAGTAGCTTTGAAAATGCTGTATAACAACCCACGCTAATTTTCCCTACACCTCAATGAACAAGCCCTGAAACTTAGTCCCCTCTTTCTCATAAGTGCTACTTTATAGCTCCTCTTTAAACAATAAACCCCATTATTACATGCAAAAATACATCCTGGCTTGTGATTGGCTGAAAACAAACAATGTGACACATCAGGAATTTTCTATTATTTACCTCATGTGTCAGAAGTACTGAGGACCTAAATCAAAAATTAACTACTCTCTAATAACATTTAATATTTTACTCACCAGTAGATAGAAAATGATTTAAACATATATCAATGGCAAATCTTTGATTTTGAATTAGTTCTAAAATCTATCTTTTTTCTTACAACAGATTTTGAGCTATCATTCCCTCTTCAAAATTCAGGAGTGGGACAGTACCAACTCATGTTACAACCAACTCCACAGAGTAATGATCTATCATAATGGGGTTCTTCATACATAAGAAAAAAAGTTAAATGTTAAGATCATTCAATTTGCACATCTAAGAAAGACATGCAAACATTACATGGTCATAGAATGTTAATTTGTATATACAGAACTTTCAAATCCATGAGCAATAATGTCATGATAAAATAGATACAAAATATTTATGGTGGCTATCCATTAGGGTTTTTTATTTTTGCAACTTGTGAAACTTTTTTCTTACACAGAAGAAGTCCTAGTTAATGTTATGTCCACAGTGAAGAAGAACTATGTTTCAAAGGTATCTTCTAGATCTGAATGAGATTAAGCATGCTTTATTAGTCTCATTAAAATGATAACTTTTAAACATAAACATACAGGATTTGGCACTGGAAAAGACATTAGAGATTTACCTAGTCTATCCAAGTTAACATATACAAATGGACAGCACCTCATTCAAGACTGTCACTTTAGCAGGCTTGGCTACATGTATATATAAACTTAAGACTACAGATATGTATCTTTTAGTCATACTACCACTGCTCAGTGTCAGCCTATAGCGCCAGACAAGAAAACGGATGTCAGCACTTTACAGTGACACTGTAGGAATTATTATTCAGTTTTGGGAAGTTCCATCAGAGGACTATCCAACTTTTCTAAAAGGGTTGGACTTTTATATTTGGAGTTAACTGTTTTTGTCAAAAATTGACCAATTTACTATGATTCTTGTAAGAACAATGGAATGGTAATCAGGGCTCTGTCACTATCTAGCTATGTAACCTTAAGGAAGAGATGTACTCAGGATAACTCAGTTTCCCTTACCTGTAAAATTAGGAATTTGATAATGTATTTAAAACCTGAAGCCAAAGTACTTTTATGACTCTCTGAGTCATTTTTACATAATCACTGAAATGTAAGCTAGAATACTGTTTCATAAAATTTCATAAAAGTTTCAAAATTTCAAAACTTTCAAAAAAAGTTTCATAAAATTTAATATACAAACTCCTTTGTTATTTAGTTGGTCAACCCAGTGGGACCAACTTCTGACTTCCTAATCATGAAAAGTTCTTCATTTCTGGATCAGGTATCTTGAAGCCCTTTCCATTTCTAAAATTCTATTTTTTTTAAAAGAACAGAAGGGAGTAAAGGGCACTATCTAGCTTTATTTTATATACAAACTCATGTATATATGTACATATTTATACATTTGTACACATAAATTACACATAAACTTATGTATATGTATATATACATATTTACATATTTATACACATAAATACTTGTATCTTAAAACTCCCTGTATTCTCCAACCAAACTGAATTTCTCTCTTTCCCTAACATATATTTTATGCTTTTCTGCCTTTACTGCTTTTGTTCACAACACTTCTTAAAGTCTGGAATGCCCTCTTCACCAACTGAGTTCTTAGTCAGCCAAAGTCCAAAACAAAGATCACTTTCTTCATGAAGCCTTCCTGATTCCCTCAACTGGTAAAGACTTTCTCTTCCACTTCACAACTCCCATTAGAATATAATTTCCACGAAGTTAAGAAACATCTTATTGTCTTATCTAGACATTTTATCATCTAACATAGCAGACCTATGACAATTTTTTATTGAATTAACCTAAATGTTGGGGCATAGTTATAAAAGACTACAAAGTTGGGGTGAGAGTATCATTAAGGAACAAAGAAGGAAGTGACAAAAGCAGTCAGGGTAAAACAAAAAGGTTCCCGATGGAATCTGACGGAAAAAAATTTTACACAGAGATCTGGCAGTTTGAAAAAGCAAGCACAGAAAAGACATCAAAGAAAACATGCTACTCCATTAACTTTTGAAAATTATTAAATTTTCTATAAGAAACTTCCCTCTTCCCAACCCCCCAAAAAACAGCTTGCAGTTTCTCCTAATCAATGGTTCTACAGTATGCTGAGAAACTGTTAAGCACTGCTCTGTGCCCTCTCAGTTTAATGTTCTTAGGGAGTAGCAATCAGGAGATAAGGAGGAATTCCTGGCAGTGACACTAAGAGACCCCAAAACCCTAACATCAAAAAAATACAATGATCTCAGAATCCTAAAGCAAGACCGAGATCTAAGCTTATTTAAAACAGCTGGGTATGTCCTCATCTCTTCCTCTCTCTCTTTGGGCCACAGGACTCCTTCTTACCACTTCTAGCTTGAAAAACATCATCCTTCAACTTCAAAAGGCTCATGATGGAAAACGCTAACCACACTCAGACAAAGAATTATGGAGTCTTAATATAGATGAAAGCATATAATTCGTTCTCTCTTTTGTTTTGTTTCTTCTGTCTTGTGGTCCATTCCATTGGTTCTAATTCTTTTTTACAACATGACTAATGTGAAAATATGTTTAATATAAATGTATATGTAGAGCCTATATCAGACTTCATGCCATCTTGGGGAGGGGGAGAATGTAAAACTCAAAAGCTTGTGGAACTGGATGCTGTAAACTAGGAATAAATAAATAAATAACATCTTCCTTGCTGAAGTCTAAAGAAATGAGGAGCTCTGCCTTCTCCCCTCAAAATGTTCAGGTCCTGCTTGTATTCTTGATCCAAACATAGCTTTAAAAAACAGTACATTTTGTTGTCATTAGCATTTTTACAAACCTAACCTTCTACCCTTTTTGATGGCATTTTAATGAGATTGTGCTATTCTGGATTCCCATCTGGTCATGCACCTTTAACCTTCCATCATCTTTTGTTCCTATTCTTCTAAAAATATAAGCTGAGTAAACTTCTGTACAATCACCCTGCTGCATTTTATATACCTACCCTTTTGCTTTCTTGTTATAACTTTTCACAATTACATAGACAGAACTGCCATTTACTTCACCCATGTTATTTTTTCTACTAAATTTTTATTCTAAATTTAATAACCACCAAAAACATTTCAACAAAGAAAATAAAATAGATTTTACTTAAATCATAAATGTTGTAATTTGTTTTCAAATGCGATTAACTTTAACAAAATGATAAAAATCTCCTGTTTGCTTTTATTTCCTGATCTGCATTTTTAATTTTGCTGTTAATATGTACAGTTGTAATCAGTGTACATAGTATTGTTGATTCTTTTTTCATTTTACACCATTTCACATATATGTTACCGTATTTCTTTGTATTACTTATGTTTGCAATTTCATACAGTACAAACACTACAAAAACAATTTGTTCAGCCCTTTCCCAATCATTGAACAGATGGGGTTGTTTCTAGTTTTTCCCATTATAAATAAAGTGGCTAGGAATATTTTCATAACATTTTCATTATATGATATATAATAAGGATATTTCATATCTTTATTTTCATAAAGATAATTGTTTCCTTTCAATAGCCTCCTTAGGGCAATCCTAGTAGTGCTCCCTTACTCAGTTTCTCATACTTACAGTCTCATGCTGAGAAATTATATTCTTTGAGTATCTCTACCCATATAATCTTTCACTCAGATTCCTTGAAATTGGCTTCTTAAAAATTGAGCTTTCCAGCAATCAAAACTACTTGGTACTGGCTAAGAAATAGTGGTGGATCAGTGGAACAGATTAGGTATACAAGACACAGTAGTCAATAACTAAAGTAATCTGCAGTTTGATAAACTCAAAGACTTTAGCTTCTGGAATAAGAACTCATTATTTGACAAAAACTGCTGGGAAAACTGGAAAATAGTATGGCAGAAACTAGGCATATATCAACATCCTACATCATATACCAAGATAAGGTCAAAATGGGTACATGATTTACACATAATGAGCACTACTACAAGCAAGTTAGGAGAGCAAGAATAATTCATCTGTCAGATCTATGGAGAAGGGAAGAACTTATGACCAAACAAGAGAAAGAAAACATTATGAAATGCAAAATGGATATTTCTGATTACATCAAAAGAAAAAAAATTTTGCACAAAGTCAATGGAACCAAGATTAGAAGGGAAACAGAAAGATGGGAAACAATTTTTACAGTCAGCATTTCTGATAAAGAGTTCATTTCTAAAATATGCAGAGAACTGAGTCAAACTTACAAGAATATAAGTCAATCCCCAAGTGAAAAATCATCAAAGGATAAGAACAGTTTTTAGATGAAGAAATTAAAGCTATCTACAGTCATATGAAAAAATGCTCTAAATCACTACTAATTGGAGAAATGTAAATTAAAATAACTCTGAGGTAGTACCATATCACAGCTATCAGATTAGCTAACATGACAAAACAAGAAAACGATAAATGCTGGAGATGTGAGAAAACTGGAACACTAATGCATTGCTGATGGAGTTGTGAACTGATCCAACCATTTTGGAGAACAATCTGGAACAATGTACCTTTTGACCCAGTAATACCACTTCTAGGTCTGTATCCCAAAGAGATCATAAAAATGGGAAAAGGATTCACATATACAAAAATATTTATAGCAGCTTTTTTTCTAGTGGCCAAGAATTGGAAATTAAGGGCATGCCCATCAACGGGGGAATGGCTGAACAAGTTGTGGTATATGAATGCAATGCAATGGTATTGTTCCATAAGAAGTGGTGAGCAGGTGGACTTCAGAAAAACCTGGAAAGACTTGCATGAACTGAGGCTGAGTGAAGTGAGCAGAACCAGAACACTGTACACAGTACTAGCCACATTATGCTACAACCAACTGTGTTAGATTTAGCTCTTCTGAGCAATGTGATGATCTAAGACATTCCAAAAGACACATGATGAAAAATCCACATCCAGAGAAAGAACTACGGAGTCTGAATGCAGATCAAAGCATACCATTTTCTTTTCTTTCTCGTGGTTTTTCCCTTTGGTTCTGATTCTTCTTTGCAATATGACTAATGTGGAAATATACCAAATATGACTGTACATGCATAGCCTTTATCAGATTACATGATATTTTGGGGAGGGGAGAGAGGAAAGCAGAAAATTTAGAACTCACAATCTTATAAAAGTGAATGTTGAAAACTAAAAATAAATATCTTCTAAAAAATTGAATTTTCATAACCTGCTATATTCAAAATTGTCTTAACAATTCTGAAAATTTGGAATTTTACCCCCAAAGTCATTGAACAATTGATATGACCCAACAATACCACTACTAGGCTTGTAGCCCAAAGAGATCAAAGAAGGAGGGAAAAGACCCGTATGGACAAAAATATTTACAGCTATAATTTTGTTGTAGCAAAGAAAAAGGAATCAAAATGAGTGCCAATCAACTGGAGAATGGCTAAACGAACTATGGTTTATGAATGTAATGGAATTGCAACACAAGAAATGTTTAAAGAGATGGATTCATAGAAACCTGTATGATATGATGCAAAGTGAACTGAGTAGAATAAGGAAAAGAATTTACACAATGACTACAATACTGTAAAGGAAAAACAATTTTGAAAGATTTCATTGATCAATGCAATGACCAATTACAACTCCAGAAGATTAATGATGAAGCATGCTTTCCAACTCCTAGCAGAGAGGTGATGGATTCTGGTGCAGAATGAGACAGAAATATTGAGATATGATTAACATGTGAATGTATTTTGATTATTTTTTTTTACAACAGTAGACTTTTATATTTAGGGATGAGAACTGCAGGAAGTAGTAAGACAGTACTAATAAAGTTTAGAAGAGGAAACAGATAAGCAGTACTATACTGGTACTACTGGATTAAATTTAATATATAATTTTCAAAGAGCCTTATGTTATGGAGATTCTGTTTCCCACACAGCCCTCTTTTTCTGTTCTTTGCTTATGGAAATGTTCATGTTTATTGATGTTTGACAAATTTTTAAAAAGAGGAAGAAACAAAGAAGGGAGGGAAGAAGAGTGAGTCATTCCACAGCTGACAGGGCACTGGTCTTAGAATCAGAAAAAAACTAGTTCAAATATTGTCTTTTAATTTTGTGCCTCAGTTTCCTCATCTCTGAAAGGAGGTTGGACTCAATGGTCTCTAACGTCCCTTCTAGCTTTAAATTATGATCCTATATTGAAAAGAAAGGATAGCAACCTC
Source organism: Notamacropus eugenii (assembly GCF_028372415.1). NCBI lineage: Eukaryota > Metazoa > Chordata > Mammalia > Diprotodontia > Macropodidae > Notamacropus > Notamacropus eugenii. The sequence goes on along the minus strand of NC_092878.1, from coordinate 76,562,222 downwards.
ATAATATACTTCTATTTCTCCTCTCCCAAACACTCTCTTCCATGTTTCTACTTTGAGATCCATGAAAAGAACTCCAGGCTTTTCATTTTCTTTACAAGCAATGTTGCTGCTACTCCACACACTGTTCAGCAGACACCACTTTTGAAAACATATAATTTTAATTGCCATATTCAAGTTATTAGTCCAGTTCCACTAAGTTTGAATAGTAGCTATGTGATAAGTACCTTATGTTAAAATTTCAAGTTTATCACCTATTTCCTGTATGTTGCTTTAAATATTACTATTAGTAACCACCTTGCTCTGTATTTTCAGCTAAGAACTACCAGGCAGCCCTTCCACTATGCTACTTATTTCTCCTCACACCTTCATAACTGGTTTTTGTCAAACCTCATCTTTCTTCTCTGTTCTCCTAAAATAAAAATTAAGTGTGATCTTGAACAGGTCAGCAGGGTATATCACAAAATATATTCTTCCAGATAATTCTGGTCTGTCCCTTTTTTTAGGCTATCCTAGTACCATAAAACCACAGCCCAGGAAACCAAACCCCCTGGTCAGTGACATTCTGTCAAGCTGTTCACTTCTAATATCCTCTTTTCTTCTAAAATTATAACCACTAAAACAGAAAAGATGAAAGTATTACCTGTGTTGCCGAGTTCTTTTACTGACTAAATGGATCTACAAAGTTTCCAGAGGTGCAGTATAGATTTATTTTAGGATACAGTTGTTTCCCAAGTTAAATCATCTGTAGGCAGTGGATTTCTGTACGAACTAGAGAAGGACTAAAATTTCTCAAGGGTCTCAAAAACACCTTACAGGATCACCTATATACTAAGTAAGACAACTCTGAATTATCTAGGAACTAAATTTAATAAACCTCTAAACTAAAGGAACTGACAAAACCTTTTCAGACGCAGAAAAATATTATCAGTATTAGCAAAAACAAACCTCAATGGTGGAAACAAAGACTTCAGCTTACTAAAAGAATAGTGACTGATGTGGAACTCATGCTGCTTTCAGAAGAAGGCTAGCAAAAAATTGGACTCTATCTAGCCAGCTATGATTATATACTGTTGTAATTTATTTTTAAGTATGTAAATTAACTAACAAAACATCACTAAAATATTCTGTTTTCGTCATCTTCTGATCTTCTGCATTTTAAATTTCATTTTACTCAGCTTTAAGACTCCTACATATATCTTAGCATAAAAACATCAGTATATGTACAGTACAGCAGAGGAGGAAGGGACAAAAAACTGCAAAAATTAAAAATTAAAAAATTAAAGCTGTGAAATTTTATAGCAGCCCCAGAAATAAATTCAACTGTAATATATCTATGCATTTTTGAATCTACAAATGCTTGTTACTGATCATTTTGGTCAGAAGACAGAACAGCAATGAATGTCATGATTAGGGGGATCACTATGATAATCTATAACATTTATGCTCACGACCAAATAAATGCCTGCCAAAATAACGGGATGAGAAAGAACTGAAGCATATACTCTATATGCTTTAGCCCCCAATATATTTGTAAGCCTGCAACTCTTAAAGTCCAGAGAGCATGAGAAAGTAGTGAGAATGACACATACGTCCTAAGGTGAAGCCACTGGCAAGCTTCCACTAGAGGGCACTCAAAAACAACTTCTAAAATCTTTCCTGAGTTTCCTAGGACCACTCGAGGTTGGAAGAGCAGTATCACCTTCCTTTGCCATTTGTTTCTTTACTGACTGCCTATTCAGGTTCATTGATACCAAGGTTATAGTCTCGGCATGTTATGTAAAGCTTTCACTGTAGAGTAATGATTTTCATGGGTGATTTTCCCTATCAATTAAACCTATTCAGAAGATCTATGATCTCATCAGTGTAGATACCCTCCAGACTTAAGACTGAAACCCTTACATTATTACCTTAGTACACAACTTCTATGAGGAGTTTCCTGCCCTCTTCCACCAAAAAAAAAAAATCATCTGGTGGGCAATCTTCAAATGATAACACTAAAAAATGAACTAGGATGGTCCTTGGATAATTTTAACCACACTATATTAGAAGAAGCCTTTTCAGCTGGGTGAGACCTGCCTAGAACTTGTGTTCCACTGGCAAAAAATCCTCAAGAGCCCAGGATCACTTCCATGTTAAAATAAGGCGTTGAATTAAAACTTTAAGAGACTTAAACTGAACTGGGTTACAAATCACATTTCAAAAGCAAAAGTTGTTCTCAATCTAACCTGAAAGGCAAATTAAAACCATAATTTACAAGTTTAGTGGTGACTGGGAATTGGACAGGCCACTGCTTTAATGACTCAAAACATTAAATGGAATGTGGGATAAGACAAATAAATAAAAGATACAATGGAAATAAAAAAAGTATTTTTTAACTATACAACATTCTGGCTATGAGCATGATAAAATGCTAAGGTTGAGAAGGCAATTTTATTAAAAATGTGGTCTCCAAATTTTATTCCTTCTTATTGAAAGTTAGTACTGTAGAACCTGGATGTAGGCTCTACAACTTAAAAGAAAACATGAAAAACTATGAAATGGTTTGGGTCTGGAAAATGGAATCATTTAGTATGAAGAAAAAAGTGATAAAGAGGTGATTTACCACTAGTGAGGCATATTAAGGTTGCCATTATTATTGATGAGAGATAGAACAACACAGAAAAGAATTAGCTATGAAGTAAGGGAGACTACGGATCAAGGCCCACCTCTGACAAATACTGGCTGCATGATCTCGAGAGCAAGTCATTTAATCTCTTAGAGCCCACAGATAACTAAGACCAAAAATTGCAGAGCTGGTGAAAATCTGTACTGGTAGAGGAAGAGAGCTCCCTCACAGGTCTAAAAGTAAAAATAATAAAATAAAAAATATAAGTATAAATAAAAATAAAATAATAATAGCTCTTATTTATACCTACTATTTTACAGTTTACAAAGCTCTTTCTTTACAGGTTGGTAATGAAAGTTATTACTCCAATAAATATCTGCTGGATTCTACAGAAGAGGATAAAGAGGCTCAGCAACACTGTGACTATCTTACCAATTATTCATAGAGATCGAGAGACAGAGAGAGAGAGAGAGAGAGAGAGAGAGAGAGAGAGAGAGAGAGAGAGAGACATACACCCACACACATAGATGAAATGTCAAAGAAACTGGACAATGAGAAAAAAATTCCTGAGTTAGTAAACAATGGAACAGAATAAGTACCAACTGAGGACTAAGACAACCTTTCTTTACTGGCAACCCTTAAAAGAGTGTAAGTATAGAGCAAGAACTAAAATACTTGCTGAATAAGTATAGCTGAATAAGCTGAACACACCTACGTCCAACTCTACTAGAACATGGGATGCAAAATGTGATTAAGACAGTCCTGTCTTAACATCTAGATGAGGGGAGAGGCAGAATGGTAGGGTGGATAGAGAGTGAGCTAGCCTGAGTGTCAGAGAAACCTGAATTAAAGTCTCACCTCTGACACATACTGACTGTGCAACAGAGTAAGTCACTTAGCTCTCAATGTCCTAGGCAAATCTCTAAGACTCTAAATCAGAGCATGTGCTAATCTACAATTCTTTACCAGGAGTTTACTTACTACACAGATAAAATCTGGCATAAGTAAATAAAAAGGGTTAAACTGTACAGTAAAGAAAGTGCAAAGGACCTGGAAAAAATAGAGTTTAATGTGGGGTTAGAACTGTCAGGGAAGCCTCCACAAAGCAAGCAAGACTTGGGCCATGCATTCAATGTACAGAAAGGATCAACACAGAATACTCCATATTGCAAAGAAAGGTGCTGAATAACATGAATAACAGCAGAAGAAGAACTGAGTACCTGGGTGCTGGGAATCCAGTATGGTGAGAAGATTAATTAGGGTCCAAGATAAAATTAAGGAGTAGTTTGAAATAGGGTGTGATAGGTTAGAGTGGGGTCTTGAAAAGCAAGCAAAGGAATTTATGTGGTACAGGTTAATTGTGAACTCACTGGGGTTTATGAGTAGGAAAGTAACATGGTGAAAGTACTTTAGGAAGATCAATGAGGCCAGTGATTGTAGAGAATGGTTTAAAGCAAAGGAAATTTGGAGACAAGAAAACCAATGATGGTGTAGTGATTAGGGCCTGGAGGTGGAAGAGTAGGGAACAACAGGAATGGAGACAAAGGAATTAATCTGAGAAATTACCTGACGAGATCCAGTTATTGACTATGTATGAATGGGAAAACTAAAGAAAGTAATTTAAAATGATTAAATGTTTTAAATCACAAGAACAGTAGGAGCATTAATAGAAAGAGAGAAAAGGAATACAATCTTCGTCCTCAGAAAAATGTAAGTAATAATAACATTATTAAGTGCTGGATCTGAATTTAGGAATTTCAAATCTGGTCTCAGATGCTTACTAGCTGTGTAACTAACTGTGTAAGCAAGTTGCTTAGTATCTCAGTTTCCTTCTCTGGAAGATGAGAGTAATAACAGTACCTACCTTGGAGGATTATAGTGAGGATAAAATGAGATATTATTTGTAAAGCACCTTACCAACCTTAAGAGTTATATAAATGCTAGGTATTGTTATTAAAAATGTAAGGATAGAACATTTCTCACACACATTAGATGTAGATGTTCCTTGAGGCAAGAAACTGTAGACTACACTTTGTCATCAACAAACATTTATTGAAAGATTATCTCTTCACAGCATCCTTCCCAGTTTTTGAATTTATGGCTGGGTTATTGCTTTTCTAACAGTACAACAAATGTAATTTCATTTGAGGAATGTGCAATAAAAAACTGAGCATCACTTTACCATTACCTTGAATTCTTTCTAAACTTTGCTCTTTTGCTTCCTCCAGTTGAATTGGGGGACTTAATCTGGGGAGCCTGCTTTGCCCCTGGACCACTTCTATCAGAGATTCTTCCTGGGCAGTACGAGTTCGGGGAGCAACTGGAACCATCTGTTTCTGCGGGACTTTCACACGAGAGAGAAATATGTAAGTGGTATTATTACATATGAAATCTCAATGTTGAATGTCAAGTGGAGAAAATTCATTATGGAGGAAGTTCACCTTCCTCACCACTACCAGTAATAGCTGCTAATCAACTGCCACCTAAAAGTCCTTGGAGTAGCAATACTCCCAGGCCACCAGTTCTGCCTCCAGTCCAGTCCCCACAACAATTATCCAAAGAAAAGGCTCCTGTGGAGAAGGGGCACAGCCAACCTCACCAATGGCTAACCAACTGCCACTCACAGGAGAAGCCAGTCAGCCTAAATAAAGCAACAAGATACACTGAGGGAAAGAGAAGGTAATAGGCCAGGTAAGTCAAACCACCACCACTACTTTGACCTTCATCTACCCTCAGACCCTGAGGAAAAAGCCCAGAATTCAGAACCCAACAGTCTTTGGAAGATCAAATCTTCAAATCCAGTACCCACAGCCATCATCCTGGGAACTAAACCCTGTGGAGATGGGAGTCTGGTAACTCTCTATTAAAGACCCAGAAAATTCTTGTCATCAAAGTCCTTGGCACTGTAAAGTATTTCAACATCAGAAACTGATATGATTTTATATTTTATTAGTGGAAATGACATTCAAGAAAAGGCATTACCATCTCTTTGCTGCCCCACCCTAAGAAGCAGAGGACCTTTCCATCTGACTTACAGCTGAAACCCTGCATGTATGCTGTCTCCCCCCATTAGAATGTGAGTTCCTTGACAGCAAAAGACTGTGTTACTTTTCTATTTGTATCCCCTGTGCTTACCACAAGACTCTGCACATTGTAAGTGCATAATACATGCTTTATTCATTCATTTCCAAAGTGAACAGAGAGTAAAAAGGGGAGGAAGCAGAAGGCCAAGCACAGCAAGGTGCTCATGGAAGAGCTAGCCCCCAAATTCTAGTTGTCAGCAACAAAATCATTGGAATTTTGATACACTGGTTATTAGGATGACAAAGAATGTAAAGCCATCAAAGTTTACAATGTCTGAGTTTTAGATCACTATAAAATTATAGCTACCTGATGGGAAGTTCATTCTCTCAATAGTAAGAATTATGAAAAAAGCATAATTCTACTCTCAAATTTCTCTTAAAAAAATGATGATTTTTAGGAGTTATTTTTTTTCTCATAAATCTGTGGCTATCATCACTTATCAAACATTAATTATAGAGGGGGAAAAACATACATATATACATATATATACACATATGTATATATATAAAAGATTCAGTTCTCTGCCTAATTTTTTTTTACATTAGTAGAAGAAATGAGGGAAGGGATAAGAAAGGAAAAACTTATTAGTACACTAATAATTTGGACCAAATGAAACTGAAACTACTTTAATTTCTCCCAGTTAAAATCTTTTCTTAATTCAAATTCTTTCTTTAAAAATTTAAACAATGGTTGATGATCCTGTTTTCATCTATTTGAAACAACCTTCCCTTGAATGTCATCCTTTCTTGCTATCCATATCAATGCTCCTCTTAAAACCATTTTCCTGCCTCTCACCTCATTCTTTGTTCTTGATGTGACACATGCTTCTAATCTCTAAACTGCCCCTGAACACAACTTAAGTCTTCTTTTTGCTACACACCTGAGTTATCAATGACATTCTCTCAAGCAGTAAGTTTACTCCAACATAAGCAAAGCAAAAAGCTAAATTACCTGTGGAATAGTTGGTTGTTTTTGTAACAGATTCCTGAGCTTCTGATATAGCTTTTAATATCAGGTTCTTATTAGCTTGTTTGGACGGTGGGAGCGAAGGCCTAAAAATGTAAGGTTTCAAGAAATTCACTTTTAGTAGGCATTTGTTCTCAGTAGAGGAACTCTCTGAAGTTACCTATCTTTTAGGTATCTATTCCTTTACTACAGCTTTGTCTTACATTTATAGTGCCAACCTAGTACCTAATATTCAAAAACAATCTTAACCCAACATCTTGCCAAAATGTGCATAAAATTCTACCATAACTACCTTAAATATAAACGTCTCACCCCTATCTATTCATAATCATTTGTTTATATCAGTGCTACTGCTTTCATCTATAATACTATTTTAGACCATACCTGACATCAGCTTCTTCCCCAACCTAGATCAAAACTAACAACTGAAAACTTAGGAGATGATCTTCAAGAATTGCTGTACCTTGAAACTCAAAAATTTAAAAACTGAATGCTAAAAAAAATTGTTTTTACATGTAACTGGGTAAAAATAAAATATTATTCAAAAAAACAAAGGAATTGCTATGCCTAAAAATCTTATCACTCTGAGAACAATCTAGTTATGAGTCGTCTCCCCAATTTAGCTAGGATTGTCCTAAGAGGACAGACACACCATCTGACGTAAAACTCCTATTTGAAACCTGTTCAGCTTGGAAGGACCTGCCAGAGCTTGCAGCTCTCCTAATCAATCAACAAGTATTTAAGTTAAAAAAAATCAATGTCACCGCTAAGCTACAATGACAATCTAAAGTAAGATTTTAGTGGAAAATACAAGTTTCCCAAATAAGCAAATTATATACTGGCTTACATATTATTCACGTACCGTCTTTCAGGCTTTGCTGGCACAGACACACTGCTAGACACACTTCCTATACGTAATCCATATTCTTCATCTTCCTCTTCCTCTTCTCCATCATTATTGTACTTTTTTACTTTAACAACTGAACTTACCACAGGTAACTTTCTCTTCCGAAAGTTTTCTTCCTGCAACCAGAAATACTTAGGAGTATTTCTCTATTCAGATAATAGCAAATTTGTACTTAGAAGATATATTTAAGCAAAAATTTAAAAGCCAGTCAGATTAATAGTATCATGGATTATTTTGTGACAAAGACAACTAAAAATGCTAACTTCTAACTGAACTGCAGAGCTGCAAGGGACTTTTAGAGAGCATATAGCTTAAGCTATACTTGAAACACTAACCCATTCTACAATATTCCTAACAAGGAGTCACTGAGCTACTACCTAAAGACTTACAGGAACAAAAAAGGCACTATCTCTCAAAGCAGAACATTCTATATTTGGACAGACCTTTCTGTTAGAAAGTACCTCCTTACATTGAACTAAATTTGCCCTTCTCCATTCATCAATCATATTTCTGCCCTCTTGGGTCAGGCTAAAACTAATATTCTGTATGATAACGCATCAATTATTTTTAGAGACCATAATTAGGCTTGTGGACAATGTTGTTTTTTTCTTCTCCAGGTGAAATATCCCCAGCCAATACAACTAAATCTTATGACATTGTTTTGATGCTAATCACTATCTTTTGGAGGAGGGATATTTTCCAGTTTGTCAATGTTCCTCTTAAAATGCAGTACCCAAAATTGAACACAACACTCTATATTTAGTATGACAAGCCAGAGTAGATGGAGACTCTGGTATGTCTCACATTTTGGACACTATACATCTATTGATATTGCTTAAGATGTTGCTTATAGTAGCTTTCTCATTAATTTGTAGTTTACTAACACCAACCCCAATATTTTTCAACATGATCTACATATATACATTCCCCCATCACATATATACATATGTGTACAATTAATTTTGGGGGCCTACATGCAGGACTTTTTATTTGTATTAAATTTCATCTTATTAGACTCTCTCCATATTCTTAAGACTGTGCAGATCTTTTCAGATCCTAACTGTCACCATTCTACCTATCCATCACAAAAATTAAAAAAGCTAAATTATATGTCTTTATACAAACCTCATTGTTTATTTTATCAGAGTTTGTTTTGGTGACAGGCCTATAGGTCTCTGCTAAGCCACTAAATGCTTCTGATTCACATAGATGTATTGTTTCAAATGACCTGCTGGTCTGTATGTCTAGCTGTTTGCCAGTCTGAATACTGTTCTGCTGCTGCAAATGCAACCTGTGTAAATGTGCATTGCCATCTGTATTCCGACTTCCTGGAGGTCGGTAGATTTCAACAGAAGGGCGAGAAGAACTGTATGTAACTGTCACAATAGGTTTTTTCCGTGATAAGAGAGTGTTTTCCTGAACAAAATTTAGGTCTTCATCGATGAGATCATCTGGTTCTGGTTTAATGTCAATTACATCTTCAGAAGGAGCTAGCTCTCGAAGAGGTTTCACTGTTGACATCAGTCGAGCTGCAGTTCCATCATCATAAGGCTGCCTAGTTAAAAAGAAAACAGATTAAACTATGACTGAGAACTTAAAACCATTTCCAAAGAATGATTATGAAAACAAAGAACAGAAATCAAGCGTTTTAGTAATCCCTTTTCCAGACTCTATGCAAAAAGTACTTTAGTTTTCTTTCTAATTTTTGTACTCTGGCTTAATCTAAGTATTGGTAACAGACAATATTCTCTAAGAACATTCTAATTCTCTATTATTTCACTTAACAAAATTCGTTTATATCTTTATAATCAATATTTTTCCTGACTGTGCCTCCACATTTTCTAAAACTCAAGACAATCAATCTCTTTGCAGTCACATTCATATTGTATTTAGGAGATAAGACTTCAGAGTTGAAAGGGGCCCTTGATGTCATTAAGTCCAATACCCTCATTTTACAAATGAGGAAATTGAGGTTCAAAGACGTTCAGTGACTTGTCCAGCATCACACAGCTTGTAAAAGTTAAGTGAATATTGTGCGTTAAGTACTAAGCATAAAGTCCTTACCTGACAGCAGAGGTTCTGTGATCTTGTGAACTTGTAGAAACTCTGGAATCATTTTTTTCTGATCGAGTGCTAGAAACAGCAAGAGGTAGCAAAGTGTCCTCGTGTCTTCTTTCATCTCCTCCACCTAAACTGCTCTTGTTTGAAGCTAGACTACTTTCAAAGATATTGGTCTCAGAAGATTTTAGACTGGAAGGCTCTGTGAAAGATAATGGATGGTCCGTCTTAAGTAAATCTAAAATACTTGAAGACAATTTTACTGTGATTTAATTTCGTGGAAGTATTTTTAACAGCCATTTAGACCACTAATTTAAAAGTCATATTCTCTTTTTAAAAGAGCACAAATGCTATTAAAATAGCAGAAAAAGAAAAATATCTTGCAAATTCCAAATGGACATTATAATAGATCTTACCAGTAGTTACAGAGCGAAGTTTATCTAATACACCATGAAGCCTAAAAGAAAAAAGAAAAATTAAATCTTTCTAAATTAAAGTTAATTTTGTTCAAATGTCTTTTTCCCTCAGACTCCTACCACAGAAGTATGATGATATAACAGGATAACTCTTTTAAAATGGATAAACAGTACTAAACTGATTATCATGTTGCAGTTTTTTTGTAGAGCTGACTTTTCTGCATCTGACTCAGAAGATTTTTCTTGCCTAATTTCAATACCTAGACCTTCCATCACAAAAAAAAAAAGGGCATCATTTGACCATGACTACTTTATTTCATTGTCTCATAAGGGATACAGATATTGAATTATGCAAGCCCTATATTTTCATATATTCATAATTAGACAACCTCTAAATTTAATCACTTATACAATCTTTTGCAGGAAAGGAAGGGAAGAGAAAGGAAAGGAAAGGAAAGGAAAGGAAAGGAAGGGAAGGGAAGGGAAGGGAAGGAAAGGATCTAGCCAGTAAACTCCAAGTTTCATTTCCTTTCCTTTTCCCTTTCCCCTTTCCTTTCCAAATAGGCCTTGGCCTAAAGGGTCCAAGGTCTCCCAGTTCATCCTGGGCCATCTCCAGTCATCCTGATGAATATCTGGTCACTGGATCCAGATGGCTCCGGAGCAGAAGTGAAGCTGGTGACCTTGCACAGCCCTCCCTCACTCAAAACTAAGTCAAATGCAAGTCATATCATGATTTCTCTGATGGCATGGTCTTCTTCAGAAACTAAGGATGAACACAACAACAATCTTCTGCACGCCTTAGTTCTGAGGGACATGGAGTTATAGCTATATTAAAATATGATGTACCCATTTACTGAGAGTATTTTGTTCAAAATTAATGCTACCAGAAAGGGGAAATGAAAAGGAAAAAGGAAAGACAAAGGAAAAAGGACCAAAGATGATGGAACTTCAGAAAGTCTTGATTCTTTGCTTTTTGTTAATTCATTTGGTTCCAACTTACCAAGGGCTAAAGGCTTTGAATGAGATTTTACCTCTTGTTTTACATGCTTATTTGACTAACTATGTTGATAGTTTTAAGTTTATAAAAGGAAAAAAAATTAATTCGACAGGTTTACAGATACCCCAGAAAGAGAAATGGCTAAAACTGCCCTCACCTTATGAACTTCCTAGCAGCCATAACCAATGGCCCTCCCATTCCCCATTCTTAACAACTGAAGAGACTTCATTTAGAGAGGGGAAAAGCTAAAAAAGAAACTGCTGAAGTCTCATTCACCTCAGAATTCTCCCATTCCTTCCCCTGTCCCCATCAACTTAAGGGGTTCCATCTAGGAAATACCACTGACAGAAGGCTCCTTAACACCAATGTTATAAATAGAACCTTGGGGCCTATTTAGTCTACAAGCTTCTCAATACATTACATTTCTATCCTATGGTAAGTTAATTCACATTCCTCTGTAATGTTCTTAATTCAGAATTGGCACCTGATTAAATGAAACTTCCATTTCAACATCTCCCCCAGAACTTTCACCCCAATCCAAATTAATCTTACCCTACCCCAGTTGCTATACTGTGAATAAACTCCCCTTCAACCTAGAAAGCCTCCTCTCATAATTCATTCCATCCTACAGCCCTGGGTGAAACGTGGCTTCTTCCTGAAGTCACCCTCTCAAGTGCTGGTCCCTCCTTACATGCCCAAACACTGGGCCAAGAATTATTTGTTGGCACACTCCTCACTTCCAGACCTTCCCTGTACTGTCATCATACTGTATGAAATTTGTTCTATCCATTAAGATGACTTTTCTATCCTTGTTGCTGTCATCTCCAGCTCACTCTCACTACTTCCTTAAAGAGTTCAGTACCTGACTCACAATGGTCTTCTCCATCCTAACCCCTACGCAACAAAATGACACAGTGGTCAGAGCAAGAAGTCAAGAAAATCTGAATTCAGATTTTGTCTCAGTCACTTACTTGCAACATTATTCTGGGCAAGTTACTGAATCTCACTGACCCACAGATTCCTCATCTGTAAAACTAAGGGTGGGACCAAATGACTTCGAAATCTTCTAGCTATATATCTATGATGCTATGATCCTTGACCATATCCTTAAGTCCTTCTATAGTCACTATGATGACCCTTTAAACAAAACAAGTTAACCAATTTCATCAATTTCTTCTGTTCTACCTCAAATCAAGCACATTTAAAGCAGTTACAACTTTGAACAATTTTGGGTAATCCAAAAATCTTTAACTGTGAAATTCCCTTCTCTAATCATAATTTCTACTTCTCCCATGTCTCACCCCTCCTAAAACTACTCTTCAACCTCAAAATAATCTCCAGTTGCTCTATCCTAATTATGGCTTCACTTTATTCTCTTCCCATATTGACCTGATTGTTAACCAGATAAATAAAGTGCCTGTTTTCTTCCACTTCTGCTCTTCACACTACACTGCTAATCCTCCACCTAGGCTCTCACTTTATGCCCCCCTTTTGTGCTTTGAAGTCAGGGGAAAGTCATCAAACCATGCTGATGAGGTCCACTAAATATTTAATTTTATCTAATCTAGGTCCTCAGCGTCACATGAGAACCCCTATTCATCTTTCATTAACTTTCCATCAAGAAGCCATAACCAAACAAGGAAAAGAGATCATAAAACTAAAACTAGACAATTGAAAACACAAATTTAAAAGCTTTTTCACAACAAAGTCAATATATCTAGAAAAAGAAATCAACAAGGAAAAATTTTTACATCACACTCCCCCTAAGACATTTTCAAACATTCTTCTCAAGCCATAAACTCAATCACAATTTTTGTCTCTCAGCAGATAAACTCACTTCCTACTTTACAGTGAACTGAAGACCATCTTATGAGCTCCTTTACCTCTCCTAATCCACAATTTAAAACCGCTCTACATTTTCAATCATGATTTCCCTACTTAGCTCCAATCAAAAAGAACTAAGTAATGCTTTTTTACCAAGGGATCCCATTTTCCCTGCTGACTCCTTCAAAAGCTACTTCATTGATTATCTTCTCTTTCTTCAAATCAATCTCTCATCTACTTTCCTCTCAGATACTTATAAACATGTTCAGGTCTTCCTTATTAAAAAATCTTTCACTGACTCTCTCATTACCTCAAGTTTGCAACTTTCCTCTCATTCACAACTAAATTCCTATAAACTCACTCTATTGACTTCCTTACCACCTGCTCACATGAAAATAATAATTTTAAAAATTATTTTTTATTATAAACTTGACAAACATTTTCATAAAGAATAGGAAAAAGGATAGTTTATGAAATTACAAATCTGTATTATATTCAGCTTTAATTTTTTTTACCCATCCCCTTCAATCTGAACTATCTTCACCACTCTTCTATGAAAACAAAATATTAGATGGTCTCAAATTTATAGATAAATTAGAAGTAAGAGAGGAATAATGCTAACTAGACATTTACTAGGCCTCTAAATATAAATACAAGGGCAGCTAGGTGATGAAGCAGACAGAGTGTTAGGTCTGGAGATGAAGGGATTTCTAATCCTGTCTCAGACATTCACTAACTGTGTGAACCAGGATAAGTCTCAAAATAACCCTGTCTGCCTCAGTTTCCTCATCTATCAAATGAGCTGGAGAAGGAAATGGCAAATCACTCCAGGATATCCAAGAAAACACCAAATGGGGTCATAGAGAGGTGAACACAACTGAGATGACTCAACAACAATAAATTTAAAAGCTATTAGCAGGTAATCAAAATAAAATGATCTACATGCAAAAACTAGCATACACTACAGGATACCAGAAGACAGAAATGTGTGAATAGGGGAGAGAGATTTATAACAAGACAGAATTTCATTTATTTTCATTAAATTACTATTGCTTGAATCCTTATGATTTGTACTTCTTTAAATCCTGAACCTGCAGTAAACTGAAGATGATTAGGCTCCAATATGCCAATGTACATATTCTTTGATATACCTTACAGGGGGCAGGGAAGAAGGAAAGAGAAAAAGAGAGATAAGGGAAGCTAAAATCTAATTAGATTCAAAAGCATTTCTCTTGCAAATGAAGAAAAACCAAAGGGAAGATTCACTGAATCTTGTAGCACAAAAACACTACCACATTTGTCAGGTATTTATTTGGGAGATATATGAAAACTGTATGACACACAGGAGGCTCTAAAATGGAAAATTTTAATGATCTCACTGTATCAGGGAAAATGTCCCCATGCTTTATACTTTATAAGTTAAAAAAAAACCCAAAAAGTCAGACATTGAAATAGTTTGTGTTGTAGACACGTATGAACGTACCATACAGTAAATCTAACTGTGTTGTTCCCTAAAAAAAGGGAAAGGTCTTCAGTCATCTGCTCTTGACTTTTCTTATTAGCCACCATTACCATGATGTAATCAGGAAGTTCTTCATCTAAACAAAGGAGAAATAACAACAAAACAGCTCATTGTAACAGAAAATGAGAAAATCAGTTACATACCTGAGGTTTTTAAGTTAATTACTAAAAAAAATGTACCTCTTGAAAGAGTACATAATAACATTTTTTTAACCAAAATCTTCCTAGACAAAAAAAAATTTTCCCCCTTCCCTCCATAAATGTTCTTATTACTGGCCTAACAGATATGGAATATAATTATTACTAGAAATTCTGAATACAATCATCTAACTAGAAAGCTGACTCAGTTCCATGAAATGCCAGAAAAAAAATTACTGATACAATCCCTATTAAATTCAAGAGATATTATCAAAGGTATGATCAATATTTAATCCCACATGTGAACAGTATCTAAGAATAGTGTAAAAGATGTCCTTGAGGATATGAATGACAGGCAAAGGAGATAAGTCAATCATACAGCAAGAATGGAAGACAGTAGTGAAAAGTCTAAATGGTACACCAGTACCTCTACAATACAAAAATAGGAAGAAGTTCTCTAGCATGTTGGGTAACTCGTTATCCTTCTCCTCAAAAATTATCCTTCCTCCAAACTCACCTATTACTGTCAAGGGTATCCTTGTCCTGAACTCCTTATTTTCACTCATGCCACATAGTTAATCAATTGCCAACTTTCATCCTTTTTACCTTCACAATATCTCTTACATGCATATCCCCTCTTTCCCATACATTCAGCCACCACTCTAGTTCAAGAGTGAACCACTACAGTGAGTCTCCTATTTGATCTCTCAGGCCTTCAGCCTCTACTCACTCCAAACTACCCTCCACAAGACCACTGAATTGATTTTCCCCTAAAGAGAAGGTCTGGTCATGTTAACCACCCTCCACTCCTGCCCCAACTCCAGCAGTTCCCTATTAATTCTAGTACCCAATATAAACTTCTCTGTTTAACCTTTTAATCTCTCTACAACTTGGCTCCTTTCTAGGTTTACTGCAGGAGTTCTGAAACATTTTTGTGATATAGACTCCTCTGGCACTCGGAGAAAGATCCTTGAAGGTAAGGACTTTACTTTTGTCTCTGTATCCTGGTGCTTAGCCCAATGCCTGACATATCATAAACCCTTAATAAACTCTTACTGATTAATTGCTCAAGGACATATGCTTACTAAATGGCAGAACAGATATTCCAATACAGTTCCACTGACTCCAAATCCAATAAACTTTAGACTGTACCACAATGTCTGGTAGAACTAGCTCTAATCTCTCTCCTAAACTCTAGTCCCCCACCTCACCAGTCATCTGTTTGGATTTCTTCTCCTAAATATCCCATGGGCCTCACAAACCCAAATGGAAATCATGTTTCTCCTAGAACTTGCCATTCTTCAAACTGCCCAATTTCTGTTGAGGGCAGAACCATCTTTCCAATTATTCAGGTCTACAACCTCAGCCATCCTTGGTTTCTCCTACTCCTTTATCCCTCAAGCCTTATCTATTCTAGCTCCACACTCTCTCTCAAAAAATTTCCTTCTTCTGTCCCATAGCATGGCTACTAGTTCAGACCCTGATCACCTCTGGAATGGATTACACTAACAACTTTCTAACCGATCTCTCTGCTGTCCCTTCTCCAAACAGCTCAAAAATCTTCAGTGGCTTTCTGTCACTTCTAGTATGAAATACAAATTCCTCAGCAAGAACCTTAAAGTCTTCCAACAATCTAGTTGCAACCAACCTTTCAAGTTTTATTTTACACTATTCCCTTTCACTTAAGTCTACATTCCAACCAAAGTGGACTACCAGTTGTTCCACGAACTCAATGCTCAATTGTTTCTCATGCATCCTTTCCTCATCTCCACCCATGGCTCAGTTCAGGTGACACCTCCTCAAAACCTTTCCTAGTCCCCAGGGTGATCAATATTATCTCTCATACCAAACTGTTTTTTATTTGCTTATTTACATACATTTTGGATAGGGACAATATGGCATAATGTACTAAAGTAACTAAGAAAGACCTAGGTTCAAATCCTACTTCTTATGTCCAGGTGGCTCAGCAGATGCTTTAGGCCTTATCTATTTTATCATAGACCGTTATGTTCATTTGTAGAAGAAATTTCAAACAGAGAGTTCCCAAAGCTGAGGAAATCACATATTTTTATATACACACTATCATCCCAGCAGAACAGGAGTCTTTCTGAGTATGCACTGTTTTGTTTGTCTTTGTATCTCTAGTGCCTAGTATCAAATACCTGACAGCTTTAATAAGCTTTATCAGGGGTAGTATTAAACTAAAAGCTAAAACCAAAAATTTTCTTGTATGTTTTGATACTTGTCACTTGATACAACAGAAAGTAATTGAATAAAAAGACTAAATTTCAGAATATTAAAGACAATAAAAAACTACCTTAGTAAAATAGATCATGCAAGTAAGACTGAGGAATAAATGCACATAGCAATTGACAGAAATCAACAAATTCAAGATCCAGGATCACTGACTTAAAACTATATAGGACCTGGGATATTATCTAGTACCTATCCTAACATTCTAGATATTAAAAAAAAAAAAAGGGTCATTCAAGTTAGTTATCCTAAGTCATACAAGTACTAAGTGGCTAAAGATCCTCTAACTCCACATCTAGTGACTTTTTATAGTGAGCTATGCTGCAATTCCCCAAACACTACTTTACTCAACAAGAACTGCTGGGGGCTGGGGCGGAGCCAGATGGTGGAGTAGAAAGAGGCATATACTCTAGTGCTTCCTCCACAGCCCACAAAATACCTGTAAAAATGACTCTCAACAAAGTCTAGAGCAGCACAAGCCACAGAACAACAGAGCAAAAGAAGTTTCCAGCCAAAGGTAAACTAGAAGGCAGACCGGAAAGGTCTATCTCATGTGACGCTGAGCGGGAGCAGAGCACAGCCCTGGCCACACTGCACTGGGAAGAACAGGACCTGAACAGACCTCCTGGCAGAGTTCCTAGAAGGGAAGGTCCCAGATACCTCAACCCACAAGCTACAAAGAAAGCTCCAAAGGTCAGTGAGTAAGGGCTTTCCCAGCTTGGGGAGAGGGAACAGGTTTTCCCAGCAATAGCCCCAGGAGATGGCAGAGGCCACAGCAGCAGACTGTAGGCAGCTACAAAGAGCAACCTGGATCCATTGTTCAGGCAGCTCATCTAAACTCCAGCCCTGAGTAAAGCCCTGCCCCCACCCAAAGCCCAGGGGAACCAAGCAGCTGAGTTTAATCTTAATCTCTTGACAAAGGATTCAGAAGTCAAGTAACTAGCTGGGAAAATGCCCAAAAAAGGGGGGAAAAAAACCCATAGAAAGTTACTTTCTTGGTGAACAGGTGTCTCCTCCCATCCTTTCAGATGAAGAAGAAGGAGGCATACTGTCACAGAAAATCAAGACCCCTGCCTCCAGGGCCTCCAAAGTGAACTTAAATGGAATTCAGGCAATAGAAGAGCTTGAAAAGCAAGTTAGCAGCTTGCTAAAGGAGAACCCAAAAAATGCTCAGGAAAATAAAACCTTTAAAAAGAGGCTAACTCAATTGAAAAAAGAGGTCCAAAAAGCTAATGAGGAGGAGGCATTAAAAAGCAGAATTAGCCAAATGAAGAAGGTTCAAAAGCTCACTGAACAAAATAGTTATCTGAAAGAGAGAACTGAATTCAGGGAAATGAATGCCTATGAGGTAAACCAAGCAGTTAGAAAACAAAAACAAAGTTGTAAAAACAGAAGATAATGTGAAACATCTCACTGGAAATACAACTGACCTGGAAAATAGATCCAGGAGAGACAATTGAAAAATTATGGATCTACCTGAAAGCCAAGATCAAAAAATGAGCCTAGACATTATCTTCCATGAAATTATCAAGGAAAACTGTCCTGACATTCTAGAACCAGAGGGCAAAATAAATATTGAAAGAATCCACAGATCACCTCCTGAAAGAGGCCCTAAAAGAGAAACTCCCAGGAATATTGTAGTCAAATTCCAGAGTTCCCAGGGCAAGGAGAAAATACTGCAAGCAGCTAGAAAAAAACAATTTGACTATTGTGGAAATACAATCAGGATAACACAGGATCTGGCAGCTTCAACATTAAGGGTTTGAAGGGCTTGGAATAGGATATTCCAGAAGTCAAAGGAACTGGGATTAAAACCAAGAATCACCTACCCAGCAAAACTGATTATAATACTTCAAGGGAATAAATGGACATTCAATGATATAGAGGACTGTCAAGCATTTGTAATGAAAAGACCAGAACTGAATAGAAAATTTGACTTTCAAACACAAGAATCAAGAGAAGCTTGAAAAGGTAAACAGAAAAGAGAAATCATAAAAGTCTTTCTAAAACTGTTTACATTCCTACATGGAAAGAAAATATTTATAACTCTTGAGACTTTTCTCAGTATTTGGGTAGGTGGAGGGATTTACATACATACACACACATATAGACAGAGTACAGGCTGTGTTGAATCAGAAGAGATGATATCCACAAAAAAAAAAAATACAAAATAAAAATTAAGGGGTGGAGGAAAATACTGGGAGGAGAAAGGGAGAAATGGAATGGGGCAGGCTATAACTCATGAAACAGATAAAAAAAAAATCTTTTTCAATGGAGGAGAAAAGGGAGAAGGGGAGAGGGGAAAAGTGAAGCTACTCTCTCCACATATGGCAATAACATGCTCACTAAATTTGGTATGAAAATCTGAGGGAAAGAAGGTGGAATTCAAAGTATTAGAAATGAATGTTGAGAATTATCATTGCATATAACTGGGAAATAAGTAACACAGGTAACGGGGTGTAGAAATTTATCTTGCCCTACAAGAAAAGAGAGAGGATGGGGATAAGGGAAGGATGGGGTGTGATAGAAGGGAGGGTTCATTGAGGAAAGGAGTAATCAGAATGCAAGGTTTTGGGGGTAGAGGGAGGGGAGAGATGGGGAGAAAAATTGGATATGTTACGAAGTGATGTAAAAGCAATTAGTATTAAAACAACTGACTGAATTTAAAAAAAAAAAAGAACTGCTGGGAAAACAGGAAAACAAGTTCAGTAGAAAATAGGTTTTCACAAACATTTTACACCTTTAAATACAATAAATTCCAAATGGGTAAAAGAACTGAGATATAAAAAATCATCCATACCGCAAAAAACTTTCACAATTTTAGAATTTCTAGCCAGACAAGTAATAAAGATTACGTAACTCCAAACATCTCTGATAAAAGTCTACTATTTGAAATCTATAGAAATCTGACACATCTATAAATCTGACATCTTAAATCTGTACAGAAATGGTACAAATTTGCAAAGGCAACTCATTGATAGGTGGTCAAAGAATATGAACAGTTTTCAAACTGAAAAACTGAAGATTTTCAAAAAATCAAAGAAATGGAAATTAAAACAAGTCTTTGATATCAATTCATATCCATCAAACTGTCTAAGATGTCAAAAAATGGAAATGGTGAAGGAATATATAGAGAACAGCACAAGGAGCTACTAGGTCCAACTAGTAAGGAAAACATTTGGAATCATGAGAGAAAAGTTACTAAATTTTTCATATGCTTTTGTACGGTGATCTCAGTACTTAGATACAATCCAGGAGGTCAATGACAGAAAATCCAAAACATACTCAAAAAATTCCTGGCAGCACTACTAGAGTGAAAAAAAAGCTGGAAATAAAATAGGTATACAATGACTAGAGAATGGTGAGACAGCTCATAGTTAATAAATGTAAAAGAATATTATTGTACCATAGGGCATGCCAAATAAGAATGAACAAATATAAAAAAGACTTGTAAGAATGGAGTCAAAGAAAAAAAGCACCAAAGGAATAATAAACAAAATAGAATGGAAATGACAACATTAAAAGCTATAAAACTCAGGTCACATACAATACAGAATGAACTTCCAAATTAAGGTTAAATCACACACCAAAAACAAATCCAGAATAATGATCAAATTTAATAATGGTGTAACTATAGTAAAAAGCTACCCTAATACAATGCTAATGGAACTGTGAACTTGTTCAACCATTTTGGAAATCAATGTGCAACGGTAATAATGAGTTACCAAAAAACAAAAAAACAACCTGTGTACCATTTGTACCAGATATCCTCCTGCTAGACAGGTAGCAAGGTGCTATGAAAATGCACTGTTTTTAGACAGGAAACCTCAATTCAAATTCTGATTCTACAACTGCATAACCTTGGGGAAATCATTTTAACTTCTCTGATATTCAGTTTTCTCATCTATAAAATGAAGAATACTGGATTTGTAAGGCCTTATTCAAACCTGAATTTATGCTCCTATGACTATATCCTCATAAAGGTTACTGGGCATGGGGAAAGGATGGAGGAGAGAGAAACTGCTCTGTACAAAAATATTTTCCTTATTTTCTTCTTCAGTAGTTTTTCAAAATTCAGCCAAAAGTGGAAATGTAAAAACCTGATGAACTATCCTTCCATGAAATAAGAAAACATACAAAACCCGATTCTCAAACACCTGAACTACAACCAACTGAACCAGTCATGTTAATTACTCTGATGCAAGTCAGGAAAAAAATAAAACCTACTGCAGGGAAAAAGAAAACAGGGAAAAGCCCACACCAAACACTGCTACAACCACATAACGTAAACCTCTTAAAATTTAACAAGAGAAATGCAAATGACAACACTGTATATGCATCACTGATGGTTTTTGCTTTGTTCAAGGCCATTTACTGGGGAAAGAAAATCATAAAATTATTGACTAATAAAAATTTCTCCACCTCAAGAATGTGCTGAAGTATTCTCTAGAAGACAAAACTAAATTCCATTACTTAGATTCCCACAAATAAAGCAATAGTCATCCTTCTTTAGAGAACACCAATCTGAAGACATCTTTATTTGCCTACAAAACAACTAAACATCACACAAATCTGTGGGCATCTTATCTTTCCCCTTGAAAATAAGGTTCCTCAGACAATGAACTTTTAATCAACCAATAAACATTTATTGAGCACCTCCAGCCAAGTACACTGCAAGACATTGAGAATACAAATGAATGAATGAAAAAACCCAAGGAGTTTACATTCTAATGGGAAAGATTAGTATTTATATAAAACTATATAGAATACAAAGAAAATGAATACAAAGTAATTTGGGAGGGAAGGCATCAGCAGTTGAAGGCATCAACAAAGGTTTCATGCTTTGCTTTATTTTATGCTCTGCCCAGAGTAGGTACCAAAGACTAAGTTTTCATAAGTCTAGAAAGCTTTTTGCATTCTTTTCTAACATTTATGTCTGCTATGCAATTCTATATACATAGGGCAAATGAAAATTGTGAGATGAGTAATTATAAATTGGAAATTCTAGTCTCAAGTCTGCCAGTGACTAGCATTTTACTTAAACCTCTTTAAGCATCATTTCCCTCATCTGTAAAATGAGAGTAATACTTGCTCGATCTACCTCATAAGGTTGTTGTAAGATTCAAACCAAATAATTAATGTACATGAAAGGACTTGGACAACTATACATGGATTAATGAACATTTCAGAAGCTAGATGGCCACTGAGGTACCTTCCAGCTCCAAAAAAAGGACTTTACTTGTACAACCTTCAATTAATCAAGGAATACAAAATCACAGCATAACATCTTTGAATATATGAAGATTGTAAGGAAGTGCATTTTAATTGTATGGATTCCTCTGGAAGTGCTTTAATCATTTTTTATGTTTTCTAACCAGAGAAGAAAAAGGATATGATAAATACTATGCAAAAAGAGAGAACTAGGAGTAGGAAAAATGAATAGCTTGGAAAATCTTTAACTGGATGAACAAAGCAGCCAAGAGCAATCCATACAATAAATTATTTCAAAAACCTATGAAGATACATTATCAGATCAACAGAAAGGTAAACAAAACAGAGGCCTAGAAAAAAGGGTACAAGCATCCATTATTAGGTATGGAAAAGGCTGAAAATGTTAAAAAACAACAACAAAAAAAAACAGTTCTAAAAATGAAGTACCCAAGGGAGGAAATAAGAAACTAGAATTGGACAAATAAGTAAGGGCAGCAGGGTAGGGAAAAGATGGTAAAATCTTAATAAAACTCCCCAAATCAAGAAACCATAAATAGAAGAATGTCCAAAAGAAGACTCTAATACAAAGAGTTCCAGTAAAGTTTAAAAACAAGAAGAAATTCGGGGAGAGGGGGGTGTCTTAACCTGAGAAACAAGGATATATTTTAGGGTGTCCATGAACTTGGATGGGAAAAAAAGATCTCTTCATTTCAATATAACTAAGTTTCCTAATTCATTTTAGGAACTTAAAAGCTTTATTCTGATAAGGGGTCCACAGGTTTTAAACTGACAAAGGGTCAGAAAGGCACAAAACAGGTTTTTTGACCTCCTGCTCTAAAATTTCAGTATCTTCTTCAGTTAACTTGGATATATGCCTCGGTTGCACATTTACTAAATTTAAAGTAGCAAAAAGCTAGAAAGAACAGCTAACCTATGTCAATCTGATCTTTAAGGCCTAGCAAATTTGGCCAAATCTATTAAGATTAAATTTAAAATAGATAAATATTGCCTTACGCTTCAGTTTAAGAAATCCACTTCACTAATGAGGCAGGTACAGCTGGACAATAGTTCAAAAAAGAAAAAGACCAAGGAGACCTGTCCGATTCAATGCTCAACATGAATAGATAACTTAGCAACCAAAAAGCCAATGAAATCTTAGGGAATGGTGCTACAGAGGAATATAAAAGTGGTAGCACTTTGCCCCGGTCAGGCGACATGAGGAATTGCTCAGTTTGGGGACCATTTTAAAAAAGACCTAAAGTTCAAGAAAATCCAGAGAAAAGCAACCAAGACGGCCTCAATGCATCAACCTAAAGAAAGGCTTTGACAGCCGCTTTCAAGTCACTGAAGGGTTAGGGCTGGACTCAAGAGCCCCGGGGGCAGGCTGTCCGGGATGGGGCGGGGAGGTCACCGAGGTGCCTTCCGACTGTGATTCCCACAATAAAAACAACCCAGTATCCAACGTATAACTTACAAACATAACAAAACTTACCCACGTAAGCTCCCAATTCCTGCAGTTTTCCCTTAATGGCACTCTGAAGAAAAATCGGGCACATGAGAAATGCAAGTTATCGTTAGAGCCGAACAACACGCCCCAAGACAGCAAGGCCGCGCACTCTCGGCCCTCTCCCGCGGCCTTCAGACCGGACTCCCCGCGTTTCTGCAAGGCTCCATCTCCCTGGAATACTTAATCCCACGCTAGCTCCAGAAGGGTGCACCGCACGGAGCCCGTGCACTAAAGCAAAGCAACCGCCGAAAGCTCACCTACTCTGGGGGGCATTTTGGTGACAGGGGCCACGTTCTCCTCGGAGACAATACACATTCCAAAACGGGATTAGACGAGTTCTCGGATTTATTTGTTTTTTCTGGAGCCGATCCGGGGGGGTCGCGCTCCTCCCCCCGCCCCCGGGCAATTTTCTAAGACTTCGAGCAACACAAGGTCTCTAATTAGGGGGCTCCTTCAAAGCACCCCGCCGCCCCCAGCCGCGCGCACTCCCAGCCGCAGGCGAGCAGGCTGGCCCGAGGCGTCGGGGGAGGGGCAGGGGAGCGCCAGGGAGCCCGCCCGAGGCCGCTAGAGGCCGAGGAGTCGAAGCCCTCGTTGGCTAGGCCAACCCCGACCTCCGCCTGGTCCCACGCCCGCCCCGCCCACTCCCCCCCAGACTCCAGCCCTCCGCCCGCCGCTCCCGCCAATGCTCCCTCCGGCCCCCACCCCCACCCTGGGCCGGGCTGACTGACAGACCGACGCTGGCTCGGGCCTCACCCGGATCTTGCGGCTGATCTCAGTGCCGATCTCCATTGTCCTGGAGCGGGGCGCGGGCTGGGCTCGGGTGGTTCTGGCGGCCTCCGTTACCCGGCACCAGGGGCTCCCGGATCGTCCCTGCAGCCGCCGCCACCGCGGCCCCCGCTCCGCCCCCGCCGCACGCACGGCGCGTCCCCGCCCCCAGCCTAGCGGGGTAGGCCAAAGGAGAAGTAGAGGAAGGGAGGAAGATTGAGGGAAGGAACGTCGCCTTCCTCCTCCGGCGCGCCGCTGCAGGGCAATGGGCGCCCTCTGCTGGCAGGAGGGACGCAGAGCGGCACTCAACTTTTCCTCCTTTCCCCTCCTCCCATTCATCCACCTGCGCTGGTCCCACTCCACCTTCTCCTTCTCTTTCTCTTCCTTCTCCCCTCTTTCTCCCCCTCCCCTTCCCGCTTTTTCTCCCTTTCTTCTCCCTCCTCCTCTTGACTTAACTATTAACCTGACCATCCCCTCCATCACCCAAGTTTTCAACCTAAGGGTCATCTTCCTCACTGTCTCTCACATCACATATCCAATCTTTTGTCGAATTCTGGGGATTCTGCCTTTAAAACTTCTCTCTTACATGCCCCTTTCTCTCCTCCAGTATGAAGAGGATAGAGACCCTCCTAGCCTTCTGGTTAATCTCCCTGCCTCACTTCTTTCCTTACTCCTGTCAGTTTTCAAAGTCTTCTCCCTAAAGCACCCATCTGACCATGTTCTCGCCCCTATTCAACAAATTTCAGTGACTCCCAATTATCTCCAGAATTAAATATAGAATCCTACTTGCCCTTTCTGACCTGGCACCCTTCTGCCTTTCTAGTTCTTTCATACTTTAGTGTAATGGCAAGCAAAGTAGCATTTTTTTTTTTTTTACTGTTTTTCTGGATTGAATTTTAGCCAATCAAGTCCCTTTGATTAAGTCAAGTCAAGTCCCTTTGATTGAATCAAAAGTCTGGCATTGAATCAAAGTCTTTGATTGGAAATAGTATATATATTGTATTTCTTAGAGGGAGAGGAGAGAGGAGAAAGAAAGAAGCAGAACTGAGAGAAAGAAGCTAGTGTGAGCCAGCTGGGGGAACTTGCTCCTGGGGAGGCCTAACAGAAAGAATGTTTGTGATGTCAGAGCTCCCTCTGTCTGCTGGTCTGTATGAGCCAATTGAGCTGAAGAGGGGAGATCCACCCAGAAGGAGGCTTAGCTTAAGCCCTTTTTAAGAGCTGTTAAAGTGAATTGAGATGATAGTCCTGGAAATGTGTATAAATATTGGTAATAGTCCTGTTAAGCTTTGTTTTCCTAGAAACAGAAGCAGTGGGCAGGAACCCCTGGAGATTGCTATCAGGCAGAAGCAGAAAAAGTTTGGAGTGGAACAGTCCCATGAGCTGAGACAAGAACAGGAGCAGAAAACTATCAGTGTGTGAACCCAGGCAAGAGCTCGGAACAGTCAGCCAACAGAGGAGGAGATGTGAGATTTGGGAGTTAGCCTTGAGTCAAGATGAGAGAAGACTTTAACTTGGACACTGTGTATTGATTAAGGAGATTGTTCTTACAGTGACCTAGGGGTGGAGGGTGTGGTATTTTCTGCTACCCCTTAAGGATGCATCATACTAGGGAAGACCCTAGTCTGGGACCCCCTGACTTTGGAGATGCAATGATATATGCTATGTATGCACCATATGACATACTGAGTGTTATGAGACACACAAATGTATTAGATGATATGTTTTGCTTCAGGATGTTGCTATGAATGTTATGCTTTACTTTGTAGAACAATGTTTAGTTTATTGATAAATAAAGAGTTCACTGTACTATGTGATTAGACCCTTAAAAATTATTCGCAGCAGCAGTCCTCAGGTGTGCTGCCATGATTGGCATTACATTTATTTACTTCCACATACTTTGCAATCCAGTGACCCTAGCCTCTCTAGTATTGCTTGTGTACAATACTCCATCTTCCAGCTATTTTTTGAGCTAATATATATGCTGCAGGTAATTCAATTGCGAATTGTTACAGTAATTGTGATATTGAGATTCAATCTGACTTGTATCAAAGTAATGGGAATATTTGTCAGTCTATATTAAAGACATAGACAACTGAAGGATGACCAAAGAGCAGTCTAAATTTTAACAGTGATGACTAATTCCAGCAGCTTATTTCCAGGTGTAAGGACAGTCCAAAGTTTGCAATTTGGTTAGATGAAACAACTGATATTTCTAACATGGCACAGTTGTTATTTTATGTAAAATATGTTTATGAAGGAAGCATATATGAGAAAGTATTGCTTTGTCACCCTTTGGGAAGGCACACAATAGGGGAAGATATATATATATCTTAAAGTCAGTTTTTCAAAAATGAAGGTTTACAGTAAAAAAAAAATTGTATTGGAGTCTGTACAGACAGTACTGGAGCAATGATGGGCAAGAATGTTGGATCTATAGCAAAAGCTAAAGCTTATGGCAATGAACATATCACTTTTACTCACTGCATGATCCATTGGGAGGTACTTGTAGCCAAAAAATATCACCAGAGTCAGATTGTTTCATAGTACTTATCAAAATTATTAACTTCATTAAAAACCATGCCCTTAACAGTGATTTGTTTTCAAACCTTTGGAAAGATATGGACTTCAATTACAAAAGCGTATTACTACATGCAGAGACACAGTGGCTTTCAAGAGGGTGAAGTTTAAGCAGATTCTTAAAACTGATAGATGAAGCTGTTATATTTTTGACTGAGCAGAAATCTGATTTTGTTACATTTTTTCATAATAATTTATGGCTTTCAAAATTGTGTTATTTGTTCAATATTTTTTTTAAATTCAGTGTTCTAAGTATGTTGCTTCAATAAAAAAATGTAATATATTTATGTTAACAGATAAAATTGAAAATTTTACTGAAAAAGTTAACTTATGGAAGAATAGGGTGGGAAATGGTTCTTTAGAAATATTTACAGCTACAGATGATTTTGTAATTGAAAATAACCTTCCCAAAGATTTAATTACAAGAGTTATAACTGATCATCTGAAGTGCCTGGAGACACAGTTTCAGAAATACTTCCCTTCAAATTTTGATTCTAGTTGGCTTTATAAACCATAGTCAATTGAAATAAAAAACACAAGTTATCTGTCATCAAAACTTCAAGAATTTGCCAAGTTATCAAGCAATGCAGGTTTACAACTTGAATTCCCTTAAAAATCATTAAATGAATTTTCACTTGGGATTGGGACACAATTTCCAACAATTTCTGAAATGACCCTGTACATACTTCTGCCATTTTGTACTATGTATTTTTGGAAAGCGGCATTCTCAGCATTGACTGTTATAAAATCAAAATATCGATCAACTCTGAAAAACTATGAAGATACTTTTGTCCTGCAGTATCAAATATTCTTCCTAGATTTAATTCTTTAATTAAAATAAACAAGCACATCCATCTCATTACTATGCAAATTTGCTTTCATCTTTAATAAATGGAAAATTATGTATATACCAAAGAATTGTTTTAAAATAAATTTATTTATGATTTATTATTAGTAAATGTTTTATTTGCATACCTATTTTATATATTTGTATACCTGGGGGGGAGGTCACCTAAAAATTTCTCAGATGAAAAGGAAAAAATTTAGGAACTCTAGTTTAGAAAAGCAGAAACAGGGATATTAAGTACAGCTAAAGATGGGAAAAACCTCAAAGGCAGCAATAATACTATAGATGTCTCCATAAAGAAAGTGAAAATCATTCTACCTCAAAATTTCAAAGACAAAAGAGCCTACTCAAGCCATCATTCAAGCTATCTGAGAAAGACCACACAGAACAGAGGGGTTAATTTTTGAAGTTTCAATAAAATGACGTAGTCAACATGCTGACTTCTGCTGCAGCAGCCGGTAGAATGTTTTAGTATTAAAGAAGTCAGTGAAAGGATGAACAAAGAACAATCTATCACACATAGCACCTCCTGAAAATTCTGAGCTCATTTTTTTTTTTAAGTTACTGGCAAGTGAGATTTTTCACTAGTAAAATAAGGAGAACTTAGAGACCATATAATTCAATTTCTTCATTTTTTTAGACAATGAAACTGAGGTTCAGAGAAGTTCGCAAGAGTACTAAGCAAGGAAGCCAGGCTTCGTTTATCTAACTATGTAAACAAGCATCTGTATATCTGTGTGTTGCTGAGAAAGGGGTGTGCCCAGGCATTATCCCTGGGTCCTTATTGACATATTAATGTGGTCATTGTTTTCCCATTGATGACATTCTTAAACAGTGTGAAATTCCATTGAGATGATGAACTCTCTGACTAGGTGGAATTTGAACTCAGTTCTTCCTGACTCCAAGAAGAGCAATCATTTCACTATGACTCACATTGCCTCTCTAATAAGTTCCTGTGAATGAATCTTCCAAAAATCAGATTTTGTTCCCCCTCCTACTGACTTTCTCATCTGGTCATATATTTTAGCCGTACTGCCATCATTTGGGGTTTTACTGATGTCTTAAAGGTATTCAGATCAAGAGAAATATTCACTTGGGCATAGAAAATGGGGAATTGTAGCAAAGACCAAAGAAACTATAGGATACTTAGAGGTCAGGAATAAGCCAGGGATTAGAGATCCAGGTAAACAGTGGTATCTTCGGTGGGTCTGATCCCACAGAGATATCCTAGAAATAGTTGCAGGAGTCTAGGGGAAAACCTGAGGGTGCAACCAAATTACAATAAATTAGTGAACAAAGTACCAGCAGATGGCACTGCTAGTTACTAGCCTGGTTCAATTCAACAAGCTCTTGTTTTGTCCCATGTTCACCCTATAACCTCTGGGACTCCACACCAATGACTGGAATTATTGGAAAAATGCCAGGTTCTCTGTGGTTCTCAGGAAGTCGATGACTTTCCCCTTTTTCTGAGTGACTGCCCTGACATCTTAGGGAACATGAATTCTTATGGATATACTCAAATCAGAATCAAACCACCTCTTGCAAATTTGGACTGTACCCTATTCACAGAGTGTAGTCACACTGCCCAATCATACAGCCTTGCACGGCGGAGTAACTCCCCACAGAAGCTGACCAGATGTGATCAATGGAAATTTTCTCTTATAACAACACTAAATCTGCTTCTTTTCAATTTCTACCTACTGTTCCTGATTCTGCCCTCTGGGACCAAACAGAATAAGACTACTAAATCTCTTCCACAGAACACATGTTCAAATACTCAAAGACAGAGGCAGCTAGGTGGTGCAGTGGATAGAGTCAGGACCCGGAGTCAAAAACACCTGAATTCAAATCTTGCCTCTAATATCTATTAATTGTGTGATCCTAGACAAATCATGTAACCTCCATCTGCCTCAGTTTTCTCATCTGTAAAATGGGAACAATAATAGCACCTACATCCCAGGGTTACTGTGAGGATCAAATGAAATAAGAATTAAGAAAACTTCATAATGGTAGTTATAATTATGTTCCCCCCTAAGCCTACCATATCTTTATCAAACTTTCTACCATGTCCCTATGCCAGCCTTACCTCTTCAGCTTCCTTGCATGTATTGTCTTCCCCCATTAGAATGGTTTAAGATTGGAAAAGGATTACAACAAGGCTGCATATTGTCACCTTATTTATTTAACTTATATGCAGAGTACACTGTGTGAAATGCCAGGCTGGACAATCAAAATCAAAAGCCAGAGTTAAAGTTTTGGGGAAAATATCAGCACTCTCAGATACACTACTCTATTGGCAGAAAGTGAAGAAGAATTAGGAAGCCTCTTGATGAAGGTGAAAGAGGAAAGTGGAAAAGCTGGCTTGAAGCTTAACATCAAGAAAACAAAGATCTTGACAACTGGTCCCACCACTTCCTGGAAAATAGAGAGAGAAGAAAGGAAGCTGCGTCAGATTTTATATTCTTGGGCTCAAAGATCACTACAAGATGGTGACTGCAGCCATGAAATTAAAAGATGCTTTTTCCTTGGAAGAGAAGCTATGGCAAATCTGAATAGCATACTTAAAAGCAGATACATTACCTTGCCTAAAAAGTCCATACTGTCAAGCTTTGTTTTTTTCCAGTAGCTGGAAGAAAAGCTATGGCAAATCTGAACAGAATACTTAAAAGCAGAGACATTGCTTTGCCTAAAAAGTCCATACTGTCAAAGCTTTGGCTTTTTCCAGAAGCGATGTGTAGCTGTGAGAGTTGGACTATAAGGAAAGCCAAGTGTCACAGAATCTTTGCTTTCAAATTGTAGTGCTGGAGGAGACTTTTGAGAGTCCCTTGGACAGCAAGGAGATCAAATCAATCAATACTTAAAGAAATTAATTCAGGCTATTCCCTAGAAGATCAAATAATTGAAGCTGATGCTTAAATACTTTAGCCATATCATGAGAAGGTGGGACTCATTGGAAAAGACCCTGATGTTGGGAAAGATTGAAGGGAAAAGGAGAAAGTAGAGGATGAGATAGATAGATTGTGTCCTGGAAACAATGAGCATGAACCTGGATAGACTTAGAGAATTAGTGGAAGATTGAAGGGCCTGTTGCGCTATGGTCCATGGGGCCATGAAGAGCCAGATAAGACTGAACAACAATAACAAAATTAGAATGTAAGTTCCTTGAGTGCAAGGACTGTCTTTCTTCTTATGTATGTATTCCCAGAACTTAGCACAGTACCTGACCCAGGTTCCTTCCCCCATTTACTGTGTAGTATATTCTGCTAAACTCTCATCCTTCTAGTTACCCTTTTCTGGAAATGTTCCAGATGTTTGTTTTGTCTCAAAATGTGGTGCTCAGAATTGAGCACAAGATTCCAGAAGTGGCCACACCAAGGGAAAGTAGAGTGGCATTCTTTATCTCCCTCATTCTGGTCTTTAGACCAGTCTTAATGCAGTCTAGAATAGATTGTAAATGGGCCTTTTTAAAAGCTGCTCTGCCATACTGTTGACTCCTCTTGAGCCCACAGTTTAGGAAAGTGATTTTGCAGAGACCTCAGTTTGAATCCTGCTTCAGACACTTTTTACTTGCATGACCCTGGCCAAGTCACTTAACCTCTCTCAGACTTTTTCCTCATCTATAAATGGACACTAAGTCAGAGGATCAAATGAGATAAATATATGTGATATGAGGTTTGTCAATATTAAAGCACTATATTAAATGTTATTTATTATTATTTATAACAGCCTCAAAACTTTTCTTCAAAGGAAACATGGACATTGTACTCATGCCTCTTTATGATATTCAGAATAGCATTAGCCTTTTTTGGCTGCTATGTCACAACTTTGAATCATATTTCTATTAAGGTGCCCTAACACCCTCCCAGATCGTTTTCATGGAAAGCATTGTCTAAATGTGCCTCCACCACCCTGTATTTGTACAGTTAATTTTAGAATCCAAGTGTAGAATGTTATATTTATCTCCATTAAATTTCATTATATTCACTTCGGAACCTTATATTACCTTGTCAAAATATATGTGGATCTAATTCTATTACACAACATACTATCTACTCCCTCCAAATTTCATGCAACCTGCAAGTTTTATAAGCATGGCAGTCATGTGTTCATCTAGGTGATTTAGAAAAGTGCTGCATAAGGAAAGATCCCTGGGGCACCAAACAGCAATCATCTAGCCTAATTCTCTTCATTTTATCTTTAAGCATAGCTTAAGAAACTTTGTCTAAGGCTTTGCTGAAATCTAAGCATACTTTATGCCCAGGTTTCCTCTCCTCCTCTATCAGCACTTCTAAGGTGGAGTGGTCACTTATTCCCAGGGTAGCTGTCCTCCAGAAGTACTCAGTGAGGCAGATGTGATCCTACCTGTTGTTCTTTGTAGTACACTATATTCTATTTCCTGACAGGGCTTTTTTACTGGTTATCTCCCCTTTCTTCTACACTCCCCCCCCCCCCATTCTACTTTCCCCCTTCTCCCCACCTCCTCCAGCCACTCCTAGAATGCTTTTCTTCCTCACTTCCATCCACCTCTTGGCTTTCCTGGCTATGACTCATCTTAAGTGTATCTTCTGCATGAGGTCTGGGTACCTGCACTGTGAGTGCCTAACCTCCCATTGGTTGTTGTTGATGTTGTTCAGTCCTGTTCAACCCTGTTTAGGGTTTTCTTGGCAAACATACTGAAGTGATTTGCTATTTCTTTCTCCAGCTCATTTTACAAATGAGAAAACTGAAGCAAACAGGGTGAAATGACTCAGTCAGGGTCACACAGCTAGTAAGTGTCTCAGGCTGAACATGAACTCAGGTCTTCCTGACTCCAGATTCAGTACTCTGTCCATGGCACCACCTATTGGCCTCTACATAGCTACTCCTGGGGTTCATTTTGCTCCCAATGCTTCCTCACCAGTTACATCTATTTTAGAATGGGCATCAGGTCTAGTGCAGTATTTCCAGTTCTTTTGTTAGTCAGACCAATAACTTTAGCCTGATAGCACCCCAAAATGAGTAAAACTGTGCAGATCTCTCTCTAGACCTTATGCTAATCATTTCCAATCATAATCCCCAGACATCATGCTTATCCAAATTAGGATCATAAAATTCCATTTCCAGAGAGTACAAGCAATATCCCTCCCATGTGCTCAGTCCCTTTCATAGAGTCTTTTTGTTCAGAGAGAAAAATATTCCTGCCCCTCCCTTTTGTCTTTCCATCTCCCATGGTCTCCTCCCTATTTTCCAAACCCCCATGAGTAAGGATAGACCATGCAAATACCCCAGTGAAAACTCAAAAAGATGGAAAAGCATAGAAGCAGCAATTTCTGGCACTGTGCTAGAAAAGCAAAAAAACCTCACTTTCCCCCTAGTTAACAAAATTTGAAGTTCCTGAAAATTATACCAGATTAAGTTCAATTCAGTAATACTTATTAAGCACCTACTATGTGCCAGCATTGTTCTAAGTCCTGAGGATACAAATAAGAAAAAAAAAGTTCCTATTCGCAAGGAACTTACAATACACAGAAGGAATCTAGAAAAGGGAAGAGGAATACTCAGCAGAGACATCAGTGGAAATGAAACCAAGGAGAGATGCAAGAGGCAATGTGGATATTAAGGCAGTTCTTTAAATCCCTGAAAATTACACTAGATATATGTGGACTGTTAGTAGGGATAGGTTACATGTTTTACAACATCCACTGCTCACATGTAGTAGGAGCACAGTGCCTGGCACACAGTAGATACTTAGTAAATATTTATTGACTCATTGACCAGTTACAGACATAAGCTTTACTTGCATTCTATTTTTTGTAGCTTTCCCTACAAACTAAATGTGCTATTCTGGGTCAGCAAACACCTTCAGACTATCCTGGGGATATTCTCATCACAATCGCTAGACAACCCCAAAATCAATCATTCTTGGTGAGGATTTACACCCGTAATTGTGTACCAGTACTCATAACTGGGCAGCCTCAATACATTGCTGAAAAATGAACCCTAGACTCATGTCTGTCAATGAATCATTCAGGAAGTATTTATTATTTGTCAACAATGTGCCAGGTACGGAGTTAGATGCTGAGGATACGAGTGCAATAAATGAAATAATTCCTTGTAAGGTACTTATATTCTAAGAGGAGATATGACCAGGACATAAATAAGTATATACCTATGGAAAAAAATAGAAAGTAGTTAAATATAAAGGCAACTAGGTGGTACGGTGAATAGAGTGATGGACCTGGAATCAGGAAGACTCCTCTTCAAGAGTTCAAATCCAGCCTGAGATACTTACTAGCTGGGTGACGCTGGGCAAGTCACTTAACTTCCATTTGCCTCAGTTTCCTCAAATGTAAAATGAGTATTATGATAACATCCAACTCACAAGGTTGTTGTGAGCATCAAATGAGATAATATTTGTAAAAAAAAAAAAAAGTACTTATAACAGTGACTGGCATATAGTAGCCTTTATGTAAATGCTTATTCCCTTACCCTTTTCTTCCCTCTCCTTCCTGCCACTTGTGTAGAAGCTTTTCACCCTCATTTAATTGAAGTTATCTATTTTATTTTCTGTAATTGACACTATCACTGGTTTGGTTGAGAATACATCTGTCCATAGCTGTGAGAAGTATATGGTCTGCTTCTTTTTAAATTTTTAATAGTATATTATTCAATATTAAGGCTACATATCCATTTATATAGTGTGGAACATGGCATAAGATGTTAGTCTAATTTCTGCCAGACTAGTTTCCAGTCTTCACAGTAGTGCTTATTATGAATAGGGAGTTCTTTCCCAAGTAATTTATTTTTTCCATATTATTGAACACAATTCTTGAATTCCATTGTCTCTGGCTCTTCCTTGTCTAGCTTATTCTATTGACATATCTCTTTATCTTTTAACCAGTATCAGATAGTTTAGATAATTGGTACATTATGATTATAGTTTGAGATATGGAAATACTATTCCCCTTTTCTCTTTATCTTTAAAAATTATTTTTCCTTGATATAACAGATGTTTTATTTTTCCAAATGAAATTTTTTTTGTCAAGCTCTTTAAAATACATCTGTTAATTTGATCATTAAAATCATTAAATCTGTAAATCATTAAAACTGTAAATTAATTTTTGTAGTAATTTGATGAATCAATTGCTGATAGTTATTTTTATTATACTGACATGCCCCAGACATGAGCACTGAGTATTCCTTCAGCTATCTCAGTTGTTTTTTATTTGTTTAGGGAACACATTACAATTGAATTTGTGTAAGTATTTTATGTGTTTTCATATGTTGATCCCCAGATATCATATACAGATTTTTATATAGTTGTTAAAAGGGGATTTTCCTTTCCATTTTTGCTTCTTGGGTTCTGTTATTATTATGTAGAAATGCTGTTGATTTTTTTATGGTTTATTTTGTAGACTGCAACTTTACTGAAGATATTAATTAGGTTAATATCTTTGCTGATTCTCTAGGATTTTACAAATACACTATAATATCATTAATAAAAAAGAATGATTTGAGCTCCTCTTTACCTATCTTCATGCTTTAATTTCTTTATTTACCTTACTGCTATTGTTAGCATCTCCAGAACTATATCAAGTGATAGTAAAGAAAGTAGGCATTTTTGCATTACTTGTATATTTGTTGGGAAAAATTCTAGTTTATCCCTGTTGCATGTGGTACTTGCTTTGTTTTACATAGATATTTTTTGTGATATTTTGAAAAGATCCTTCTTTTAAAAGTGTATACTTATATTTCATAAAGCTTTTTAGCATAAATGAATATTATATTTTGTCAAAGGTGTTTTCGACATTTATTGAGATACTTATGTGGTTTAGGATGTCTTAGTTTTTAATATGATTAATAATGCTGATTATTTTTCTAATGATGAATATGCTTGCCTTCCTGGTAGAAATCAACTTGATCATGATGAATAATTTCATGGATGAATCTATGTAGCCTATTTGACAGGATTTTATTTAAAATATTTGAATCGATATTCATCAATGATATTAGTTATTGTTCTCTTTTACTTCCTCCTTCCCTGTTTCAGGTATTAAAACTATAATTGTCTCATAAGAGGAATCTGATAGGGTGTTTTCTTTCTCAGTTTCTGAGAATGTTTTATGTAGTATAAATACTAACTATTCTTTAAAGATTTTATAGAATTTACCTTTGAATTAATAAAGATCAAGGTTTGTATTTTTTCCCCCTTTGGTAGTTCCTTTATAGATAGCTCTATTTATTTTTCTGAGTTTCGATAATTTAGGATCTCTGATCTTCTGTTAGGGCATTTTTTAAAAAAAAGACATTCCTCTATTTGTTTTGTGTTCTCAGTTTTGATAGCATATAGCTGCACACAGAAGGTTCTGAAAATCCTTTATATTTCTTCTGTCTTTCTTGTGATTTCATTTTGTTCATATGCTATTTTGTTGATTTGATTTTCCTCTCTTCTTTTTAATTAGATTGGGTAAAGGTTTATAAACTTTATTAATATTTTAAAATAACTAGCTTCTAGTTTTATTTATCATTTCCATTTTTCCTTTCCAGTTCATGTATTTCTCCTCTAGTTTTTTTTTTTAATTTGCAAACAACTTAGCAGTTCGTACTATATATTTTTAAAGGTATGTTTGTAGGGATATGATTTTCCCTCTGAAGACTATTTTAGCTGCATCCCAGAAACTTCATTATGTTGTTTCATCATTATCATTTTCTTTCACATAATTACTTAGGATTTCATTAATGTTCCATATAAGGATGTGTATTTTGCTTGTGCTCCCTCAATTGATTGCTATGTTTATTGGTTTGTTTTTGTTGTTGGTGCTGTTGTGTAAAGGATATACTTACTATTTCTGCTTTTTTTTACATTTATTTGCATATATCTGTGCCCTACTACATGGTCAAATTCAGGTTCATGTGGTCCTGAAAAATATACTCTTTAGCAGTCCTGTTTAGAAGATGCCATAAGATATTTAACTCTTGTTTCTCTAGTAATTTCATTTTCCCTTTTTGTTTTTCTACTAGACTTATCCAAAACCGAGACAGGAATATGGAAATTTCTTGTCACTATTGTATTACTGTTTATATGTTCTTGCAATTAGTTCAATTTTTCCTTTATTAATGGATACAGAGGCATTTGGATCACATGGTTTTAATATTGATATTGGTTTGTTTTCAGCAGTTTCCTTATTTGTCCTTTTTCACATTATAAAAGTTTGTTTCTGCTTTGTCTGATGGGTTGACTGCTACTTCTGCTTTTTTTGGATTCACCTGATACATGTAAAAAATTTTTTCTAGCATCTCATTTTTATTCTTTACATATCTTTGCTTTTTAAATGTGCTCTTAAATTCAATTGATTGTGTTTTGTTTTCTTATCTAATTTATCATTCTTTTTCATTTCATTTGCTAGTTTAACCCACTTGCATTTAAAATTAGGAGAGGTTAATTTTTCCTCCATTTATGTCTAATATTGGGTTTTGTTAATGTTGGTATTGGATTCCTTCTTCCTTTGCAAACACGGTACTTTGTCTCTTCGGTAACTTTAGCTTAATCTATTTTAGGGAAACCTTATTCCCACTGGTTCTCTTCCCTTCTTAAAGAAGGTCCAATGTGTTACCTCTTTCCCTAGCATGGGAGTTTTGTTTATTTGTTGCTTTTCTTCCTTCCTTTTATCTAGTTATTTAATTCTTCTTATGTTAAGTTAAAATCCATTCTTTTCCCCCTTCAACTTGTTTTCTTCATTGTTTTCTTTGGATTTCATTTTCTGTGCCTTTTAAAAAATAGGATATTTCCTTAATTTTCTCCACTATCATTTTTTTCATGTTTGTTCTAGACTTTTCTAGATTTATGACCCTTTTACTTATTTCATCCTTCTTTAGTTTCTAATAAAATCAAAGATTCAAAGGTTCCTAATTTGGGTTCCCTTTTCTAAACAGTTTCTATATTATAACTTTATATAGATCTTCCTCATGACTCCCTTTTTTTCTGTTGCCCCTCACTCTAAGGAATGTCAATTCCTGAGGGCAATAAAAAGGATATAGTAGGAAGGATCCTATTTCCCTGATTTTGCAGTTCACAATTGACCTTTGCATTTCCATAGTCATACTCCTCCCCCCTTCCCCTCCCCTCCCCAATTTCCTCGAACTCTCTTCCTTGGCTTCCATGTCCTCTCACTCTTCTGGTTATCAATTGCCGGAAGAAGAAGTTCTGATTCCCCTTCTCCTGAGGGGAAATAAGGAGTATTTCTTAGCACTAAATTCCTTCATAGTATACCCATTGTAAGATCCTGATCTCCACTTAAAGAATATCTTCCTCTTTATATGGAACCATTCATTGGTGGTAACTTCTCCCATCACCAAAACAAGATTTCCTCATTTCTTTCCCTCTTTTTAATCCTTCCCTCTGACTCCTTGATCATCCTCATATATTCTCTTCTCAAGAGACTACAGGAATAATTTCTTCTTCATTATTAGTTTTTGATTTGATGAGGGTGTATTACATATTCCTCTCTATTCTTTTCTTCCTTCTTCTTTTATGCACCTCCCATTCTGTAATTGTAGTCCCACAAAAAAAAAAATTGATTCGTGTTTTTAGGTTTAGTCCATAATATTTCATACTTATTTCTCTATCATCATTGCTTTCACTCTTGTCTCCTTATATACTTTCAGAAAGAAATGTCTTAATGGTTTCTCAGTTGTTATTGTTGTCCATGGTTGCAACAGTTATTTACTTTTCTTGTATATGTGTTGTTTGGGGTACTTGAAAAACAGACAACTTGTCAGAGAATGGTTTTCTCTCTAAGAATGATTTGAATGTGTTTTATTAAACATCCATTTTTCCCTTTTAATGGTCAAGCTCAGGTTTGCACTGTATGTCAGTTTGTACTGCATCTTGAGCTCCTTTGTTCTCTATTTATTTCATTATTTAATTTTTTATTTAATTTCCTCCTGCAATTTCCAGTGGATACAGAATAATCAATGTTATTTCAATTTCCTTTTCCTTTTATTTGAAGGTCTTTTTCCACATTAGGCTGAACTTAATATAAAGAAATGTAATAGGGATATATGTACTAAAAATAAAAATAAAAAACACAACTATGCCAAGATAGGAGATGATGGCTAAGCAACCTTTTTCATGAACAAGATCTGGAGGTTTTAATGGATTGAAAATGCTAATGAAATATTAGAGTGCATTTAGGAGTATGGTGTTCAGAAAAAGGGAGACAACAATCCCACTGTACTTTGCCTTAGTCAGCAAAATTTGGAATATTGTGGTCAGTTCTAGATGTCCCATTTCAGGAAGGTCATTGACAAACTGGATTGCATCCCAAGAAGGATAACCAGGATGTTTAGAGAATTGGAGGCTATGTATTGTAGGTGTGACTGTAAAGCCAGCACTCTCTTAGTTCAGGTCGTATGTTGGGTGAGTGACTAAACATTTAACAAAGGAGGAAATTTACTTTTCTTTTAACAACAAGAATATACATCAAGGATACAATGGCACCTAGCTTTTCTGGAGATGGCCCCTTTCATCACAATCTTGAAATGTATTTGGTTACTAAGTCATCAGGGTATGGAGACCCTGACTTACATGGAGACCCTGACTTCACATGGCTGGGGCCTTTTATACCCACAGACCAGGAAGCTGCATCAGGTATGTTAGCAGAACTGTATCAATTACACCATGATATCCAAAATTAAAGAAATTGAAACAATTTTAGAGTAGAGAAGACTTAGGGGTTGACATGATAGTTGTTTCCAAATATTTGCAGGGTTATCAAGAAGAAGCTGAGACTGGTTCTGCTTGGACCCAGAGGGCACAACTAAGAGCAATGGTTAGACCTGGCAGAAAAGCAGATTTTTAGTTTGATGTAGGGGAAAAACATTCCTAGTGAGTACAGTTATCCAGTTATGGAACAGGAGGCTTTGGGGGATAGTGTTTTCTCCCTTAGACATCTTCAAGTATAGCTTGGATGAGTATTTGCTGGGAACATTGTAAAAGCATTTCTGTTCAGTCATGGGTAGGATAAGATAGTCCCAGAGGCCCCTTCCAAATCTGGGATTCTGTGATTTGCTAGTTTCTATGAAAATGAAGGTTGCTTTTTTTCACTTTCTTAAGACCAAAATGAGAAATCATTAGAAACTCTTCATCTAACACTTTGAAGAAACTGTACAAGGAATTTATTATAGGAGTTTTATTGTTCCATCAGTCATGTCTGACTCTTCATGATCTCTTGGACTGCTTCCTTGGCAAAGATATTGGAGTAGTTTGCCATTTCTTTCTCCACTGGATTAAGGCAAACATAGACTACAAAGGGTCATATGGCTAGTAAAGGTCTGAGGCTGGATTTGAACTCAGATTTTCCTGACTCTAGGCTCAGTGCTCTTTCCATCCAGCTGCCTCAGGGATTTTACTTAGATATAACTGTTCAAATAAATATAGTTCAGACATTTAAGGTTTACATTTTAGATCTGTCTGCAAGTTACTTCAAAGAGTAAGAGTGTTTGATTACTGTTGTGGACTGAAATTGAATCAAGTTAGTCTACCTGGTTTAGGTTTGATATTGGAACAAAAAGAGACATCCAGAGGTCATTCAGCAATTAACAAAAGGAGATTTACTTAGTCACAGCAAGAGAAGAATATTCAAGGGGAGGAGCCAAGATGGCGGAGTAGAAAGATACACATATGCTAGCTCTGAACCCACAGCCCATAAAATACCTGTAAAGAAGAACTCCCAACAAAATCTGGAGCAGAAGAAGCTGCAGAACAATGGAGTGGAGAAGATTTCTGTACCAGAGAGACCTGAAAAACTGACCCGAAAGGTCCATCACACACCTGACCAGAGCACAGCCCAGTCCTGTCTTGGCCATATGGCACCAAGAGGAGCAGATCCGAGCAGGCTTCAGGGGCAGAAACTCCAGCAGCAGTGCAGGTCCCTCCACCCACAGACACCAAAGGTCAGTGAGAGAGTCTTTTTGGCCAAGAGTGGAGTGGGGTGTCCCCATAACTCAGGCCCCCTCGGGAGGCAGCAGTGGAAGCAGCAGCAGAGGCAGCAGCTGACAGGGGCTCCCAAAGCAGGCAGGAGCCCAGATCCATTGTTGAAGGTCTCAGCATAAACACCCTTAAAGAACTGAGCCCTGTGGGGCAGCCCTGCCCCCACCTGAGCACCTGAACTGAATCTCACACTGAATAGCAGCCCCATCCCCACAGAAAGCCCTGAGGCTGGGAAGCAGCATTTGAATCTCAGACCCCAAGTGCTGGCTGGGTGGATCTGGAGGCGAGGTGGGGCTGGAGAGAAAACTCAGAAGTCAAGTCACTGACTGGGAAAATGCCCAGAAAAGGGGAAAAAAATAAGACCATAGAAGGTTACTTTCTTGGTGAACAGATATCTCCTCCCATCCTTTCTGATGAGGAAGGACAAGGCTTACCATCAGGGAAAGACATAGAAATCAAGGCTTCTGTATCCCAAACATCCAGAATAAATATTCAATGGGCTCAGGCCATGGAAGAGCTCAAAAAGGATTTTGAAAATTAAGTTAGAGAGGTGGAGGAAAACTAGGAAGAGAAATGAGAGAGATGCAAGAAAAGCATGAAAAGCAGGTCAACACCTTGCTAAAGGAGACCCAAAAAAAGGCTGAAGAAAATAACACCTTGAAAAATAGGCTAACTCAACTGGCAAAAGAGGGTCAAAAAGCCAATGAAGAGAAGAATGCTTTCAAAAGCAGAATTAGCCAAATGGAAAAGGAGGTTCAAAAGCTCACTGAAGAAAATAGTTATTTCAAAATTAGAATGGAACAGATGGAGGACAATGACTTTATGAGAAACCAAGAAATCACAAAACAAAACCAAAAGAATGAAAAAATGGAAGATAATGTGAAATATCTCATTGGAAAAACAACTGACCTGGAAAATAGATCCAGGAGAGACAATTTAAAAATTATGGGACTACCTGAAAGCCTTGATCAAAAAAAGAGCCTAGACATCATCTTTCATGAAATTATCAAGGAAAACTGCCCTGAGATTCTAGAACCAGAGGGCAAAATAAGTATTCAGGGAATCCACAGATCACCGCCTGAAAGAGATCCAAAAAGAGAAACTCCTAGGAACATTGTGGCCAAATTCCAGAGTTCCCTGGTCAAGGAGAAAATATTGCAAGCAGCTAGAAAGAAACAATTCAAGTATTGTGGAAATACAATCAGGATAACACAAGATCTAGCAGCTTCTACATTAAGGGATCAAAGGGCAGGGAATATCATA
The DNA here is from genome assembly GCF_028372415.1 of Notamacropus eugenii. Taxonomy (NCBI): domain Eukaryota; kingdom Metazoa; phylum Chordata; class Mammalia; order Diprotodontia; family Macropodidae; genus Notamacropus; species Notamacropus eugenii. Next base: position 76,520,313 of record NC_092878.1, on the reverse strand, counting down.
TTCCAGAAGTCAAAGGAACTAGGACTAAAACCAAGAATCACCTACACAGCAAAACTGACTATAATACTTCAGGGGAAAAAATGGTCTTTCAATGAAACAGAGGACTTTCAAGCATTCTTGATGAAAAGACCAGAGTTGAAAAGAAAATTTGACTTTCAAACACAAGAATGAAGAGAAGCATGAAAAGGTAACAGCAAAGAGAAGTCATAAGGGACTTACTAAAGTTGAACTGATTACATTCCTATATGGAAAGACAATATTTGTAACTCTTGAAACTTTTCAGTATCTGGGTACTGGGTGGGATTATACACACACACACACACACACACACACACACACACACGCACACACACACACACAGAGACAGAGAGCACAGAGTGAATTGAACAGGATGGGATCATATCTTAAAAAAATGAAATTAAGGGGTGAGAGAGAAATATATTGGGAGGAGAAAGGGAGAAATGGAATGGGGCAAATTATCTCTCATAAAAGAGGTAAGCAAAAGACTTTTTAGTGGAGGGAAAAAGAGGGAAGGTGAGAGAAAAACATGAAGTTTACTCTCATCACATTCGACTAAAGGAAGGAATAAAATGCACACTCATTTTGGTATGAAAACCTATGTTACAATACAGGAAAGTGGGGGTGAAGGGGACAAGCAGGGTGGGGGGGATGATGGAAGGGAGGGCAGTGGGAGGAGGGAGCAATTTGAAGTCAACACTTGGGGAGGGACAGGATCCAAAGAGAGAATAGAAGCAATGGGGGGCAGGATAGGATGGAGGGAAATATAGTTGGTCTTACGCAACATGACTATTATGGAAGTCATTTGCAAAACTACACAGATATGGCCTATATTGAATTGCTTGCCTTCCCAAACGGAATGGATGGGGAGGGAGGGATGAAGAGAAGTTGGAACTCAACGTTTTAGGAACAACTGTCAAGTACTGTTCTTGCTACCAGGAAATAAGAAATACAGGTAATGGGGTACAGAAAGTTATCTGGCCCTACAGGACAAAAAAGAAGATGGGGACAAGGGAAGGGAGGGATGATAGAAGAGATGGCAGATTGGTGATAGGGGCAATTAGAATGCTCAGTGTTTTGGGGTGGGGAGGGGACAAATGGGGAGAAAATTTGGAACCCAAAATTTTGTGAAAATGAATGTTAAAAGTTAAATAAATAAATTTTTTTAAAAAAGAGAAGAATATTTACCAAAGATAGGAATTGGGGACATCTCTGCTTGATTCACCTGAACCAATTTCCCTATCCCAAGTTACCCACTGAGATCCACCGGTCAAGTGTCAGAGAATCCCTAGAGTTCCTCATGGCTGCTTTGTACTTAGGTCAACAGTTGGAGCCTTTAGTACCTTGAGCAAACCAACTCTTGAGGAAAGCTATTAAAAAGAAAAAGCTATTAAAGAAAAGTATTAACTTTTAAGGGAAAATGAATCTAACCTTCATGGAAGAGGGGTGAGAATATTGTTCCTATTACAACTCTGTTGTCAAGTACATATTAGGGGCATAGACCTACACAGTACACTAGGATATGCACCTAAGGAACTTATTTTAATAATTGTTTTTATGAATATTTGGTCATAAAGGATATTATTTTTACTCATCAACGAAAAAAACCCCCCAAACCTAACAACTTTTAAAAAAATTCAACAATCAACTTTCTTTTAGAAATACACATTTTAAAAACGAAACAAAATTCCACCTTTTTTTTGGGCTGGGCACATCTGTCATAAGATTACAAGAGTTACAAGGGTATTTATGACCATAATTAGGATCACAAGATTTAGAGATACAGGAGTAAAGATCCATTATTATATAGTTGAGGAAACTGAGGCACAGATGAGTTAGGCAACCTGCTCAAGATTACTCAGGTTGTAAATAACAGAACCAGGTTTTCTGACTCCAAATCAGGTGCTCTTTCAACTAGATCATGTTGTTTTTCATTTACCTTTTCAATCATCTTTGTTATGACTGAGTTATTAAAAGGACTGGGAGGATCTTTTGTTATTATCTAATTTAACTTCTCTTATTTTGGAGCTAGGGTACCTGAGTTTCATGGACATTAAATAACTTCCCCACAATCACAAAGACATTTAATTGTAAAGAGGAACTCAAACTCCTATCTCTTGACTCCTGGGCTTGTGTGCTGACTATAGATACAAATGAAATAAGCACTTAAGCAGCTTACAATCTAACTTGGCAGACAAAAATAGTATAAATTAGAGAACAATTAAATGTGAAACTATGTTGTATTGGAGGTAACTAGATGACATAGTGAATAGAGGAGTGTCCAGCCTGGAGTCAAAAAGACTCATCTTCTTGAATTCAAATCCGGCTTCAGACATTTACTAGCTATGTGACCATGGGCAAGTCACTTAACCCTGTTTGCCTCAGTTTCCTCATCTGTAAAATGAGCTAGAGAAGGAAATGGCAAAACACTTCAGTAGCTTTGCCAACAAAGCCCCAAAATAGGAACATGAAGAGTCAGACATGACTGAAATGACTGACCAAAATGTTATATTGACTTTAGATTCAAGGAAAGCCAGACCTTGAAGAGTAGGATTTGTGAAAATGGAAGGAATACAGTCTGGTACAGCTGGAAAAGTGTTCAACTCAGATTCAAGACACTTGAGGTTTCCATCCAGGTTAGTACATTTACTAACTGAGTGAACATAGGAAAATGTTATAATCTCTCAGATAATCAATTTCCTTATCTACAAAAAGGTCAATAATATTTGTACAACCTCCCTTGTAGGTTAAGAATTTTAGTGTACTACGTACGTAGCCCATACATATAAGTTCTGAGAAATCTCATTCCAAATCCTACTCTCTCAGAGTACTTGTGCTCCCCAAGCTATTAGGCTATAGACACACATACAGACACAGACATGCATACATATAATATGTGTGTGTGCATGTGTATATATATATATATATATGTATATATATATATATATATATATATATATATATATATATATATATATATATATATATATATATATATATATATATATATATATATATATATATATATATATATACTTCTCCCTTTCGAGTTTCTAGGGTGTTCTCCTGGAAGACTGAAGGCATTTTTTCTAATGTTATTAGCTCAATCCCCCACTCCTCATTCCATTATAAATTGCCAGTCATTAACACCACAGTTTCCACATCAATAGGTTTCTAAGTGACAATTATTTTGCAGATATAGCAAGAACAGAAGTACAAACATCTACCCCTTCCAACTTTTAGTGGGAGTCACACCTTTTGTCTCTGAGGGGAATGACTCAGACAGTGCAGTGTTTTTTCCAGTAAGTTTTATTTTTTTTAACCTGTCAACAAGTGTTTTTATATACATTTTATTTCCCTCCAATTTTAACATTTTAAAAAAGTTTTGAGTTACAATTTCTATCCCTTCCTTCCTGCTCCCTGAGATAGTAAGTAATCCAATATAGTTAATATGTGTGTAATCATGCAAAATGACCATACAGTGGTTTTTTAATAGTGTAGGTCCCACCAAATTTATATCCCAATACAGCATTAATACTGGCTGTCTTTGTTTTAGCTTGTACTGGACTAATTCCTAAAGATTGTTCCTTTACCCATTCAGGGGAGCTTTGGTCTTGAACTGTCTAGAATCTAGACTCCAGATGCATCATATGCTCCATTCTAGGACCTCCTTTCTAGTGGCTCACTCTTCAGATTTTTTGAAGCTCATTAGGTAGTAGCTATGTCTAGTCTCCTTAATTGAGAAGCAGAAAAATAAATACAAAGGCAAAGAGCTGAAGCCCATACTCACAGCACACTTAGTCTTAGATGTGCAGGGCCTCAGACCTTTCCCTTTACAACACTACTGTCTTCTCTCACCTGAATATAGCCATGTAGCAAAGAGTCAGACCAAAAACGACTGACTGGTAGACTATTACCTATTGAAGGTCCCCACCCCACTTCTGGCTACACAGCAATCAAAATCTTTCTCTTCAACATGTGGTTACCAGACCAGAACCAATTACAAAATATTTGCACATGTTCCAATTTAGGAGCAAGGCATTTCCATTATGCATCATGTTGTTTCTCCAAAAGCAGAGTTCCCAGTTTCTTCCACTTTTGGAATGCATCAGTTACGTACGCAAATGATTGCTTCAGAAGTCCTCCATGACATATCTGTGTGAATAATTTTAGGTAGAGAAAGCAAAGTGAGCAAACACAAAAAAGTGTAACTAAAACTTGTATATTACAAGAGACCTGGAGAGACCTTTTACTGGAGCAAAAAGTATATTGGGAGAAATGGATCATAGATTTAGAATTGGAAGCAGCACAGTCTTCAGGATGTAAATGACTGAGGTCTGGAGCAGTTGTGTTTTATCCCTTGGTCATACAGAGTTACAGTCTGAACTCAAGCCCTCTGGCTCCAAATTTAGTAATGTATCTTCTGTACCACACCAAGCAGTAGAAATAAGATTGAATAGGTAGATTTCGGCCGGATTACAGAGGGTCCCAAAAGTCAGGTAAGAGAGAGGGAATCTGTTATAGCAAGGATCTTTAGATTTCAGGAAATCTAATGAAGTTCTATTGGGGAAAAAAGTATCTTTATTTCAACAGAATTTGCTTTCTTCATAATCCTGAATATTTTATTTTACATCCTTAAAAACATTATTCTGAGAAGGCATGAAGAGGTTTCAAATTGCCAAAGCAATGAGTTATAGGTTCTTTAATAATGAAAGAAAGAAAGAAATGAAAAAGCATTTATTAGGGCTTATTTTGCTCAGGGCAAGGTGTTGAAACCTTGAGATACAAATACAAACAGAAAGAGTGCCTGTCCTTAAGGATTTTACATTCTGATAACGGAAGACTATATACATATAGCCTAACTGTAGTTAGGGAAAGAGGTGTTTGGGATTGAGAAGTCACTTAGATGTTAAATAGAGCTATAGGGCAATTGATTGACTTGAACTTTCCAGGAATGGTAGTAGTGATCTGATGTCTCCCGAGGGAACAAGGGAGCAAAGGAGTGACATTATGAAAACAATATTTTAGGAAGATTACCTAGCCACCAATATGCAGCATTGACTTGGGGGGAGGAAGGAACAGAGAGGGGAACTGAAGGAAGGGAAATTAGCTTGGAGATTTGCAATAATTCAGTAAACATAATGCAATTGTGATGATGTTAAGGATCTTGGAGTGGATACAGAGAAGGTGGAATTTAAAACAAATAAATAAACAACAAATCAAAAGAAGAGATGTCAGGGTATGAAAACTGATTAGATATAGGGGAAAAGAAGGAAGAATGAAAGATAATTATGATGACAATGATGATATTTAATATTTATACAGTACTTTAAGTTTGAAAAGCACTTTCTGGCTTCAAAGTCATATGGAAGAGACCTCCATAGGACTCTTCTTCCAAACATACAAATTAACCTTGATGTCCCCTGGAAAGAATGAGTTTACTCAATTTAGGCTAACTTTCCTTTATAAAACCATGCTGTGATTAAAAAAAAGTTTTTTCTGAACTGATAGAGATTTAAAAATAACTTAAGTCAAAATTAGCTTACATTAAACTATTAATTCTCTCATTTTCCAGAACCATTCTCTCTTTGTTTTAAAAAGCAGAGATGGAAGATTATCGTGATAGTCTGTTATACAAATAATTGAGTTTTCTTTCAATAGACTCTATATGCATATATTATATGAAATATTTTCTTTAAATAAGTATTACAAAATTCTCGAATTGGAGAATGTCTTTTTTGGGCAGTCATATCTGGTAGTCCTGAGAGCGTAAAAAAAGAAAGTAACTTAGTATCCGATTTCAGGAGAGTCATAGCTTTCTCAAGAAGTAATTATAAAAGTAGCCATATAGAAAAATAAGTAGCAAATTATTACAGCAAATTGGTGATAGCATTTTACACAGTCCAAAAGATCTAACTATTTGCCACAGAAATAATATCCCCATTGTATTTTATAAAAAGTCCTGCTTCATTTGGGAAGCCTTAAAATAAGTGGTCATATGATTAAAAAAGGAAACGATTCGTTGTAACCCCCTATTTCTGTAATGCCCCCACAGCAGGCGCGGCAGCTGTCCCGCCGCTGACATTCCCCGGCCCTGACATTCCAACTCTCTGAGGTCATGGACTGCAAGCATACGGGCTCTTCGCTCCCTCTCTCCGTATCCGTCCGCGTGGATGGAACAAGTAACGCCTCCCAGGGCACTTGCACCTTCACTACCCAGCGAGAGTCCGATCGGATAGGAGCAAAGAAAAGGAGCCTCAAGATCCTACAACTTCGTTTCTCCTCCACAAGAGACCCCCTTCTGTCCTGCTTGGAGCCGGGAGATGATTGCCAAGTTCACCGACCGGGGTGCCTTTGTGTAGCCCTGCTCGCGGACCCCGGCTCTCGCACAAGCCCGGCTCCCTCCGATCACTCGCCCGCAGGAGCTCCCCCCACCCCCCTCTCGATCGCTCGCCTGCAGGAGCTCCCTCGAGCGCTCGGTGGCCGCCCGCCCTCCTGCGAGTCCTTACCTAGTGGAATGATACACAGACCAAGTTTTCTGAGACAGGAAGTGAGGAATGTTTTCAGTATGACTGAGTTGGAGGGGAGCCTGGCATGCCCTTCTCGACCCAGGGGACGCACTGAGACCCTTGTGAAGGAAGACCGGTGAGAGATGTCTTCCAGGGGAGAACCCGAACTGTTTGCGTTTTGTAGCTGAGGATGCGTGACCTCAGAACCTCTTCAGCTGGATCACTGCAACAGGTAAGTAAGTAAGTAAGTAAGTAATGGACAAGAGGAGACCACAGGAGCCTCCCCGGGCTCTTTTTGTTTGATACAGTTTCCTCTCAGTTCCTGAGAGGCAGACTGTGTAACTTAGTGGCATTTTCTCTCGTGAGTAGGTTTCTTCTGTGTACATTTTATTAGTCCTGGAAATCGCTATTCTCGAAGAGATAACGTTTCACTAAGAAATTCTTCGTTTTCATGCTCCACTCCACTGACTTGTCTATTAAATTTTATGAAGAGAGCACTTTCGCTTGTATTTTGATTCAGTTTATCTTTTTAGGGTCTAATTCCAAACCAGGTAGTTAATTCTGGCTACATTTCAGTCTGCTAAAATGGTGCATACTTGTTGAGTTTGGCAAATAAAAACTTTCAGTAGGGGAGAGAGAGGAGGAGGAGTTTTTGTTTTATTTTGCTTAAGGGGAGTGTGGTTACTGTGGGGAGAGAAATTCCTAGGTTTGCTAAATTCAGACTTGTGATTTCGGCGGATACTGATTAGATACTTTTGGCATGCTGGTTCCATTTTCTTTTTGCTGATAACGCCTTATAATAGTGCATGTGTGCGTGTGTGTGCACATTTAAAAAAAATTCCATGTGATCAAAATGACACCGGCTGTTAGCCTAACACTAAATGACAGCTGCTAGATTAAAAAAAAAACAGCTTTTAATTTCGGATATAACAGTTGTATTTGGACAACAGTAAACATAGTGCAAGCAAGGAAATTTATTCTGAAGTTTTTGCATTTGCTTGTATGGATATTTTTGTCTTATAGGAAACAGGTTACAGTTCAAAGCAGTGGAGTTAATAAATGTTGTTGCCTTCTTACTGATAGATAACACTTTAATTGCTGCTTATTTTCAGGTACTTATTGCAAATTTTAAATGAGATGAAGCCTTAATAAGGAAAAGCTTCACAAAATAAACAGTTATATTTCAAGAAACTTTGTGATTGTTGGGAATAATCAAAGAACTAAAATATCCTCCTTACAGAAGCAGATCTACCTGGGCTTAAGAGTTTCTATGAAATGAAACGTTTATTACTTTTTCTATGCATTTTGTCTTCTTTAATGCTCAAACCTTTCAGTTTTAAAATTTTAGTGTAGAAATAAGTAAGTATCCATTATAGATATCACCTGTGAATCATCCCAAAGCAACTGTCTGTAAATAATATGAAAACTTTGGTCAACAGAGTGTTTAACTAGATCAACAAATATCATGAGTCTTTTAAAAATTTACTTATGGCATATTGAGAAAAACATCTCAAGTTATTCCTAAAATAGACAAAAGTTGCTCTCAGAGTCTACTCAACTTGGTTTTATTAGAGTCCTTAACCATATAAAGTTTCTTAAACCCTATGTACAATATGCATTACAAAACAAGGACATAAGCTTTGGGTTAAGTAGAGCATCATTTTTAAAACAGAGTCTGTTCTTTTCTTATAAAAGATTTCCTCCCAGCAAACACTCTCCTCATTCCCCCCCCATCCCTAAGACACTTTTAACAGTGGTTAGCTCTGAGGGGAAATTATACCTAGTTTAAGAAAATATTGTTTTCATGCTAAAAAAATACAATAGATGAAAAATATTTATTTTTATTATTAGTGAGGTTGTAAAAAAAAACTCTTCAAACTTTTGAGTGTCTCCTCCTCCTACTCCCCCCCCCCATTTTTGCTCCATTTACTTAATCTGATGCTAAAGTTAATAATTAAGTTATATAGTATAGTATCTGTTGCCTTCAAGGCTTAGTCATTTGTTTCTTTGAAGTGAAAAGAGCACAATATCTGGAACATCCCAGAATACAAATATTTGTATTCCCTCTTCATATAGACAAATGTCTTGTTTTTCATCTTTTGCTACTACTTGTCCCAGTCTATTTGTTTTTTAAGGACTGTTCCATAGTTTTCATATTGAAATTTAAATTTATTACTTAATGATATCATGGAAACTTTTTTGAGAAAATTATAACCAGACATTTAACAAAAATACTGAGTAAGACCTTGTAAAAGATTTTTGCTGTAGATTGACAATCTCCATCCTTTCAATAGCTCTTACCTTTATAGCTGTATGATAGGCTATTTCTCTCCAACTTCTTATCAAAGAAGCTGGCATCTGCCTCCTCCCCCTCCCCAAAGTTTACATAGCATTACTATCTAAGCACTTTAAAGTATTAGAAACCTATATTTTTATGGTTTATAAGTATACTTGTCTTTAGTTATCATGAGACTTACACATCTGCATAGACCTTAGCATTGGTTTTCCTGGTAGTTTTCAAGTTACAAGTTTATTGTTACCTATATAGCTTCACTGGTCAGTAGTGGGGAAAATATATGCTTAAGAACTAATATTACTTTGGTCCATTTCTCTTACCTAGTAGGTTAAGCTGTATTGTAAACCTCTCCAAGGTGGGGTCCATACTTTCTATCATATTTTTAAAATTTCCTCACTTGTATGGTGCCTTTTACTTGGTCTTCCTTAATTATTGCAAAGATTTGGTAATCGGTGGGAACCTGTGCCATTTTCCTCTTTGCCTTCCTTTTCTTTCATCCTCTTAGTTTCCTCACCTCCACCCCCACTCCTCCTTTTTGGACCAGTTCAAGGATAGAGGTTCTGGATCTCTTGTTCTGAGGGATGGTGTAGACTCTACTCTCTACTAGAGTATACATTCCAAATCACATGAAAGTCTTGGTGTCCACTGGTTGTGTCCTTAATTAAATAAATCTATAGTTATTTAACCACAATGTTTAAACAGTTAACCATCCATTGAGGGATGTAGTACAAGTATAGCATTAGTACCATTTTCAATTAGAGGAAACAAATACCTAGGGGGGAAAGTGATTTACCCAAGGTCTTGTATCAGTAGGATACCAGATTGGGTTACCTCCCCAAGGATTCTTAGTTGACAATTATATTGCCCTTTAATGTTTACAAAATCCTTTACGTATATTAAGTCATTTGATCAAGACAAGACTTTTCTGCCCTCTCCCTCTTTCCTTCTCTCTTCACCCCATCCATAACCTAATAATAATCATCTATATATAATGTTTCAGGGTTCATAAAGAAAGGACTTTACATAAATTCTCCTTTGATTCGTACACCAATTGCATCTCTCCACACTAGGCATTCATTTTGGGTATTCTCAATGTCAAGAATGTTCTTCCTCCTCCACTTTGACTACTGACCTCCTTGGTTTCCTTTAAATCCCAACTAAAATCCCATCTTTTACAGGAAGCCTTTCCCAACCCCTCCTTAATTCTGGTGCCTTAACCTCTGTTAAGTATTTCCTATTTATCTTTTATGTAGCTTTCTTTGTATATACTTTCTTGTTTGTTTCTTTACCATTCGATTGTAAGATCTTTGAAGGTAGGGACTGTCTTTTGTCTCTTTTTGTATCCTCAGCGCTTAGCACAGTGTCTGGCACGTAGCAGGCGCTTAATGAATGTTTATTGAATTGAACTCAACCAAATTTGTGAGGTAGGTGCTGCAGTTATAACCAGTTTTACACATGAGGAAACCGAGACTGAGCTAGCAAGCATTTAAGTCAGGATTCGAATAAGGTCTAGCTAGACCACCCAGCTACTTCAGCCTAGGTATCTGAGACCCTAAATAACCTACGTCTGGCCCGGCATTCACCGTCTCTACCGAGGTTACTTGCCTTAGTATGGGGAGGAAAGTAGAACCAGGGGGCTGGAGGTACAGGACCCTCCCCCGCCCCCAATTTTGAGTGACAATTCTAAATTGATTTTTAAAAAAGTCATACAGTTTGTGGAAGAGCCCTGGATTTCCAGCCAGGAGACCTGAGTTCGAATTGTTTCTGCTTCTAACTTAAAAGTATAATTAATAAACTTTCTCTTGGCCACGTGTCTGAAGGGAGGGTTGGACTAGATGACCTTTGAGCTCCTTTCCAGATTTTTAAAGCCAGTGCTCTCAAAAGCTGGGGTGGGGTTGGGGCGCTCGTGGAAAGAGGGAAAGCAGACCCTTCCTTTCAGCGGAGCTGGGAGTTAAAGGTGGGGAGGGGGCGTCGCCAGACCCTGATAATTCTGGGCGTGGGCTGCTGGTGCAGCCGTGGAGCCCCCGCCTGGAGAGACTCACGGGGATGAGAGCCCCCCCTTTCCAGGCGCCCCTCCCTCACTTTCCCCGGCCGGCAGCTCGAGAAGGCGGTCCCTTTAATCGTTTCCCCCCGCGTCTCCACCCCCTCCCTCTAGCTGTTTCGGCTTCGAGCGCCTAAGGGACTGTTCATTGCTGAACCCTGTCCCACCGGAAACGGACTTCGAAACAAAGAGCGTTCCGGAGAGCTGCGAGAGGCTGGGCGGGGCCTCTCCGTTCTGGCCCCGCCTCCCTGGCTTTTGATTGCGGGAAGCTTTTCCTGGCGTGAGGTTCATGTGCGCAGGCTTTTACTTGGCCGAGCTGTGTGCTTGCCTTGGTTCATCTCTCAGTGACGTCTCTTAGCCCCCAGCACTCGAGGCGCGTGCTTTTTCCATTCCCGCTGTCAGGGCTCCAGAAGTTTAGAACTGGATCTCAAGTTTATTCGTACTAGGCGCCAAGCATCTTGCGAGTTGTTGGGGATACACAGGCGAAGAAGTCTTTGCCCTCCAGGCACTAATGCTCTTGGGGGGGCGGGGGTGTAGCTCGGGGTAGATGAATACACAGGTGGACGGTCACACGGGAGAAGGAAGGAAATGCTAACTTGACGGGGAGGGGGTGAGTGTGGGTGTTGCATGGCTGGAGGAAGACATCTCTGCCATAGTAAGAGGGAAGACTGGACTCTTGTCCCAGTTCTGTTAGGACCTAAGATGATCCCTGGGCAAATCGCTATCCTCTCCGCTGCAGTTTCCTAATCTGTGATAATTGCTGGCATCTTCATAACCTTTTAAGGACTGCAAAGGGCTCAGCAGCAGCACCACCATCACCCAATTTCCCCAGCCCTGAACTGTGGTTTTGTAATGGTACAGAAATAAATATTATTAAGCTTTCAAAAAAAGAAAAAAAGAATGCAAAGGGCTTTATGTGTGTTGTTTCACTGAATACTCAACTCTGAGATAAGTAGCTACTGATATTGTTTGTTCAGTCCTTTCAATAGTGTTTGACTCCCATTTGTGATTTTCCTGACAAAGTTGCTGGAATGATTTTGCCATTTCCTTCTAAGGTACTTTTTTTTTTTTTTTTTTTTTTACAGATGAGGAAACTGGCAAACAGGGTTGAGTGACTTGCCCAAGGTCACACAGCTAGTAAGAGTCTGGGGCAAGATTTGAATTCAGGTCTTTCTGAGGCTAGGCCTGGCACTCTATCCACTGCATCACCTACCTGTCTTACCGATATTAACATCATTTAAAAATGAGGAAACTGAGATTCACAGAACTTAAGTGACTTGTCCATGATCATACTTCCACTATGTAATTAGAAAACGGAATTCCAGTCCAAGTCTTTCTGAACCCTGAGTCCAGTGTGCTTTCTTTCCAGTATCTCACTAACTCTCTGTCTTTAAATACTATGTCAGAAACTTTTTATATAAATAAGTAGTATATGGGAAAACACTTTGCAAAGTCCCATACAAAAAAAAAATGTTTAAAGCCTGTGTATATTTTAGGGGCTCAGGAATGACTTTTAGAGTATTTGGGAGAGGGAAGAAGAATTGGAAGAAATTATTCACTTTTCCAGATACCAAGTAAATATGACAATCATTTTATGTTTTAAATAAAATTTTTTTGATATATTTTGACTGTATATCCCCTTAATTTCTTGTTATAATAATCTTTCCCCCCTCCTAGCCATCCAAAATTATTTACTATATGTCAGGTACTGTACTAATGCTGGAGATACACTTAAAGGTAAACAAAACAGTCCTTTCCATGTTTCCTCAAGGGAACTTATATCCCAGTGGGGGAAGATGACATACATAGGAGAGCTGGAAGGGGTGATGGTGGTGTCTGGAGATGGCCTGGAAGTGAAATGCAGTGGAGCAAAGGCTTACAACTGAGCAAGATAACGTTAAAGCTGACCTGTTGAACCCTAAGGTGTCCCTCAGTGCAGAGTCCCATTCTCTGGTCCTGGAGGCAGTGGAGATGAGGGCCAGAGTGCAGTGCAGATTGCTTGGCAGGTGGTGTCTAGGAAGTGAGGATATAAAATTGACAAATTCATTTCAATGGACATTTTTTCAGAATTAGTTTTCTCCTTTCAAGGATATTCAATTGAAGGAACATTTCCCAAACACCTACAATGAGACAATATCATAGCTGTTAGGGATACAGAGATGGAAATAAAAGTTTCTGTATGCAAGAAATTTATGTTGTAAGATAGACATGTATGAATGTGATAATGTAAATATCCTATAGGCTGCTATAGGAAATGCAACTGCTGTATTTCTGTGAATGGCACTGATATCTGCCCAGGCTCCAAATGTTGAGGTCATCTATTACACTTCTTTTTCTTCACCTTTCTCGCTCATATCGAATCACTTGTTAATTCCTGTTGATTCTATCTCTACACCATTTTAATTCCCTTACCACACTTGAGTTCAGAGCCTCTTCTGGATTAGACTAGTGTAATAGCTTTCCAAGTGGCTTTTTCTCCTCCAATTCATCCTTAGCATGTAGCTGCCGAAATAATTTCATTGAAGCATCGATCTACCCATGTCACTCTGCTGTTTAAAATCCTTTATTAGTTTCCGGTTGTCTTAAATACAAACTCCACAGCCTGGCATTTAAAAAAACCTTTACAATCTGGGCTCTAACCTACCTTTCAAGCTTTATTTAACATTCCTTCCTTTCACACACTCTACATTCCAGCCAAATATGATTACTTAGTTCCTGGAACCACTAGATCTTTCCAGCCCTCCCTTCATTTTCACATCTGGTATCTACCAGCCTGATAAAACACTCCCTCTTAATCTCAATGCCTTTTAAGACTCAAATCAGGTGCCATTTTGTTTGTGAAGCTTTCACTCATCCTTACCTTCATCTGAATGTGTTATTTTTCTCAAATGTTCCTAGAATACTTTATCTAGATTACTATCCTGTCCTCATCACATTCCTCCTCAGTAGAATTTAAGTTCTGTTGGGACAGATCCCACATCATTTTTCATTCTTGAATCTCCAATACCTAGCACATGCCTTGCACTTAATAAATACTTTAGTTGAAGATGAGGTCTTTCAGATTTGGTTGAGTTTAAGAAGTATAATCCTGTTCCTCAGAGTTTAGCATCTATTTCCCTAGCTCTAAACATTTTTCTAAAAGTCAGGGAAGTCTGATTTGTGGATGAAGGCGTAATGGTTCTTTTGTTTTAATGTTGAGCCTGCAATTATCAGGATATCCTTACATAAACAAATCAATCTTCTCTTTTCACAGTACCTTGGTGGATGATCCCTTCACCTGGACCTTGGAGAATCAGATGCTTTTTAATGGCAGCAGACGCTGCTGGGTGAGCAGCCTGAGACTTTACAACTCTCAACTCCACAGGAGACCCAACATTCTCTCTCCATTACCTTCCACTGGATCAGTGGTGGTGCTTTTTCCTCGCTGCCCCTTTACATTAGAAGGGGAGATAAGATGCCACTTCCTTTTGGGCTGAAACTGAAACGTACTCGCCGATATACAGTGTCCAGCAAGAGCTGTTTGGTTGCCCGAATTCAGCTGCTAGACAATGAGTTTGTGGAGTTCACACTTTCTGTGGAAAGCACTGGTCAGGAAAGCCTGGAAGCTGTAGCCCAGAGATTGGAGCTTCGTGAGGTAGGCAAATAAGCCAACAGAGCTTCCCTTTTTATTGTTCTATTTTTTTTGTTTTTGTATTCACATTCTCTGGAATATAGTAGGTACTTAATATTGAATGAGTTCTATTTTTTCCTAGTTACTTTAGGGAAAAATTTTTTTATTTGATTGTGTGTGATGTAATACATGGGAATCTTTAGTGCCATCTAGCTAAGATAGGCTCTCCGAATTTATAAATGGTCAAATTTGATGTTAACTTTGGTCATCAGGTTTCTTTAGTTATTGATTATCTGCTTGACCAATTGACTGTGATATAATTTTTTTTCTCCTAGTCAAGCTTAATTTAGGATATTCTTCACCAAATCTCTCCCCAGGAATGAAAAGTATGTTAAACATAATCTGAAATGTAAGTCTCCTGCCTCTAAATAAATATACTTCAAAGTTAAACATGAACATCTTTTGGATTATTTAAGCCATGGCTTTCATTCATAAGGGTTGGCTATATAAGGTCATAGAGAGAATAGTGGTTGATAATCAGGATTATTTTCCTCATGACTATTTACAACTATGCCTGGGAAACAGTGTTTAGTCATTTAGTACTGCTTTGCAGTTGAGGGACAAGCAAGGTTAAGTGATTTGTCAGGATTCAAATCCAGGGTTCTTGATTCCAAGTCTAGTTGACTTCTGGAATATAAACCCTACAGCTTCATTTTTGTCTTTGTATCTCCAGAATTTAACACACTGCTTTGGATGTAGAATTGAATTTGTTACTTTTCATATTTTACTTCAGTGTTTCAAATAGTATTCTTGCCTGGATTTTTATTAATGTTGCAATCTGTTATCAGAGAGAGGTAGGTAATGTATCTTTAGGACCACTGACTGATTCATGAAACTATTTCTCTACTTTGTTGTTGTTCACTTGTTTTTTAGTTCTAACTCTTTGTGACCCCATTTTTGGGGTTTTCTTGGCAAAGATACTGGAGTGGTTTGCTTCTCTAGCTTCTCCTTCTGCTCATTTAACAGATGAGGTAACTGACACCAACAGGGTTAAATGACTTGCTCAGGGTCATACAGCTAGAAAGTGTCTGAGGCCAGATTTGACTTCAGGAAGACAAATCTTTCTGACTCCTGGCCCTGCATTCTATTCCTTGTACCACCTAGCTGCCCTTTTTTTCTGTTTATATGCACCCTCTTCTGTCTTTGTTTCTTTCTGATTCCATTTGCTCTCCCCCTTCCCCTTTCTTATTTATCTCCCCTATGCCATAGCCCTGCTGTATGTATTGGCTTTGCTTAGTTACTCTGGACTAAAGAGATTCCTTGCCTTTGAATAATCTAAAAAATGAGGAAATTTTTCACCTGGTTTGTGATGAGATTGCCTTTTACTAGAATAGAAGGGTGTTTTGAAAATGGAAAAGTATGGCTTGTAAGAGGTACTTTGTACTTGAAAAGAACAGTCCACTCCTCACCTTTACCTCCTCTTCAATATCTTTACCTCCTCTTTAATATCTTTGAGTCAGAAAATGGATTCTCTTCCTCTCTTTTTTCTTCTAACTAGCATTATTTTCTTCCAAGCCAGTAGAGATGCTCCCCTTTTTATGTATAAAGAAACGTTTGAGGCCTATCCTTCCCTGACCTATCCAAATTATTTTACCCAGAAATAATCATCTCTACTCAAAGCTCATGCCAAATGATCAATTCTGGAATATTCAATAAATGATAATGTGTTACTTTCTCTTACTTAGCAAATTCAAAATTATTTGTAGTTGTACGTGTTTTTGTATTTATGTGGATTTAGATGATAGAAGTATTACTGCTTACTCTTAAAATGGCACAAATCTGGTGCTTAACTCCTATTCCTTTGTGGTGATGGTCTTAAATAAATATTTTGTTTTAGCACTTAGAATTATGAAATGAGAAGAAAATTTAGAGATCTTCCAGTTCCTTCAACTGACCCTATGTGGGCTGCTTTCTTCCAGACACTTTCTAGTTTATCAGTACCCTTCCTAAAATATGACATCTAGGATGGGCATAGTTCTTATCATCTTCCCTGGGGAATCTGAATTTAATAAATGTTCTTTTGTCTTATCTTTCCAGACCTCTCCATCACTTTCTGTACATTTCCAAATCTTGCTTCCTCAATTATCCTTCTCTACCCCTTCCTTCTCCCGCCAACAATCCTTTATTTATTGTCTTAACCTTTTAGAATATAAGCTCCCTGTGGGCAGGGACAATCTTGCTGGCTTCTTTTTGTATCCTCTAGCACTTATCATAGTACCTGGTACATAGAAAACACGCAATAGATGCTCCCCCCTCCCCTTCATACTCATCTAGCTAATCTGGGCATATTAAAGTTGAATAATACCTCTTTAGGCCTCCTTGTTATGCCAAAGATTCCATTAGTTTTCATGACTGTTTTATCATCCTGTGAATCTACAATTCACTAAAACCTCTAGATCTTTTTTTTGTTTTTTTAAAAACTGAACCTATCTGGCCATGGCTTCCCATTTAGTACCAGTGAAGCTACTTTAAAAAAAAAAAGCACAGCATATATTTAATTTACCCATAAGTTTCATATTATTAGATCTGACCCAATGTTCTAACCTGTCATTGAAATAAAAACTTTGAAAAATAAATGCTGGCCCAACATTTTGCAAGAAAGAATTAATCAGGAAAGGATTGCTTCCTCACAATAGAAAAGAAATGTCTTATTAAAATAATTAGAATAAAAGATGCTACTGACTGCAGTTTTTAATAGAAGTTAAAGTAAGACTTGTAAAATTAGTCATCTTTGTTATACTAGATATATAACTTACTATAGCAGACTATTTTAGGAATTCATCAACTTAGAGGTATTTCGAAATGAAATCATTTATTATGGACTCATTTAGGTTTAGTGCTGGTTTGTAGAAGTTAATCAGCTTTGATAAGATTTTTTATTCAACAGAAATTGAAGGTATCATGACCTTTTTAATATTTTTCAGTCATTTCTATTCCTTTTTTGCTTTTTTTCTGTCTCATTCTCTCTCAGCAAGTCAAGGTGCATGTGTTCTATTCATTTCTACTCAAAGTTTTTCATTTATTTTATTTTAAATGATTGTACATATAATTATACCCTTCTGTTATTTATTGATTTTTTTTAAAAAATGCTTTATAGTTACACTATACATTTAACATGAATTTTCTTGTAGTTTTAATGTATTTACATAATTGTAATTAGTATATATATTTTGGTTCCCTCCTCTGCTTTACTTCTTATAAACCCCTCCGTAATTCCTTCTGTTCAGAGTGGGAAGCTGTAGTAGAAAAAAATGCTAGACCTAGAGACAAGAGGCCTGGTTTTAATCCTTCCTCAGACACTTGACCTTATATACATCCTTTAATCCTTCCTCAGACACCTGACTTTGTGTATATATATATATCCTTCAATCTCTAAGAGCCCAAGTATCCTCATTTGTAAAATGGGGATTATATTCTCACTGCCTGCCTTGCAGGGTTATTATGTAGAAAGTGCTTAGGGAACCCTAAAGTATCATATAGAAATGAGGATTTTCTTGTTAATATTTATTTGTCCCAATAATTCATTTACATACCATAATTTATTCAATCATTACCATCCTCCCTATTTTTGGATATGTTTGTTTCTAGTTTTTTTCCTTTTTCTTATTGCCATGTTACTGTCTATAGCTAACATTTCTAAGATTATGTCAAATTAAGTAAGGGTGATGAGAGTAGATATATTGCTGTTTTATGCCTTTCTTAAGTGTAAATGCTTCTGTTGCTTATAATTTGTAGTTTTGAATACAGTCTTTTTTTTTTATCATATTAAGGAAACAATCCTTCTATTCTCATATTTGAAATACTTTAAAAAATACTTTATCAAAGTTTATCTTCTAATGCAATGATCATTCATTCTTTCAGTTAAAAATACTGCTTGGTCAGGTTGGATGACTTTTGTTGTTATTGATCTATTGCTGTGTTCTATTAACAAGTTTTAAAAATGTTTTCATATTAATTAATGCTATTGGTATTCACTTTCATCTCTTAACCTTGTATTTTTGTTTGGTTTAGCAATGAAAACTATGTTTGACTTTAAGAAGAAACTGGGTATCTTACCATTTTTCTTTGTTTTATAAATATATAGCGTAAGAGTTACTTGTTTTTTAAAAGTTTGGTTTAAAAGTTTCTTTTCTGAATTTTTCTGCATCTATCTTTTCCCCTTCCCCCCTTTAAAGGTGAGAGAATCCAAATGAAATGGATGAATATTAACATAGAGCTATCTAAAGTAATTGCTGATAATTTTCTTAATTTTTTTTACCTTTGTGATATCTCCTTTGTTTTTTCTAATGTCAGTAATTTGGGTTTGTTCTCCTTTTCTGATTACATTTCCTGATCATCAGATATTTTCTTAGTCACTTAAAAAAAGCAGCTCTTGGAATTATCATTTCAATTGTTTTCTGTCTTGTTCTTATAGATCTTTTCACTGATACTGGATTTCTTTTTCTCTTAGTATATGACTTTATTGTTCTTCAAGGCTTATAGAATGCAGATGCAGCTAATTTTCTTATTGATATAGACATTTAGTACCATAAATTTTCTTTTGAGAACTGCTTTGTCAGTATCTCAGTCATTTTTTTAGAACCCTATTGATGTCTTTTTTTAAAATTTTAAATTATTTTGTTTTCAGTTTTCTACAGTTACTTCCATATATCTTAGATTTTTTTCTCCTTCCTCCATCTCCTTTCCCCCTTCCTCCTCACTCCCTCCTGGAGATGGTGTGCAATCTTACATAGTTTCTACACATATATTCCTATTAAATACATTTTCACCTTAGTCATGTTGCATGGAAGAATTAAAATGAATGGGAGAAACCATACAACAAAACAAAACATAACACAAGAGAAAATGGTCTGCTTCATTCTATGATCCAATTCACTAGTTCTTTCTCTGGATTTGGAAGACGTTTTACCTCAAGAGTCCAGTGGGAAGTTTTCTGGCCCTTGCATTGCTGTGAAGGACTAAGTCTACCAGAAAAATTTCCTGGCACACTGTGGTTGTTGCTGTGTACAGAGTTCTCCTGGTTCTGCTCCTTTCACTCAGCATCAGTTCATATAAGTCCTTCCAGGCCTCTCTGAAGTTCTCCTGTTCTTCATTTCTTATAGCACAATAGTATTTCATTACATTCATATACCACAACTTGTTCAGCCATTTCCCAGTTGATGGGTATCCCCTTGATTTCCAGTTCTTGGCCACCACAATGAGATCTGCTGTAAATGTTTTTGTGCACGTGGGACGCTTTGCCTATTGATGTCTTCTACTTTTTACACTACAGTCTTATACTGATATAGACTTACCTACTATGTAAGTCTCCCTTGTAATAAAGAAAAAAGAGTTGAGTTACTGTGATTTAGCTAAGGGGCACTAGATTTGGAGTTAGAAAGACCTGAGTTGTGATGATAAGATGAAATAATATTCATAAGTCACAATGCAAATGTGAAGGTACTAATTAGATGTTATTATTGCCACTCTTGTTTTGTGTTCAGTGAGTTTTCAGTCCTGTCTCTTTGTGACTCCGTTTGAGGTTCTCTTGGCAAAGATACTTTAGTGGTTTGCCATGTCCTTCACCAGCTCATTTTACAGATGAGAAAATCAAGGCAAACAGGATTAAGTGACTTGCCCAGAGTCACACGGCTAGTGCTAAGGCCAGATTTGAGCTTAGGAAGAGTCTTCTTAATTCTTGGCCTGGTACTCTATCTACTGTGCTACCTAGCTGCCCAGATTATTTTATTATTACTAATAGGAGTAGTAGTGTTAGTATGACTACTGCTACTGTTACTAACTAGAATTTACTGTTATCTGTATAACAATCTACTAGAGCTACTATAGTTACTAACTAGAATCCAAGAGGGGTGGCTTCTCTTTTTTTCTTTATCTTCCTTTTTTCCTTTTGTTTACTTTGAAATATCTTAAACACTCTTCTAAAATGGTGATTTAGCCAATAAATTGAATACTCTAGCAACTAATTTGGCTTTGTTTTAAAATCCAGAACAATTTGGCATGGAGATCTGCCCATTGTTGAAAATGGGGATTTTCAGTGGAAATTCAGGCAGATGCTTATTGCCAGCCAAAACCATGGAAGGAAGAAAAAAAGACATTTTCCTCACCTGCTTGGTCTTATACAGTGAGAGAAGCCATCTTTATTCTCCCATTCCCCTCTATCATCTTCCCCAAAGGAGGATGCAATCCTCCTTTCTTCTGATTTTCAGCTTGGAGAGTCCCCAGTGTTACAAAGGGGAAATTCCCCCAAATTCAGGGAAGCTAGGTACAGAGACATGATCCAGGTAATAGCTATTCTACATTCTGGCTTCTTCCTTTAGGCATTCTTTTCCTCCAGGAACCTCTTTTTGAAGAGAGCCCTGGGTGTCCTCTCTGGAAATCAGAAGGAATAAGGAATTTTCGTCCTGTAAGTCCTAAGCAACTCTCCTCATTCTGTATACATGGATCCGGGATCATTCTTTACACCTGTGAGGAGAGTCTTATGCAAATGTCAGGCTTGAGCAGTGAGTGGGTGGGTAATACTTGCTTTCTTGGAACATACTGTGGAGATTGTTGAGATTTTGAGAATGTATTGAGATGCATTTTGGAAGGTTACATTTTCTAAGTGCTCAGTAATTCTGAAGTTGTTGCATTCACAATCTACATGTTTTCCAATTTTTTCCAGTGGTTTTGTGATTTTAAAATTATGTCCAGTTCTTTAATATATGAAATCCTGTTATTCACTGTAGACTGCTGATTGCCTTTATTTTTTTCAAAAAATCATCTGTCAGTTTCCATGTTGGACATTTAAGAAATTATTTTCCTCAACTCTTTAAAAAATTATTTGTGTTGTTTTTTTTAAGCATTTTAAAGTTCCAATTTTAGTTGTCCTCATGAATTTTTGCTTTCTGCAAGCTCTTTTTAAAAAAATTTGGTCTTATGATGTTATTACCAGTACTTATTCTTGCTTACTTTGCCTAAGTATGACATTTATCCATTTAAGGATGTTTCTTTTTCCATCTGTACTACCCTTAGTACATTAGCTGTTTATTGCTCTCATTTATGTATGTGTTTCTGGGTTTATACATACACATTGTAATAGCACTTTGCTCATTTTCTATTGCAGATTATTTTATTTTCATGTTTCATTTAAATTTGAAAAGTTTTATTGATATTTTCAGTTTTTAACACCACAAGTCTTTCCAATTGCTCTCTTTTATCAATAATAGCTTGTATATTTTTGATATTCATTTTTCTCTTTTTTTGTTGTCTTTTTGAGGCACGTGTGAAGATCTCGGTTCCCTTTAAATATCTCTCCAGCATCTCAGCTGAAAAGCTCCATACCTCTTCTCCACTGAAATTCTTTGCATATTTATAGTAGGACTTTATATAACACTTGAAGCAGAGGCTTAAATAAATTCCTTAATTGACTGAATTCTGTTAAAATCAGACATTTTCATTTTCTTTTCTTTTCTTTTTTTTTTTTTTTTTTATTTAGCTTTTAACATTCATTTTCACAAAATTTTGGGTTACAAATTTTTCCCCTTTTCTCCCCTCCCCCCCCAAACACCAAGCATTCTAATTGCCCCTATGACCAATCTGCTCTCTCTTCTATCATCCTTCTCTGCCCTTGTCTCTGTCTTCTCTTTTGTCCTGTAGGGCCAGATAGCTTTCTATACCCCTTTACCTGTATTTCTTATTTCCTAGTGGTAAGAACATTACAGCTGATCCTAACACTTTGAGTTCCAACTTCTTTAGCTCCCTCCCTCTCCACCCCTTCCCTTTGGAAGGCAAGCAATTCAATATAGGCCAAATCTGTGTAGTTTTGCAAATGACTTCCATAATAGTTGTGTTGTATAGGACTAACTATATTTCCCTCCATCCTATCCTGTCCCCCATTACTTCTATTCTCTTTTGATCCTATCCCTCCCCATGAGTGTTGACCTCAAATTGCACTCTCCTCCCCATGCCCTCCCTTCTATCATCCCCCCCCACTCTGCTTATCCCCTTATCCTCCACTTTCCTGTATTGTAAGATAGGTTTTCATACCAAAATGAGTAGGCATTTTATTCTTTCCTTTAGTGGAATGTGATGAGAGTAGACTTCATGTTTTTCTCTCACCTCCCCTCTTTATCCCTCCACTAATGAGTCTTTTGCTTGCCTCTTTTATGAGAGATAATTTGCCCCATTCAATTCTCCCTTTCTCCTCCCAATATCTTTCTCTCTCACTGCTTGATTTCATTTTTTTTTAAGATATGATCCCATCCTCTTCAATTCACTCTGTGCACTCTGTCTCTATGTGTGTGTGCGTGTGTGCATGTGTGTGTGTGTAATCCCACCCAGTACCCAGATACTGAAATGTTTCAAGAGTTACAAATATTGTCTTTCCATGTAGGAATGTAAACAGTTCAACTTTAGTAAGTCCCTTATGACTTCTCTTTGCTGTTCACCTTTTCATGGTTCTCTTCATTCTTGTGTTTGGAAGTCAAATTTTCTTTTCAGCTCTGGTCTTTTCATCAAGAATGCTTGAAAATCCTCTATTTCATTGAAAGACCAATTTTTCCCCTGAAGTATTATACTCAGTTTTGCTGGGTAGGTGATTCTTGGTTTTAGTCCTAGTTCCTTTGACTTCTGGAATATCCTATTCCATGCCCTTCGATCCCTTAATGTAGAAGCTGCTAGATCTTGTGTTATCCTGATTGTATTTCCACAATACTTGAATTGTTTCTTTCTAGCTGCTTGCAATATTTTCTCTTTCACCTGGGAATTCTGGAATTTGGCCACAATGTTCCTAGGAGTTTCTCTTTTTGGATCTCTTTCAGGGGGTGTTCTGTGGATTCCTTGAATATTTATTTTGCCCTCTGGTTCTAGAATCTCAGGGCAGTTTTCATTGATAATTTCATGAAAGATGATGTCTAGGCTCTTTTTCTGATCATGGCTTTCAGGTAGGCCCATAATTTTTAAATTGTCTCTCCTGGCTCTATTTTCCAGGTCAGTTGTTTTTCCAATGAGATATTTCACATTATCTTCCATTTTTTTCTTTCTTTTGGTTTTGTTTTGTGATTTCTTGGTTTCTCATAAAGTCATTAGCCTCCATCTGTTCCATTCTAATTTTGAAAGAACTATTTTCTTCAGTGAGCTTTTGAATCTCCTTTTCCATTTGGCTAATTCTGCTTTTGAAAGCATTCTTCTCCTCATTGGCTTTTTGAACCTCTTTTGCCAATTGAGTTAGGCTAGTTTTCAAGGTGTTATTTTCTTCAACATTTTTTTGGGTCTCCTTTAGCAGGGAGCTGATTTGCTGTTCATGCTTTGACTTCATGTCTCTCATTTCTCTTCCCAGCTTTTCCTCCACCTCTCTAACTTGATTTTCAAAATTCTTTTTGAGCTCTTCCATGGCCTGAGCCCATTGGGTGGGCTGGGACACAGAAGCCTTGATTTCTGTGTCTTTGCCTGATGGTAAGCATTGTTCTTCCTCATCAGAAAGGAAGGGAGGAAATGCCTGTTCACCAAGAAAGTAACCTTCTATAGTCTTATTTCTTTTCCCTTTTCTGGGCATTTTCCCAGCCAGTGACTTGACCTCTGAATATTTTCCTCACACCCACCTCACCTCCTGATCCTCCCAGCCAGTGTTTGGGGTCTGAGATTCAAATGCTGCTTCCAGCCTCAGGGCTTTGGGCGGGGGCAGGGCTGCTATTCAGTGTGAGATTAAATTCAGATGCTCAGGTGAGGGCAGGGCTGCCTCTCAGGCTCAGTTCCCTCAGGGAGTTTATGCACAGACCTTCAACAATGGATCCAGGCTCCTGCCTGTTTGGAGAGCCCTGGTCTGCCGCTGCCCCTCAGCTTCTGTCTCCCGAGGGGGCCCGAGCCATGGGGGCACCCCACTCCCCCCTCGACCCACCAAAGGGACTCTCTCACAGACCCCCGTCACCTGTGGGTGGAGGTACTTGTGCGGCCGCTGGAGATCCCGTCCCTGAAGCCCGCTCGGATCTGTTCTTCTCGGTGCCTCGGCCACGGCAGGGCTGTACTCAGCTCCCAGTCCCGGCGCCCAGTCCGCAGCACGAAGGACCTTTTACGAGAGGTTTGCAGGTCTCTCCGGAACAGAAATCTCCCTCGCTCCAATGTTCTGTGGCCTCTGGGTGCAGAATTCGCCGTGAGTTACTTCTTTGTAGTTGTTCTATGGGTTGTGGGTTCGGAGCTATGTGTATGTGCGTCTTTCTACTACGCCATCTTGGCTCCGCCCCCATTTTCATTTTCTTTATGAGTATATACCATTGCAGACTTTACTGTGAAAATCTATATCTAAAGCATTTTACTAATTAAAGTAAGAAGAATAACATTGTATAGTGAAAATCACTGTTAATCTCTTGATATTGTTGAGCTTTGAATTTTGGCTATTTTTTCTCCTGATGTTATCACAGTTTTTGCATATCTGAAATTATATTTGAAATTAATTTCATTCTACTAAATCTATCAAGTTGTAGCAAGTGAAATATGTGGTACCTATTATGGTTTGAAAATGGTTGAGAAAACTATCTGAACTCCTCTCTGTCCATATTAGCCTTACCGAGTGGTGTAGTTGTCCTAATTGTAGATAATTAAACATTTACACACACAGTAGTGGGTTCTGTACACTAATATATTTTCCTTTTAGTTTCCTTTCCCACAGACTTTCATTTTTATTCTGAACAGAGAAAATGATAATAGTGTTGGGAATTGTGTGATTAATGTGTTAAAGGAATACAGTTATTTCGACTGAGTTTTATACAGATGTTTTAATAACTCCTTTTGACATCATATGATACACTGAACTGAAGGTATGGTGTAAACCCATTACTTTAAAGCATGGCTTTATCAGATTTAAAAAATTATATGTTGTATTATTTATAAAACAAATAATATACTTTCCTCCTAAAATTTAAATATTTTTCTATAAAACATGCACTTTCTTTTTCAGAACTTATACCCATAGTCTTCAATCACTGCTCTGTGAGGGGGAGGTTGTGTGGAGAGGAGAGAAGGACCTCTGCTCTCAGAGGTGGAGGGTGTGTGGGTTTGTGTGTACGCATGAAGGGGAAGGCCCTTGGATTTACCTTCTCTACCAGTCATCTCAGACTGGCAAAACCAGGCCCAGCCTCCTATCATTGCCAGCCACCACTCCTCAGGTCCCTCATATCAGCTACCCAGATGCCAGGTTAAACTGAATTCTGTCTGCAAAATATCCCTTGGAGACTGTGAGCTTCATTATTCATTTATCACTCACTATTACCCCCATGAATTCTTTATTTCCGTTTCTATATTAATCAGTCACTAGCAATTTAGGAGAAAACTGTCCCTAGTCTGTTTTTTCTATTCTCTTATTCCTATTCCCTTCAACCTTACCCAACTCATGTCCTTTTCTAACTATTAAATTATTTTAAGTTAAATTGTTTCAAGTATTTTAAGCATCAGTTAACTTTACCTTAACTGTTATCTATGTATAACACACAGGAATTTAGACAAAATTGCTTCTGTAATAACTTTTAATTTGGGCTCTTAAAATAGCTTTGGTCCATAGATGTATGAAATGTAATTACAATTGGATTGTCTATAGTCTATATTAATTAATGAATGAATATTCTACTTCCATTTTTGGGTAGAATATCAGTCATCAATTGATAAATATTTATTAAACAACAATCTAATTTATATTGAACCAAGATATTTGGTCAATTTCATAAATATTTTGTGGTTTGCTTTGATTCATTATATAGAAGGACTATATAGTCAGAGGAACTAGATTCAAATAATGAATCACTTTTGACTTGGATGTATTTGGGCAAGTCACTTCTTTTTTCTGGAACTACTGATAGAACTGAAAGCTGTGACCATCTGCTGCCCTATGGCCTCATTCCCTTCCCTGATCACTACTGTTCCTTAACCCCCTCCATTTTTTGGTGGTTTCCCAAGGTTCTATTCTGGGCCCTCTTTTTTCTCTACACTCTCAGTTTAGCATTTAAAGCCCTTCCTAGCCTGGTTCATTTACTCTCCAGCTTAGTTCATGTTACTCTGTTGCTTAAACTCAGCATTCCATCCATGCCTTTGTACAGGCTGTGCCTCGTGCCTGGAATGCACTCTACCCTTGTCTCTGCCTCTTAAAACCCCTAACTTCCTCTTAGGTTCATGGTCTCTTGCACTTAGTACATCTTAACAAATCCTTGTTGGATTGCATTGGAAGGAACTAGATGATCCCTAGTAGGCAAATTCTTCCTCTTCCTTTGCCCATGATTGTGTTATCCTGGGGTTTTAGTCCCTCCCTCCACTCCAGCTGAAGGCACCCTGATTTCCTCTTGTCCAAGGCATAAAAATTCCTAGTTAATACCCTGGGTGCTCATATTCATTCACTTATCTTCCTGGGCAGTTTGATTCTGACCAGGTGCAGGTTTGGAACATGTCTTTATCCCTGTTTCAGAGTTGGCAGTAACTGTAAGCCAGCAGTGAAAGTGATCATCAATCAGCTTAATGTAAAGATAAAGCAGGGAGAAACAAGTTTGGGTCACCTGGGCATTTAACCTCTCTGGGTCTCTCTCTTCATCTATAGTAACATTAGCAATAATAACCTGTATTTGTATAATCCTTTAAGTATTGTCATGAAGAAAGTACTTTGTAAACCCCAAATTTTATGAAGTTTTACTCATTTTTTGGTTGTTCATTTTTCAGTTATGTCTGGCTCTTTGTGACCCCAGTTGAGGTTTTCTTGGCAAAGATAGTAGAGTGATTACCATTTCTTCAGCTCATATAACAGATGAGGAAACTGAGGAAAACAGAGTTAAGTGACTTGCTTAGGGTCACATAGCTAGTAAGTGTCTGAGGCCAAATTTGAACCCAGGAAGTCTTCCTGACTCCCAGCATGGCCCTTTATACCACCTAGCTGCCCTAATGCTTTTATAAATATCACCAACTTAATTTATGTAATTTTGAACTCACTCCAAGTCAACACTCAACTGTATCAGAGAGGTCCTATAGTGGTCATTAATAAATTCTTGCAAGTAGAAGATGATGCAAGAAGAAGAGATCTTAGAGAACATCTAGTCTAATTTTTTCGTTTTACAGTTGTAAAAACAAGCCTCAGAGAAGATGTGGTTTGAGATAGCTAGGTGGTGTGGTGGAGAGAGTTCAGGACTTGGGATTAGGAAGACTTGAGTTCAAATCCTGACTCATACTTACTAGCTTTGTAATCCTGGGCAAGTTCACTTAATTTTTGTTTGTCTATTTCCTCTCTGTAAAATGGGGATAATAATAGCACTTCCTCAGGGTTATTGTGAGGACCAAACATGATAATAGTTGTAAATACTTAGCACAGTGCTTGGCACATAGTAAGTACCATATAAATGTTAGTTATTATTATTATTATTACTTAACATCTCTGCGCCTCTGTTTTCTCATCTATAAAAATGGTGCTAATAATAGCACCTATCTCACAGGGTAATTGTAAGGATCAAATAAATTAGCATATATAAGGTACTTCGCAACCTTAAATTGTTACAAAATTGTAACTATTTCTGTTATTTTTTTTGTCCAAGTTCTCTTACAAACGTTTAATTGATATGTTTTTTTCCTAGTACTGCACCTGTGCTACCATCCCTAAAGACTCACTTATAGTGGTGAGAAAAGCAAAGGACTTAGAATCTCTCTTGTTTATCCTGTCTGTAGCTTGCTTTGTGTATATTTGTTTGCATATTGTCTTCCCCTTTAGATTGTGCACTGTTTGATGGCAGGGACTGTCTTTTGCCTCTTTTTGCATCCTCAGTCCTTAGTACAATGTTAATAAATATTAATTGATTAGGATCTGTTGATCTGGAATCTGGTCCCAGAGTTAGCTAATGATTAGATAATGCCATGATTAAGGCAAGTCATCTGACTTTAGCTCAGATTATAAATTCCTTCAGATCTGTTTGTTTGTGGTTCATCATTATAGAGCCTAGCCCTTTTTATCACTAGTGCCAGGAACATGCTTGTGCTACTTACTCATGGGGTTGATTGTCAGGACTTCAGTTGTTGTTCAGTTGTGTCCTCATTTGGGATTTTTTTGACAAAGATACTGGAGTGGTTTACTATTTCCTTTTGCAGCTTATTTTACAGATGATGAATTGAATTAACAGGGTTAAGTGACTTGTCCAGGGTCACACAGCTAATAAGTATCTGAGGTCAGATTTGAGCTCAGGCCCTACTGACTCTAGTCTGGGCACTCTATTGACTACACCAGTTAGCTACCCCAGTTGTCAGACAGTCTGGTGTAATTGAGAGAGTACTGGGCTTGCAGTCAAGAAGAGGTACCCTCAGACCCTGCCTCATTTATTGTTAATTGTATTGCATGATCACAGGCAAATCTCTTAACTTTTTCAATCTAGGTTTTTTCATCTATAAAATGAGGTTAATAATATGTGCTTCTGCTTCATAAGGCTGTGGTGAGGATCTTTGCATACCTTAAAGAACCATTATAAAAAAAAAAAGAACCATTATGTCAATAACTATTGATGATTGATAACTATTGATTAAACTTTAGAGCAAGAATCCTAACCTGGAGTCTCTGAACTTGTTTTTAAAAAATATTTTGACAAGTATATTTTACTTTACTGACTTCTTTGCATTCTTATGTATTTTATGCACTTTTTGGAAATCTTTAAATTTTAAATTCAAATAGAAAGTGAGGAAAAAAAAAACGTTGCCATATGCCCAGCAGACCATAAGAGAGGATTCAGTATAAAACAATACATTTCCATTTCAAGGAAACCTAAATAATAAATACTACACATTGTTTTCAAAGCTGCCCTTCTTTTCTTTACTTGTTGGTTTTCTTTTGTTCTCTGCTGTGTACTCTTTACTTTATTTTTTTCCACTCCCTCCCTCTCCCTACCCTAAAGAAGGCTACAGTTAAGCATGGATACACACACACACACACACACACACATATTACACATACATACATGGGTATCTATAAACATACACATAATACATATCTATATTCATACACATACGTATAAGACCATACTATTCTTATTTCCACCTGTTTGTTTCTCTGAAGGTGGAATGCATCATCCTTCAAAGGTCCAAGTCTATGTTTTTCTGAATCAACCAATTCATTATTTCCTATACCACAGCAATATTCCAATCCAATCACATCCTATCTGAGAGATTGCCGTGAAAGTTTTCCCCCCATTTTTCTTCATTCCTTCTATTCTTGGCTACATAGGTTTTATTTATACAAGAAAATTTTAATTTAAAATAATCAAAATTATCCTTTTTATACTTCAACAGTGTTCTCCCTAATAACATAGTTTAAGGTCTGATACTGCTGAATCTACTTCCTTTATATCTTTTTTCCTGGTTTCTTTGAAGTTTCTGACCTTTTGTTCTTCCAAATGAAATTTGTTAATGTTTTTTCTAACTCAGTAAAATAATTTTTTAGTAGTTTATTTGGGATGACACTGTATAAATATATTAGTTAGGTAAAATTGTCATTTTAAAAATTATATTGGCTTTACCTATCCATGATCAAGAAATATTACTTTAGTCATTTAGATCTGAGTTTATTTGTATAATGTGTTTTTTGTTTATGTTCATATAGTTCCTGTGTATGTTTTGGCAGATGTAAGCTCAGATATTTTATACTGTCTAGGTATTTAAATGGTCTAAAACAATATTGAATAATATTACTGATACTTTGTATAGTTTCTCTATTTTTTCACTTTTTATTAAATCTTTAAATCTTAAATCTTTATCTTTAAATCTTTAATCTTTATTTAACTTTAAATTTGTCTGAGATCATGATTACTATTTTATGCATTTAAAATATTATTCTTTCTCATGATGGCAAAATATTTGAAATGGAGGGAATGCCCATCAATTGGGGAATGGCTGAACAAGCTGTGGTATCTGCATGTAATGAAATATTACTCTGCAATAAGAATTGATGAACAAGTAGATCTCAGAAAAAACTGGAAAGACTCGTGTGAACTGACACAAAGTGAAATGATCAGAACTAGGAAAATATTGTATATAGTATCAGCGACACTGTGTGATGATCAGCTGTGAATAACTCAGCTCTTCTCAGCAACCAATGATCAAAAACAAGTACAAAGGACTCACAAAGGAAAATACTATTCATATCCAGATAAAAAAACTGATGGACTCTGAATGCAAATTGAAGCATACTTTTTTCCTCTTTATTCTTTTTCATGGTTTTTTCCTTTTGATCTGTTTTTTCTTTCCCAACTGTCACTAATATGGAAAATATTTTACATGATAGCACATGATAACCTATATCAAGTTGTCTACCATTTTAGGGAGGAAGGGAGAAAAATTTGGAACTAAAAATCCTGTAAAAAAAATGAATGCTAAAAATTATCATGAAATTTAATTTGGAAAAAAAAATACTATTTAAAAATATTCTGAGAAGGGCTCCGTAAGTTTCACCATATTGATGGAGGGGTACATGTCTCTCTCTCTCTATCTCTCTTTCTCTCTCTCTCTCTCTCTCTCTCTCTCTTTCTCTCTCTGACACACACACACACAGATTAAGAACTCCTGCTTTAGAGGAAAGATAGGTATGATCCCATGGACTAAAATGCTACAGGGGAAGTAAGCCCCAAAAGAACAGGAAATTCTGAAGACATAAGGAGAAGTAATTCTGTAGAGAAGGAAATCAGATATTACCTGAAGAGACCAAGATCTCACATAACAGGGAACCCACAAACTAACTTAGATTTTTAAGACACACAGAAGATAGAAACAAGGGAAGGTAACAAAAGATTACAAAATTGTAAAACAGTGCTGTAAAAATAGTCAGGAATACTATAACTTAGAATGAACTGAGGCTGCTGAAGAAAACTAAGGGCACAAAAAGTGTTTTAAAATATTTTGTAGAAAAGAGCAACATTAAAGAAAGGATAGGATTATGTAGCACCAATGCGATATTCACAGCAGCTGCTATGGATATGCATGTGTACTTAGCAAAATATAGTCTTCCTCAAAGACCAAACCAAGGGATTTATTCAGACACCAGATAGCCAAAACCATCATAGTAACAAAGAAATCTATACACATTTTCAATGCAGGGAGCACGACCATCCCCAAGCCTTCCCTCTGTCAGGCCTCCCCACAAACAAGCTCCCTTAGGCAAAATCACTCCCTCTCACACTAGCTGCTCTGCTCTGCTCTGCCTCACTCTTTCTTCCTGCTGCATCCTTCCTATTGGATGGCTCAGGAGGAGAAAGTGAGGTTGGTGACCTTGCACAGCCCTCCTGCAAGTTATGTTACCATTTCTCTGATGTCATGGTCTTCTTTGAAAACGAAAGATGAACACAGACAGATAGACCCTTCCTGTTCCACCCATTTGACAAATTCCTCCTACCATGGACTTTATGTGACTCAGGCTGTGGGCTGGGCTAAAGCTCAAAGCAGGTCACATGGCCTTATTAAGGGGCAGGGAAGATCTTCAAATTCCCTTACCATTACAGATTGCTACTTAAATAGAATGTGAGCTCCTTGATATCAAGGATTATTTTTTTTTACCTTTCTTTGTATCCCTAGTATTTAGCACACATTAGGCACTTAATAAATGCTAGTTGATTGATTGGATGATAACTGACAAAAGAGAAATAGTAGCTCTTTATTGCCATCTTTGTTCAAATCATTGCTTTCCTGCAATGGGAATCATTCTCAGTGTCTCCTTCTCTGAACGTCATGCTATTATATTATGTACTACTTTCCTCCTCATCTTTGCAGAATCACAGGACTGGGCAGTCATCTAAGGAGTCAAATAGCCCTACTGTATCCTCTTCCAGATGAGGAAACTGAGAGTAAGGTCACGCTCACTTGTTATATAGAAAGCCCATCCTGATGCTCTTAAGTTGCTAGTGCCTTTTCTCTCAAAGTAACTTTGAATATATTTTGCATTTACTTAAACTGGATGTATTGTTTCCTTCCCTCAACCCAATAGAATATAAACCAGGAGAACAGAGACTTTTGTTTTTGCCTTTGTATTTCTAGTGCCTTGCACATAGTTTAAATGTTTGTGAAATGAACGAATGAAGGAATGAAGGAATGAACGAACGAACAAATGAATGAAAGGGGCAGAGTTGAGATTCATACCCAGGTACTGTGGGCACCAGTCCCTGCTCTTTCCACTGGACAGTGTTCTTTCCCCAAAGTCAATTACTGACTTTTAGTGTGCTCTTTCTCCTCCCTTCATTATTTAAGCAACTGATTTCCCGTCTTCTGTGCTTTTCCTAGGTCTGAGTAGTTGTGTTCATCCAAATATTTAGAGGCTGAACTGTCATACTGAGGAAGGCACAAGGAATTGGAATAGTTTTCAAATGCTCCAGTATAGTGTGAGCCAGACCACAGGCATGCTTTGAGTCCTTCAGTCATAAGTAAACTAGATAATGATGTAGTATAGTATAGTGTAGAATTCCTTTGGTGTAAGAGGTTGAACTCATGGATTCATCAGTCATTCTAACTATTTCTGTCCACTTCTGCCTTCCCTTCTTGTGGGGGAATGGACCTAGTCTGACCAGGCTGTACCAGTTATCTTTATGAAAACTCCAACGCCCTGACCTCACACTTCCTTGACTTGCTTACCTCCAGTGACCTTCACCTTTGTCCTGCTTCAGCCATACCAAGCCTTAGACTTCAGTCATTATTCATAAAAATTCTACCCCCACAATCCTGAACTCTGACATTCCTTTCCCTGACTTGCCACTCTCTTATTCCTTTTAAACTTGTTCTTTCCCTTAGTTGTGATTTCTAGCTCCTTAGTTCTAGGGTGGTCTACCAGTCCATCACATTACTCTGTGTTCTGACTTCATTTACCTTCCTATTGACCTAAATTATATGATCAGCCATCAGTGGGGAGCTCCAACCATCTTGCACCCTTGACCTTGACTGTTGTATACTTATGTCCCAATTTGTCGTCTGCTTTTTGCTGACAAACTTTTTTTTAATTAAAATTTTATTGATGTCTTTTCTTTATACATTAGTCATTACCAGATAGCTTCTTCCCACTCTCACCCCCACCTCCAGTGTTCCTTCTTTTATAATAAAGAAAAACGGTAAACAAAAATCAGCTGATACAGTGACTGTCTGACAATAAATATACCATTTTTTAAGGGAAATTTGATTTGTTTTTTTCCTCTTAAATTTTCTTTTTTTTTCTTACTGAAGAAACATGAATATTTCAGTATAACAAAAATAGAAAAAAGATTGTACATGAAATTGTGAACTTCCATCATGTACTGTTGTCCCCAAAAGTGTATATCAAACTTAACATGATAGTAACAGAATTATTCTGCTTGCCTGGATCCCCTTCTGGACCTCGTTCTGCTCTCTACATATTTCACTTGACACTCACTAGCTGTGTGACCTTGGGCAAGTCACTTAACCCAATTGCCTCATCCTGGGTCATCTCCAGTCATCCTGATGAATATCTGGTCACTGGATTCAGATGGCTCTGGGGGACAAGTGAGACTGGTGACCTGCACAGCTCTCCCTCACTCAAAACAAAGTCAAGTGCAAGTCATGTTATTATTTCTCTGACGGCATGGTCTTCTTTGGCAACGAAGGATGAACACATTTTAAAATATTTCATTGAAGCTTCCTTCCTTCTTTCCTCCCTTCCTTTCTCTCTCTCCCCCAATTTACACCTCTCTCCCCCAAGTTTTCCCTTGTAAAAAATAAGTATAACTGAGTAAAACAAAACCACACATTGTCTGTGACTTAAATTGTAGTCTTATCCATCACCTCAGTGGTGTATAGTTTGTATCTAGAGCTGTGTTCTGTGTGGTCTGACTTGGAGAGAAGACAGATAACTTAGTTCTGGATACCATGACTTTCCTGAATGCAACCTAAGACTGATTTAGTGATTTTAGCTACTATGTTCCATTCTCAAATCATATTGAGCCTGAAGTCCACTAAAACCCATAGGCTGTTTTTTTGTTGTTGTTGTTTGTTTTGTTGATATTGTTTTTAACAATGCCTCCTTCATCTTATACTTTTAAAGTTGATTTTTTTGGAAACCCCAATGCACATCCTTTACTATCCAGCCTTCCTTAGTCTCATCATTTCTTTGACTGCCCTTTCCCCTAAAAGTCAGTAATTACCTTTCTGCTCTTGGACATTACTTTTTTTTCCTTGAACCTCTGTTATTTGCCAGTTATGTCTAATTGTACATTATAATTTGTCATCTTTTTCTCCATAAAACCAGATAAAAACTTATTTCCTTTTATGGAAAATTTAGTTCTTGGACTCCAAGGGTTTCCACAGATCCTTTTAGGAAGTCTGTGATGTCAAACCATTTTCATGATAATAATAGGATATTTTAATTTCTAGTATGGTAAATATCATAGATACAATCCACATAAAAAAAGTTCTTTGAGGAGGAGTCCTTAATTATTTTTAAGAATGTAAATATGTTCTGAGACCAAAACTCGACAACTACTACATTAGTAGATAGCGTCCATGAGTTTCTGTTGGAAACATACTCATCACTATGTAGCCAATTTGTAATTATCCTCTCTAAACTTTACACTAGTCCTTGTACAACAGAATGCAGTTTATTTGAGGTCCCTTCAGCTTTCAGACTTGGGAGAGTCCACATTCCACCGGTGCAGCATTAGAGAATCTAGCTTTACCTCCATATACCAGGTGGGCTTCAGAGTAAGTAAGACCTTAGTGGAGCATATAAACTATATGTTTATAAACATTAAAATATTATGCATTAATTCTAGTTACTATAATACCATAGACTATTTGAAATATATCATATAAGATACATACTATCTTACACATATCATACATTTTACATATAACCACTTTTCTCCCTTACATCTATCAATAGCGTTACTGTTAGTGTAGAGCAAGAGAATCATAGATTTAGAATGGGAAGGGATATTAGAGGTAATTTTATCAGTGTGGCACATATTAGATGCTTAATATATACTTGTTGAGTGATCGATCTAGTCAAACACCCTCATTTTATTGGTGTGACTGACTTAATTGAGATTGGGTCTTCAATTTCCCTATCTCACTTGGGCTAGAAGTGCAATGGCCACTCATGGGCCCAGTCCTAATGCTGTTTGGTGTAGAAGCTTTAACCTGCTTCAATTTCCTAATTTGGGACCGGTTAATCTAGCCTTTGACAACCTGGTGGTCTTCCTGTAGGATGGGGTGAGGGTGAGGGAGGTGGGTATTAACATATAACTTAACCTAAAATCACCCATGTATGAGTGGCAGATCTGGGTATTTTAACTTGTGTCCTGTCTCCAAATTTAGTGCTATTTTCCCTGACAGTACATTTCTTTTAAAATGTGCTATAGTGCTGGTTTTCTTTTATTTAGATTGATCTTTTCCTTTTCCCTCAATTAAAGAAAACTATTTTTAAAACAATAGTCTGGATAATGTGCACATTTATATATACTTTAAAGACTGATTACTAGACATAATAATTAATGATTATTTTAGTTCTAAAAATATTACATAGGATCTGCATAGGACCTGTGGGATACTCAAAGCTTTTTTTCTCATCAATTTGAAAATATTATTCAATTACTTAGAACTCAGTTCTCAGGGAAATTGGTTAGAAAAATCAAGATAACAAAAGGACCAGAAAAATAAGCAGTATGGGGGGAAATGTGCAAGCCAATGAGGAGGGAAAACAGATAATGTATAACACTTTGTCTGAATTCTATGTTAAAAGCCACCTGAGGTAGAAAAAGAATCAGATTGTTCTGTGAACAACTTAAATAGATTTATGAAACTAGTTTGACCTGATAGTGTGAGCCAATACACTCAACTACTAGACTTTAAATATCAAGAATAATTTGTTGAAGAGCAAAACAGTTTGGAGGTTTCTTTTTATTGTAATTGCTTTGTGATTTAAGGGTTTAATTGGATTAATTCTTTTATTTGCATTCAAAAGAGACTATCGTAAGCCATATTTAAAGTATGTAAGTTACAATTTTTGCCAAAATGGATGTTGTTCATATAGCTCTATACACATGGCTGATAATTTTGTTCTGTTATCATTTGTACAACTTTCAAAACATAATCCACAGATCCTCTGATTTATGGTCTCATAGGGATTGGTTGGTGTGTGTATATGTATATGTG
Source organism: Notamacropus eugenii (assembly GCF_028372415.1). Classification (NCBI taxonomy): domain Eukaryota; kingdom Metazoa; phylum Chordata; class Mammalia; order Diprotodontia; family Macropodidae; genus Notamacropus; species Notamacropus eugenii. Next base: position 76,483,660 of record NC_092878.1, on the reverse strand, counting down.
TGTGTGCTTGTGTATATATATGCATCTATATGTACATGCATATAGATACACATACATGTCTTCATATATATTTACATGTACACATCTATATAGATATTTCTAAATATAATATCGGAGGTAATCTCAGAGAGAAGACACTAGCAATTTGGGGGAAGGGAAAGAGACTTGGAAAGACTTTTTGTAGGAAGATGGGGTTTGCTGTATCCCAAAGCAGTTTTTAAAAAATGGGGAAAGGACCTATTGGTACAAAAATATTTATAGCACCTATTTTTGTGGTGGCAAAGAATTGAAAATTGAAGGGATGCTTGTCTGTTGGGGAATAATCGAACAAGTGTGGTATATGATTGTAATGGAATGTTATTGTGCTGTAAGAAATGATAAACAGATTTCAGAAAAACATGGAAAGACATGAACTGATGCAAAATGAAGTGAGTAGAATCAGGAGACCATTACACAGTAACAGCAAAATTTATGATATTCCACTGTGAATAATTTAGCTATTCTCAACAATACAGTGATCTAAGACAATTCCAAAGGACTCATAATGAAAAATGCTATCCATATCTAGAGAAAGAACTGATGGTATCTAGATGCAGAATGAAGCATACTATTTTTTATTTTATTTTTTCATGTTTTTTTTCTTTTGGTCTGTATCTTCCTTCATAACATGATCAATGTGGAAATATATATTGTATATATATATATATGTATATATATATATATATATATATTGCTCATGTATAACCTACATCAAATTGCTTACTATCTCAGGGAGGGATGGAGGGGAAAAATTCAGAGCTTAAAGTTTTTATAAAGGAATGTTAAAAACTTTCTTTACATGTAATGGGGAAAAATAAGATATTTTTTAAAAAGGTGGATTTGAACTGAGGCTTGACTGAAGCTAGGGAAGCCAGAAGGCAGAAGTGAGGAGGGAGAGCATTCTAGGAATGGGGAAGAGTCAATGAAAAGGAACTGAATTTGGGAGATGGGCAATTTCCTCAGCTGTTTTAAAAAAAAGAGTTGAATTAAATGATCTCGAAGGACCCTTCCAGATGTAGTGTTTTATGATTATATAATTCTGTGAATCAGACCTCAAATGGACCTGATATGAAATTGCAGTGTTTTATGGGGCCATTGGAATTTATCTCTTAAAGGGTAAGGGTCTTGAGCAAGGAAACAGCTCCTTAGAGCCAAGATTAACTGGCTTTGTGAATTCAAAAAGGGTTAGTGGTAGAGCCCTCTTCCATGATTCATATTTACTATATTAAAATAACTCATATTTCTTCAAACAGTACTCAGTCCAAATTCTTCTTTGCCTTTAAGAGTCTCAATTTAGCTCCTATTTGTTTAGTTTCTTTCACTTCTCTGCTATTTTCTTATACTTTCTCTCTGATTTAGCCAACCTGATCTTTTCACTGTTTCCCAGACATTCCGTATACATTCATGCCTCTGTACCTTGACTCCCAGAATTCTTCCTGACTGGAATACCTGAGCCATGCTCTCCAGCTAGTGAAGTCTAACCCTTCCATTGATTTTCCACTTAATTCCCATATCTTCCATAAAGTTTCCTTTTACTATTCCAATGTTGGAGTGAACTTCCTTCCTCTGATTTCCTGTAGTGCTTGCTGGCAGTATTGTTTGCTCATTTGGTACTTAGCATAGGTTGACTTTTAATTTAATTTAATTTTTTTTAAAGATTCTTCTTATCTCACACAAGCTGGAAGTACAGCTTATACTCACAGGATTGATTTCAGTGCTGATTGGCACATTTCTGACTTGCATTGGTCTATTTCCTAATTTCTTGGTGGCCCTCTTTTCCCAGGGGCTCACCATGTTTTTACTTCATTTAGTGGGGACTCCTGATCCATGTAGCCTACTGAGGCTCAGTATTCTCAAACTTACCCTTAAATCACCACTCTCAGACTCCCACATTACAGATGTGGCCACCACACACACAGCAGTATGTTGCCTTTTACTATGATTCATCTCTAGAGATGTATGTTCTGTCTCTCCTTCTCTCTTTAAGGGAATCTTAAGATCAGAGACCTCATCTTCTACTTTTGTGTGAGTGTCTAGTACATGTAGATGCTCAATAAATTTTTGAAGATTTTGATATCGTTACTTGAAACAGTTTAATTTAGTACTACCTGAAAAAAAGCTACGTTCCTTTGCCCTCACTGTTTCCTTCATTAAAATTCCTCTAACGCCCAAATTGCTCTCCCTGTTGAAATCTCATCCATTCCTCAGTACCCAGTTTAAATGCCATCTCTTTTAGGAAGGCTTTCCTCTTAACTGTTCCCCCCTCCCTCTATCCCCATTCTCATGCCTCTAAGCCATCAGTGATCTCTCAGAACTCAAGTTCTTTCATACAAGATCAGAGAATTTCAGGCTATAAATGTCCTTAGAGATAATTTTGGCCATTCCCTTTATTTTACAGATATAGAAACTGAGGACCAGAGGGTTGAGAAGAAGTAGATTTTCCCCAAATTATACTTTTTACCTTATTGTCATATTATCCCTTCTAATATTTTTTTTTGTGTCTGTCTTATCTCCTTGACGATATTCTAAGTTTCTTGAGGATAATAACCTATCTTAGTTATATCTCTGTTAGATACTGAAGAGGATACAGTTTTTTGCACATTATAAGTACTTTGATACGTATATGTTGAATTCAGTTCTAAGTTAAATAAGCTTAGATAAAGGAAGAAACTTAAAGTTGGAAACTTTAAACTTCCCTCATGAGAAAGGAAATCAGCAGTAATAGAACATTCTTTTGAAAACTTACATACACATATTTTTTGTACTTAGGAAAACTAATTGTAATCCAAATACTTTTTGAGTTGGAAAGCCAAGAATTTATTAGAAACATATTTCCATTTCCCAGATTCATAGCATTACAGAGACTTACTAATTTTTTTATTCCAGATGTTCCTTAATCATTGAATGAATCTACCAGCTACAGTTTGTGTATCTCATGCACCTTGGAAACTTACTTTCATGAGAGGCTGCAGTTGATCTAATTTATTTTTGTTATAGAGACTGCTTTGAATTTTCATTCCAGAACTTATCTATTTGAGAGAATCAAATCATAGATATGTATTATAGCTCTCTGAGGAATCTAAACGTGAGCCAGATGTGCCTGAGGAATGCTTGAATTTGTTCTTGTTCAATTCGTGTTTTCTAAAATATGGGTGTGCTGAGTTTTTTTTTTACTATTTAAAGGAATCAAAATTTTTTTCAACCCTTTTCAGTAGCTTTCTGAACTAGAAATAAGACATTACTTGGATGATATTCTCTGTTCATTTTTTTTCACATTTCAAAGTGCACTTTCCATAAACAAATTGGAAATTATTGTTATTATTCAGCTAGCTCCTATATTTTCATAAGTCAAGGTAAAGAAGAAAATATGGGAGAAGGGAGGGCAGGTATAGATGTTTCCTTGCACAGGGGGAAAAGTGAGCCCATTACCAGCTTACAGTGGAGTTACTTGGATGCTCAAATTGATCATCGGTGATCTCAGTGTCTTGTGTACTTTCTCCACAGGTAGGAATTACAACCTGTCCACTCCTTAACTTGTATAACTCTTATCTATGTCGTTCTATAGTTCTCCATGTGGATCCATTCAACTTGCTGGAGACTTTCACTGAGTTTCTTTAAAATTATGGGAGAGCCAATGGAAAAATGCATAAGTTATTTATCTCTTGTATTTCACTTTGTCTCAAGGCTGACTTTCTTTTCTAGTCATACATTTTAAAAAATAGTATTCTTTTTTTATTTATTTTTATTTTTTATTTTTAATGTTCTACAATTACTACCATAAAAGTTAGATTTTTTTCCCCTGTACCTACCCCCCACCACCCCTCTCCCTCCCTAAGACGGCATACAATTCTATATAGGATCTACACATAACTTTCCTATTGAATACGTTTTAGTCATGCTGTGTAGATGAACTAAAATAAACGGAAGAAATCATATAACAAATCAAAACATAGTACACACACAAAAATGATCTGCTACATTCTGCGAATGAATTCCATAGTTCTTTCTCTGAGTGTGGAAGGCATTTTGCCTTAGAAGACCATTGAGAATTTTTTTTAAAGTTCTTGCATTGTTACGAAGTTCCAAGTCTACCAGATAATACTCTCGCGCACTATGGTCATTGCTGTTCACAAAGTTCTCCTGGTTCTACTCCTTTCGCTCAGCATCAGATCATATAAGTCCTTCCAGGCCTCTCTGAAATCTTCTTGTTCGTCATTTCTTATGGTGCAATAGTACTCCATTACATTCATATACCACAACTTATTCAGCCATTCCCCAAGTGATGGGCGTCCCCTTGATTTTCAATTTTTGGCCATCACAAAGAAAGCTGCTGTAAATATTTTTGTGCATGTAGGACCCTTTCCCATTTTTGTGATCTCTTGGGGATACAGTCCTAGAAGCTATATTGCCGGGTCAAAGGGTATGCACAAAAAAATAGTATTCTTTATGTATACTTTGTGCATGTGTTAATTGTTAATGTTGTAACTTATTTGTATTCTACTATGCATCTGTCCTTTTGGTGAACTACAAGTTTGCTTCTTTACTGATTAGGGTACTCCATGATTTGTAGCCATGTCTAGTAGGACTAGAAAAATACTGGTGCTAAAAAGATGAGTTATTATTTCAGAGAGAAGTTTGGGGGTCATTGAAAACATGGTTTGCTTTTTCAAATTGCCACCAAAACTTTTCTTTCTCTAAGTTTATTCTGAGTCCAGTTCTTTGTTTATGTTCAGTACCATTACAAGATGAATACTTCTGGACGTTACCCATCCAACTCCACATTATTTATATTTTGATCCACTTTTTTCTTTCCTTCTTTTAGGGTTCCACTCATAAAATGAGAATAATAATATGCCAATAACCAGGTCCTTATCTTATATACATGTTGAGTGGGGTTGATTTAGACATTATGGAATTGAAGGAAAATAAAATATAATGGAAAGATTGATTCTGGAAGCCAGGGACCATGGTTGAAATCATGGCTCTGGTATTTAATACCTTTGTGTGACTTTGGGCAAGTCACTTAAGCTTTCTGGACTTCAGTTCCTTCCTCTGTAAAATGAGGAGGGTAGACTAATAACTTCTGAGGGCTCTCCAGATCTAACTCTGTCATCCTATGCATTTGAGACCTGAAAGATAATCTCTAAGTTATCTATTGTCTCTCTCTAAGAGATCTACTGTCCTCTCTTTTTACAGATGAGATAGCTGAAGTGGAAGTTGTGATTTTTTCCTCTCAAACTACACAATTAGTCTCCTTAAACTAAGCTAATATAGTTATCTCTATAGATGGAGGATATAAATTCAGTTTCCTTCTGTTTCAAACTTTGAGGGTTTTTTTTTGTTTTTGTTTTTGGAAATCAGTGAAAAGAAATGACTAAACCTTATCAGTCAGAAATATTTCTAACCTGTTCTTATTATGGGCTGCAGGGAATAGGGAAAAAACAAATGACTAAACCTCATCAGTCAGAAATATTTCCACCCTATTCTTATTATGGGCTGCAGGCAATGAGGAGGAGGCATATATAGTATATTAGTTAAGACATAAAAAATGAGATGACCAGATGGTGATGTTATTAGTACCCATGGGGTATTTCATGTCATTTACTGTAATTACCACAATTTATTACTTTGTTCTAAAGTGTGTTTTTGAGACCACATTAGGTAAAGAAAAATGAGCAAGTAGGGAAACATGAATAACAATTAGGCAAGAAAGACACCTAGGGGAATCCTTAATGTGTTTACAGCAGAACTGTTCAATAGGAGGTCTTCATCTGAGCTTGTTCAGTCACACAAGCATCATATGGGTAGCAAGAGGGGGGAAGGTTTTCTTTGTTAAGACACTTTCTAAAGTAATAATTGATACAACATGGTGGGGAGGAGGAATAGAGGGGAAGCTGAAGCTTTATCTCTATGCTACAAACAACTATCAAGGGTAAAACCAATTAGGGTAGTTAAATGGCAGTTGCTCTAAAGATTGGTCAGGACCATTATATTCCATAGTCCGTATGCAGAAAAATTAAGTAGACAGCCATGGCAAATCACACTGCCTGGATCTTTTGTGTTACAATCTCTTTATCTTAGTCTCATAGGCAAGGCTGTAATCCTTTATGGAATTCTTTGCTCCTGGGAGAGTGCCATTGATCAACTTTTATGATGTATTTTTTCCATTTTTCTTAAGATGAGCAAGTTATTTGGACTCCATCCCAGTGTAATAGCAATGCATATCTCTTGGTCTATACTTAAATAAGAAATTAGTGAAAATGTTTTCTATCATACCCTTAATTAATAATAGTACAATTACATAGCAAATTACAAATGACATGTATGTTTTCTTATATTCTTTGTTTTCTTTTAAAATTTTAAAAATGTATTTTGTTTTAAACATAATTTTAATTTCCAAATACATTCCCTCATGTACAAAGCATTTCTTTAAAAACAGAAAAAGGCAGTTCAGAACAAAGAGTAACACATTAGCTAAGTAAGTCTGACAGTGCATATAATATTTCATATTCATATTCTTTTCCTTCTGTAAAGAAGGGAGAGGTGCATTTTCTAAACATTGTCTATATGATTATGATTATCCATTGTCTAGTTTTGTTTCTTTTCATTGTTCTTTTTTATATTGTTGGAAAAAAATGCATATATTATTTTCCTGGTTGTGTTTCATTCTGTAACATTTTGTAAATATCTTTTTTGAAGTTTCTCCAAGTTCTTCATATTAATTTTTTACGTAGATTAATTACATTTTTAGGCATGCATTTTAAAAATTTCCTCTGTCCTTAATTCCTAGTGCTCTGGTCATTTTTGAATGGTACATGTGTAAATGGTATCATTAACTTAAAACTAGTATCATTCCAAGCCATATTTTTAATAAACTGTTTCTTGAATAGAAAAAGAAGTTCACTGAGTGTATAAGACATATGCTTGTGAAAAAATGCTTTACAATATGAGATGTGGGAGAGATGTGGAACCATCAGTTTCTCCTTATTAGAAGCCTGATAATGTCATGAATCAGTCAGGCACTTATTAAGAACTTACTATGTGCCACAGTAGGCACATAGGGCAGCAAGGTGGTGCAGTGGATAGAGCACCAGTGCAGGAGTCAGGAGGACCTGAATTCAAATCTTACCTCAGACACTTGACACTCACTAGCTGTGAGACCTTCGGCAAGTCACTTAACCCCAATTGTCTCATGACTGGAGATGTCCAGTCGTCTTGATGAATATCTGGTCACTGGATTCAGATGGTTCTGGAGGAGAAGTGAGGCTGGTGATTTGCACAGCCCTCCCTCACTCAAAACAAAGTCAAGTGCAAGTCATGTCATTAGTTCTCTAATGGCATGGTCTTCTCTGACAGAGAAGAACAAACACTTTATGTGTCATGCACTGTGCTAGGGGTACAAGACAAAAGAAGAACAGAACTTGCCCATTTTAATGGAAGAAACATACGTATATAAATATATACAAAGCAAATAAAAAGCTAATAGGAGATAAAGTTGAAGGGGAGGGCTCTAGCAGCCAATTCTGGTGATTAGGAAAGACTTCATGCAGAAGATTGCTCTTGAATTGAGTCTTGAAGGGAGTCAGAGATTTGAAGAGGTAGGGATAAGGGTGGGGAGCATTATAGGCATGGGCAACAGCCAGTGCAGAAACTCAGAGATGGAAGACAGGATGTCATGTATGAGAGACAAAGAGGAGACAGAGTGTTGAGTATGAAAAACAGTCATTAGTAGGCCATTAATGGCAGGCTCATAGGCTACTTATATTTGGGAGTAATGTATTAAGGCTGAAAAGATAAGATTGGAGCAGGTTGTAAAGAGTATGTCAAAAATGCAAAATGTGTATATATTGAATTCTATGGGTAGGAAATTTATTAAGAAACAGAATCAAAATGGTCAGCTTTGTGCTTAAGAATAGTCACTTTGGCAACTGTGTGGAGAATGGATTGCAATAGTCCTGGGGTATTGTGGAAGTCACTCCTTTTCCAGCAGAGGTTGGATTGAGATGGTCTTTGAGGTCTCTTCCAAATATGAGGTTTTTCTGATAGCTTTACAAATAATTAACTATGGTATATTGTGGATGAAAAAACAAAACAAAACAGGACAAGGGATATAGAATATGCAAGAAAAACAAAAGGCAATAAAACTCTAATGCAGAGAACTGTCTTTCTGGTTCATCAACTTCTTTAGCTCCCATGATCAAGGTCTTTCAATTTCATCTCCACTGTCTGCAGGGATGGTCACTTCTTAGATCTCACCATCAACCTGACAGTGGTGCATTTGTGATCTTGACACTCTGATATTTCTGTTCTCCAAATTTTCTGTCCATCCATCTCTTCCCCTGCCTTTCTTTTTATTTTGTCTAGGGTTTACCTTTTTAGCAATGTTTCATATTGTTCCCCTTCACGTATTCTCCATTCCTGGCAGACTGGACTGCAAGCTAGTTTTCCTGTGAACTCTGCCTTCCATCTTCCATCTTTTTTCCTTCTCATGGAGGATTCCTGGTGCTAGGAATGTACTTGTCAACTCTGCTTCTCAGAATTCTTAAGGGTCACTTCCTACAGGAGGCTTTCTCATATCCTCTTCCTTAATTGAAATAGTATTTCCTTTTTTGGGAGGTTATATGTTATATCCTTGGCTTTAGAATATAAATTCCTTCATTCAAGGGCCTTATTTTGGGGCAGTGGGACTTATTTTGATCTTTACATTTCCATGCCTGGTATCCTGCCTTATGCTTGGGTGGACACCTTTTTCCCAGGGTATCCTTTTTCTAAATTTTTATGAGTACTATTTGTCTTTACATCATCTTTATTTCCAAATATTTCAGTTCCCTGGTAGTAGATAGAACTCCAGACCTGGAATCAGAAAGACGTGAGTCAAATCCAGCCTCAAGGACTTGCTCATTGCTTGACCTTTGGAAAATCACTTCTTCATCTATAAAATGGAGATGATAGGACCTACCTCCCAGGGATGTTGTGAGGATTATGTTAAATATTTGTAAAGCACTTAGCTCAGTACCTGGCTTATTCTTTTCCCTTCCTTTCTTGTCCTCTTCCCTTTCTTCCCCTTCCTCAGTATGCAAATTCTTTCTAACAAAGGCTAAAAAAAAGAAGGAAAAGAAAAAGAGAGGTATAGCAAAATTAACTGTCAGTTCAATCAGTCATTATATGCAATATTCCAAATCCATAGACTCTCACTTCTTCAAAGAAGGCAATAAGATGCATTTTCTGATCTCATCTCTTCTCTGGGGCCTAGTTTTGTCTTTGGTTATTATAATTGCTCAACTTTCATGTTTTTAAAATGATCTTTCTATTTAAATTATAATTATTGTGTATATTGTTTCATGGTTTTTGCTTTTACTATGCATAAGTTCATATGTTTTATGCTTCTCTGATTAAGTAGATTATAAATATTGAATTTTTAGACCAGATATAAAGCAAACTCTAGTGCAAGAAAAAAGCAATGATATCAACAAACAAAAATCTTTTAACCAATGTGCATAATGTAGTTAGTGATCTGCTATGTGTTTTTAAAAAATAAAGTAAAATAGAAATAAATGGGTTCTTGAAGTAATTAGGGAAAAGTCAGTAGGGGACTGGTTGAGGTTTACATTCTGATGGGTTTTGGACCTGGTGTAATAGCTGGTTTCTCTTTTATGTGACTGTTGGTATTTGAATCAATGCCCCAATCCATAATCAGTGTATAAAGGGTGGGTATATATGTCTCTGGTGTGCTCTGTAAGCAAGAAGTGTAACTATCTAAACACTCTAAAGATAAAACTCAAAGTCAGGTAAAAGAATGACAATCAACACAAAGTTTTGTTAGGGTTTTTTTTTTTTTTGAAACTAGCTTTTAATAGTGGTTTGACCCTGTCTCCTAATAGTTTAGGTGTGATCTTGGAGGAAAATGAGACACTAATAAGTTGTTTAGTAGTTAACAAAAGGCTTACTTAGCTAAAATAGAGAGGGATGCTGAACAAGGGTTAGCTTGAGTAAGCCCCTCATCTCCATATGAAAATTCTAGTCATCAAGACATAGTGTGGTGACCCCTGAAGACTTTGGACATCAACTAAGTCTAAAGCTCTCTCCTCCCCACTTCTTGTGAGTGTGGATTAGCATTGTTATGCTATGAGGTGACCAGGAAGTCTTGTTTGCTGCCTTAAGCCACCAAGAAATTTGAGTTAACATCTAGGATGCTTGAGGCTTAGTCCATGGGCCAGTTAAGTCTTGGGGACAACTTCAAAAGACTAGTCTAATCTTGGGGAATAGACCCTGGCCTTCACTGCTGTCTTCTCTACTATCTTCCCTACTCTCAAAACAACTTTTCCTTGTAATAAGGAAATGTAATTAAACAAAACAAAGAAACACATTATAGTAGTAGTAATGATAAGTAGCGTTTATATAGTGCTTTAAACATTTGCAAGGAACTTTTCAGATGTTATCTCATTTGTCCTCCACAGTGACTCTGTCAGGTGGGGCCATTTACATCCCCATTTTACACAGGAAGAAACTGAGGCTGAGAGATTGTGGGCATGCTCACATAGTGCTTGAGGCTAGATCTGAATTCAGGGCTTCCTCACTTCGAGACCAACATTCTCTAGTGTACCATCTATAGAAGCTGACATGGACTTTGCTGGACAATGTATGCATTCCTTGGTGGGAAAGTGATGGAATTGTGGATCTTTGGGAATTATAGGGGTCATGACCAGAGAAATTCCTATACTTAACAATTATAGGAAATGGCTACTATAACAAAGGTTTATCTGTAAGAGCCTCTTAAGAAAGTTATGCCAAGTACTTTTGGCATGATTATAGAACTAACAAGGAGATCTACCTTAGTTCAGTTCAGGCCTGGGCAAATACCAGTTAGAGTAATTGAATATTAGGATAATAGTTATATTATTGAATGGTTGAAATATAAGCAAATCCTGTGCTTAGATGTTTGTATTTTAAAATTTGTTCTACCCTTGCCCCTCAACTTAAAATTAATTTGTTAATATGTGTTAATGTTGTTTATTTATACTATTATGTTTATAAAGTCCTCTCTTTTAAACAGACAAATCATGTGCTATTTTTGATTTAAAGAAGAAATCTTTAAATTTAAAGAAAGAAGAAAGGAGAACCCTATTGTGGTTTTATGTTTTTCTCAAATTACACAAGGTCTTCTTTCTCATCAAGTGTTGGATTATTTTCCGTTATTTTGCAGTATTTACTCGTAGATGTTTGAACTCCAATCTAGTGTATTAAATCTAGAGGCCATAGTTTCTTCTGTTACTGATTTTCCTGTTAATTTATCTATATATGTTCAAGACCTTTGAGTTTTATTCTTCTTGAAGTCTTTGATACTTTCAGTCCCAGTCTGGTTATTTTCCTTATTAATCATTTCCTTACTCTATCCCCTCTGATTGTAGTTTCCTTGGGGGCTGGATTTCAAAGCATCTCAGCCTCCTTCCACAATGGACAATTCATAGTTCATCTGCCTAGATCATGTGATTTATGGGTGTTCAGAACTGGTCCCAGCTGAGTTCTACGCTTTTCCCTTCAGTCTAGGTGGACTGCTGCATAGCTCTCCCTACACACAATGTTTTGTACTAGTTACCTGTCTCCCTTCCTCTGTTCCTCATTTTTTTGCTCTGGCATTGGCTTGCAGTGCTGATGCTTCTGGCTCGCAGCAGCCGGCAGGCATTTGCTCTTGAAGAGCAGTGGCCAAGCTGGCTGTTGAGGCCCAAGCAGATTTCCATAGCTTGGAGTTGAGGTCTCCATGACATTGGAAAGAGGGAGGGAGGGGAGACCAGGGTTTTAGGAGTGGTTTTTTTTTTTTACCTTTGAAGCCTTCTTTTATTTATTTATTTATTTACTCATCTATCTATCTATCTATCTATCTATCTATCTATCTATCTATCATCTATCTATTTATTTATTTAACTTTTAACATTCATTTTCACAAAATTTTGGGTTCCAAATTTTCTCCCCATTTGTCCCCTCCCCCCACCCCAAAACACTGAGCATTCTAATTGCCCCTATCACCAGTCTGCCCTCTCTTCTATCATCCCTCCCTTCCCTTGTCCCTGTCTTCTCTTTTGTCCTGTAGGGCCAGATAATTTCTATACCCCATTACCTGTATTTCTTATTTCCTAGTAGCAAGAACAGTATTCAAAAGTTGTTCCTAAAACTTTGAGTTCCAACTTCTCTTCATCCCTCCCTCCCCACGCCTTCCCTTTGGAAGGCAAGCAATTCAATATAGGCCATATCTGTGTAGTTTTGCAAATGACTTCCATAATAGTCATGTTGTGTAAGACTAACTATATTTCCCTCCATCCTATCCTGCCCCCCATTGCTTCTGTTCTCTCTTTGGATCCTGTCCCTCCCCAAGTGTTGACTTCAAATTGCTCCCTCCTCCCATTGCCCTCCCTTCCATCATCCCCCCCACCCTGCTTGTCCCCTTCACCCCCACTTTCCTGTATTGTAACATAAGTTTTCATACCAAAATGAGTGTGCATTTTATTCCTTCCTTTAATCGAATATGATGAGAGTAGACTTCATGTTTTTCTCTCACCTCCCCCCTTTTTCCCTCCACTAAAAAGTATTTTGCTTGCTTCTTTTATGAGAGATAATTTGCCCCATTCCATTTCTCCCTTTCTCCTCCCAATATATTTCTCTCTCACCCCTTAATTTCATTTTTTTAAGATATGATCCCATCCTGTTCAATTCACTCTGTGCTCTCTGTCTCTGTGTGTGTGTGTGTGTGCATGTGCGTGTGTGTGTGTGTGTGTGTGTGTGTGTGTGTGTATAATCCCACCCAGTACCCAGATACTGAAAAGTTTCAAGAGTTACAAATATTGTCTTTCCATATAGGAATGTAATCAGTTCAACTTTAGTAAGTCCCTTATGACTTCTCTTTGCTGTTACCTTTTCATGCTTCTCTTCATTCTTGTGTTTGAAAGTCAAATTTTCTTTTCAACTCTGGTCTTTTCATCAAGAATGCTTGAAAGTCCTCTGTTTCATTGAAAGACCATTTTTTTCCCCTGAAGTATTATAGTCAGTTTTGCTGTGTAGGTGATTCTTGGTTTTAGTCCTAGTTCCTTTGACTTCTGGAATATGATATTCCCTGCCCTTTGATCCCTTAATGTAGAAGCTGCTAGATCTTGTGTTATCCTGATTGTATTTCCACAATACTTGAATTGTTTCTTTCTAGCTGCTTGCAATATTTTCTCCTTGACCAGGGAACTCTGGAATTTGGCCACAATGTTCCTAGGAGTTTCTCTTTTTGGATCTCTTTCAGGCGGTGATCTGTGGATTCCCTGAATACTTATTTTGCCCTCTGGTTCTAGAATCTCAGGGTAGTTTTCCTTGATAATTTCATGAAAGATGATGTCTAGGCTCTTTTTTTGATTATGGCTTTCAGGTAGTCCTATAATTTTTAAATTGCCTCTCCTGGATCTATTTTCTAGGTCAGTTGTTTTTCCAATGAGATATTTCACATTATCTTCCATTTTTTCATTCTTTTGGTTTTGTTTTGTGATTTCTTGGTTTCTCATAAAGTCATTAGCCTCCATCAGTTCCATTCTAATTTTGAAAGAACTATTTTCTTCAGTGAGCTTTTGAACCTCCTTTTCCATTTGGCTAATTCTGCTTTTGAAAGCATTCTTCTCCTCATTGGCTTTTTGACCCTCTTTTGCCAGTTGAGTTAGCCTATTTTTCAAGGTGTTATTTTCTTCAGCCTTTTTTTGGGTCTCCTTTAGCAAGGTGTTGACCTGCTTTTCATGCTTTTCTTGCATCTCTCTCATTTCTCTTCCCAGTTTTTCCTCCACCTCTCTAACTTGATTTTCAAAATCCTTTTTGAGCTCTTCCATGGCCTGAGCCCATTGAATATTTATTCTGGATGTTTGGGATACAGAAGCCTTGACTTCTGTGTCTTTCCCTGATGGTAAGCCTTGTTCTTCCTCATCAGAAAGGATGGGAGGAGATCCCATCCAAGAAAGTAACCTTCTATGGTCTTATTTTTTTTCCCTTTTCTGGGCATTTTCCCAGCCAGTGACTTGACTTCTGAATGTCCTCTCCATACCCTCTTTGCCTCCAGATCTGGGCAGCCAGCTCTTGGGGTCTGAGATTCAAATGCTGCTCCCCAGCCTCAGGGCTTTTGGTGGGGGCAGGGCTGCTATTCAGTGTGAGATTCAGTTCAGGTGCTCAGGTGGGGGCAAGGCCACCTCAGGGGGCTCAGTTCCCTCAGGGGGTTTATGCAGATGTTTATTCAACAATGGATCGGAGCTCCTGCCTGTTTTGGGAGCCCTTGTCAGCTGCTGCCTCTGCTGCTGCCTCCTGAGGGGCCTGAGTTATGGAGACACCCCGCCGGGGTCCCCTCTCAGTGAGCCAAAAAGACTCTCACTGACCTTTGACGCTTGTGGGTGGAGGGACCTGTGCGGCTGCTGGAGATTCTGTCCCTGAAGTCTGCTGGGATCTGCTCCTCTTGGTGCTGCGTGGCCAAGGCAGGGCTGTGCTGTGCTCTGGGTCTGGTGCGCAACAGACCTTTGGTGTCTGTTTTCAGGTCTCTCTGGAACAGAAATCTCCTCCACTTCGTTGTTCTGTGGCTTCTGCTGCTCCAGAATTTGTTGGGAGTTCTTCTTTACAAGTATTTTATGGGCTGTGGGTTTGGAGCTAGCATATGTGTGTCTTTCTACTCCGCCATCTTGGCTCCTCCCCTACACAGTTCTTTAAAGACTATATTAACACAACTGACTTAGGTCACTAGTTTCTGAATCTAAGATACTGGCCTTGCATTTTCTTTTAATTCCTTTTTTGTGTTATATCTGCTGAGAAGCAAGCCAGCATGAAGCTGCTTTTACATTATAAGTTTGAATGGTTGGGATTTTATGTACTTTATACAGAATAGCTTCTTAATATATAGTTGTTGAATAAATAAGTTTTTAATAGGTATTTGCCTTGTTCACTTTGTTTCTTTCCTTTTTTTCAGATTACGTACTTCAGTCTGTGGTATTACAACAAGCAAAATCAGCGCCGGTGGGTAGATTTAGACAAGCCTTTGAAAAAGCAGTTAGACAAATATGCGTTGGAACCGACTGTCTACTTTGGGGTGGTGTTTTATGTGCCCACAGTTTCTCAACTTCAACAGGAAATTACCAGGTGAGAAGAGCATGTCTGATGGTTTCAGTTTTTCTTTTAAATAAATTGGTAGGATGGAAAACTAAAATTAAGATTGAACTTGAACACTAAAGGACCAAAATTTCATCCCAACACATCCAGCATATAGATAGAATGTTATAGGCAAATTCTATTAAGAGGCTATCTCAGTGCTGTGAGATATTAATTTTTCCTAGGCATAAAGGGAAGGAATGAATAAAAGAGAAATTGTGCTTTTTTGCTCTAGATTTGTCTCACTGAAAGAGGGATGCCAGTCATAATTTTTACATGAAGTAGAACTTTTTCTCTGTGCACTTTAATATGGTATGGAAATGGGGAGATTTTTCAAAATCTACACCCTTTGTCACCAAATTGGTTAAGCCCTGATTACTGTTTGCTCATTCCTCAGGTTAAAGCACGAAGGGGCTTCTTAGCTCTGGTTTCCATGGTGACTTTCTAGTTCTTGTAGGAGTTTTATGGACAAGGAAGGTTTTGCAAAAAGCTTGAATAGGTAAAGGAAACTTAGAGAGGAGAGGTATGAAGGAGTAAAGGAGGACTTGGAAAAGGACTACAGCAGGGATTATCAACCTTTTGCTATGGAGAAGAAAGATAAGAGCAAGGAAATATGTTGAGGGGTATAAGTCTTAAAGATTTTAAGTTTAAAATAAATTTGCAACATTAAATTTAAAAAAATGTAAAAAAAAGTATCTTCAGAATGAAAGAAAATTGTCAGAAGGGGAACACTAAAAAAATGAAGCATCTCAAACTATTATTGTAAAACATAACCTCCAATGTATGGTCCAGCTGAATTTAAACTTCTTAATTTAAAATAGATCTCTATTCTTTGTTTAGAAAAAAGTACATTTTTTTCAAGGGACATTTCTGTTACTGCAGTTTTCTGGTTTCGTAGTATGGATTGAAGGACAACATAAAACACACATGAGTGTACATGTACATGTTTATACAAACCACATATTCCATGCACATGTTAAATATAATATTACCTTTTGAATGTATGAATAAATATGCTGGTTGTTGTCCTTTGTTCTTGAAGAGGACCAAAATGACATCACCATGTTGGGGTCAAGGTACAGTGTATCCGACTGTGGCTGATCAGACCAGTAGGAGCTCCGAAGGCTCTGTCACAGGTCTGGTACAAATAGTCCACATGAACATTTGAAGTGTAGATATCTCTAAATATGCTCATCTCGTGTTTCTTTCAAGCTTTGCTTATAGAGCACAGTGCTTTCTTTCATGTTACCACATCATGTTGAACAGTCCTGTGCCATACAGATAGGTGTTCAATGTGTGATTATCACCAGGATAATATTTTTTATTTTCAAAGATACTTTGCACCAGCAATTTTGTTCTGGGGAGGCACCTTGAAATACAGGGTGTTCCAAAGGCTTAGTTCATTTTCAAGCTACTAGATTCCAGGACCTTTTGTCATTAAGACCTGACTTCATAGTCTTCCTCTGACACAACCAGCGGTGTGACTGTGGGTTCTGCTTTAAGCCTTAAGCAGCTCTACATGATTATAAATTACAGGTGGAAGAACTTCCCACACCAGGAATTCACACACAGAAGAAATTGCAGAACTTAATGATGTAAATTGGGCTGATGATTCTGCAGATTACTTTATATGAAGCAGTTATTTATTAAATTTTAGTTGGTTAGCTCTTTGGGGTGGGAGGAGATATGTCTTCGAAGTAGACAGAGTGCTTACAATCAACTTGACGTGTTCAATCTCCTATTTCTTGGCTGATAGTTTTGAACAGAAGGTGGTCCATTCTTTTGTGAGTCTAGTGGATATGAGGAGGTCTGCACAGTGATATAGCTGACTGAGAAAAAAATTTGTTATTTATGTATGTGGTCAACATAAAGATAATCACATGACCAAGGAGTGTTGTTTCTTTTTAAAAAATACTGTTTATCTAAAATAAACAATGATATCCCTTCACTTAAAAAAGGATTAATAACAAGAAGAAATTCAAAGAGTAACATTATTTTTAACATGCTAAATACAGCAGAACCTCATTATAACAATGTTTGCTATAGAGTGGAATTTCCATATTGAGGCTGGTTCATTAATCATACGCTAGAGGATTAGTTAATGACATATGAAAAGGAGGTATAGGAAGTTTCACTCTGAGAACATTGGAAAAATTTTGTGACAACTTTCCAGTATCATTTATAAGGAAGATGGAGATAAAGATGAGGTAGATTACTGAATAGTGAGAGGGAAGAGGACTAGGACCTAAAGAGCCCTGACCTTATCTGTGAGCAAGTATTGTAGAACTTCCCTGAGGATTCCCAAAATTACATACTGGTTGCTAGTTCCTGCAGGGCTATGTTCTAGAGGAGTTGCAGATTTTCTACAGAAGCTATTGCTATTGGATGCCCAATGAGATATTCCTGGAACTTGGGGCATATGTCAGTGAACCAGTTTGTTCATTTTTTCTTAAAGAATAACAAACAGTCCTAAACCCTCTTCTCCCCATGTTCATCCTATCCTCCCAGGCTTTTATAATCACTTTATCTAGGGTAACATTCTGTAGGGTGAATGGATGACTACTAAAACAACAAAATAATATGTGTTACCTTTAGTTTCTAATTGGAAAAACCCTGGCAATCATGAACTTTTTGACTAATCACTATTATGTTTCTGTGCCCCCTTTCAGATACAGTACTATGAATTCTTTCCTAATTATAACTATTTTATCAGTGACCACCAGAATCCCTTTGACTTCTTAAAAAAAATCTTTTATGAATTATATGAACTGATGCTGAGTGAAATGAGTTGAGACGAACCAGGAGAACATTATACACAGTAACAGCCACAGGGTGCAAGGACTGTTTTTGATAGACTTAGACCTTCACAGCAATGCAAGGACCTAAAACATTCCTAAAAGACTCTTGAGGCAAAGTGTCATCCATACCCAGAGAAAGAACTATGAGTTGGAATGCAGAATGAAGCAGAGTATTTTCTCTTGTGTTATGTTTTGTTTTGTTTTTTCTCATAGTTTCTCCCATTCATTTTAATTCTTCTATGCAATATGACTAATGTGAAAATGTGTTTAGTAAGTATGTATGTGTAGAACCTCCCCCAAAAAATCTTTTATTTTTTCCAATTACATGTAAAAACTATTTTAAACATTTATTTATATTTTTCAACATTTATTTTTATAAGATTTTGAGTTTCAAATTTTTTCTCACTCTCCTCCTGCTTCCCCAAGATGACGAGCAACCTGATGTAGGCTATACGTATACAGTGATATTAAACACATTTCCACATTAGTCATAACATTAGTTTTTAAAAATTTTGAATTCCCCTCCCCCTCTTCCTCCTTCTTTGAGAAGGCAAACAATTTGATATAGGTTAAACATGTACAATTTTGAACTTTCTTAGTAATAATACTATTTAACATTTATACAGCGTTTTAAGGTTTGCATATTCTTTATGTATAGTGTTTCATTTGATCCTCACAACAATAGAGATAGATGTTATTATTATCCTCATTTTACAGATGAGGTAACTAAAGCCCAGAGAGGTTAAATATCTTGCCCAAGGTTTGTTGTTCAGTTATTTCAGTTTTGTCTGAGTTTTTGTGACCTCATTTGGGCTTTTCTTGGCAAAGATCCTGGAGTGGTTTGCCATTTCCTTCTCCAGCTCATTTTACAGATGAGGAAACTGAGGCAAACAGGGTTAAGTGACTTGGTAAATGTCTCAGACACTTTTCTGAGTCTAGGTCCACTATGAGATTTAGCTGCCTTCAAGGCAGCTACTTACCTGTTCCCCTAGGTAGGGGTTATCCCTTGTGTTCTATACATTTCTGGTATTTGAATCCATTTGAAACCCAAATAGGCTTTACTTATTATTCTTTCCTTGTGCATTGGTATCTTTGATTTATTTTCTTTTCTCTTACTTTTGGTAGTTTCCATTCAACTAGTATATATTAAGTACCTTCTGTGTGTCAGGCAGTATGCTAGGTGCTGGGGTTATAGATATAAAAATCAACTAAAGTAGAGATGTCGGACATACTACATGCAGCACTCCCATGATGAACAGATTTAACATGCATTGTTGAGGAAGTTTTCCTCACAGAGAGCTCTCTATAACAATGAAATTACTCCTTCCTTCCTTCCTTCCTTCCTTCCTTCCTTCCTTCCTTCCTTCCTTCCTTCCTTCCTTCCCGCCCTAGTGTGCAAGATAGGTGCTAGTTGCTGGGGTCACAAAGACAGAAACAAAACTGGCCTTGCTCTCAAGGACTTTACTTCTCCTGGGGGAAGGGTGTTTGGTAAGATTGTTTTTATATGCATACGTAAATATGAGTATCTCTATAGATATGCATACATATACACATATAAATATGTTCACATATATGTTCATACACACCTGTGTGTAGCACAGTAGATAGAGTTCTGAACTTGGAGTCAGGAAGACCTGAATTCAAATCCGTTCATAGAAATGTACTAGCTGTGTTACCTTGGGCAAGTCAATTATCTACCTGTTTCCTTATCTGTAAAATGGGGACGATAATAGCATCTACTTGGAAAGGCTGTTGAGGATCAAATGAGATAATATTTGTAAAACATTTGCAAACCTTTAAGTGCTGTGTAGATGCTCACAATTATACATATATACATACACAGAAACACAAGAGAGGCAATATGGCATGGGGGGGGCGGGGTAGAGTTCTGGCCTTGGAGGCAAGAAGACCTAGACTGGTATCCCTCTTCAAACACTTTGTGACCCTGACTAATCTTTTTGAGCCTCAATTTTCATCACTAATGTACATGATAGTTTGAGTAGAATATTAACACTTAAAGGATTCATAATTGTTAAATAATGGAAGTTAATCATTTTATTTTTTTTTATTAGGTTTCAGCTTACATGCACTTTTTTCATGTTTTTTTCATATACTTCAATCCTCTGTATTCTTCAGTAGGCACCAAAATAAAATTTATATTTTTGTTGTTGTTCAGTCATTTTTCAGTTGTGTCCAACTCTTTGTGACCCACTTTGGGGTTTTCTTGGCAAAGGTCCTGGAGTGGTTTTCCATTTCCTTCTCCAGCTCATTTTACAGATGAGGAACTCAGGCAAATAGGGTTAAGTGATTTGTCCAGGATCATATAGCCAGTAAGTATCTGAGGACAGATTTGAACTCAGGAAGCATTTTAAAGTAATGTCTTTCAAACACAGATAACCTGTTGTTGAACTATCATGAAAAAGAGAACAAATAAGGGTATAGTGATGATAAAAATGAATAAAACATCTGAATAAAATATTTCAATTTAGGGTAATTTTTCTCTTTATACACACATATATTTTACTTTTCAAAGAATAATCATTTCAAAGGTGTAGTTCATATTTAGGAAATCCCTTACTTGAATACATGAAATTTATGAGTTCAGCTAGTAGTTGAAATAATGAGAGGTTTTCTTTTTTCCTTTTTAAATAGGTATCAGTATTATCTGCAACTGAAGAAAGATATATTGGAAGGAAATATTCCTTGCACATTAGAACAGGCAATTCAACTTGCTGGCTTAGCTGTACAAGGTAAGTAAGAAAAGTACATTAATAGAGGTGTTTTGAAGATGTGTTATAACTAACAATCCACTGGGAAGAACCATTTGCCCACTTGACTTATTCTTTCTACTTATAGTAGAATATCAATAGCTGAATGTTAACAAAGCTTTGTTCCTAGATCACAGAAACCTTGTTTGAAAATGACTATTTCAAATGTAAGAATTATGAATATTCAGTGGTCATCCTTTACTGATAAATACTGAACACTCTAAGGAAAGTGAAAGAGGTTAGCTGGAACAAATTTGGCAGCTAGGTGGTGAAGTGGATTGAGAGTTGGACCAGGTGTCAGCAACACTCAGTTCAAATCCAGGCTCAGACTCTTAGAAGCTGTGTGAACCTGCAGAAGTTACTTAACCCCTCTTTCTTCTAGTTTCTGCCCCAGGTCCTTCACCTGTAAAATGGAAATAATGATAATAGCACCTACCTCATAGGGTTACTGTCAGATTGAAGTGATATAATATATGTAAAGTGGTTTGCAAAGCTTAAAGCGCTATATAAATATATTTTTATTATTACTAATAATAAGTAAGTAGTTGTGAGAATAGAGATATTGAAAAGGACCCTAAATGAGTGTGTTAATCATTTTCCAGATGAAGTCATGACAGGGAGATCCAAGTAGGAAATCTGTGAATGATACAGTTTTATGTCTTAGATACCATGAATTACACTTCTTTATGTTTCAAGCCTCCAATCTGAGTCCACAGCTGCAAGCTGCCAGAGACCATGATGTGGAATTGGTTGGCATTCCATGAACATGCTTTCTGTATTTATCTTAGTTATTTTCTAATAGGAGACTTTGATCAAAGAATGTCAGTTTGGTTTTAAACTAGTGATTTTTTTTTCTTTTGGAATTGCAAAGCAGATAGGTAATTGACAAAATTTGCTTCGCATATGTGCAGGTTTAGTAACATTTTATCTAGATGGTTATATTGACCAAATTTGCCTTGCACGTGTGCAGCCTTAATAATATTTTGTCTACATCACCATACTTGAAATTACTTTGAAAATGATGGTAAATTATGTTGCTTTATAAGCTTAGTTGGTGCAGAATGAAGGAGCCCAGGTAAAATTACTCTTAAAGCTTATCTTTTAAAAACTTATTGTTGAACTACCATTAATTAAATTTTGAAAAAACAATTCTCTTTATGAAAAATCTTACTCTGGAAGCATATTGTCTTTACATAGTGTGTTAAACTTGTTTTGAAAAATCATAAGGGGAAAATAAGAGCACCTATTTCTCAGGGTCATTGTGAGGATTAAGTGAGATAGTATTTGTAAAGCAATTTACACAGTGCCTGGAACATAATAGGGACTGTATAAAAACTACTACTACTGCTGCTGATACTGATACTATTGCTGCTGCTATCCTTATTGATTTAGAGCTGGAAGGAACCATTGAGTGTATCAAGTGTAATTAGTTCATTCTACAGATAAGTAGGCTGAGTTCCCAGAGAAGTTAGATGACTTGTCTTTGTTCTCACAGGGGAATGACAAAGGCATACTTCAAGTCCAGGTCCTCTGACTCCAAATCCAGCATTCTTTCCATCCTATAAGTTAAAATATGTTAGTAAGTGAGTCTTTACCTTTATTTTTTTTCTTTTATAGCTGATTTTGGCGACTTTGATCAGTATGAATCCCAGGACTTTCTACAAAGATTTGCCTTGTTTCCTGTGGTAAGAACTTCATTTTAAATAGGATTTAAAAATGAATAAGATAAAAGGACCTGAATATGGTTCCCATACTTATAAAAAACAGATTGTTACAGTTGGAAAAGAATTTAGAGGTTATTTAGCCTAAGCTCTTTATTTTATAGGTGAGGCAATAGAGGTCCACTGAAAGGATGACATTTCCAACATGTAGTGGACTGATTAGAATTAAGCACTAAAAAAATGTGTTATCTGGCATGTGAAATGATATGCTATGTATTTGTAATCTATATATTCTTTCCCTAGTGAAGTCTTATACTCTACTTTGGTTTCTTAGACATAGGCCAGTATGCACACACTTAAAAGATCAATTTTGACAGATACAACATGGGTTTTGAATACCCTGGCAGTTAAGGAAGTAGTCACATAAATGCTGTTCTTTTTTGTTTCCTTAAGTGCACATAATCTTATGGTATTGGACATAAGGATCCCATAGTAAATATGTTTAAATAACTGGGGTGATACCTTGCATTGTGTTGATGAAATGAAAAGGGCTAGCAGGTTTCTTTTTATTCTTAGTAAAAAGGTCATAATCCTTATTCCAAACTTCTTTTGGTAAGTCCTATTGTCAGCTGTTTGGTAGTAAAGACTGCAGATGCTGGTGTTTGTTCTTTAACCATTTTAACCAGCTGGTTTAAATATCTTCTGTTTTGTTTTGTGTACAGGGTTGGTTACAGGATGAAAAAGTATTGGAAGAAGCAACGCAAAAAGTGGCTTTGCTACACCAAAAATACAGGTGAATGACATAGAATGCAATGATTTTTAAATGGTTATGCCTGTTTAAAATTTTAAAAGTGCATTGACATAAATAAATTCAGAACTTTAAAGGCAGTCTGGTTTTCTGATCCATGAATCAGATCTATAGTGTGTTATTAACTTACCTGTCTCCCTGTTTAACAGAAGTACAAATAGAGAATCCCTCCCCCCACCTCCGCTTCCCATTTACCTTCAGGGTATTCATTCTTGCGTTTTTGGAGGGAGTTGCACTAAATGACTTTCAGATATCATTGGAGTAATCATTACACACTGACTGGTTTAGTTATAAGGAAAAAACCAATTTGAATATGATATTTATATGACATTTTATGTGCATTTTCTCATCTTATTTGAACCTCACTACTGTCCTTTGTGGTAGATAGTAAAGGTAGGACAGGGTGTCCCAAAAGTTATAATGCAGTTTTTTAAAAAATAAGTTTTAATTGATATTTTCTCTTGATTATATCACCATAATATCCTGTGTAACTCTCCCCTACTCCTTCCCAGTGTATCATCCCATATGTCAAATAGTATTTTTTTAGAGAAAAAAAAAATTAGCAAATTGATCTATACATTGAAAAAGTCCTAAGACAAATGTAAAGTATAACACCTATGACCTCTCACCTCTATGAGAGGTAGGTTGAAGGAGTCTTTGCATACCTCTTCATTTGAGTCCTGTTTGATCTTCATAGTTTTGTTACATTTTTGTTACATTCTTTTTATTTAAATTGTTGTAGCCATTGTGTGTGTGTGTGTGTGTGTGTGTGTGTGTGTGTGTGTGTGTTCATTTATTTCTATTTTGGGGGCTCTATTTACTCTACTCTGCATCAGTTCATATAAATCCTTCCAGGCTTTTCTATTCATCACACACATCATTCCTTATAGCATAGTATTCTGTTACATTCATGTATCATAATTTATTTAGCCATTCCTTAATTGATGGGCATCTACTTTGTTTCCAATTTTTAGCTATCACAAAAAAGTGCTGCTATAAATATTTTGGAGTGTGTGGGGACTTTCTTCTCACTGATGGCTTCCTTGGGGTATGAGTCCAGTAATGGGGTTTCTGGTTCAAAAAGTATGAACATTTTAGTTTTATTGCAGTTGTAAATTTAATGGCTTAAAGCTTGGTGACTTTTAATAGACTTTTAGGCTATTAAAGCTTAAAACTGCATTAAGACTTTTGGGATGCCCTGTATTATCTGTTTTACAGATGAGGAGATTGAAGCAGAGACAAATTAGGTAATACGTACCAGAGATGGAATTTGAACTCTGGTTGTCCTGATTCCAAATCCATCTCTCTATGTTATACCATGTTGCCTTAAAAGGTCTCATCTAGCCAAAGTCAGCACCTTTTCTAAACAATTAAGTAGCTGTATGTAATTTCAAATAGCCACTATTTGCCTTGTCCATATTACTGCTTAGTAGGGTATGTGATGTAAAAGTCTACATTATTGCTTTACTTTTTGAGGGCTTATAGAAACCTTTGACATTTTTTATGCTAGTGCCATAGGTACCACTTGAGAAATGGCAGTCAAGACCGATATGTTACCTGTGGTCTCAGTCTTACATTACAGAGGCAAAGAGTGTTATTATTCCCTTGCTCCAGTCTCTCCTATATGCCTTCAAAACTGGTTTCCCCACATCAGTTTCCTGCTCATGGACCTTCAATAATTTCTTGTTTCCTGTAGGAAGAAGTCTGCACTCTAAGTGTGCTTTCTGTTTCTTAATGTGGGCCCAATGCACCATTCCGGTTTCATGCCTGCTAATCCAGCAAATTGGTGTACTTCCATAAACATATTTTATACTTTTCTGCTTTAGTTTCTGCCTTCCTTACCTAGGGTGATGGCATCCCTTCACTGTTCATTTAAAACTCACTCATTCTTTAAGGCCCAACTCAAATCCAACTTCCCCTAGTACTATCCAAGCTAGAATTGTTGTTTTCCCCTCTATCTCTCTGTCTCTCTATCTCTTTCTGTCTGACTGTCTCTGTTTGACTCTGCCTCTGTCTCTGACTGTTTTTGACTCTCACTTCATCTCTTTCTGACTCTATATCTGACTCTTTCTCCCTCTCTCTGCCTCTTTCACTCTGCCTTTCTCTGTCTTTCCCTCCCTCCCATTCTGTCTTTTTTACTTTGTCTTTCTTTCTCCTATCCTAACTCTCTCTCACTCCCTTCCTCTCTTTTTCTCACCTCCCTCTTTCTGTCTCTCTCTCTGCTTGCTCTCTTTCTATTTATTTTTCTTTCCTCTTTCTTCACACACTCAATCCACAATACTGATTATAGACTGTCTAGTATTTTTAGGTATATTTTCATGTGCATAATTCTTTTCCCACTACTAGATTGCAAGCTCATTGAGGGCAACTGTCTTCTGTCATATTTCTTTCTTTCCTTCAAAGCCCCTAGAAAAAGTAACTTGCACATAGAAGGGTCTCAAAAAGTAACTGTTGATTTTTTGAGATACTCAAGGGGGGTTTGGATACTTTGTAATGACTTTAATTTAATGAGTGATCTTTTAAACTGACCTTTTTTATTTTCTCTTTTTGTTGTAGAGGGCTTACCCCACCTGATGCTGAAATGCTATATATGCAAGAGGTAGAGAGGATGGATGGTTATGGGGAAGAGAGCTATCCTGCTAAGGTATGCAGGGATATTAACTGTTTCACAAAAATTGATATTGGGTTTGGGATAAAATGTAAACCTCTTCATTTGGCATTTAAATACTTAGATAATCTGGCCCAAAGCCATCTTTCCAGGCTTATTTCATGTAACTTTGCTTTATGAACTCAGTTCAGCCAAAGTGCATTCCTGGTTATTCTCTGAACCTATCAAACCACCTCCCTCCTCTGCATAGAAACAGTCATGCCTGGACTGCTCTCTTTCCTCATCTCTCAGAATTCTTGTCCTGCTTTCTTCCTGCAAAGCTAACCTCAGGTACCACTTCCTGTGGGGAGCCTTCCCTAATCCCTACCCTTTCCTGAAAATTGTTAGTGTTTTCATTCTCTTCATTGCCAACTGATTTTGTATTTTAGTTATTGTCACCCTAAGTGAGTACCTGCAAAAACTTTGGCCTAAAGGGCCCAAGGTCTCCCAGTGCATCCTAGGTCATCTCCAGTCATCTTGATGAATATCTGGTCACTGGATTCAGATGGCTCTGGAGAACAAGTGAGGCTGTTGACCTTGCACAGCTCTCCTTCACTCAAAGTCAAGTGCAAGTCATGTCATCATTTCTCTGATGGCATGGTCTTCTTCAGCAATGAAGGACAAACATAAGCCTATTGTGAAGGAAGCAGTGTGACAAAGTGGGCAGAGAGCTGACCTTAGAATAAGGCAGACCTTAGCTCAAATTCTGCCTCTGACCTATACTGACCCAGAGATTCTGGTCAAGTCTTTCTCCATGTCCTGGCAGCATAGTGGACACCAAAGGTGGAAAGAGCCCTGAAAGGGGCTTGGCAGCCATCACACCAGAGGTACTGGTCCTCCTTGAACACACCCTACACCCCAACACCACACCATCCATATGTAGAACCGTTGGTTACAACAAATGGAGAAGTTTTTAATGCTGTGGATAAATTCACTTACCTTGTTAGTGTACTTTCCAGGGATGTACATGTTGACAGTGAGGTTGACACACTCATTGCCAGAGCTAGCTCAGTGTTTGGGAGGCTCTGAAGAAAAGTTTGGGAGAAAAGAGGTATTAGACTGACTACCAAACTGAAGGTCTACAGAGCCATTGTGCTAACTTCATTGTTGTATGCCTGTGAAACATGGACAGTATACCAGCTCCTTGCCAGGAAACTGAATTGCTTCGATTTGAACTGTCTTAGGAAGATTCTGAAAATTACCTGGCAGGATGAGGTACCAGACATTGAAGTCCTTGCTCTAACTAAACTGCCAAGCATTCAAACTATGCTTCAGAGAGTGCAACTCTGATGGGCTGGCCACATTGTTTGAATGCGGAATGTGTGCTTGCCAAAAAGACTATTTTATGGAGAACTCACATGGGGCAGGTGATCACATAGTGGTCAGAAGAAGTGATATAAGGACACTCTTAAGGTCTCTTTGAAGAACTTTGGATTTGATTGTGCGACAGGGGAGATACTGGCACAGGACCACTCAGCATGGAATGCCCACATCAGAAAAGGTGCTGTGCTCTATGAGCAAAACAGATTTGAAACAGCACAAAGGAAATGTAGGATGCGTAAATTTGGAGTATCCACTCCAGATGTTCACATGGATTTCCTGTGTCCAAGATGTGGTAGAGCATTCTGAGCTCATGTTGGTCTGACCAGCCAATCAGACACATTGAAACTTCACTTTATCATGGTGATGTCATTTTGGTCCTCTTTGAGGATGAAGGACAACAACCACCACCCTGGAAGCTATCTCTAAGACAGTTAGTCTTAGATTGTCTTAGGGCAGTTGCTGAACCACATTGGAGAAAAGGAGTTCCTTGTTGGCATTCCTTAGGCCAGTGATTTTGAAGTTCCAAACTACAACAAAAACAGCCTTATTTTTGTTCTTGTTACATCTAAGTTCCTTGAGGTCAGGGATTATTTTGTCTGACATTTAGTAAATACTTAATAAATACTTGCTGACTGATTAGTTGATGAAGTCACATAGTAGAAGACAAGCTTCATTTTTTACTTTTTGTGTTGATTTATGGAATAATTGAAGAAAAATTCCATTATAGTTCATATTTATGTAATACTTTGCTGATTTGGAAAAAAAATTATTCTTAACACCTCTGTGAGGTAGATAGTATGTCTTGTTATCTATATTTCTGGATCAGAAGACTGAGTCATAGAGTGGGTTAGTGACTTGCCCCCAGGGTTAGATGGTTAGTTAACATAAGAACCAGACAGCTGAGAAGCAAATCTAAATCTTCTGAGTCTAACCTTACTACTTTTTCCAGTCACATACTGAATTTGTGTTCTTTGTGTTTAAAAATAAGTGCATATATCTGAAAACTTAATCAAGGAACTCAGTTAAAAGGCTTTATTAAATTATACTGATTTTACATACCACTTGCAAATGTTAGTGGCAGGAGAGTTATCTTCACTAACTCTGGGGTAGCCATACTTTTTAACTTTACACCTTTAAACATGTTCTTTAGCAGGAAAATAAAAATAGCCATTTAAGACTTAAAAAACCCATCTATACTTATATACATGTATGTGTGTATACGTATACACATATTTGTGATTAAATGAATGTGTATAACTCTTTAACAGTTTGTTTTAAGTTATCAAGTTATTAAGCTAATTGCTGCTTTTCTGATGTATTTGCTTACTGAGAGTATTTTATTTTGAGGCTGCTATCATTTCTACTTTCTTATTTCAGGATAGCCAGGGAAGTGACATCTGTATTGGAGCCTGTCTTGATGGCATCTTTGTGAAACATAAAAATGGAAGACCTCCTGTTATATTTAGGTATTATTCTTAAATCTTCTTCTTTAAATTTAAACAATATTAAGATTTGTGTTTTGTGTATTTCTTGTGATTTTTGTATTATCTTCTTATAATTCCTGTGGCAAAGCTTTCTCAAGGTAAGAGGGAATTGTGTCTTCTCTAAAATGAAATGCTTTCTGATTGTAGTCGTTCTTTTGATGAACCATGTGGAATATAGACCTCCAAAATAAATGTGTAGGTAGTACTATTTAGTAGTAATAATGTGATGACACTCTAAATTCCTGCTGCCATGTTTCACCTGCTCCAGAATAGAAAAGAAGAAGGGTGATGAGAAATACCTCTTCCTTCACACTCTTGATTTGATGGCCAATTGTTTCAGTGACACCACCTTCTTCACTCTGGAATCCTTCATTTCTTTGACCTTTTGTCTGTTTGTAATGGTGATTTAAATGGGAAGATCTTTCCCATTCATAAATAGACCCATGTGAACTGCTTAAATCACTTGGAAGCCTAAGTCACATGTGGTGGGAGGAGCTTGCTGAATGGGTGGAATAGGAAGAATGGAGCAGAGCTGAGAGGAAGTTGGTGAGAGCAGTTAGGATGGAAGAGATAGAGGACTCAGGCAGGCACAACTAGTGTTGTGTTTGCTTGTGGGAAGGCTCTGACAAGAGAGGAGAAGAAGGCTTGGGAATGGCGTTGTCCTCTGCAGTGCTAATGTGTATTGACTTCTTGGTTACTATAATGGATTTGGCTTTCTGGTGTCTGAATAAATGTTTTTCTTCTGCCTTCTATATGGAGAATCTGCTATACTTTGTTTCAGAACTACGCCATCATACTCAGAGTTGCCCTTGATGCTGTGAATATTGCTGGGGCAATCACTGTTCTGGCCCTGCTAACCCCTGGTCTTGGATAACTCCCATTAATCCCCTTTTCTATACCTTTTCTGGAATCATCATGGCTGTTGGAAGAAATAACATCAGATTGTTTGCATCTACTTTATGCTCTCTAATTTCAACAGGGATTTCATGTATTGCAAATCTTTTATTCATCTCTTATTTGTTCTCTAACATATTATTCATAGTAATTCTTCTAAATGTTCTTCTCTTTCCTCTGGCCTCCCCCCTCCATCCTTTTCCAGATACCTTTCCCAGTCCCCCCTATAGTTGCTTATACTCTCTTCCTGCCTCAAGTAATAATGTATAAATGTGTTTACCTGCTATATCACTTCAATAGAATATAAGTTTTTTGAGAGCAGAAACAATTTCCTATTTTGTTTTTCTGCCCCTAGAGACTAGTGCAGTGCTTTACACATAGTCGGCACTTAATAAGTGTATGTTTAATTAGTTGGAATTTAACCACTGATTTCAACTCCTACTTTTCTGAGGAAACAAAAAGGCCATGTGAAGTGATACTCATCTTCCATTTTCTATACTTCCAAAACTTTTCTGTTGCTTCATGTATTCCATGCTCCTTTTCTCCATTCTCAGAAAATAGAGTGGCCTTTTGCCATGTTAAGCCTAATACTGTTAAATCTATGATCTCTATTTCATCTCTTTCTTTCTCCTCCAGAACCTTGGTCCATCAATCACTCCTCTGTCTTCGCTGAAAAACTTCCATGAATAAGAGTATACTTGCTGCTTGTATTTCTCAAAGGTCTTTCATTTTTCAAACCTCTGAATCTAGTTTTTGTTCTTATTTCTCTACTGAAAATGCTTTATCAAGGCCTTGAAGACTCATTATTTTGAACAACAAAGTTTTGGGGGGGGGGGCCCTAACTGCAAAGTAGAAGCACTACGCACTAGTGGTTTCTCTATTGCCATATCCAATTGGGTTCATCTCAGTTCTCTTTAGACTTCTGAAAAATTTGGCAATAAATATATTACTTTTTGTTATATGGTCATTTCTATGCACATTTTAGTTATCATTCATTTTGACCTCTGTAGTTTATAGCACTGTTGGCCAACCCTCATTTTTTAAAAAAGGACATTTTATTGATATCTTTTGATTTTATATCACTTATATTTATCAATGTATTTTTCTACACGTTTTGAGGTTCTTCTTTTATTTTCTGTGACATTGATCTCTTCTGTATCTTCTCCCTTCTTTCTTTGACTTTTTCTTCTCTCTTTTATTAGTTCCTTTTCTTCCCCAAGCCTCTGGAGATGAATTCCCCTAAGGCTCTATCCTTATCATTCCCTGATTTCATTCTGCCTTCTGCCTCTACATGTATACATGGGCATTCCCAGTGACTAAATGGAGGCTTTCATGTCTCTACTTGTTGAATTCCTTCTATTCCTTTAAGATACCAGTCAGGTAAAATCTCAATATGGGAAATAACCTTTGTGAAAATATGGAGGTGGCAATTGAATTTAAGAAAGCTGCATCAACATAATCAGGCATCTTCAACATAATCAGGCATCTTGATTCCACATATGTCCTCCGGAAAAAAAACCAAACAAACTAAACATTGCACCAGACTGAAAAATGATCAAGAAATCCAAGGAGAAAATATAGCAGGTGATTTATTGCACCCTTGAACTGCATAAAAATCCAGCTTATAGGCCGTAGGAAAGGGGACTGTTGGATAGGCCGTTATCAGATAGTAACTTCCAAAAATGACCAGAAACTAGCCAGAGACATGATTAGCTTGCTACTCTATATCTTGAGGCAACAAGAGTGGCAGGTTTCCCTGAGAAATCTCAGGGGTTGTCAGAAACCTAGAACTGGTACCCTAGAAGTGACTAGGTGGGGCAGCAACTAGTGAGGTTGTGGCTGTGCTCAGGCGGGTACCCTCCCTTCTTTCAGGACTCCTAGGTTCCTAGCATTCTGTCCTGAGATGCCATGGAAGGCCTTGAAGACTCATTATTTTGAACAACAAAGTTTTAGTGGGGGGGTGGGGGGCCTAACTGCAAAGTAGAAGTTAGCAGAGAAACTTAGATCACTTTAGTTCACACTGGCTAGGGCTAAAGAGCTTACCCAAAAGTCCTGAAGGGGGTGGAAATTGGCCACAAAACCCCTATTGATGAACTAATGGAGAGATGAATAAATTGAAGAAGACATAGACAATGATAAAGAATAATGATAGTTCCAGACATACCCCCAAATCCAGCCTAGAAGAAGACAGTAAGTCTACAACATCTACACACTTAAAGGGAGCATTGATTTTCCACAAACACTATATGGATAGGTAGAAGAAATAGAGCAAGAGATAAAATGATGAAATAAGAGCTCTGGAGGAAAGAATTGGAAGGAGAACAGAGAATGGTAGACTTTACTCACGTAACAGCCTCCCTGAAAATTAAAATAGATGAAACAGAAATCATTGACTCCACAAGACAGTAAACACTATTAGAACAAAATCAAAAGATTGAAAAGTCAAGTAATGATCAGATGTCAAAAACCATTGATCTGGAAAACAGGTCAGGTAGAATTAACTTAAGAATCATAGGTCTCCCTGAAAACCAAGGTCAAAACAAAACCTGGACACTGTTCGAAGAATCTGTAAGTGAAAATTGCTCAGATTTATTAGAAGCATAGGGTAAAGTGAAGACAGAAAGAATTTGCTGATCATATCCTGAAAGAAACCCCAAAAGTCCAAAGAGTGTCATATCCCAAATCCAGAGGTTCCAGGTCAAAATAAAAATACTGCAATGAGAAAGGAGTTCAGGTATCAAGAAACTACAGTCAGGATCAAATAAGATCTGGCAGTTTCTGCTATCAATGAAAGGATATCTTAGAATGCAGTATTCTAAAAGGCAAAATAATGTATCAAATAAAGGTAATCATAAAGAAAAGTAAGTAAATAGATAAAAATTAAAAGTGACCTTTAATGGAATAGAAGACCTTCAGGCATTCCAGATGAAAAGACCAGAGTTCAGAAGGAAGTATGATATACAAAAAAAAGCATCAAGAGAACTCTAGAAAGGCAAATTTATTCCAACAGTTGGAAGGGGTTGTACATTGGTGAAGGCAACACTAGCCATGAAACTAAAAGATGTTTGCTCCTTAGAAGGAAAACTGTGACAAATCTGGACAGCATACTAAAAAGCAGACGTCACCTTGCTAACAAAGGTCTGTATAGTCAAAGCTGTGGTTTTTCCAGTAGTAATGTATGACTGTGAGACTTGGGTTGTAAGGAAAGCTGAGTGCTTTTGAGTTGTGGTGTCAGAGAAGATGTTTGAGAGTTCCTTAGATAACCAGAAGATCAAATCACTCAATACTTAATAAATTAATTCAGGCTATTCATTGGAAGATCAAATACTAAAGCTGAAGCTTAAATGCTTTGGTCACATAAGGAGAAAATAGGACTCCATTGGAAAAAATTGGAAAAGCCCCTAGTGTTGGGAAAGACTGAAGGCAAAAGGAGAATGGGACAGCGGAGGATGAGATGGATAGATAATATCATGGAAACAATGAACATGAACTTGGACAGACACTGAGAGATAATGGGACATAGATGGCTTGGAATAGCTTGAAATGGAAGATAGATAGTGGAAGATAACGGCTTGCTGTGGTCTATGGGGTCATGAGGAGTTGGACACGATTGAATGACTCAACAACCCTTGAAGTTACTCCCTAGTTATACTTGATCTTGTGGGGTGGGGTTACTAAAGAGTAGAAGCTGATTCCAGGGTTCAAGGTTCAGTGTTTTCCTAAAACATAGTTCATGAGGTGTTCCTCTCCCTCTTTCTGTTAATATTCAGTCTGTTGGGCAGCTAGGTGGTGCAGTAGATAGAGCACCAGTGCAGGAGTCAGGAGGCCCTGAGTTTAAATATCACCTCAGACACTTCATACTCACTAGGTATGTGACCTTGGGCATGTCACTTAACTCCAATTGCCTCATCCTAGGCCTCATCCTAGGTCATTTCCAGATGGCTCTGGAGGAGAAGTGAGGCTGGTGACCCGCACAGCTCTCCTTCACTCAAAACAAAGTCAAGTGCAAGTCATGTCATTATTTCTCTGATGGCATGGTCTTCTTCGGCAGTGAAGACGAATACACACGCTAACATTCTTATGGGGGAGAAGCAAAAGCCCTGGGTTTGAGAATTTTAAGAAGAGAAAGAGAAGAGTCTAAAAATTTTTTTAGTATAGAAGGGAGGAAGAATGGAGTGGATCCTATTATAGTTGGGTTGTGTGAGAAGAAGAGCATATGAACATGGAGGGAAAAGCTGGGGGACCAGGCAGTAGATAAAACACGTTCATTGGAGTCCTATAAAGAAGGGTTGAACACACATCATGCTAATATGCACACCCACACCCAAAAGAGATTAATACTTATCAGGCAGACAGATGGGAATAAGGAAGAAGTTAAGAGGGAGAATAATACTGCCGGGCAAATAGGGAAAGCAAAACAAACTTCCTGATTCTGGCGGGGAGCTTAAATGGGAAACAAAGAAAAGCAAAGAGCTAGACTCTAAGCGGAATGGGGGTGCCCATCTGTTGTTGAATAGTTGAACAAAATGTGAACTCTATGGAATGTTATTGGACCATCAGAAATGATGAAGGACAATTTTGGAAATGCTAGGAAGCATGAACTGTCAGAATGAAGTGAGCAGATCCAACAGAACATTTTCTATAAGAATAATAACATTGCAAAGAAAAATAACTTTGACTTAACTCTAGTCAAAGCCATGAATAATTGTGTCTGTAGAGTAGCTATGATGAAGCGTGTTACCTACCTTCTGACAGAGGCATGATGCAGAAAGAGACACATTTTTGGAGACGGGTGGATCTGTTTTGCTTCAGTATGCATATTAGTTCTAAGGATTTTTTTCCTTTCTTTTTAATTCGGGTGGGAGGTGGGGGAGGAGAATAGGTTAGTAATAGTGCTAATATCTCCTGTCCTTTTAGTCACACTTTATCCTAGTTGCCAGTTGTTTAGGTTTATGACCCTTTTCCTCTACTAGATTATAAACTTCCTTATGGTAGGCACTCATTTGTTTTCGCAGTGCATGTCACAAGACCTTGTTTATAACAGGTACTAGTGGTATAATGGAAATTTGAAAAAAAATAATTTGTAGTCAAAGGACCTGAGTTGAAATATGGCTCTGCTATGAGACTTGGGACAAATTATTGTTCTTCTCTGGACCTCAGTTTTTCCCTCAGTTAAGTGAAAGGAGAGCTTAGAGAACATCTAATGTCCATCTTTTTTCATATATAGTTAAGCTCAGATTTGCAGAGTAGGTGACTATGGGCTGCACCCTGAGTTCCACTCCTCTTTGGAAGACATTAGTCCATTCCTTCCAACATTTTCTGATGGGTTCAGAATAGTCTTGCATTATTCAAATTTTCTTTACTTTGTTTTTGAAGGTCTTTCTCCTGATCACTACTGGAATTCATTGTTGCTGAAACAAATGGTTCAGTTTAACTACTCTGTTTTGGGGGGAGGTTGTAGCTTTTTTTTTTCTGGAGGTTATCTGTGAATTCTTCACTGTTATAATTATATAGTATTCAGTTTTTCATTGTCCTTGTGTATGTGGTTTCCTTGGTTCTGTTTACTTTATTCTGTCTTTTTAACTTCTTATGGTATAATGCTATTTCTTTAGAATTATGTACCACAATGCATTTGGTCATCCCCAGTTAGTGAGCATCTCCTTCATTTTAAGTTTTTGATACCATAAAAAATCCTGCTATGAATATTCGGTGTATGTAGGACCCTAATTTCTGTCTTTGACAGTAGTTAGATAGTTAGTTGATAGTGGTTACATCTCTGAGTCACAGGGCATGGATATTTTAGTTACTTTTTTGGTTGCTTTGTAAAAAAAAATTCCTTAATAATTTCTGTTTTCACATCACCTAGATTTTCCCCTATTCTGCCTCCCCTCTCCCTTTCACAGAAAGCCATGCTTTAAAACAAAAAAAAATTTTTAAGAAAAAGAAAGAGGGAAAAAAGGTTAGCAAAAAAACCCACCCCACAAAATCCTGTGACAATGTTGTGCACCCATGGATTCCTGAGTTCTGCAAAGGAATAGGCATAAGTGTTTGCAAAGAGATGGCAGAGAGAAGAAGAGTGTTCTCTCATAATCTCTCTTTTGGGTCCAAGCTTGTTCTTTTTAATGCTGCAATAGTCTTTATTTTTATTGTTGTGTGATGATTGTTCTTTCCATTTATATTATTGTTATCATTGGGTATGTTATTTTCTTGGCTCAGTTCATGCCTTTCCATGTTTCCATGTATCCATTATGTTCATCTTTTCCAATAGCATAGTAATTTTTCATTACATTCCTGTACTGTGATTTGTTTAGCTATTTACCAGTCAATGGGAATCTACTTTGTTTTGTTTTTTCTGCCACAAAAGTGCTACCATAGATATTTGGTGTACATGGAGCCTTTCTTTTTGCCAATGGCCCTCAATGAAGTACATAATTATCAATGGCCTTTGATGCTGGGTCAAAGGGTAAGAATATTTTAGTCACTTTATTTACATAACTCTAAATTAATTTCTAGAATAATCATCCTAATTCACAGCTCTACCAGTAATGCATTAGTGTACCTTTCCATAACCTCTCCAGCATTGTCTAGTCACTTTTTTTAGCATAATTCCAAATTATAATTGAGAAAGACTAGACGATTCTACAAGTCCATTAACACTGTATTAATTTTCCTCTCCTCAAAATCTTCAACATTGATTATTTGTATTTTTGTCATCTTAGACAATTTGCTAGATGTAAAATCAAGATTTAGTTGTTTTGATTTACATTTCTCTTAATGATTTGGAACAACCTTTTATTTGGTTGCTGTCCTTAATTCTTTGAGTATGGTTTGTGCACATTGTTTTACTACTTATTCACTGGAGAATGACTCTTAATGTAATATATTTGCATTATTTTCCTAGATATCTTGAACAACAGGCCCTTATCAGGGATCTTTAATACAAAAACTAACTTTCCCCTCTCCTCCAGTTGATGGCTTCTCTTCTCTCCTAGTGGCATGAATTTTATTCACATAAAAACATGTCATTTCATATAAATAAAGTATTTTATGTTTTTTAATCTCTTCTATCCATTGTTCAAATAATAGTTCTCCCTCTGGCCATGGCTGTGAAAAAATATTTTTACCACCATTTGCTAGTTGTATTCCATCTCTGGCAGATGCTTGCCATTTCTGTATTTTACGTAGTGATCTCACCATTAATCCAAATCTCATTCTCAAATTGTCATATTTTTTTAGGGGAGGAGGAGTAGAAGACAGCAGTTAACCCCCCACACAACTTTCCTGCTCTTCCCAAACTGCTAATGTCTTGTTCTTTTAAATTACTTCCACATAATCTGTATATATTTTATATGTACCTCAATATTTATATATTGTATCCCCCATTAAAATGTGTGTATGTTCCTGAGAGCAGGGACCGTGGTTTTATGTAATTTTTTCGAATCCCCAGTGTTAGTATCATGCCTTGTAGTAAGCATTTATAAAAGCATCTTGACACTATCACATGCAGTTTGTTTTTATATATATATGTATATAGATATGTATATATATATATATGTGTTTGTGTGTGTACACACAGATGCATAGATATACCCACACATATTTACACACACACACACACACACACGCACATAGTATTAGTTTCAAAACTGTCCTGCTTCTCAGACACTATTATCTTAAGTAACGGTTAATTTTCTACATCTCACTTTCTTTTCTGAAGCCCTTGCCTTTAACAATAACAATGAAAATACTACCTGTGCCCCTAAGGTCTTTGGTTTTTTGCCCAAGACTTTGTAATTGTTGGCAATGCCTTCCGGGAGTTCCCTCATGTAGTATCATTTGTGCCCACTTGGATCACCTAAGGTAGATAGTAGTCATATATATATGATGAGAGTAGACCTCTCTGTCTACATCTATATATAACTGCCCTCAGTAATAATCAGTAAGTGTCATTTGCCAATGCTGTTCTCTTATTCTGACCCTTACTGGATGGATATTTGATAGCACTTGTGGGTCTATGTGATTAGTATAGAGCACATAAGCATCTACTTAAATTTTTTAAGTTAAAGTTTACTTTTTTAATGAAGAAAAATTGATTTTTCTTTGCCTCCCACATGCCCTAAAGAAAGACATAAATACCACATTTCCATGTGTGTGTGTGTGTGTGTGCATGTGTGCATGTGTATGCGCACTCACATTTTGTTCTGTACCTGTCTGGCAGAAAGTGAGGAGTATGCTTCATAATTAGTATTCTGCAGTCACGGTAGCTCATTGTCTTGATCAGAGTTCTTAAGGCTTTCAAGATTGATTGTCTTTATGATGTCGCTTGTATTGTATAAATTGTTTTCTTTGCTTCACCCTGTATCATTTCATGCAAGTTTTCTCAAATTTCCCTGAAACCATCCTTTTCATCATTTCTTATGGCTCAGTAGTATTTCATTGCATTCATATACCATAATTTGTTTTTGCCATCCCCCAATTGATGAGCATTGCCTGAAATTCTAGTTCTTTGCTATTACAAAAATGATTGCTATAAACGTTTTTACATATAAAAATCCTTCTCCTCTTTCTTTGATTTCTTTGGCATGTGGCTCTAATACTGGTATTGCTGGGTCAGAGGTTATATGCAACTGACAAATAACATTTTGGACTGAACTCCAAATAACTTTCCAGAATAGCTGGACCATTTACAGCTCTACAAAAAATGCATTAAGGTTTCTGGGTTCCTATCTTTCAGCAACCCCTCCAACATTTGTCATTTTCATTTTTCGTGAACTTTATCAGTCTGGTGAGCATGAGGTGAAACCTTGGGAATGTTTTAAAGCTAAATGTCTTTGGGTGTCCAGCTACCTTCACTTTGGGCAGATCCTCATACTTGTTTCTTAGCTCCAAGTATTAATTATTCTCCCTTCTTTTCTCTGTGACGTTCTGATCACCTGACACAGGTTCTTCTCTGCCTCTTCAAATCTTATTCATTGGTTGACACTGAAACCCTTCCAATAGCTATAAAGGAACATTTCATTCTCCCTGATAACCTGGAGTGTGGAGAAGGTCATTCTTTGAGCCATTTTGCTTTCTTTTCTAGTAGGAAAAACTGTATACAATTTGAACCTAGGTAGCAGTCTCTTGGCTCTGTTGGAAATACAGACATTACTACACTTTGCAGGTTATGATAAAATCATTCTTGTTCTTTGTACTTGCTGGGAGTGGGATCCTGTTTCAATGTCCTTATTATTTTCTTATTTGGAGAATTACTAATTAATTTATGTCCAACTTTGTACCTACCTCATGAAACTTATCATTTTCAGTCTCTCATTATAATAATTTGTAGGCTAGTATTATCTCCCCAAGACTTTAATGCTTCTTGAGGGCATTTACTATGTGTTGTCTTCAGCTTTGTATATTGCATAGGTTTTAGCATTTGATATTGTAAGATTTGTATCATGATTCTTGTTCATAAAAGTGTTCAATATAAGTTGAATGAATAAATATGAATCAAAGCTTTACTTTAAAAATGTAATTAATGAATTCTTGAGGCAGGTTGGTCTAGTGGATAGAGAGCTGGTCTTGAAACAAGAAAGACTTGGTTGAAGTCCCATCTTTGACAAATACTGTCTGTATGTAACCCTGAGCAAGTGAATTGATGCTCCCAATGTCTCCTGGCAACTCTCAAAGACTCTTAAATTGAAGAGAAAGTGTTGGTCAATATTGGTAGAAAGAATTTTCTTACTGGAAATTTCTTATACCAATGAAATGACAGGTTTGATAAAGAAAAAAGATCATAAATAAACTCAAAATTTCCCTGTTAAGATTTTATGAAGTTATAAATTTAGTGTTATTCTCTTTCTTTAGGTGGCATGACATTGCTAATATGTCACACAATAAATCCTTCTTTGCCTTAGAACTGGCAAATAAAGAGGAGACCATCCAATTTCAAACTGTGAGTATTAGTGATCTCCACAGAACATTTTTAAACCATGCATTTGGAGTTTTGGTGGCTTTAAAATTGTACCTTGATAAATAAATTTGATTTTGATATGAAGCTCTAGGGGAAGAGTAGAAAAGAAGAGTTGAATAGTTTATCAATAATATTTTTTCTAATAGTTGTTAGGCTCTTTCTTGAATAAAGTGAAGTCATCAAATATTTATTAAATACTTAATAAGTGCCAGGCACTGTGCTAAGTGCTGGGAACACAAAAACAAGTAATAAGAAAGACCGCTTCTACCCTCAAGGAGTTTACCTGCTCATGGGAAGTAAAGAAAGTGGCGAAAGACACCCTGTGAGTCATAAGTGGAGTGAAGGAGTGCTCATGACTGCCTTGGGCACTTTCCTTAAAATGTATTTACATGGGGCCTCTTATTCAAGCATTATGTTGAAAACCTTTTGTGTGTGTGTATGTGTGTGTGTGTGATTATTGGGCAAGTGTCTAATGTGGCATCTTCACCAGAGGCTGTAACTTACTCTACCATTTTTCCATTTCAGAAACATTTTGGGTTGTCAAGTAGATAACTACTACTTAATAAGAAGTCTCTTAGGCTATCTGTAGTGTGTACTTTTGCCAGTTTGCATCCCTACAAGATGCCTTTTACATGATTAAGTTTTTATCTGAACAACCTGAAGAATCAGCAATATATTAAAAATGGCTCATTAATAGAATGTTGGGTAACCACATGTTATATGTACTGCCCTTAATGTTTTATACATGAAAACTTAACACATTCATCTTAATTTATGAACATTTTATTTGCTAGGAAGACATGGAAACTGCAAAATATGTGTGGAGGCTGTGTGTTGCTAGACACAAGTTTTACAGACTAAACAAATGCAACCTGTAAGTATTATTTGCTTATAAAACTCTGAGAAATAATGATTTTAGACACTCCCACTTTATATTTTGTTTTATAAACTAGAAATTTAATTGGTACCCAGAGTAGAGGGTCATGTTTTTATACCTTTTCTATAATTTTTTTTCTTTATTTGATTTACATATTAAGATGTCATACTAATTTATTTCACTATTTCCTTCATGACCAAATAATTATAGTTTTCATAGAATCACCTGATCAAAGATTTAGAGCCAGAAAGATATCTTAGTGATCATTTAGTTCAATAATTTCATTTTATAGATAAGGAAATTAAGGCCCAGAAAAGTTAAGTGTCTTGTCCAGGGTCACAAAAGTAGATGGCTACAGAGCCAGGATTTAAACTTTCAGATCTTCTGTCTCTAAATCCAGCACTCTTTCCAGAATAGCATGCTGTCTCTTTTCAGGATTTTTTTTTTCAACTCATTCCTGGCTAATAACTTGAAATATATTTTTAAAGGATGTGCCCTTATTAGTATTTATGATGTTATAAATGCAGTTTTCTCTTTTTCCCACTCAAAGGTAAGGAATACAAAATACCTGCCTCTTCCCCTGGAGTTAGTTTTTTGAAAACCCAGATTTACAGAATCCTAGTTTATTGATACACTCTTAAAGACTCAAGTACTGAGAGAGAAAGGCAGGATATGTGCAAGTTTTTTCTGATCATGTTCTTCTCTGGCACCTGTTATAAATGAGAACAAACTATAAGTTAGCTTATGTAGAGGCAAACTATATTGCATATAATGCCTAAGTCCAGTACAGTGCCTAGCACATAGTAGGTACTTAATAAGTACTTGTTGACCAGTTAATAACTTGCCAAAGGTACTTATTTGATTTTTCTGTAATTGTGTACCTTGAAGTGAAATATTTAGTGGGGTCTTTTTTTTTTTTTAATTCTTCTGTTCTTATGTTTTATTCTGCTAGCTGAAAAGAAACCTTTTAGGTGAAAAAGTCCTTTAAGCTTGATAAAAGATCATAAAACTCAGATATTTCACTAAAAAAACCCCAGCATGCAATGATATTATTATTTCCATTTTACAGTTGAGGAAACTGAGGCAAATAAAGGGGGTCACATAGCGAGTGAGTGTCTGAGGCCATATTTGAATTCAGGTCTTTCTGACTCCAGGCCCAGAGCTATATCCACTGAGACACCTAGCTGCCTCCAGCACTCTTATTAGCACCAAATTAAAGTTACAGACTTCTTTCTTCTCCTTTCCTACCATGAGGGTATAATAATTTATGTCAGTAAAAACTGAGAAAGTCACAAAGAGAGAAAAATAATGAAAGAAATATAAAAAGATTATAGTTAAATTTAAAAATAGAAAAACTTCATGAAAGCCTACTAAGAAAATATAGATTTAAAAGAAACAAGTCTCAAGAAGGAAAAGTTAAAACATTTTTGATTTTAAAAATGTTTAAAACATTTATGTTTGGAGAAATGACAAAGAAAGATGAACGTGAAAATGGCACTTATCTCAAGCTAATGTCATGTTAGCACAGTATTTATGTACATACACAAATGTCTTCAAAATCATAATTTATTCGATGCAACAAAAATTTTTCAGAAACCCTTCATGTGCTAGGACTTGAAGATATAAAGACAAAACTGACCCTCAGGGAGATTAAATTCTCCTAGGGAATTTTTATAACGTAAGATGTTACTCACATGACAGAAGTAGTTGAGAATTATTCATTTTGAACAATATGAAAGAAAGAAATGACTTGAAAATATGCATCAATATTAGTTTAGGAGTTAAATTTTACTTACTTATTTTAAAAAAGTACTGTGACTCATAGCCTCTTGGTAGTGATTTTAATATTCAGAGGAAAAAAACAAATAATTGTTTTCCTTGTAGTAAAATGAACCACTGTGTGAAATATAATTTTTGCAGTATATCTCTTTTATGCTGAATATAAGTAA
Source organism: Notamacropus eugenii (assembly GCF_028372415.1). Classification (NCBI taxonomy): domain Eukaryota; kingdom Metazoa; phylum Chordata; class Mammalia; order Diprotodontia; family Macropodidae; genus Notamacropus; species Notamacropus eugenii. The sequence goes on along the minus strand of NC_092878.1, from coordinate 76,441,310 downwards.
GTGCTCATTTATGGACTGTTATAACCATAGATGAGAAAATATTTCATTTTAAATTGAATAATTACATTTAGAGTATAGGTTTCCAAATTGTGCATCACACTATTTCTATAAAGTATCCTTACAAAATTACTTATGGTTTATTTTCTTGGACTTGATATTCTGGTGATCTGGCTCAGTAACATGGTTATCCATGTGAAAGAAATTAATTCTTTGTTTTGGATATTTTTTTCTGGGTGAGTTGGAGGGAAAATCACAGAACCTGAAAAAAATGAATTTATATATACTGATTCTTTTGAAGAGCTCAACTAGTTATTACATTGAACTCATTCATTATTGTGTCATAACAATGCTGAGATCCCTCTCTGCAGGCCTGGGAGACCCGAGGTCAAGTTTTGCTTCTGTCACATGCCTTGTGACTCTGGGCAAGTCACTTAACCTCTTAGTGCTCTAGGCAGCTCTTGAAGACTGTAGGTTGAATTGCAGGGAAGGTACTGACCTACTTTGGTAGAGGGAGTTTCCCTATGTGGGTGTAGCCTATATCAAGGAAGAGATAGGCCCATGTCCTGCCCTTCTCCCTTACAGGTGGGTAGTTGCAGATGGGTAAACATAATTATATAGGAATGAGTTTGTGGAGGTTAAAGAACTGTACTAGATTTCATGACTCCAAATTTGGATCTCATTTAATTGTTACGGGACAATCTTTTAACTTGATAAATCAATTTACTTTACACAAAGGAACTGCCTAGAAAATTTTTTCTTACCATATAGAATCAGGGCACCTTTCTAATTGTTCAACAAAAGACCAAATGGCTTCTAGGATTTTAATAGTGAAATGGCATTATGGCTTTGCATTTTTTGTTTATGTAAATTTAACAAGAAAGAGACACTGTTCTTTCACCTTATCAGAATTAGATGAATGATTTAAACTTTTTGGATCTCATTTTAAAAAATATGTAAACAATATATAAAAAATATGCAGACAACCCTTTCGTTGTTATAAAAATCAAATGAGGTAAAGTATATTAAGGAAGTTCCTTTGAAATATGATAAAGAATGGGGAGATGTTATCTAGGTTGTAATTTTCTTGACTATTTTTATCTGTTTTAAGTTTTCTCTGGTATTATTGCCTTTTCCTCTTCATTTAGAAACACTGAATTCCCCCTCCCCCATTAAGATTTTTTTCTTTGACATTTATGACTTTTAGTATATTCTAAAGAAAGGTTAAATAAAATTAAACATTTTCTTACCTTATTCTTTGACTATCTTGAAAGGGCACCTGCTTTTTATGCTGTAGATCTCAGAATGCATGAATTCCATCTGAGAGACTGCATAGTGAGATAGAGGGCTGGCTTCTGGGTTAGATTCAGCTACATTTGGTCTAGTCTCTGACACTTCCTGGCTGGGTGAACCTGGGAAAGTTATTTAACCACATTGTGCTCCAAAATCTCTAAGACCTTGAGTTGCTGAAGGGGGTACTACCCTGTATTTGTAAAGGATGTTGCATTACTTCCTCACTGGGAATATCATTGAAATCACAGGCTCTGAAAAACAAACAAACAAACAAAAAACCTGAAAACAATAAAAAAAAGTTCAGTGAGAAATGCTTTGCATTTTTTTCTTGTGCTCTGAGATCCCAAATGTCTTATTGTATTCTGATGCATTGAATATCACTAGTTCTTTTCAAGAACTATGCTTTTCAAATCACTGATTTTCCGTAGTCTCAGTGAATTCCTTATAAAATCCTGAAAACTTGACTACCTTTTAAACAGTTTGCTTATGTACCAAATTTAGAATGCCAGATCCTAAAGTAAATTCTAAGCATAATGATGTGAAGGAGAAAATGCTTAGATTATTAGAAATGATTAGAGAGGTTTCTTCGAGTTAATTTTTTTTTGTCCAGGAAAAAATATCTTTTAAAAAATAAATAGAAATGGCATTTAGGGGTGGATGTAGCAAGCCTTCATACAGGGTGCTGTGGAATTGAGGTGCTAAAATAGATATTGTGTGGGTGCTGATACTTGAGTTCTGTCTGTGAATTTTGTATTTAGCATATCCAGAGTTTCACTTCCGTCCCAGGTTGGGCTACAGCAGCAACACTGATGTAACTGTGGGGGTTTGTTGGCAGAAGGTTTTTTGTTTTTTTGACACTCTCTACCTTTCCCTCTCACTCACAAGTCTCTGGAAATCTCAGTGTCAGGTTCGAGGGACATAGAACACAATTTTGACAAAGACTGGCCTCAGTGCCGGAGGGGGATTATTGTCAAACAACAGAAGTCAATGCCTTCAGTTTGGTTCTGAGTATTGGATTCAAACCCTGTCTCCATCATTTACTGTATATGTCATGTTGGGCAAATTACTTAAACTTTTTGGGTCATAGTGTCTTCATCTGTAAAATGAGAGGGTTGAACTCCATGTCTCTTGATTCCTTTCCTTCTCGAATTCTATCACCCTAAGTATCTTCCTGGCCCTCAATTTCCTTATCTGTAGAATAAGAGGCTTGGACTAGATCACTTTTGAGTTCTGACTCTAACTATGATTCTGTGATCATAGCTCTAAATGTTGGTGTCCAGTTAAGAAGTGAAAAATAAAAAAATTAAAGGCTACTTATGTTGTCCCAGGCCAACTTTTGTGGGCTAAAATAGTGAATGTAGGTCAAACTTAAATTCCTTAAAAACTTAAGTAAATAATTGGAGGATCTAGTCAACCTTGAAAAAGAACCAATTCCATTTATACTTGGTAACCTTAACATATTCTCATAATATTAAGGATGATGATGATGATGATAATTTCTTCCATGGGTGTAGTAATCTAAGTTTACAAAACATTTTCATATTTATTAAAAAATTTGCACCTAAAGATATTAAAAGTCATCCTATAAAACCAACTTTAATGGATGTTATTTAATGAACATTTATTAAATGCTTACTGAAAGCAAGGAACCATGTTAGGTGCTAAGGATGTTAGAAGTATATTGTTTGTTGAGGGTGTTGACCTGAAAACTTGTTGAAGAAAAGGCAACATGGCTAAATGCATACATTTTATGATTTAATTAATTAATTGATCAATTCCCCATAAAGAAAACAGTTACATAATGCATTATGGAGCCAGAAATGTTCTGGCTACCCAGTGCAGAAATCTTCTGGCTTATATACATTTTGCCATGAGGAGGAAACTCTCTTAACTAAGCAAATCATAAATTCAGTAAGACAAGACAATTAACAAAGCAATGTCAATCAAATGTTGGGATTCCAAGCTGGGTAAACATATGTCTCGGTGACAAGGAAGGAAGGAAATCCCACCACTAGTGAGTGGCAGGCTTCCTGCCCTAAACAGATAACTGACACAGGAAGGGGCAAACAATGTTCAATAGAAATTATGACCCAAGATGTCTATATTCTCTTTACCACTAACATGCCACAACATAGTATGTGTCTATAGATAATAAGATACAAAGGAAAGACCCATTATTCAAGATATGTCATAGGTTAAAGGTCTCCAAGGAATGCAGAGTCAGCCTTGGTTGGCTTTTGCTGACATAGGAAGAGGCACTCTCTGAGTTTGCTTCAGAGAGAACAAAGAGATTATTCCAAAATTTTATATTAAACATTATCAAGGGAAAATAGAAACATAGAAATAATTGATCTAAGGGACAGTGAAAGAGGTTCAGAAATAATTCCAGGCAAAGGACGATGAGAAACATAGAGAGATTACTTTCACACAGTGTTGAAGTTGGGGGCAGGGGGATGTCATTGTGACAAAGAAGGCTTCATGCAGAAGACGGCATCTGAATTAGATCTTGAAGGAAAGAAGCAGTTCAGCGTGTGGTGGTGGGGAGAATCCGTTCCAGGCATAGGGAATATCTGAGCAAAGACCACAGGTATAGGAAGAAACAGGATAAAAATGGTAACAGATAATAGCCTAGTATAGCTCAAATATGTAACATACCAAGAGAGGATAGTATTAGAGAAGCTTTGGGTAGTTTGGAGGTCAGTTGTGGAATGCTTTGAATAGCAGGTTCCAACAATCCAAGAAATAAATTCTTGTTGGATTAGATTGCCTAGTCTTCTAAAATAAATTTGAAGGGAGATTATTAAAGGATGCTGTCAGACTTTGAGATATTCAACTCTACCACCCTGAACTAATAACCCTGATTATAGTCATTTACTATATTTAAGTTCTTAATAAACCTTGATTTTCTGTTACTTCAAATGTGCTGTTCAAAATAGGCTAACTAGTAGGATTTGACTGACAGTAAGATTTGACTACAGGACTTGACCTTGTCTGGTTTGATTTCTGAGGACAGCATTAAATTACGAGAAAAATGTTATGTTTAAGGATCATACTGTGTGATTATTTAATTACCTGTTTTCTTTTTAATTTGGCCATATAAATAATTGGGGGAAAATAAAATACTAAATTTTTTTTAAAAGAGCAGGGAATGGATTATTTAGTTAGCAGCTGTGTGAAACTTTCTAGTATTAATGAAAATAGCTTACTTGGGGCCCCATATGGCCAATTTATGTATTTGTTAGCATCTAAATGTTTTAAGACTTCTCATTGCTAGAGGAATGCCTGTCAAATAAAAACATTCTAAAAATAATATTAATAAGAAAGAAAATAACAAAATAACAAAAAAATTTACCATACTGAGTTAATAAAAGAGAGCTATACTTTTTTTTTTACGCTTTTAAAAGTATCTATAGAATGGCAGTGTTGCATAATAACTAAAGTGAAGATCTGGAAGCTAGAAAGTCCTGGGTTCAAGGTCTGCCTCTGTATGACCCTGGTCTAGTCACTTAAATCTCAAGTGCAACACCTCGAAACTTTAAGTTTCTGAGGTGATAATCCACATCAATAAGAGGGAGTTTCCTCAGCAGAGAGTTCCCTATATTATGGAAATCACAAATCTAATAATTTTTTTTAATGTTAAAAATATCTAACCTGTTGTAGTCAAATTTTGTAGTACACTTATACATGTTCTAATCCAAGAATAAAGAAGCAAAAGCTTTTTCTTAAAGTGATAGTAAATACATCAAAAGAATGATCTTCTTTTCTGAACAGGTCAAGTCAACATATCAAGAAGTATTTATTAAGCAACTACTATATGTCAGGTACTGGGCTAAGTGCTAGGGATGCTAAGGGTAAAAAAAAAAAGGCAAAAAGTAGCTCCTGCTCTCACAAACCTTGCAGTCTTATTGAATAAGACAACATATAAACAACTCTGGACATGTGACATATACAAATTGGGGATAATCTTGGGAGGATTAAGAAGACTGAGAAAAGCTTTTCATAGAAGGTGGGAAGTTACTTTAGGCTTGAAGCAAAGATGAGGAGGGAGAGAGTTCCAGGGATGGGGGAATAAACAAGGGAAATCCCCAGAGTCTAGAGATGGAGTGTCTTGTTGGAGAAAACCAGTGTTATTGGACTGCCGAGGATATGGAAGAGGAAGTGGTAAAAGAAATTTGAAAAGGGAGAAGGGGGCTGAGTTCTGAAGGATTGTAAATGCAAAAGAGCATTTAAATTTGATCCTGGAGGCACCTGGGAGCCACTGGAGTGGGTTGAATAGGGGGGTGGCTGTGATCTCAACTGTTCTTAAGGAAGAGCACTTCTATAGATGAATAGAGGTGGGGAGAAACTTGAGGCAGGGAGAGCAACGAGCCAGCTCCTGTAATGGAGGTGACCAGTCCTGTCTTTATTTTCCTGTCACATTTTAAGTTGGGGAGTTTTTCTCTTCTAGCTTCTTTGCCTGCAGTAAATTATCCACCAAGCAAATGGCAGTGTAGTTCAACAGCTGGACTTTCCAAGAGTATGTTTGATTTTGAGAACAAAAACTAGCATATTTTCTTTTAATTTGTGACTTTTTCCTATGTTCTGTCTCACAGTGTCATGCACAGAAGGTTCTTTGTCAACTAAATGCACTCTAAAGTGCATTAAAATTAAGCTTTTAAAGAAAAATGCCATTTAAAAAATAGCCTTTACTAGTATTACTATTCACTTTAAATATATAAAATCATATATGCTTAATATTATATTTAAAGCAACACAGGTGTCTTCATACAATTAAGTAGGTACATTTGTCACCAATCCTTAGTTACTTTCAGTTTTAATCTTTTAGCATGCATCATGCTCCTCACAATCTATTCTGAATCTCTTAACTTAAAACTTTCTTGGGGCATGGTCCTTGTATCATGAACTCTGGTCAGATTGTCTTTGAAAGCCCTTTTAGTCAGTCACCTTCCTTCATTTGTTAGCTATTTCTGTTCTGCCTGGACCTGCCAAAAGAGAGACTTGAATGCTTCAATCAATCAGCAAGTATTAGATGTCCAATAGATTTAAAGAATGAAACAATCCTTTGTTTACAAGGAATTTACGTTCTAATACTTCCAGATTAATCCTAGAAAAAATTATAAAGAGATCTATAATCCATTTATAAGTTTCCAAATTCTTTATTTGTTCCTCATAAAAAACAAAAAGAGAAAGGAAAAAAGCCTGACTGATTTCTGCATGTTTGCAAATTTGTGGTAAAAAATCCCATGATTGTTTTTCCTCCCTTATCTGAAGAGAGCACTTTTCCTCCCTTCTTTCTTACTTCTCTGCTCAAAAAGTTTAGCTGTTGTATTTGGTCACTTGAAATCATACTCAGGATAAATTACCTCTGCTATCTGACAAAGATTGGAGCTTAGGGTTATAACATCCAGGTTATTGGGAAGCCTTTTTAAAATACATCCAAACAAAAGTTTTTGAATTGAGATGAAACAACCCCCTGATTTGATTTTTTTTGTCTTGTCTTTTTATATCTCCTATGAAGAGATCCCTCAGATTCTCCAACTATGAAAGCCTCTCAGAAATTTTTCTTCCTCCTTTTCTTTTCTCTCTTTCCCATCCTTTCTCATTTTTCTGTTCCACTGGAGGAGCTAAACCAAACAAAAACCACAACAACAACAAAAGAAAGGTGACCTCCCCAGCTATGTATAGAATTCATAAATGCACTGTGTACTGAATTTCATCATTGTTGATGTGGGTAACTTGAAAACATATTCTCTTGCCCTGGGAAGCCTATTCACTAACATAACATAGTATAACATAGCATAACATAACATTAGTTATGTTATGTTAGTGATGTTATGTTATGTAAAGTTATGACATATAATAAACTTATCTTTTATTAGTTGTCAATGAGCATAAGGTTTTTTATGTTCAAAGACCACTTCTTTTTCTTCAAGAAGTTAGAATCTGACTCAAGAACCTATGGTGGAAATGATACATGTTCCCACCACTCCATTTTCTGTTTTGGCATTCCTTTGTGGGAATAATCAGAATGCCAGTAACTTAAAAGAAGCTAATGTCCCTTGCAGATGCTTTGGCTTCAAGAGCAGGAGTGGTACAAAGTACAGGGTACAAACCTTGCTGGACAGTTCCCTGAGGTCAGGGACTGTCTGTTGCCTCTTAATTGTATCCCCAGTGATTAGCACAGTGCCTGGCATGTAGTAGGTGCTTAGTAAATGTTGATTGATTAATAGAAAAGAAGGGGAAATGTTATATTCTTCTCCCACTCCATCCCTACCAGCAACAGAAAATTATGTGCTTTTTGAAATGTCTATTTATTTTGGCTTATTCTTGTAGAATTTTGTATGACTGTTCTAAAAATGTTATTTTTTTTTTTAAATTCTAGGCAAACTCAGACTCTTACAGTGAATCCTGTTAGGAGGAGGTCTTCATCTAGGATGTCTCTGGTAAGGAGATGAAGTTATCTTTTTATTTTTTTAAAATCTTTTTACTTTTATATTTTTATACTTTTTACTGTAGTCAGGTTTTAAAAACCTGCTTCCTCAGTGAAATGAATATATGTTTCATTTATTACTATTTGTCAGATATTTGACTGGTTATTGTTAATGAATAGATTTTTAAACGCTAGAGGTTTTGCTAAGAAGGAGCTAGAGCTTTTCAGAAAATATGTGATTTAACACCTAATTTGTGTTTGAACACCCATGAAGAAAAAAACTCCTCTGGGCCAATCATATAATTCCAAGTTTAATCAAATATAGGTTATTTTATAATGCTGTACAATATCTTCATTTTCAACTAGAAGTTAGCTTGGAGAATATAATCAATAATAAAAGATTCAGTGTTGGTTTATGACAAGGGCTGCCTCTTGTTATTTTTTAAGTGCTTAAAAAATAAACAACTCTTTTAATATTTCTAAGTGGAAAAGCATAGGGAAAGATATAATTCCTGAGCAGAAACTTCATTCAGTTACAACAACACTTAGTAAAACATGGAGGATTTAATACTTAATAATTTAATATTTGTTTTGTAAAATTTAACTTCTTAGCCTAAGCCACAGCCATATGTGATGCCTCCACCACCTCAGTTACATTACAATGGACATTATACAGAACCATATACTTCTTCTCAAGGTAAGTCTGTGTTATTTCCAAGAGGCCTCATTTAATAGTCACTCAGAGTAAGAAGACTTAGCTAACTACTAGTCAGGGCTCTTATTGGCCACTGTGGTTGTAGGTATCTCCAATTGGAGAAATAAAAGAATTATCCTCAAGAGTTCTCTTCTCCCTGTCCTGCCCAAATCATATGCAGTTAATTTGTTGAAAACTCATAGGAACACAGTACAGTATGAAATGTATGTTGAAATATTACCCACCCTCCCCTTTTAGTACAATATAAAGAACTTAGTCATAATAATTGTTATGGCATCATGGTGTGGTAGAAAGATTTAGAGTCAGCCCTTATGGTTGTTTTACCACTCACCACCTATATGAAACTTTCTGGGCCTTGGGAAAATGAGGGGGAAGGCAGAATTGAACAATGAACTCCAAGTCCCTTCCTGCCTCTAAAATGCTACGATTTTAGGAATTGTTAGCATTAGAGGTCATCCATTTTAGCTTACTCACCTGAAAATTAATTAGATTACATACAATAAAGAGGACATTTAGTTTTATGGAAAGAGAACTGTCCTTAAGCCAGACCTGCATTTAAGTTTGGGCCCTAACATTTAATAGCTCTGTTGCTCCGAATAGTGGTATTTGTATTTCCTACATCATAGTATTGTTATAAGGATCAAATGTGATATTGCACGTGAAAATATTCTTTAACGGTAAGGTGCAATGTAAATATCAGTCATAATTATTATCCTTATTTCATTATTATTATAGAAAATTCATTCTTTTCATCTTTTTCAAAGGTGTTTAGATGGAAATGCCCTGAATACAAGTCACTGTCTTTATCTTATTCTTTTATATTTAATGTTCTGTGGATAACTGCATAGATGGGTAATTGCTTTTTGAAACTGAATAGAAGTATTAGAACACAAGTTTGTCTTTTGTGTAGGCTTACCAAATGCATCCTCATCACAACTAGTAGTCAGAATGATGAAGATATGTCACTCATCTCTTGTTCCTGTGTGATTGTTTTATATTTTTCTGAACTTGACAAACATCAAAAACTTGAACATTCTGAATACATAGGACTAAAAAAAAATTAACCTACTAATTCAGCTATTCAATTTCATCATGAATCTATTAACACGGATTGCATTTTTATAAAAAAAGAATATAATAAATTAATTGTGTTTCAGAGATAACTTGCTTGTTTCTGTCTCCTTCTCAACCTTCTATTTTCTCCTGTGCATTAAAAAAGAATCTTCAGTGACCCTCTTCTTTTCTCCTTTTTAGTCTTTTCCCTCTTAAGTTTCCCCTGTACCAATGAATAAAAAGGAACCCTTGTTTATAATAAATAATGTCCCTCAAGTCCCTCAACTCTGCATTAGGTGGTTTCCCACATGATTTTGATTTCTTCCATTAGGTTTCCGTATTTTGAAAGCTTTTCATTAAACACAGTGTTGAGACTTAGTATTTTGTAAGGCAATATCTATTTAAAACAAAACAAAACATTGTACTTAAGTTTTAATGGATCAGTGTTATGTTTGGCAGATTATGGACAGTGCCTCAGTCTGTGATAATGCTTGGGTTCCAGTCCAGTTCACAGTTTGAAGTCTCAACGATATTTTGAGATATGTGTATTTAGTATGGGGACTTGTCATTTGTCAGTCTATGAAAGAGTAAACACTTCTGATGTATAATTCTAGCCACTAAGTTGTATGTCATGACTTGGTAGGGGCTAAGCTTTTATGGCCTGTGTTAATGTCTTTACAGGGGTGATACCATTTCCTTAAATAATATGCATTGATCATCAAGTCCAGACTCCTTAAGGATAACCCTTCTGTAATTTTTGATGAATTTGAACTGGTCTTGATTTGTTATCATAAACCTCTTCATTCTTAAAGAAACAAATTCACATGATTCAGCTATTTTTTAAAATTCTTCTTGGTCAACATGTTGGCTGTATTCATGCAAGTGTTAATCACAGAGAGTTTTTGGATTCCACTCATCTGAAGGCTAGTCATTTTTCTGTTAGATTCAAGTAATCCAATGGTGTGTACCTGTTATCAACCTTTACCATTGCTCACTGAAGGGATAGCTGTTTGTTTCAAAAGTATTTCTCTAGGTTTTTGACTTGTTGATCATACTCTATCAATTCTCTTCTACTCTTTTGATGAGGAGATGTGTTTTGTTAATAATGAACAAGCTTTGGTTAGGCTGCTTTCTAAATCTTTTATGGTCTACCTTTGACATTTCGGAAGTATGTATTAAGATAGGCATCATGTAGATGTTAATTGCTTTAAATGTAGTTTTCCAATTCAGTTTTGATTGTAGGATGTGATTATTGTTATAGCTTTGTGATATAGCGGGTAGGTCACTAGACTTGGAATTAGGAAGGTCTGATATCAAATCTTGCCCAAGACACTTTACTAGCTGTATGACTTTGGGCAAGGCAGTTAAATGCTGTCAGTCTCAGTTTCTTTGTTTGTAAAATAAGGAGTTATTGTGAGGATCAAATGTGAGACTATAGGCAAGGTGTTTTGCAAACCTTAAAGCTAGATAAATGCTATTATTATAAAAAGTATTATGATGACTTTTTAAAAATCAGAATGTTCCTATGTACAATAAATCAGACACTTTTCAAATGATAATATACCTGTGAGTACATACAATTTACATGTAGATGTTATATTTTTGCTGTTTTTCACCTCTTTGCAAATTTCACAAACTGCTAAGTACAAGAAGATTGTGCCTTTATATTTGATTCAAGAAGTATTTTTCAGAGATAGTTCACAAAAGACAATAGGTAAATATTTTTTCCCCCAGAATTCATACACTTTAATTCTAAAATTGGGCTGGTTTTTAAGTGATGAGTATAAGGAGTTGGTTTCAAGATATTGTCTACCAAATTCACATCATGAGAATTTATTACTTTGACTCATTGAATGCTTGTCAGACATGTGGCAATGTTTGTGAATCTTATTTGATTGCTGTCCTTCCTATACATCTTTTGTATTCTTTTCTGTTATCTTCCTCTTATGCAATACATGTTTTTTATCTGTCTGTCTATCTATCTATTGTCTATTTGTCTGTCTATCTATCTACTCTATAAATCAGTTATTTTCTCTGCTCTTGTAGATATGCTTTTGCCAAACATTTTTTCATATGTATTTTTGTTTTAGAGGAGCACAGCTGATTCTTGATTGGCTGAGAACAAATACTACTAATACTTACTTACTATTATTTCTACTACTACTACCACTACCACCACCACCATTTATTTACATAGTACTAGGCAATGTACTAAGTGCTTTACAGTTATTATTTCATTTGATCCTCATAGCAACCCTGGGAGGTAGGTGCTATTATTATCCTTATTTTACAGATGTGGAAATCTCAGGTTAAATGTCCTACCCAGGGCCACTTAGCTAGTAAGTGTCTGAGGCCATTTTTAAACTCAGGTCTTCCTGATTCCAGGATGAGCACTCTACTTGCCTTGTAGCTGAGGTTGAAATGGCTTAGATTAAACAATAAATCCTTGTTAATTTGGACTTCAGTTGAACTTCAGGGAGAATTTTTAAGGGGATGAGCTATTTTCAAGAACTTTAAAAGTCTCAGTTTTTAAGCAAATAATGTAGCTAATGAATAAGCAGTGCTGACAACAAGGAGGCTGCTACTTTTAGATGCTAATTACAAATCTTTTTCCAAAGTATGACATCCACTGGGCTTATACACACTTGGTTGACCTTCTTATTGTACATACTCAAAAATTTTAAATCTTTTATTCTTTAAGAATGTTTTCTAATTTGATCTTTTAGTTCAGATAATATATTCTTCCAGTTAGTCTGAATTAATGAGGATTGTGTATATTTAGTCCTGGAACAATTGGCTCTGTCTGCTTTTTCTTGGTGTTTCTCCTGGTAGTTAGGAATTTGACTACAGCAAGAACTGAAACCTAGGTTCTCTGACTCAAATCAAGCACTCTTTCTGTTCTACTCTATTGCCTCATAAATCTTGAATAATTTTCTCCATCCTACCTGTTTAAGGAAGATTTCATTCATCTCCTCCAGATATAGAGGAGTATAATAATGAATAGATGACATAACATTAGTTATTCTAATTCATTGCTGTTCTTCTTAAGTTCCTCTAGAATTAAATTCACAATTTGTTAGATTTTTACTTTGATGTTTGTGGATCACTGAAACACACCCCAAAATAATACTTTTCAAACTAGTCATTTTGTGAGTAAAATACATTCCTACTGAGACCTTTGCCAAGTGCTAAATGTCTGCTAATTAATAGAAAGTCAGATACAAATTTATAAATTTCAGAGAAGATGGTTTCTGAAGTGGTTGTCCTATTGTTTTAGCAATAAGTCTGTAACATTTGTAGAGATTATATCTTTTTTGTTTGTTTTGGGGGGGGCGGGGGATAAGGTAATGGTTACAGTTTGTGGCAGCATTTTTGATTCTTGAATCTCAACATCGAGTCTTAACATTGATGCATTTTAAGTATCTAGCTTGAAATAAATCTTAAATATTTTCTTTTCAGATAACCTCTTTGTGAACAACCAGAATGGATATTATTGCCATTCTCAAACAAGTCTAGATAGAGCACTTGACTATAATGGAAGAATCCGCAATGGGAGTATCTACAGCGCCCACAGCACGAACTCTTTAAATAACCCACAGCCCTTCTTGCAACCCTCACCAATGTCCTCCAACCCAAGCATTACTGGAAGTGACGTTATGAGACCTGACTATGTTCCATCACATAGACATAGTGCTCTGATACCACCATCCTATCGCCCCACCCCAGATTATGAAACGGTGATGAGGCAGCTTAACAGAGGAGTGAGCCATGCTGACAGGCAGAGCCACTCACTGAGAAATCTCAATATAGGCAATTCATATGCTTATAGTAGGCCTGATGCTTTGGTCTATAGTCAGCCTGAAATCAGAGAACGTGCTCAGTTTACCTCTCCTCAGTCAGTGCATTATCCATTCAATCTAAATTACAGCTTTCATAGCCAGTCTCCTTACCCCTACCCTGCTGAGAGGCGACCTGTTGTTGGAGCAGTGAGTGTGCCTGAGTTGACTAATGTACAACTTCAGGCTCAAGATTATCCAGCTCCCAACATCATGAAAACACAGGTTTATAGACCACCTCCACCTTACCCATATCCACGCCCTGCTAATAGCACCCCAGACTTATCCCGACATCTGTATATCAGCAGTAGCAATCCAGATCTCATCACAAGGCGAGTCCACCATTCAGTGCAGACGTTCCAAGAAGACAGTCTCCCAGTTGCCCATTCTCTGCAGGAGGTCAGTGAACCATTGACTTCAGCCCGGCATGCTCAGTTACAGAAGAGGAACAGTATTGAGATAGCTGGACTGACCCATAGTTTTGAAGGACTAAGGCTGAAAGAGAGGACTATGTCTGCCTCTGCAGCTGATGTGGCAGTGCCCCGGGTCATAGCAGCTAGCTCTCAGCCAAATGTTTTCATAGACAGGACAAAACAAGAAGAAAATGAAGAGCAGGAAAATGTGAAATATGGTCATAAGAAATCTCTTTCAGATGCCACCATGCTGATTCATAGCAGTGAAGAAGAAGAAGAAGAAGAAGAGGAAGATTTTGAGGAAGAAAGTAAAGCATGTACCACACGCTGTCATCCTGATGAGACCACACAGCGTTCTTTAGGGATAGGTGGTTACTCTAAAGAGCCTTTGCTTGGTTACGCATATGGTTCTGTTACCCCTGGGCCCAACCCTTTGCATATTCTTGAGCCAAAGTCACACATCCTAGAGACGGAGAAGCCAGTAAGAGCTATCAGTCCAGTTCATGTGATAATTGAAGCCCAGGTGCCTAGAAGAGAAGGATTATTGACTCCATCAATGTCAGAGTCCGACCTCACAACATCAGGACGCTATAGAGTGAAAAGGGATTCTCTTAAAAAGAGGCCAGTATTGGACATTCTTTCAGGAAAGAAGAATGTTGTTGAGGGTCTTCCTCCATTAGGGGTAAGCCACAGAATGTTTATTTCTTTCTCTGTAGCCTTTTGTAAACAAGTAGGATTATATTTTTTAAATCCCCTTTGCTGTTTGTGTATTTCTTTCTATTTTTTAAAATCTTCCCTCCCATTTATTCTTATTTCTGTGGTGCTTTTAGCTCATTAGTTTTGGTTTTGTCTGGAAATTGACACGAACTGATGATTCTCCTAGTTTATCCTTTGGATTCCCCATGAAAGGGAATAAACTGAATGAAGAGAGATATTAATTAGTGAGTGCCCTTCAGAATCAAAGATTTTGTTCATGGAATTTCATAGAGAAGAAAATGAAAATGACACGATCTTCACCAATATTTTCTAGGAGGTGGCTACCTCTGGAAATTGCCCTGTAGGTAGATCTCATGATCCACTTTTAACCAAGTGCTCATAAACTGCTGAAATTTAAAGCATGTCAAGAATACTGGAACCAAGGTACCGTTTGTCTAATTGTGGCTGATCTGAGCAGTATGAGCTCAGAAGGCTTTAGCGCAGTTGGGCACAAAGAGTCTCTATGAACATTTGGACTGGAGAGGTCATGTCTCTTTTGAGCTATTTCATTTTTGCTTCACTTCTAGAGCACAGCTCCTTCTTGGATGTGGGTGGTATAGAGCATTAGAAAATGGCCAGGTGATATTTGTTCGTCAGATTCTTTTAAACATGAAAACTTCTCCTGTGTTTGATGAAGTGGGAGAGGAAGCGTTACACAATGAATAGAGAGTTGGTCTTGAAGTCATTGAACACCTGTTTTCTTCTGCGTATTTTCTAAATGTTCAGTTGATGATTTTTTTTGACAGTGTCATCAGTCTTTTGGAGTTTGGCAATGATCACAGTTCTCTAGCTTTTCAAAATTATTTTCCCTTACAATGTCATAATCATTTTCATAAAAATATTTTCCTGATTCTGCTTGCTTCACTCTGCATGAATTCATCAAGTCTTTCTAGATTTTTCTGAATCAGTCCCTTTTGACATTTCTTGTGGTGCAACAATATCCCTTTATATTCATATACTATAATTTTTCAGTCATTCCTCAATTTGTTTTCTGTTCTTTGCTACTATAAAAGGTGCTGCTGTGTAATTGTACATATGTGGCTCCTTTTCTTCCTTCTTTGATCTTTTTAAGGGTATAAGCCTAGTAGTAGCATTGCTACATTAAAGGGTATATACATTTTAGTTTATAGTTTTCGTTACTAAATGCTTTCCAAATGGTTGAAGCAATTTACATCTCTTCCAGTGGTTCATTAGTGTGCTTGTCTTTTTACAGCCTCTCTAAGAATCTTTGCCAATCCAAAGGATTGGCACCTTAGAGTTTATTTTTTGCATTTTTAATTTGCATTTCTCACATTAATAGTAATCTGGAGAACTTTTTTCCCTATAGAATTGTTGATAGTTTACATTTATTTCTTTTGAGAACTGCCTATGGATTATTTGAAACATTGTTTTGGATTATTGACAGTTTACATTTCTGTTTTTGGGGGGGGAGAATTGTCTAATATGATTTGACACGTTTTTCATAGTTGTAGATTGCTTATATTTCTTTTCTTGAGAATTGTTTACATATCTTTTATCTATATCACTTATCTAATTGCAGAATGACTCTTGTTTTTAATATATTTCAATCAATTTTCTATACATCTCACATATCAGACCTTTGTCAAACTAGCTTGTTTCTTAAGGGAAATTTCTTAAAGTTTATCTTTTTATTTGAAACATCCATTTTAAAAACATAACATTTAGGCAGTGAATTACAGTGCAATCGCTCGAGCATTGGGCCTGGAGTCAGGAAGACCTAAGTTCAAATCTGCTGAGATACTTACTGACTCTGGACGAGTCATTTAACTTGTATTTGCCCCAGGCTCCTCATTTGTAAAATGGGGATAATAATAGCACCTACCTCTCAGGGTTATTGGGAGGTTCAAATAATAAAGCCCTTAGCACAGTCTCTGGCATGTAGTAAACCGCTATATAAATATTAGCTGTTATCAGCTGTGGTCTGGAGATAATGACTTTCTCACAAAACCAATGAAATTCTTATGTGGTATGTTTTGTGTTAATGAAAGTAGACTTTCACTATTTTGATATGTCTTAACTTCTGTTTGGAACCTCAATTTATAAATGATACAAAACTATTTTATTTCCAATCTTGAAGCAGTTTGTAATGTTTCAACAATAGTTTAGAACCATAATGTGATGGTACCATAAAGGGTCAAGTAATCTATTCCCCTCATTTTATAAAGAAGGAAACTGAGTTGTGGAAAGGTTATACCTTGCTTAAGGTTAATCCACTAGTTAATGACAAAATAGAGTAGAGCTCTCCTAACTCTTACAGGGGATGTGCCGGAGGGTATAGGATGGGAGGAGAAGGGAATAAACATTTATATTTGTTGTTCAGTCATTTTAGTTGTATTTGACTTTTTTTGGCCCCATTTGGGATTTTCTTGGGAAGGGTACTAGAGTGGTTTGCCATTTCCTTTTTCAGATCATTTTATAGATGAGGAAACAGGCAAACAAGGTCAAGTGACTTTCTCCGGGTTACACAGCTGGTGAATAGCTAAGGCTAGATTTGAACTCAGGAAGGTAGCCTTCCTGACCCCAGGCCTGGTGCTCTGTACACCCATGTACCAGGCACTGTGCTAAATGCTTTACATATATAACCTCATTTGATTTTCACAACCACCCTGTGAGGTAGGTGCTGTTACTATTCTCATTTTATGGTTGAAGATACTGAGGCAACCAGAAGTTAAATAACTGGCCCAGGGTCACACAGCTAGTCATCATCTGAGGTCATATTTGAGCTCAGGTCTTCCTGACTCCAAACCCAGTGTTCTCTCACTGTACCACCTAGCTGATTCTTACAAGATTAGAGGAGAATCAGTATATAGCTGGAAGGGACCTTGGAGATCACTGAATCTAATCGTTTCACTTTTTACTGATAAGGAAGTTGAGGCTCCTAGAGGTTAGGTTGAGATTTGTCTGAGGTCACATAGCTAGTTAGTAGCCAAGGTGAAATTTCAAACAAGGTTTTCCTGGCTCCTAAGTGGAGCACTGTTTCTGATGTCTCCTGCTGCTTCTAGCCCGGCGTTCTTTTTTGAGGAATTTCTTGACAAGATAGATTGTGTCAGCTTTTGGAGTTGTATACCAACTCATCTTTCATGTAAATTTGTGGTCACAATATTGGTGAGTGGAACCTTGCTCCTCACCCCTACCCACCACTTTCTTCCAAAAGGTTCCTTCCGTAGAATAATTTTAATTTTATTCTTTTCCTGTAATGTCCACAAATTATTCCCATGCTGATATACCTTGGACTGTATAGGCCAGGGATTTGTAAAGGGAGTTCTGTGGATAGATTTCAGGTGAACTTGAATGGAGAAAAAATAATCTTTATTTTCACTAACCTCTCCCCCCAAATTGATATTTTCTTCTATTTTTTTTTAAACCAACATGATTCTGAAAAGGGTCCATATAGGCTTCACCAGACTGCCAAAAGGTTTCCTTTACACAAAAAATGTTAAGAATGCCTACACTAGATTGCATTGATTTAAATCGTGTTATTCCCTTGCCTCTGACATTTCATTTTTCCTCTGCATTGTTCTATGATCATAGCTTTAGAATTGTGTAGGCTTTTGGAGACCATCTGGCCCAACTCCATCATTTTGCAGATAAAGAAATTGAGGCCCAGGTAGGTAAAGTAAGATTGCCTGGAGTCATATAGGTAGTACCTAGAGGCAGAATTTGAACCCTAAGGGAGCTATTGATAAGAAGAAAGCCCCCAGATACTCCAAAATATTTATAGCAGCACATTTTTTCGTGATTGTTAAGAATTGAAAACAAAGTAGATGCTTATCAATTGGGGAATGGCTTAACAAATTGTGATACATGAATGCAGTGGAATATTACTGCGCTATAAGAAATGATGTGTGTGAGAAATATAAAGAAGCCTGGAAAGAGCTATAAGAACTAAAGCACAGTGAAGTAAGCAGAGACAAAGAAAACAATATATATAGTCAATACAATAGTATTAATGGGAAGAACTACCATACACCAAAAAAATCAAAAGTGAAGGAAATAAAGTTATAAAGATAAAACAGTACTCAAAGAGATACAGGAAGACTCCCCCAACCTACCTCTTCAGAAAGGTGGGAGGTGGAAGGTCCTCAAGGGTTACACGTTGCATATGTTTTTGGACTTTATCAATCAGTTGTGCTGATTTTATTTTCCTCTCTAAAAATGCTGTTTCTCATATAGCATGTGTCCCTGGGAGGGGGTGTGGGATAACTGGTGATGTGAGAAAGGGAAAATATCAGTCGAAACTTCTAGGAAAGAGAACCGCTCTGCAGTTGAGGAGAGGTTATTTGTCTTTACCAAGGTCACAGGCGAAATTTGTGGCAGTGTTCGGACTAGAATTCGTGTCTGCCGACTCCAAGCAGCATTCTTTCTATTATATATTTCTGCCCCTCTCCCCATCTGGCACCTTTTTTTCAGGAACTCAAACATATTTAAAGATATTCTCTCTATCCTCATACTAACTTGCAGTCATATTTTATTTTTATTTATATTGCATGGAAAATCAAAATAACATATTTTTGTCATACAGTAAGTCTGGTTGATTTGAGACTAGTGTAACATGCCCATCAATATCTCCAGTGCAGAGAAAGAAAATGAACAGAAGTAGTGGTTACTCCCTCACTCAGATTAATTTTTTAAAATATTCAGCATGGAATTGCTTTCAGATTTGTTTTAAATAAGATCTTTACAAAAATCAAAACTCTTTCAGTGAGCTATAGCTATGTTATCCTTTTCAAGTTTTAAAATTCTGGTGATATGTCTTGTGGAGGAATGTTGCTGGCTCACCTCCCCTTTCATTGCAACATAGCAGTGCAACCAGGTACATTTCAAAATCCCTTATCTGGAATGAAGCTGGGTCAGGGCTTTGACCTTGGGAAGAATGTGGCATCCACCTAATGACTCTCAGGACATGAAGCACAAACATGTACAGAGAAACAGTGTTTGTATATCTGAAGAGAAACATTCAGTCTCTTCTCTCTAGCATTAAGTTCATTGAAATTTCATTTTTCTCTTTGGAGAGGTTTGTGTGTGTACAAATGTATAGATATATATGTGTTATATTCTGTTATATGTTATGTTCTGTTATATGTATGTTAAATATTTGTAAATTTTTCTACAGGGAATGAAAAAGAATCGAGCAGATGCAAAAAAATGTGGTCCTCTTAAGCTGGCTGCTTTAAATGGATTATCCTTATCTAGAATGCCTTTACCTGATGAAGGAAGGGAAGTGCCTAGCAGAGCAACCAATGATGAGAGGGTAAGTTCAAAACCAGTTTTGATATTATGACTTTTACTTTAATGATAATAAAATAATGTAAAAAAGGATCTCCATAAAGTTTTATTAAATGCCATGGCTTTAACAAATCTGATAGCAACAATCTAGGATTTTGAAATTCTTTCTTTTGGGCTTCTAATTTGGACAAACTTAGAGATAGTGTCATAAAAACTGTGAATCACTTAAAAGTGAGAATGCCTTAAAATATTTTGTTTGTGGTTTTTATTCTATACCAGCCACCTAGGGCTGTCTTTCTGTTTTATTTGATTTTTTTTAGAGTTTTAAGGGCTGGTAGCAGATGTATATAAAGGACTATGAAAAAAAAGAAACAAAAATGAGGTCATTTAAATGATTAATTTTTCTAGTTCCTTTCCAGTAATTTTTTCATTAAATACTATTTTTTGTAATCTCATTTTTTATTTCAATTTTATGTTTTATTTCAATTATAGTTCTTTCAAGATAGGTAATTTTTTTGGTGAAACTTTATTGAATAAATATCAGTCATGAGCTAGACTAACATAAATGAATTTGCTTATATGTCAAGGTTGTTCTAGATATTTGCTATTATTTTTTATCTTTATTGTTTTTCATAGCATAGAATAAAAAGGCATCAATTTATAGTGTCTGAATTAATCACATCTTCTTCAACTTGCTCTTTTCTTTGCTTATAAAAGTAATTCTTTGTACAACATCACTACAGTCTAATCGTCAATTTAAAGCAGGAAATATTCTTTATCTTCCTAGCCAATGACTTATTTTCTCTTGTCTTTAATATTTTATCTCTGTGTGATATCGTGTTTTGTAGAATATTTTTCCAATGGTATTTTGTTTTCCTTTTAAAAATTTAATTCATTTTTTTTGTTATATTTTATGTTTACAACTGTCTCCCTCACTCCTCCCCAACCTACATTAGACAAGGTAACCATTTCTCACATACATACTCACACTCACACTCACATACACACACACACACACACACACACACACTCACACATTGAAAACACCATACTAGGCATACTTCTGCTTATCAGTTCTTTCTCTGGAGGTGGATAAGATCTTCCTTCATAGGTCCTTTGTAGTAGATTTGAGTATTTATAATGCTCAGAATAACTTAGTCATTCAGAGTTATTCTTCAAACAGTATTGCTGATACTGTATATAAAGTTCTTTTGTTTCTGCTCATTTCACTCCTCATTGTTTCATGTTTTTCTAAAATCAACCTGCTCATCATTTTTTATAGCACAGTAGTATTTCATCACAATATATGTCACAAATTGTTCAACCATTTTTCAATTGATAGCCATCCAGGCAATTTCCAGTTCTTTGCTACAACAAAGAGAGCTGCTATAAATAAATTAGAACATATAGTTTCTTTTGCTTTTTCCTTGATCACCATTAGAGACAGACCTAATAGTGGTAGTGCTAGGTTGAAGGGTATAGGCAGTTTAATAACTCTTCGGGCATAATTCCAGATTGCTCTCCAAAACAGTTGGATCAGTTCACAGTTCTACAAAGAGTGTATTAGTGTACCCAATTTTTCACATCCTCTGCCAACATTTGTCATTTTCTCCTTCTATCATTTTAGCCAATCTGGTAGGTGTGAGATGATATCTCAAAGTTGTTTTAATTTGCATTTCTATAATTGATAATAATTTAGAGTGTTTTTTCACATGACTATATACAGCTTTGATTTCTTCATCCAAATATTGCCTTTGACCATTTATCATTTGGGGAATAGCTCATATTCTTATAAATTTGACAAAGTTCTCTACCTATTTGGGATATGAGAAACTGTCTGAATTTCATCTCTCCCCCCCCCAATTTTCTGCTTTCCTTCTAGTCTTGGCTACATTGGTTTTATTTGCACAAAATTCTTTTTATTCAATGTAATCAGGAGAGAATTCCAAGAAGATGGAGGAGTAGGGGAGAAAACTTTTGGCTCTCCATATTTCCTCCACAAAACAAAAGATTCTGTGGCCATCTCCAGTTGTCCTGATTTATATCTTGCCACTGGACCCAGATGGCTCTGGAGGAGAAAGTGAGGCTGCTCAGCCCTCCTTCACTTAAATCTAGTTCACTTGCAAGTCATGCATGGTTCTTTTTGAGAAAAGGACAAATGACAACAACAACAACAGACAGACAGAACGTTACCTCAGAGCAGCAGAAATAAACGTGGGGTAAAGCCATTGTCCTCCTAAGACAATTTGAGAAGACCCAAGGAAACACCTGACTTGGGTGGGGCAAGAGTGGGGTACGGGGAGGTTTGGCCTAAGTGAAGAAAAAGTACTGCAGAATCAACAAACAACAAGCTGGGCTGAGAGGCAACCTCCGCCTTAGAACATTTCCTCTCACAGACAGTGGGGCTGAGGGATGAGTAGGAGAAGATTAAAGAACCTTTCACCGTCGAGGGATGTCAAGCACAGCTATGCTGACCAGACCTGGCCTGGGCTATGGCTGCATGGAGAGTACAGTAGTGAGGGGCAGGGACCCTGCTGGCTTTGGGCATTTGCAGGAGAGCAGAGTTCTTGGTTTCAGGTCTGTGGCAGAGGGGACAGCTGTAGTTTGCAGCCACCGGAGGGACCACAAGGAGGAAGATCATTTACAGAACAATGTGGTTGGCAGTCCTAGTTATGACTTAGGAGAGGAGAGCCCAAGATTGGTTCCCAAGACAGAGCTCATAAAATAACAATAAGGACCTGAGGAGCATCATTCCCCATACCTTGGGACTACAAACTTTTCTACACTAATAGCTGCTTAAAAACAAAATAAAACAATAAATAAATAAGAATAAGTAAGCAAAGGAGAAAGAACCCAACCATAGATGGTTACTATGGGGATAAAGGAGACCTGGGTTCATATTCAGAGGAAGATAATGGAGCTAAAAAAGCCACTTCTTTTTCAATGAGAAATGTCAAATGGTCCCAAGCACAAAAAGAGTTCTTGGAAGAACTTAAAAAGGACTTTAAAAATCAAATAAGAGAGATTGAGGAAAAATTAGAGCATTTTTTCATATGATTATAGATAGCTTTAATTTCTTCCTCTGAAAATTGCCTGTTCATATCCTTTGACCATTTATCAATTGGGGAATGACTTGTATGATTATACATTTGGGTCAGTTCTCTATATATTCTAGAAATGAGGCCTTTATCCCCGAGCTTAGCTGTAAAAATTTTTTCCCAATTTACTACATCCCTCCGGATTTTGGTTGCATTGGGTTTGGTTGTGCAAAAACTTCTCAGTTTAATGTACTCAAAGTTATCCATTTTGCATTTCATAATGCATTCTATCTCTTCTTTAGTAAAGAATTCTTCCCTTCTCCATAGATCTGATAAATACACTATTCCTTGCTTCTCCAGTTTATTCATGGTATCAATCTTTATACCTAAATCATGTACCCATTTGGACTTTATTCTTGTGTACGGTGTCAGGTATGGGTCTATGCCTAATTTCCGCCACACTGTTATCCAGTTTTCCCAGCAATTTTTGTCAGACAATGAGTTCTTATCCCAGAAGCTGGGTTCCTTGGGTTTATCAAACAGAAGGTTGCTATATTCCTTGCCTACTGCATCTTGAGTGCCAAGTCTATTCCACTTGTCTACCTCTCTGTTTCTTAGCCAATACCAAGTGGTTTGATTGAGGAAAAATTAGAAAAAAAAAGCAATACAAGAAAATAAAAAAAAAATGAAAAGAAAGTCAATCAACTAGAAATAGAGAATAAAAAACTTAAGGAAGAATAATTCCTTGAAAACTAGAATTGGGCAAGGGGAAGTCAATGACATTCTAAGACACCAAGAAATCATAAAACAAAATCAAAAGAATGAAAAAAATTGAAGAGAAAGTGAAGCATCTTATCAGAAAAACAAATGATCTGGAGAACAGATCAAGGAGAAATAATATAAGAATAGTTGGACTTCCTGAAAATTACTATTGAAAAAAGTCTTGGTATTATCAAGAAAAATTGCCCTGAAGTTCCGGAACAAGAAGGCAAAGTAAAAAAAAAAAACCCCACTGATCACCACCTGAAAGAGATCCCAGGAGAAAAATTTACAGGAATATTATAGCCAAGTTGCAAAGCTCCCAGGTTAAGGAAGAAGTATTGGAATCAATAAGAAAAAAAACAATTTTAATATCATGGAGCTGCATACAAGAAGGATCACATAAGACCTAGCAGCTACCATATTGAAAGACTATAGGTCTTGGGATGCTATATTCCACAGAGCAGAAGAGCTGGGGTTATGATCAAGGGCAATTTACCTAGCAAAGTTAAATATAATCCTGAATTTTTTTAAAAAAGGACATTCGACAGATTCAAAGACCTTCAGGTTTTTGTGACATAAAACCTAGAACTTAAGGGAAAATTTGATATATATATCCAGAAGAAATATAGGCTAATCATTAAAGATCAATTACAAGGGACTCAATAAGGTCAAATTATTTACTTCATGTATATGAAAATATTAGCAGTATTCTTATGATTGTCATCATTATAGAAATAGTTTGAAAGAAAGGCATGGACTGAGCATGATAAGCATGATTCTAAGAAATAAAACTGTGTGGGGAGAGATTTAAAAAAGGAGTAATTATCTCATACAAGTGAGGTATAAAAGGAAAAATTCATACAGAAGAAGCTAATGGGGGGGAGAGTGGGTAGTGCTAGAACCTTACTCTCATCAGGAATGGATTAAAGAGGGAACAGTGTATATCTAGAAGGATATAAAAGTCTTCTAAATTAAGAAAAAAAAGATGATAAGGAGAGGGAGAGAAAATAAGGAAGTGACTCTGAATAGGCAAGGTAACAGGTAGAAGTAAAGCAAAGGAGTGAGGAGGGATAGGGTAAGTAGGGTGAGAAGGAAGGAAAAATAGGAAGGAGGAAAGTACACAGGTAATTGTAACTTAGAATGTGAATGGGAAGAATTTACCCATAAAATGGAAATGAATAGCAGTTTTAAAATTTGAACTCAACAATATGTTGCTTTCAGTAAACTTTATAAAAATGAGAGATACACACAAAGATAAAATAAAGGGTAGGAGTAGAATTTAGTATGTAAAGAAAGCAGATAGTAATCATGGTCTCAGACAAAGTTAAAATTAAAATAGATTTAATCAAAAGTGAAATATAGAGAAACTATACTATGTGTTCAGCAATATTATTCAGCATTGTTTTCAACTATTTAAAATATCTAGATGTTATAAAATACTTGACATATACCTGCCAAAACAGACACAGGAACGATATGAACATAAACATAAAACACTTTAAACAAATAAACTCAGATGTAAATTATTAAAATTATATTTGTAATTCATGATTAAGTAAAGCCAATATAATTTTAAGATGAAAATTTTACCTAACTAATCTATTTATCCACTGTCATCCCAATTAAATTACTAAACATTATTTTACTGAGTTAGAAAAAATAACAGAGTTTATTCAGAGGAACAAAAGTCAAAGAAACCAGGGAAAAAAGATGTAAAGGAAGTAGATTCAGTAGTATTAGACCTTAAACGAAATTATGAGGTGAGAGTATTGTTGAAATGTAAAAAGAAATAATTTTGATTATTTTAAATTAAGATTTTTTTGTATATTAAAAAAAAACCATATGTAGCCAAGAATTGAAGGAATGTAGAAAATTGGGGAAAAAACTTTCATAGACAGTTTCTCAGATAGGTGATGTGATTAGGTTGGAGTATTTCTGTGACATAGGAAATGATGAGCTGGTTGATTTAGAAAACCATGAAAAGACTTGGATTAATGAAGGAAGATGCTATCTACCTTCAAAGAAACAGATGGTAGGAGGAAATAAGCCTAGTATGGTCTTACATATATGTGTATAAGTATATATGTGTATATATGTTTATGTTTTATAGGTATATGAATATGTGTGTATACACATATATCTATATCTGTCTGTCTACTGCTCTGTCTACCTATGTATATCCATTCTTAATTGTAGTTTTTGGGGGAGGGAGGGAAGGAAAAAATAAAGTTAAAAAGTACACAGCAGAGAACAAAAGAAAACCAAGAAGGAAACAAAGAAAAGCTGGGAAGCTTTGAAAACAATGTGTAATATTTATTATATGCTTTCTTGAAATGGAAATTTATTGTTTTATTTTGAATCTTTGCTATTAATTCCTTTAATATTCTTGACCTTTTGTTCTTCCAAGTGAATTTTTAAAATTATTTTTCCTCACTCAATAAAATATTTTTTTGGTAATTGAGTAGATTAGTTTAGGTAGAATCCTCATTTTTATTATATTGGCTCTGCCCACCCATGAACAACTAATATTTCTCCAGTTATTTAAGTGTGACTTTTTTGTATAAAAAGTGTTTTATAATTAAGTTTATGTCATTCCTGGGTTTGCCTTTGCAGGTGTATTCCCAGATATTTTATATTGTCTATAGTTATTTTAAATGGTTTATCTCTTACTATCTCTTCTTGCAGGGTTTTGTGATGACATATAAAAATGTTAATGATTTATGTGGGTTTCTTTTATATCCTGCCATTTCACTAAAATTATTAATTGTTTCACCTAGTTGAATCTCTAGGATTTTCTAAGCATATCCTCATATCATCCACAAAAAGAGATAGTTTTATTGCCCCATTGCCCATTTGGATTCCTTCAATTTCTTTTCCTTTTCTTATTGCTAGCCTTTCTCATACAATATTGAATAATATTAGTGATAATGGGTATCTTTGTTTCATTCTTGAGCTTACTGGGAAGACTTCTAGCTTGTCCCCATTACAAATAATTCTTGTTGATGGCTTAGGAAAAATTCATTTATACCTATGCTTTCAAGTATTTTTTAATAGGAATGAGTTTTGTATTTTGTCAAAAACCTTTTCTGCATCTATTGATATAGTCATATGATTTTTGTTACTTTTGTTGTTTATATGTAATCAATTATTTAAATAATTTTCCTTATGTTACTCCATTCCTACATTCCTGGTATAGGTCCCACTTGGTCACAATGTATAATCTTTGTGTTATATTGTTGTAGTGTCCTACCTAATATTTTATTTAGGATTTTTGTATCTGTATTCATCAGTGAAATTGGTCTATAATTTTCTTTCTCTGTTTTTGCTCTTCCGAGTTTAGGTATCAGAACCATATATGTTTTATAAAAGAATTTGTTGGGATTCCTTCTTTGCTTATTATTTATTTAATATTGGAATTAGTTGTCCTTTAAATATTTGGTAGAATTCACTTGTAAATCCATTTGGCCCTGATGCATTTTTATTGGAAAGCTCATTTATGGCCTGTTCAATTTCTTTTTTCTAAGATAAGTTTATTTAGGTATTCTATTTCCTCCTGCTAATCTAGGCAGTTCATATTTTTGTAAATATTCCTCCATTTCACTTAAATTGTTAAATTTATTGACATATAATTGGGCAAAATAACTCCTCATAGTTATTTTAATTCCATCTTCATTGGTGGTCACCCTTTTCACTTTTGATACTAGTGATTTGGTGTTTTTCTCTATCACCCTCTCTTAAAAAAAACCATATTAACTAGTGGTTTATCTGTTTTATTGGGTTTTTTCCCATAAAATCAGCTCCTAGTTTTATATATTAGTTCAATGATTTTCTTCCATGCAATTTTTACTGACTTTACCTTTAATTTTTAGGATTTCAAATTTGGTGTTTAATTGTGGATTTTTAATTTGTTTTTTTTCAAAATTGCATACCCAACTCATTGGTCTCCTCTTTCTCTATTTTATTGATATAAACATTTAGAAATAAAAGTTTTCCTCTGATTACTGCTTTTGCTGCATCCCATAGGTTATTATCATTCTCTTTAATAAAATTACTTACTGTTTTTATGACTTTTTCTTTAAAAAAAATTGGTCACTCTAAATCTGCTTGCAAAGGAGACAGTTGAGGCAGCTAATTCCATTTTGGGATAGCTCTTACAAAATTTTCTGTTATGTTGAGCCGAAATTTACCACCTTGTTCCTCCTACCTGTTGATGCTAACTCCACTCTTAGGTTTAAGCTGAACATAAGCCCTTCTTTCCATGTCAACCCTATGTAAAGAACCAGAGATTACAATTGTAGTTCTCCTAAGCTTTTCCCAAGTTAAACATCTCCAGTTTATCCAGCCTTATTTTGTATGTCATGTTCTTCATTTCCCTCAAAGTTCTGTTGTACATTTTTCCTTGCATTTTATCTAGAATCATTTTTATATTACAATAATGCTAGGTATATGGGCATAAGCCCAAGGAAAAACCAACTGAAAACTATACATTTTCCTGTTAATTCCTTTTAAATAAAAATTTGAGACTGGAATCATTAAAGGTTAACACTTTCATATTATGCAGTGTAATCTTTTTTTTTTTCAGTGTAAAATTCTGGAGCAGCGGTTAGAACAGGGAATGGTATTCACAGAATATGAACGCATTCTGAAAAAACGACGGATAGATGGAGAGTGCGCAATAGCAAGACTCCCTGACAATGCAGAGAGAAACAGATTCCAAGATGTGCTTCCCTATGATGATACCAGAGTAGAACTGGTCCCAACCAAAGAAAACAATACTGGTTATATCAATGCATCACATATTAAGGTGAGATGAAAACTGATGGTAAATAGATTCTTATAAATGATGGTAAGATTATAGAGATAAGGGATAGAGACTAGACCTGGCATTTAATTGGTATAGGAAATTCCTGACTGAGGAAACTTCTCTACCAATGCATGTGTGCACTTTTTATGCAATTAGAATGTAATGTCTTAGAGAGTTTCCCAGGGCAATGAGAATTTTAAGTGACTTGTTCCAAGTTACTTAGCCAGTGTATTTCAGAGCTGACACTTGAATCTAGGTTTTCCTAGTTTTGAGAACAACTGTCCACTGTCTTTATCTACTACATCTTTCTGGTAATGTGACATTTATAATAACATGTTTTTATACAGCCTGCTAAAATTTGCAAAATGCATTCCTCACAAAAGCCAATAAAAATAAGTGTAGTGTATTATTATCTTCATTATACAAAGGAGAAAATTGAGAAATAGAGTATTTAAATGATTTGTCAGTGGCCACATGACTAGTAGGTATTCAGCCAAAAGTCTCAAAATATAAGTATTAATTTTTTAGTATTAAAAGTATCCTTCTAAGGCAAATTGATATTATTATGAGCTCTGATTTACAAATGAATAAACCCTTAAACCAAAATCAAATCTTGTTTGAGAAAATACTTTATGTCTATTTGATATGTGGTAAATTAGTTTGTTTCTCAGGTAAGTACTGTGAACTCAGGGGATGCTTAGAAGACATTTGCCCCATATCCAAGAGTAAAATCTTGGTCTTTTAATCCATGTTTCTATGCTCTTAGTAACTAAAACCTTTATCCCAAGTGTAGTTCATTTCATGTATTTGGACAAGGGTACCTCAGAGTCAATCTTGGTGATCATGGAAGCAATTCTCTCAGAAGGTACAGACTGTTCTGTGAAGGCATGCCTTCACATGCTGCCCATAATCATTTCAGAACATCATTTGGCTCTTTGAAGAAGCAGTGCTACCTACTAACTGGAGACAACAGTGTTATGCCACCCAGCCATAGTAGTGTCAGAATCATTAAAATGGAGGAAAAAAAAAGATGACTCATAGTGAGTGGGTGAACAAAACCAGATCTTCTCTTTCCTCTTTCTCCTCCTACTCTTGGCTCATATTGACACAGTATTTGAGGCCACTATTTTCAGGCAAGAATTCCTTTTGGGCACTGAATAAAAACGAATTTATGGGAGGATTTTTTAATGTCTGTTTCATAATGCATTCTTTTATTTATACTGTTTCATTAATGGAAGTTGACATTTTTATCCACAAAAATTCAATTCCATTCTTCATGGGGGCTTGGAATTGACTCCGGGTTCTCAAATACTATTTCACTAGAATTCTAACTCTGGTAGGTTCTACTATCCTGGAAGAGCTACATAGTGAGCTCCAGAAATAGACAATGTTTGCTGTATAATAACTAATTTATCTTAAAATGATGAGGTTCTTTACAATTAGGTTGGCCATTAAGTGATACATGTTTGCCGTTAGTGACCTATGAAACAAAGAAAAAATATAAAATGGTTCTACCTAATGTAATCCTCTCTACCTTGGAAGTGATGATAGTGGTGTAGATAAAAAATGAGGGGAAAGGATATTAGGAATCACATAGTTTAGACTGTTGGTACTTTCCTTAACTATTGTCCAACAACACTTGACTTTGTTTTTTGAGTGAGGGAAGGCTGTGCAAGGTTACCAACCTCACTTTCTCCTCCTGAGTCATCTGGATCCAGTGACCAGATTTTCATCAGGATGGCTGGAGATGGCCCAGGATGCAATGGTAGACCTTGGCCTTTTAGCCTAAGGCCTTTTCAAGGGTCCTCACTTAAAGTGAGGTAATGCCCATTTAGTGAATAGGCCTCTTAAAAAAAGTAGTCAGGGGATGACTCCTTTAATGGAAAAGAAAAAATAGAGAAATCATGCTGGGACAGTCAGGGTTGTTGTTTGGAAGGGAAACTGTCACTATTGACATTCACTCTAAGCTAGGAGGGTCCAAAAACAGCCATTGAGTGGAGGTTGGGCAGGGACCCTTCCTTGTTCAATCCATGGGCTTCAGAGTTCATGGGGTTTAAGGTTTTAGGGGAGATAAGAAAGAAGAAAGGAAAGGAAAGGAGAGGAGAGGAAAGAAGAGGACAAGAGAGGAGAGGAGAAAGGAGAGGAGAGCAAAGGAATCTAGCCAAAGCACCCCAAGTTAACTGGGCAGCCATCAAAATTTACCTTCTTTTGGAGAGGAGAAGGAAAAGGAGAGGGCTAAGTTGAGAGAGGATGAGCTGAGTTACCCAGCTAGCTGGGTCCCCATTTAGGCAGCTCAGTTTACTCACAGGGTATGTTCAAAATCAAGTGCAGCTCATGTCATCATCTCTCCTCTTTGAAAACAAAGGACGAACACAACAACCTGTCCAGAAACAAATGAGTTAGCATATTATTGGAGCACTGAAGAGAACCATGTGTCTTGAATATTTTCACTATAAATGAAATCAAAAGACAAATGAGTGGAAAACTTAGAAGTTTCCCTTGGAGAGGCTAATAAAGGAGTTGATGGAGTTAGTTTCATTGTGTACCCAATGATAACAGGAAATGTAATTTTGTGGAATACTTAGTGTGAAACCTTGTAGTGCTCATTATGAGTGGAAACCAAAAAAACACTAACTGAAGATAACTGGCATATATACAGATGTTGATAGAGGATAAAGAAAGTACAGGAATTCTAAGGCACATTTTATAAGATCCCTAAACACTGTCAACACTTGTCCACAATTTGTAGTCAATTCAACATTACTGCAAGAATACTATATTAAAAAATGTGTGTGTGTGTGTGTATGTATGTATGCATGCACGCAGCTTGGTATCAGTGAAAATGCTTATTTTCCAAGTTGAAAATTAGAGCTCCCTATCTTTTCAGGAAGTTTTGAACCCAGCTCGTTCGAGCTCTTGGTTGTTGTCATCTACAGTATACGTATACTGATGAACCACCAGTTTAATTTTCCTTAAACAAAGGGGCTTAGATCCCAACTGTATCTTTTATTAGAGACTGTTTTTATCTTTTTTTCTTTGCATCCCCAGTACTGTCTTTAGCACAGTGCCTGGCTCATAGTAAGTACGTAATCAACACAGGTTAACAATTCATCAGTAGGGATGTTGACTCAGCAAAGCACTTTATCTTCCTAAGCATAAGTTTCCTTATCTGTAAAATTAAGATAATAATAGTTGTATTACCTATTTTATGAAGTTTATCATAGAAATTGAAAAAATGAAAATGAAATCATAATTGACATTTGTGCTCTGAGTTTACAAAGCATAATCATACATTTTCTCATTTGATAATGTATGAAGTACTTTGTAAGCTATAAAATACTGTCAAATACTAGTGATTATGAGATTGCAGGGGCAGCATAGTAGAGATTATTAGATTTGGACCTAGGATATCTGGGTTTATATAACTTTGGCTTATATAACTTTTGGTAAATCATTTTGACCTCTCTGAATCTCTGTCTCTTCAGCCATAAAATGAGCATAATCATTCTTGCGTTGCCTTCCTTGCGGGCATGTATTTTGGAAAGGAAATTGTAAAGATTTGTTTTTATTGTAATGAAAACTCCACTATTGTGGGCATGAAAAACTTTTCTAAATGTGCTTTTCCAAATATGCTTTTAAAAAACATTTTTACTATTAGTTCCAAATCTTCTCCCTCCCTTGACCCCTTTCCCCACCTACTGAGAAGGCAAGAAATACAATGTCCATTATACATATGAAGTAATTCAAAACATATTTCCACGTTAGCTATATTGTGTGGGGGAGGGGGAAGCAAAAAGAAAAGAGTGAAAAAATATACTTTAATCTGTACTTAGAGTTTATCACTTCTCTCTGTGGAGGTGGAGAGCATTTTTCATCATGAGTCCTTTGGAGTTGTTGTGGATCTTTGTTTTGATCAGAGGAGTTAAGTCTTTCACAGCTGATTATCATGACAACATTGTGGTTACTGTATACAATGTTCTTGTTCTGCTTACTTCAAATGTGAGAATATTCTAACCAATATGTGGGGTTTGGATATGTTCATTTTTAAATTAGAAATTTAAAATTTTATATTTCATTGGAATGATTATCAACTCAATCCAATAAATGTTCAAGCAGATACTCTGTTCAAGATATGCTATATCCTAGATTTCATAGATCACTTTTCTCAGGAGTATGAGCTGGTTGGTTTTTGTTTCAGAAGTCCCTAAGACCTTGATTTAAGATTTTCTTTTGAACTTTCCCACCTTTAGGTCTCTGTTGGTGGCACTGAATGGGATTATATTGCCACCCAAGGACCTTTGCAAAATACATGTCAGGATTTTTGGCAGATGGTATGGGAACAAGGAATTGCTATCATAGCAATGGCAACAGCAGAAGAAGTGAGTACTAGTTATTTTAACTTGATTCCTTATTCATAGGAGAAGCCTGCTTTTTTGTGGAGCTATGCTATTAAGGAGGAAATACAGGGAAATTGTGGGGGACAGTAATCTAATCATACCACTGGCAAATATAGTGTGTCTATAATGCATAATTTTTTTAAAAATTACTTTTTTCCAACTTTTTTTAAAGGAGGGTGGACGAGAGAAGAGCTTTAGGTATTGGCCACGGCTTGGTTCAAGGCACAACACTGTGACATATGGAAGATTTAAGATCACAACTCGATTCCGCACTGACTCTGGTTGCTATGCTACAACTGGCTTGAAGATCAAACATCTTCTCACTGGACAAGAAAGAACCATCTGGCATCTTCAGTATACTGACTGGCCTGAGCATGGTTGTCCAGAAGATTTAAAGGGATTTTTGTGTAAGTGACATCAGCCTCATGCTTGAAGGCTATGGAGAGAAAGAATGATATGCCTTCACAGGTATTCATTAGAATCACAACATGGTAACATCCAGAATAGTTTGACTTTTAAAATAAGGCTCTCAAGTGCTATTGGAAAGGTAGATAGGACAGCAAATAAAGATGTAGTCTTGTGTGGCAAGTACCCATTTTCATAGATTTAGAGCTAGAAGGAAACTTAGAGGTGACCTAGTCCAAATGCCTCATTTTGCAAATGAGGAAATGGAACCTTGTATGGACCAAGTGATTGTTGAGGGCACACACAAAACAGGATTTGAAACCAGCTCTTCTAAATCTAGCACACTTTCCACTCTACCTTACTGCCTCCTAATGAATGACAAATGAAGTGATTTCATAAGAATTATATAGAGCTTATCACTGACTCTCTCTGTCTCTCTCTCTCTCTGTCTGTCTTCCCCTTCCTGTTTCTCTGTATCTCTCTGTTCTTGTCTTTCTCTGTCTCTCTATCTCTTTCTTTCTGGTTCTTTCTCTTATTGACTTTGACAGCATACCTGGAGGAGATCCAGTCAGTTCGTCGTCATACAAACAGCACAACGGAACCTAAAGGCCCCAACCCTCCCTTGCTGGTCCATTGCAGTGCTGGTGTAGGGAGAACTGGAGTGGTCATTTTGTCGGAGATCATGATCGCCTGTTTGGAGCACAATGAGGTTTCTATTTATGTGTTGAGACTTTTCTTGCTAAATATGGGGACTTGAGATACTAGGACTCTAGATTTAAAATTGGAAAGGACTTTAGAAGGACAGCCCCTAATTTCCAAGTGAAGAAACTGAGGCACAGAGCAGTTAAGTGACTAGTGACTAGTAAGTGTATATGGCAGGATTTGTCCCTAGAACTTTGAGATTCTGAGTCCAGAGGCTTTGTCTATTGTGCACAAATTCCCTTTGATAATAAATTAACAAGATACATATTCTTCTTAGTGAGTTGGGCCAGGGATGACATAAATTCTGTGAAATCACTTGGTTGTATTTTCTTTTTGCTTTAATCTTGACTTTTTATCTTTACTATGAGAAAGTATTTCTAGTTTTTTTCCTACTTCCAAGACTTACTTTCATGCTGTATTTATTTGTTTTAATCCCCATAGGTAGATTTGTCTAATTAAATAGCTAAAGAATAGGAAGCACAGAATCTTTTCAAAAATGATATTATTGATATCTTTTATTTTTATATCACTTTTTTTCACAGTACGTTTCTCCCTTTTCCCTTAGCTAATGAATTCTTAAAATAGTTTTTTTAAAAAAGAAAAAAAGGCAGTTCAGAAAAAACAATCTACACATCATTCAAATCTGACAGTATATATAATATTCCACATTGACAGTACTCTATCTTCACAAAGAAGGGAGGGAGAAGAATATTTTGTCCTCTTCTCCAGGACCTAGAGAAACAGAAAATCTCAAGACTTGGAAAGGACCTTTGAGGCTACCAACCCTAACTTCCCATCCATCAGTCCATCAACTAGAATTTATTAAGTACCTACTATGTATCAGGCACTGTGCTTATCACTAGGGGTACAAAGAAAAGCAAAAACCAGTCCTGACCAGAAGGAGCTTATGGTCTGATGGAGAAGAAAGCATTCCATCAGCTATATGCACAGAAGCTCTATATAGAATGGACTGGAGATAAATCATCAGAGGAAGGGCAGTGGCATTAAGGAGAACCAGGAAAGGCTTCTTGAAGGTGAGGTTTTAGCTGAAGGAAACCAGAGAAGCAGGAGATGAAGATGAGGCATGAATTCTGGCATGGAGAACATGAAGATGCTTGGAGTTAGGAGACTGGGTGTGATGGGCAGCACAGGAGGCTGTGTCACTGGATAGCAGAGTATTTGGGGTGGTTGTATAAGGTTTAAGAAGACTGGAAAGGTAGAATGGGATCATTTTATGAAGGATTTTAAAAGCCAAATATATAATCTTTATATTTGATCTTGGTGGCAATAGGGAGCCATTGTAATTTATTAAATGGGGGTGGGTGGGTGGTAGAGTGACATGCTCAGACTTGTGCTTTTGGAAGCTCACTTTGACAGCTGAGTGGAGGATAGACTGGAGGCAGGCAGACCAATCAGTAGGGTATAGTCTACACATGCATGAGGCATTGAGGACCTACCTGTACCAGGGTGATGGAAGTGAGAGATGTCATTATGGTAGAAGCCACAGGATCCTTGAGCCCCTGATGGGTATTACTACTTTTAGAAATCATTGGTCCTATGGATTCTCATTACATGCACTGTGACCCATTTTCATGTTGTTTTTCATCTTTGATACAACCAATAAAGTACTTAGTTTTTGAAGGTGAGAACTCAGTTCCTTTGGCTCCATTTGAGGTATAAAAAAATTACGGTTTTTTGGATTCTTTGGCAAAACCTAGAATATGGTTAAAAAAACCATTTTGAATACATGGTATGGTGATTAAAGCTAGCCAGATGTGGGCATCTTTGGCTCTCCTTTTTCTGATTCTTCGCTATTCATATTTTTTCCTCTTCTAAATTCTCATCATGCCTAGTGTGCCTTTTCTGATTTCACATTTTTCTTTCCTTAGATGCTGGACATCCCACGAGTGCTAGACATGCTGAGGCAACAAAGAATGATGATGGTGCAGACACTCTGTCAGTACACTTTTGTCTATGGAGTTCTTATCCAGTTCCTGAGAAACTCAAGGCTTATATAATCTCCACCTGTTTCTCCTGGGACCCAATTACCTATAAAGAGTTTACAAGGGAAAAAAAAATGGGTTTAACAAAGCAAACCCATTTGTTCTTGGGCTTTCCCCTTCCCCAGTCTTCTTACACAAGGTGTAGGGTGCTAACGTCAACTCATGGTGGTGAATTGCATTGAGCCTTGGACACCCCAGGGCTGAAGAGGTGGATTTCTGATTGGGGGAAGTGCTAGAGAACTGGGGACTTGGAGTAACTAGGCTCAGCTCCTATCTATGCTGATTTGCGGTACTTGCACACATTCTTGAAGTTGTGTTTTCTAGATAAAATAATTCTCTACCTTACTGAAACTATGCTGGGCAGTTCCGTCAGTTGTAAAGGCCGTGTATAGATTTCTATCTCAAAACTACTTTTTGATAAGAGAATTTTATTTTGTGACTAAAATATCTAGGGGTTTCTTTAGTAAGAAACCCAACTTTCCATAGGACTTGTCCAAAATTGCAACTGGTTTCTGGATATACCAACTTTATATATTTTTTAAAAATGTTAATATCTTTTCTGTTCTTCATTTTCTTTTTGTTTATTTTTTATTATTGGTAACTTAGGGTTTAACTATCAAACTACAAAACAATGTTTAAAGGTCTCATTTAGGAGATAGGAAGCTTCTTTGCATTCAGAAAATTAATTTTTAGTTAAAAAATTTTTCACATTACAATTGAAAATATTCTCAAATTATTTTTAGGGTTTGCTAAAGAAAAAGTTGGAATTGAATGCATGGTCTCTTCAAATGTTTTAAGTAACAGAGTCAACAGCATTCGATATATTTTCAGTATTATCTTACTGGTTGAAATTTTAGTGGATGAATAAGATGGTTTTAAAGCACTTTTAAAAAAATTAAAAATCAGTTCATTTCAATTTCATTCATGTATCATTTTATGAGTTAAAACATTAACAACAGTAATGAGGACAATGTTTTAAAAGAAATGCTTTATAGTTTGAATGTAAGAAATAAGGATTTTGAGTATGTAGGATAAGTAAGATGTGAGGAAGTGCAACACGGTTGTGAATGTGGGAAATTTTTATTATGTTGTTACAAAGATAAGATACAGTATTACTAATTTTGTTCTCCTATATTTACACCACTCTTGAGAGTACTGGGGGTGAGGGGAAGTATTTGAAAGATTGACAGGAGGCAGGTTCTTCCCTAAGAGGATTCAGGTTCTGGGATAAATCATGTCATGTTTCTTGCCTCCCCTTCCTGCCCAACTTTTTATATAGGTGAAATGATTGTGGGTTGTACATCAGGAGCAGTCACAAAAGGGCAACTTGGGGGACCAATGAAATGGCATAAGGGGAAAAGATGGTTCTATGCTTTATGTTAATGCTAGAGGGAGGATTATATGTTAATTGTATGTATATGAATCTCCACATTTTTAAAAAAAAAATACTCATTGCTATATCCTTCTCCCAATTTCCATTCCAAAGTTGTCTCCCTATGGCACCAACATCAGTTCTCTTCTAAGTATGGCCACCACACTTTGGCCATTAGTGAGTGGCTTTGAATTCCAAGGTGAATCAGAGATGCAGCTTAATTTATCACTAATCAATAAGTGTGTGTCTTTGTCAACCATGGTAGAGGATTTACTTGGGGCAGTTTCACGGCGATATATTTACCAGTCTAAATTTGACTTATAAGAGACCACTTAAATAGTGAAAAAGCAAACTTTAGAAGATGAATCAAAACAATTTGGAAAGTAGGAAAATAGTATTAATTTCATCATTCATTTAAAAAATTCTCCCTAAAGCACAATAGACCTAATGATTATGTTCAGTGATAGCTAACTGCTTGAAAGAAAGGAATTACAATAATATTAATAATGGCTAACCTTTCTATAATGGTTACAAGACACTTCACATATTATCTCTCATGGCAGTTTTTCCTTTCTTCACATATGTTTGAATTGTTGTGGTGAGTTTTTTGTACATCTTTTCAGTGGTGCTATCTTCCCTACTATCCCTTCTCCCTCCAATTAGAATCAGGTTTAAATCTTTTTAAAAGGAGTTGATAAAAATATATTACACTATGAAAACTAAATTAAAGACTAATGTATGAGGTGTCCTTATTTTAATAAGTTGATCACAGATGGATAAATTAACAAAATGGCATATTTTAGCTTTAATAATTTACCTAAAATGTTGCATTATTTTTAGTAGATCTTAGAATGCATGTAATGCTTTTTTGTGCCCTCTGAGTATTTGAATATTTTGTGGTGGCTGTAAAAAGAGATTAGTGGAAAATAACTATACTATGTATTCTCCAAATTTATCTTTCAAACAATAATGTGATTTCATAGAGGATATAACAAAACCATAGAAGTTTGTAACCTTGCCATGATGGTTAACTAGCAATTGATTGTATTACAGCCTGTCAAAATTATGTTTAAATTTTTTGGTTACTTTTAGCTTCTAAGTAAAAGATTTATAGCAAGTCTATATTGAAATATGTACTTTCACAAAACTAGGCTAAGGTGCAGTATTTACCAATGACCAATTATTGTCACTGCTGACATTACCCCTTTTTTTTTCTTGATTAGGGGTTCTTTTGAAGAAATATTCTAGAGCATAGTTTAAAACAGAGAAATGAACGTCTTATTTTAGAATATCATGCAGGTATTCATGGAAAAATTGATGATATTCTTCTGGAACATCTACTGTGAAGCATGAAAAGTGAGCCCTAGAATTTAGTTCTAAGTTGTTAGAAAGTTTTGATAGGAATAAATAAGGAAACCTGCTCGTACAAACTTTCAGAGAGCAAAGAGCATATTGAGTACCCTTCGCCTCCCTGCTAAGTTATAGGGCAATGGGACTTCTAGATTTTTAACTACATATTTCTTTTTATTTGGGTTTAAAACTGTCCAAGTTTTCTTTCAACCTTTTATAACTATAACTCATAGGTTAAAGTGGGTTTAGTTTTGATACCTTTAAGAAAATTTATATGAAGATGTGTTTTGATTAATTTATTAAAAGAGGCTTCATTTGGGACAATTTGCAACAAAGAATGGAGCTCAGTTATTTTCTTTTGCACAAACCTTTTTTTAAAGGTTAATTTAGGGAAAGATGTTTATTGAAAATATAAATTAGTTTGAGTTTAATGTAAATTAAAGATTAAAAGTGATTTTTGATATAAAGACTTTAAAAAGATCAGGTTACAGAGAGTAATATGGAGGGGAAAAAGTTACTCAGATAAGAAATATGATAGTTTAGATTGCAATGGGTATTCATTAAGGCATATAGTTCTCATTAACTATTGGCAGAATATTAGGAGGGTTGGACATTTCTAAATTAAAAAATGATGATTTCAGAAATTCAGTTGAAGGGATTTCCAGATTGCTGAAAAGATTAAAGTGCTGGAAAATTTTAGAAATTTTAGTGTATTACATACATAAACAAATGTTTAAGTTGATGGTTTATTCCCCAAGACACTTAAAATAATGTTCAATTCTTAAAAGTCCAGAGAAACAACTTAAAGTATCCCATAACTTTGGTGGACTGTTAGGCGTTCTACTACTTAGTAAGAAGGAAATGGTGACCTTAGTTGTTTTTTTTAAAAAAATCTTATCTTTGTTAATGAGCTCTAAACTCAGAATAATAGCAAGTTAGGAGTGTTTGTATTTTAATCTCTTAAATTTAATCTCTGCTACTAACAAAATGTTCCAAAGTTCTAAAGAAACATTCATTAGATAAACAGTTAGATATTATTGATGATTCCAGTACCTTTTAATAAATTATTTGTTTTGACATATAAAAGACTATTATGAAAATATATGAGCTCTTGGCTTTATATTTATTCCTGGCTACATCTGTACATTATTATTCTGTACTAGATTATAGTACCATCATTGTGTAGGATTAATTTATAAGTTCATACCACATTCATGCCCATGGCAGATTGAGAAAGTTTTCAGTGTATATAAAAGAAGCTCTAACTTAGATGAACTGCTAAGTGTGTGTATGGATACTACTGAAATTTGTGTGTGTGTGCGAGTGAAATTCCCACTACAAAAACTTGATATGTGATTGTCAAGATAGTGTGCCCATTTAAGAGCTGGTCCACAATTAGCCAAAACGAAATTGAAGGATTTTATAATTATGTGGATAGTTCAGAAAAGCAATCTGTTTTTGCCTCAGCTTTGTGAACTGCTGAGAGTGGAACAGATTTCAGTTAAATGTACAACTTTCCACTCTGGGATTGTATAAGGGTGACCTACTTAGGTTTCATAAGAGTAGATGCACATAGAAAAAGTCAATAATGTATTATGCTAGGGGACTATCCAACATTTCTTGTTATACTGGAACTTTTTTTGTTTCAGATTTCACTTGGAAAAATAAAAGAATCTATTTGGCTGGGGATTTAGAATTCTTTTGCATTATGGATATAATTTTACAGTTATAGTATTTGTGGTAATAGGATTTGTCGCAATGATAGAATAGGACATTCTAAATCTACAAAATCAGATAGTTTTATTTTTGTTTTTTTGACTATATTTTTAAAGCCAGTACTGTATTTCTAGAGATATGTTAGATGACTTCCATAAAGCAGATTATGCTGGGCAAAAATTACTAGGGAAGGTCAGTCTCTAATCTATGATCTTCAGCTTTCATCAAGGTATAGGTTACCTTGTAAACCATCAGGAAAATGATCAATTACCTTTGGTGGCCTGTTTCCATATAATTCTTTTTGAATATCAAAAAGACCATTTTGAGAAGTTGGGTAGCCATTGGCACAATGATTTTAAAATTTGCCAAGTGATCAGTTTGTTTCCTGGTTCATCCAACGCTTGGGGCTAGATTTAAAAGGGGTCATTTATTTTTAAGGGTCATTAGGAGGCTGGAGGCTTGAGTTCTAATCCTGGCTCTTCCACCTGCCAACTAGATGACCATGAGCAAGCCATTTTATTCCACAAACATTTGTTTATCTGACTTGATCTTAATATCAGTTTCCTCACTTACACCATGAGGGAGCTGAACTAGATTCTCCATGAATTCTAACCTGAATCCATGAAATCAAAAAGTACAGACTGAAGGCCATCAGATTAACCATTGTGGATATACAGCTGATCTGACACAGATGGGAACTTGTGCCTTTCATGTAGAACTAGCAGTTGATATTTAGAGCTGTCAGATCCTAATTTGGGTCATATTCGCCTCTAACAGAGCAGATGTCTTTGAACAGGTCTGATAAAAATCTTCTAGGGACTGAGCTACTGTATGTAACTAGTTTTTGGGGTGGTGCATTAGCCTTTAGCATTTTTGGACCGTTTATCCTAAGCTGTGAAAGACATACTGTTCCAGGTAAAAATATAATGCCAAATTATTAAATGAATAAAAACAAGATTTAGATACTGACTTGGAATATACATTTCCATTAGGATTCTATTACCAAACTATTATTATTATTATTATTATAAATCTATTGCCAAAAGTCATGGACACTAATATAACTTTTTGCACCATCAAATAATGAGTTGGCATATCTCCTCAAATTAAACATGAGAATTTGAGAGAACTAAACTAAAGGAGGAAATTGTGGAACTTGGAACATTTTTTTTAATGCTAGCACAGCCAGTGGGTTTTAGTTACATAGTACATTTTTCATGGTATTGAGTTATGGGTCTTGTTAATGGTCACCTTGAATGTTTTTGGAAACAAACTTTCTTTGGTTAATAGTATCCAACTTAAAAATTCAGTAGCTCGGTTTTTGTCTTTGCAGATATAAGCAGTTCAGGTTTATTAGTATGCCTCAGAATCTCTAAGCAATACATTCAAATAAGAAGAAAATTTCTTTGCTATATCGCATAAGCAATTTTTTGGGAAGAAAGAGCAATTTTTAAACAGATGAGTGTATGCTCAAACTTTGGCAGCAGCCAGGCAATTTGGTTGACTTCGCCTGTATTCATTCCCTTTGATTCAATGAAGTGGTTAAGAAACTTAGTTTTAAAATGCTATTCTGTAATAATAATTAAAAAATAGGTTTATAACATGAACTAGTCTTCATATGGGGAGAAAATAATTTGGTGTGCAAAGATATTAATAAATTCAAGTGAAAGAAAACATGCCTATATCTGGTCAGAAAGTTATTTTATGTATATTCTGTTACATAATTTTTAAAAAAGGAAACCATTCAAATCCTACCAAATGGTATACTTCTTGAAGCAGGATTTTAACAATTTTTACAGAGGGAAAAAACTTTTGTTAAGTATTAGATAATTTTCTATAACTATTAATACAATTTGTTAAATCTGTTGGCTTGAAATTTGGAGAAAGTTGGTAGGATGTACAGTGGCCTTTAGAAATGCTTCTACATAATTTAGGCCAGTGTACCAGTTTTCGTTTTCAATGACAGCACAAATGAGTTGTCAAGTATTATTTTCCACTTTCAAAAATAGTTCTGTATGTTTCATTGTCTGGTCATTGATACTGTAAAAATGTATAATCAGAACAGCTTTAATTCTTGTAAAACTGAAATTGGTTTGTAAAGCAATGTATAAATTGCATTTGAAGGGCAGAAAAGCTTGAATGGCTAAATGTAATATATGTGAAATGAATATATTATAGTCTATTTTTGCCATGAAAATAAATATTTGAAACATTTAATGTGTGAATATCATGTTATTAGTGCAGCTAAAATCCTTTTGCACTCTTAATTCTTTTTTCACTCTGAGTATCAGATTTCAGATGGAATAATATTCAGGACTGATTGATTCCATCAGATTCTTTTCAAAACATTTGACAAAGATGTGGCATTTAGTAGCTGTCATTTTTTTCAATTTAAATATTAATTCAAAATTCAATTCAAATTCAGTTCACATCAAATGTTAAACATGTGCTATGTGCAGACATTATGTTGTGGGTATAAAAAAATTCTCTCAAGAAGCTTACAGTTAAGTCAAGCAATATTCATTTAACAAAGTATGTATGCTGCTCTCATACTTATCACTGTAATTGAATCTTATATTTATCAGCAAGTTGACCATGAATGTAAAGTGATCACTTTTTTAGACTACTATAGTTACATATAAGGTATTTCAACAGATTTTTTTTCCATTGGAAAGTATACAGACTACATATTAGGGAGGATAGTGACACATTTTGAGAGTTAGACGATATATACAGTGCCAGCTTTCAAAGAGATCAGTAGGCTAGAGGAATACCAAGGCTAACATAAAATCTACAAGCCAATACATACATGCAATACTTACAATAGTTATTGAAAGGGAGTTGGTTGAGCTTTCTTTTCATGAGCCCCAAAAGGAGTGATATTTAATTACAGCTGTAGAATAATGACATACTAGAGAGAGAGAGAGAGAGAGAGAGAGAGAGAGAGAGAGAGAGAGAGAGAGAGAGAGAGAGAGAGAGAGAGAGAGAGAGAGAGCATTGAATTTGAAGTTGAACACTTAGGCTTTGTCACTAACTAGCTGTATGATCTCGAGTCAGGTCCTTCTCTTACCCAAACTTCTACATCTCTAAAATGGGGTTAATTGTTGTGAGGAAAGCACTTTACAAATCTTGAAATTCTACGCACATGTGAGATACTTTTAGGTACTCAGTTATTTGCTGAATCATCTTTTTTTTTAGTAAGATTGAACTGACTCAATTTTGATTATTCAGAGAATATGACACTCCATGATTTGCAGCCATGCTTTATCCCCAGGAGAATAGTGGTATTAAAGGTATGCATTTGTGATAATGAGCTTGTTGGTATCATTGAAAGCAAGATTATATCCCTGTTGTCATCTCTCCTACTCAATTCTGGGCCCTGGTTTGCTGTTTATGTATGTTTATTTTATAATCTGCATTTGAAGATAAATAGGTGGCTCACTGAATTAGCTTGTATAGTCTAATTCCATGGGCTTTTTTCTCTCCTCTCTTCCTTCATTTCCGCTACAGGAACATCATACCTCCTCCAGGATAAGCTCACCTCCTTGAAATATCATCATTGAGAAATGATGTGCCTTTGATGCCCAGTACCGCAGCACCCGCAGCTATCTCTTTCCTCTGATTGGAGGGCTAAACAATAAACTCCTTCCAAAGCCTTCTTTGAGAGAAGGCTCAGAACTAAATTCATTTTCCATAAGCTGCTCTGCTTGGATTTGAGTCCGTGAATATCATTCTCCTCCTCTGGGTACTTACTCTCTGGCAGTCCCCAACCTCCTTTGGTGTATTTCTCTTCCCCCATTAAATTCAAGGGACAAATATTTATTGATATAAAATGTTTATTGTTCCCTTTCCTTTCCTTCTCTGACCCAGAATAGAGATTTCCACTTATTATTTGTGGTCTATTAAGATACAGTTTCATTTTCTGGGAGGTGACATTTAGTCATTTATCTTGCCCCAAGATTTTGAGTAGTTATTAGCCCTTTTCATTACTTAATCTAGAATCATGTCATCCAGCATATTTTAGCATGACCTTGTACCCATTTTTGAGTCAAGGTATATTTTGTTTAGACAACAGTTTTTAATGTGTGTGTGAGATGAAATCCATTTGGTATTCTGGTGAAGCCTATGAACCCATTTCTCAGACTGTTTTTAAATGCATACAACAAAAGAAACCAATTATACTGAAACACAAATTGTTCCAAAAGTCTTAGTGGGACTTTTGGAATACCCTGTAGAGTTATTGAGGTATTTTTAAAAACTCAGGTTTATAGACACCCATTAAGAAGCCCCAGTTTAGAGGATTCTGTCAAATTCATAGAATTTCTCTACCTTTTGATCATCTGTAAAAGATCAATAAATTAGTCACCAAGTATTTATTAAGTTCCTACTTTGTGCCAGGCACTCTACTAGGCCCTGGTGATACAAATATGAAGAGCTGATCTTTGCTTACAAGTTTACATTCTAATGGG
This sequence comes from Notamacropus eugenii, assembly GCF_028372415.1. Classification (NCBI taxonomy): domain Eukaryota; kingdom Metazoa; phylum Chordata; class Mammalia; order Diprotodontia; family Macropodidae; genus Notamacropus; species Notamacropus eugenii. Next base: position 76,396,552 of record NC_092878.1, on the reverse strand, counting down.
GGAGCCAACATGGATATCTATATGTCTATATATGTCTACTACATATGTTTTTATATCTATACATAAGTATAAACATCAAGAGATCAAAGTAATACTTGTTGGCATACAACTGCAATTGTCTTCATAGTGATCTTTTCCCATCGTTTTCCATGTGAGAAATACTTAAGTTAAAAAGTCATTTCCCGTGAAATATTTCTGGTTACCTCTGGGTGCAATGTACAAATCTGGTCTTCACCTCTCTCCTAAGCTCTCTCACACTGCATGTCAAAGGGCTGGCTGAATATCTCCACCTGGACACCCCATCGACACCTCAAACTTAGTATGTTCAAAACAGAACTCACAATCTGTCTTCTTAAGTCCTCCTCTCTTCCTAACTTCTCTATTTTGGCTGAAGGCACCATTCTCCTTCCCCATCACCCATGTTCAGAAATGGAGTCATAACAATGAGTATTCACTTTTCATATCCAGTGAATGAATGAAAAAGCATTTATTTAGTGCAAAGCATTAACACCACAAACAGAAAGGCTTTCAAGTCTGTGGATTCTACCTTCAGGACATCCATTCCATTCTAGTCACACTAACAACCCTGCTAGTACAGGTCCCTCACCACTTCTTTTTCCTGTTGGTCTCCCTTTTTCCCTAATTCAATGCATCCTTCACACATTTCAAAATGATATACCTGAAGTGCAGGTGTGTCTGACCAAGCCGCTGCTTTACTCAGGCTTTGGTGGTTCAGTAACAGTAATAGTGTGTGATGATCAATTATGATTGACTTAGCTCTTCTTTGTAATACTATGATCCAAGACAATTCCAAAAAACTTGTGATGAAAAATGCTATCTGTATCCAGAGAAAGAACTGATGGAGTCTGAACGCAGATCAAAGCATTCTATTTTCACTTTATTTTTTCATGGCTTTTTCCTTTTGCAAACTGTAATTTTTTTTTTTCACAAACTGCTTCTTCTTTCACAACACGACTAATATGGAAATATGGTTTACATGACTGAACATATATAACCTATATCAAATTGCTTACTGTCTTAGGGAGGGGGAAAGAAAATTTGGAATTCAAAACTTCACAAAAAATGAATGTTAAAATTGTCTTCACATTGTAATTGGAAAAAATAAAATATTTAAAACAAAAAAGAAGTTTCAGGGGTTCCTATCACTTTCAGGCTAAATAAAAGCTATAAAAGTCATTCCCAATCTGACTGCAGTCTGTTTCCAGGTTGATTACACAATTCCCCTTTACTTATTCTTTTCTCTACCTACCCTGGCCCACTTGTTCTTTCCCATAATTTTCTGACACTGGCCTCTGTTCCTTTACCATTTCTCATGTGCTCTCTTATCACCTGTCCTGAGGCCTTGCCTGATGCATCCATTTGTTGTTTTGCTTTCCCTGCCCCTGTGTTGTTTGTATAGATCCTGTACTTATTTTCCTCTTCCCCCTTTTCACTGTTCCTAGAACATAACAGAAACTTGATAAATTCTTGATTGCATAGTGAAAATCACTTTTTAAAAATTTTGCTTCTTCAAGGAGGTCATGTGAGTCATATAGCCTCATGTCTTCTGGTTTCCTTTATAGTACACTATTTCAGTCCTGAAGGCAGTTAAATGGCACAGTAGATAGAGTGCTGGGTCTGGAGTCAGGAAGACTCATCATCTTGAGTTCTAACCTGGCCTCCGACACTAACTTTGTGACTCTGGGCAAGTCATTTAATCCTGTATGCCTCAGTTTCCTGATCTGTAAAATGAGCTGAATAAGGAAATGGCCAACCACTCCAGTATCTTTGCCAAGAAAACTCCCTATATGGGGTTCTGACTAAGAAACTGACCAACAACACCTCAATACTGATATGGTTCAGCTTTTTTGGGGCAGTATATTAACTCATGATTGTTGGACAGATGGATCTCAGTACCAAGAGCTAAATATACATGTGATTCTTACCACTTTCTTCCCTCTGTAGAAACAGAAAGGGAGCTCCCAATAACCCTGGGATCATTTTGTATTTTTGTTTGTTCAATGAATTTTCACAAGTGAAGAATTCATCCTTAGTAGCCAGTGTGTTAATGAGCTTCTCTGTACTTCTCAAGTTTAGTCCTTTGGACAGCAGGCACTAAACTGCTGGCAACCTCTCTGGAACCACCTGACAAGATGGTACTGTGGGCAAAACCTTTGAGAACCAAGGGTTATTTCAGCATGGGGAAGATCCATCCAAGTAGGACTTTTGTGGAGGGTGGTGCCAGTGCAGAAGATTTGTTAGAGCTGGGAGTAAGGAGGACACTGATATTATGCTGTATTAACCTCAGGTGAGTATGTTAAAAACTCTGGATTACAGAGAGGAAAACATTGTGATTATTTTCAAAAAGATATGACATCTGTATTTCCATAAGACTGTTAATGATTGTCATAAATAACTATACTTAATGTTATCAAACAGAAACCCTTTACATCACAGTAACTTGTGTACCAGGCACTCAAAAAAATACGTTTCTTGAGTGAGTTACTGATGGGTTTTAACGTGTGGCTACTTAGATTTCTGCCCTGATTAGTGGGTACTCTTTGAACTGATAGTTGGGTATATTTGTAGTGGTCTGTGTTTAGCCCCACTTTTTCTTTTCTAGGGGGAGCCTGGGGATATCTGAATTCATTAATTCAAGCAATACTGAGTATCTACTAAGTGGAAGAAATTGCAGGGTGGATTTAAAGATGAATGAGTCATGATACCTTGCGGGGGGTGTGTGTGTGTGTCTGTGTGTGTGTCTGTGTGTGTCTGTGTGTCACTTACTATGCTCCAAAGACTCTTCTGCTTTCAAGAAACCTACAGCATTTTGGGGAAATGACATGAATACATGGAAATAAACAGAAAATAACTGCAGAATAAGTGAAAAGTCAAAATACAAGTGTGGGGGCAGGGGGAGGGTTCTAAATGCTAATAGTCACTGGGAGAAATTACTTTGGGTGGGCTCAGTCAGGAAATTCTTCATGATATCATTTCAGCTGAATTGTTAAAGATGAGTAGGAATTACATAACTCTGGGTAGGGTGGTTGGGTGTAGGGAGGCATTTAAAATTGAGGCAACAGAATAGTCTTGGGTCTGTTCGTTGCACATGTGTCATCGACATTGGTTGCAGGTTGGGGTAGTTAGCTGATAAGGATGGTAGTGTCAGGGTGCATCTTAGGTTAGGTCAAGACCAAACTTTGACTACTACATCTTTGAGAGTCAGCATGGTACTGTGGCAAGTATGCTGGATTGGGGATCCGATTTAAATCCTGGTTTTTTTTTAAATGCTGTGTGCCCATAGGTAAGTCATTTCACCCCATTAGGCCTTAGATCCTACATCTGTAAAATGAGAAAGTTGAACTAGATGACCTCAAAGGTCCATTCTGACCCTAAATCCTGTGGTAGGGAACTATTTAACACTTCTGAATAAGTGTAGCATGAACAAAACCATGCTTTCAGAAAATTTGGCTGTTACATAGAATGGATTGGAAGGAGAAGATTAGAAGCAGGCAGATTAAGAGGCTACTGAAATACTCCAAAGGAGAAGTAATGAAGGTCTGAACTAGGGTGACAGCAATGGAAATGGAGTCAAATGGACAGGTTTCTAAGAGGAGAGTGGAGTCAAGGACTGGATGACTATCACTATAAGAGGTAGAATGGAGGATTCAGTGAATACCAGCTAAGGACATAAATACTGTTAGATTGGGCCAGGAGGTATTCTTTGGATCACTGATTAATAGCTAGAAGGGAAGGGATTTCAGAGGTCATCTAATCCAGCACCCTCATTTTATAATGGAGGAAATAAGAGTGAGGGGACATTAAGTGAACTGCCCAAGGACATAGGAATAGTAAGAAAATATCTAATCATGGAAAACTCAAAAGGCAGCTCAGGTGCAAACAAGAATTAAGAAGCAATTCTGTAGCTATCATTGGCCTCATGAATAGCTAGACTAGGCAGACTAAATCCCCTGATTTAGAAGGGCACAGAGAAGGCCCCTCATACTCCTGTCATTTCTTAAGTAACCTAAAACTCCAATATTAGACATCCTTCTTTTTGGTTAACATGTTGCCAGTTTTTTGTTTTTTTTTTTTAAATACAGATACCCAGGAACCAGGTTTGAGGGAAAAAATTCAAGGGTTGTTTTATTAATACTTAGTGTGAATTAGTTTATAGGAAGATTATCTCATAGTGTTAGAAAAATAACACTCCTCTGATCTCTAGATATAACTTTCTATAGCATGAGATTCCCAAAGACATTTTTAAAAAATGTACCCTATCTAGTTGGTGAAGGGTTTACAAAGTAAGTTTTCTCCAGTTATATTCCATTTTTCCCCATAGTTTTGATTTTTTGGAAGAAAATTTCTAAATATTGAAATACAAAATAGACAAATATAAAGAATATTTCTAAATAGAGAAGGATGAGCTAGTCACCTAGACTTCCCAAGTATTAATCTCAATTTTGCATATATATCCAGAGAACCAATAAAGCAGCTTTTTGGGGCTAGGGGGAGGGGACTAGGTAGGATTTGTAATTTCACTGATAGAAAGAGAACTCATAAGAGGAAATTCTTCTACTAATGTAAATTGTCACTTTCTCTAAAACACATATAGTCTTCAGTGACTTTCTGAAGGTCAAACAGACAATATGTGTCAGAGACCCAATGGAGCCTTGAACCCAAGTCCTGATGAGCGCTCCATCAGGCTATCTCCATTAAAGAGATAGTTAACTTAACCTAAAGAGGTTAAGTAATATGTCAAGTCACACAGACAGTAAGGGGAGAGCTAGCATATGAACTTAGACCTTTTGACTCCAGAGCCAGTACCATGATACTTTACCATTGTGTCCAATTAGTCTTATTTTAAAATCCTGTACTCTTCATGTATATTGGAAGATCCTTATTTATGTAGTATAAATGCTACTTTCACAAATGTTTTGAGAGGAATAGAATGCAAGTCTATATAAATAAAATAAAGGTGCTCCTATGTAACTTCTCCAAGTGTCTATGTCCTCTGACCCTCTTTATTCCTATTTTCATTAAGTAAGTTTCCACTTCAAAAAAGAAATGACAATTTTAAAGGAACTGAGAAGAGGCCACAAACCTAATGTGTAACAACAGTATAGTAATCATGACCTTTTTGTACAACACAGAATTTTAGAGATGGAGGTAATCTCACCAGGGAGAGATGAATTATAGTTGTCCATACAGAATGCTTTATTTTTACATAGATTTTGTGGTTTAGTCGTTTCAGTCATGTCAGACTCTGTGACCCCATTTGGGGTTTTCTTGGCAAAGATACTGGAGTGGTTTGTCATTTCCTTCTCCAGATCATTTTACAGATGAGGAAACTGGGACAAAGAGGGTTAAGTGACTTGTTCAGGTTTGCTCAGCTAGTGTCTGAGATCACATTTGAACATAGGTCTTCTATAGTTCAGGATGGGCACTCTTTATCTACTGCGCCTCCTAGCTGCCCCTACATGAATTTAGAGAACTAGTTTTCCAGATCTGTTTCTCTACAGATGTGCTCAAGTCATTTGTTGTTGTTGCTGATTTAGTGATGTCCCATGGATCTAGCACGCCAATACCATCCCTGGGGTTTTCTTGGCAAAGATACTGGTGTATTTTGCCATTTTCTTCTCCAGTGGACTGAAGCAAACAGATTAAGTGACTTGCTCAGGATCACACAGTTAAGTAAGTCTCTGAGGTCATATTTGAAGTCAGGTCTTTCTGACTTCAGACCAAGTGTTCTAGCCACTGAGTCATTTAGCTGCCTTAGCACCTAGGGGCTTTCCCACAAAAGGCATTAGTAGTTCCCTACTGAGGAAATTGCAAATTTCTTTGTCTGGCATTCATGTACCTTCACTTTTGTAGGACCATCCTATCTTCCTGAGATATCTTATATATAACTCTCTTCCATGTACTTTATACTCCAACCAAAATGGACTAGTCTCTATATCCAAACACACCCTGCATTTTCCTACCTTAATGTCTTTGTTCCATGTATCTGGAATACGTTTCCCTTTCCTCTTCACTTGTTTAAACCTTACACATCTTTTAAATCCCAAGACAAATATTATTTCTGCCAGGAAACCTTCTCTGATACCTTAACCTTTCTTCCCTTTTTTAACCTCTCATACTAAGCATGTACTTCATTCTGTTCCTTTCTAGTATTTGTAATATTTTGCATTATAGATGTTTTTATCATTTCTGTAATAATAATATATAATACTTTATATACATTAACTTTATATTAGTTATCAGAAGTAGCAGAGGTATTAATGACAGTTAACATTTATATAGCACATTGAAGTTTTGAAAGCCCTTTACATATATATAATATATACAAACATATCACACACACATATACATACATACATTATATATACATTATCTCATATGGTCCTCACTACAATCCTGTTAGGGAGGTACAACTATTATTCCCATTTTTACAGATAAGCAAAACTGTAGCTCATGGAGGTTAAATAACTTGCCCAGAGTTATACTAGTATCTGAGTGAAGATTCGAACTCAGGTCTTCCAAACCCCAAGTCTAATACTCCATCCATTAAGCCACCCAACTGTCTCTATTATCAAACTCCACCAGAATGAAACCATAATAAGTTTGGGGGTAGTACCTTACCGGAACTTTCTATCTCCCCTAATGCCTCACAAAGGGTTCTATATACAGCTTACTACATGTACACTGAGCTGAATAAAATGAGCTTTCCCCTTTGTTTCCTGACTCTTAGCATTTAAAGCAGAATATTTTTCTAATGGAAAGAAATTTTCATTCAAATAAGTACTGTTTGCAAGAATGGGATTCCTTATCGTAAACCCATATCATTTATCAAATTTATATTTTTGTTTTCTACATTTGAAATATTTTTATCCTTAGTTATTGCAATGATCCAGATCAATATAACACTACCTTATATTCACTTAATACCTAAGTTTTCAAAGCACTTTCAGATTTGTCATGGCATCTGAGATTTCCTTGAAACAACACTGAGATGGGAAAATTATTACTATCCCTACTTGACAGATGAGAGAATTGAGCCCAAGGTGGCCACAAAGTGAAGTTGGCAGCAGAACTGGGATTAGCATATGGATCTCCTGAGTCCCAGACCTGTGGCACTTTTCAGTAGATAATGTTGCCTCTTTATCTGAAACAAAAGTTCTCCAATTACTTGGAGTACTGTAGTACATTGGTATACAGATTATTTATGAAGACATTCTTCTGCATGAAATATTTCATCAGTTTGAAAATATGACAACGAGAAAGAGACAAGGAATGATTCACTAGCCATTTGGAGTATTTATTAACTAACATCAGTTATCCAAGGGATATTGCTCATTGATTGTTTCAGTGAGTTTGGAAGTTGGTTCTTTTGTGTCATGATCATTATCTTCCTTAATGGAATTTTGAACACACTCTGAAGAGTGTGTTTTACCCAAAGCACTTAAAGACTCTGTTTTTTCAAGGTCATTATCGCCTTCTTCAAAGGACTCTGTGGGGGATACTGGGTCTGAGGTGGTGTAGGAAACACTTGGTTCTTCAGACTGTGCTGATGGTTCAAGATTTGTTTCACTAATCACCTGCCTACTAACATTGTCTTCTGAATACTTATCTACAGAGCTGGACTGTGAGGCACTGCTTGGGGAAGTGGATGCCATTTCCTTATGGGTCAAATTTGCATCCAGAATTTTATCATGTGAATCCAGAGATTTTTGGTGTTCTTCGCTTTTGGAAGGAGACACTGTGCTTTCATTTTCATCTGTTAATTGTATTTCTTCTGGAGTTCCAAGCTTTTCAAAATCAAACAAATTCGACATATTAAGGGTACCATTTACTTTTTCAGATTTTCCCTCAGGACTAGTACAGCCTAAATCAACCTTCAAGGCATGAAGCATATGGCGCATTTTCTTCTGGAATTAAGAAGGAAAAAAATGAGTTTTATTAATTTACTCTCTTAATCTACAGAATCTAAGCAAAAGCTTGAAATATGCAGCACTAGCTTAAAAAAAGCACAATCATCTTGAATAGGGTGACAGTGGCAAAAATAGAAAGCTGCCCTTGAAATCTTCCCCAAGCCTGTTTTATAAAAGTGGTGGGGGGTGGGGGTGGGGATGGTGACTGAGGTGGGGGCGGGGGAAAGAAAAACCGTACCTCCTCCAAATGATGTTTATTTTGTTCTATGTGACGCTCAAACAATCTCTCTAAAACCCTATAAATGATAAAGAAAAAAGTCATGGTCTCAAAATGAATTAAAACACAAGGCAAGATCCAATTCATTTTACATATACATATTCACTAAACAAAGAGAATTAGAAAGTATTATTGAGAAGCCTTTGTTTTTGTAACTATGTTGGTATTGTTTTAAAATAGCTAGTAATTAGTAAATTAATCTTTACTAGTAGTTTTACTAATTAATGACATTGTTAATTCATGTTTTTCTTAAAAAAATCCCAAAGATCATATTCTTGTTCTAACATTTTTCCCGATCTGGAGATCTAAGTACTCATGGATTTTACATGTTTACTTCAACAAGTTGTTAAAGCAAAAAAAAAAAAAAATACATTCAGGAAACTAACTGAACTAATTATATTAATTAAATATAACATTTCCAAAATTAGATTATCTTCTTTCTGACTACTTCATTTCTACTTAAGGTAATACAATATTTTCCAAGTTACTCAGGCACAAAACTTTGTGGTCATATTAGACTTGCCCCACTTCCTCTTCCTTCTCATAAGCACCCCAATATTCTGTTGCTGATGATGCTATCTTTAATTGTGCTTAATTCATGAATACACTGAAAACAAGTCCAAGGTCAATATAAAAGCTGTCAACAAAAGATCAATGCTGAAGTCCAGTATGACAGAGCAGTGAAAGGAACTTAGGGTAGGATATACCAAAGGCATTTACCACTATCCTCAATTCTGGGTTTGCTTAGGTAGGGACCAGAGCACTTCTGATTTCTTATGTAAGTTTTTGTAAAAATCTTCCCAACTAGACAACCTGACTCTAATTTCTCTGTCCTCCATGTTACTTGTACAATGTTATAAGATAAATATTTCTAATGCACAGCTATGATCATATTACTCTGCTTCTCATTAAAAAAAAGACAAAATTCTTCATGCGGCCTTTCACAATCTGGGCTCAAACTAGTTTTCCAGTTTTACCTTTTATATTTTAAATTTTGTAAAAACCAAAATACTCACTGTTCCCCAAATAACTCTCACACAGTTCCTTGTCCTAAAATTACCCAGCCATCTATAACTGCTGAAAGCCTTCAAAACCCATCTCAAATGCCACATCCTTAATGACGCCTTCCCAGAAGCAGAATTACATCAACATGCCATTTACAGTATCATTTGATTATTTTTATTAGGGAAAGGCTAGAAAATTTCACTTGGTAAAAAGGATGATAATTCTTTTTGTTCAAATGATGATTTTCACAAATTTCAATCTTGCCAAGCTACTAAGCAGATTCTTATATATCTTAACTGATACATCTCTTTGTGACACAATAGATTCCTCCCTAAAAACCAGCCAATTTATAAAGTACACAGTAGATTATGAATTATGCACAGAAAAGCAGGATATATTCTTAATTTGAACAATATGGTAATAACATTTATATTTCACCAACATGTTTTTGGAAGTGCTTAAGAAAATAACCACTATTCAGCTGGATAAATTTACTGCCATAATAAAAATCTAACCTGTTGGAAAACAAGCCAAGTTTCAGAATTTCATCTGTTACATCTTCAATGAAGCTCAGATATAGGAGTTCTTCTTCTCTGTAGGGCAATAGAAAACTCAATATAAACAAACTTTTCCTTGCTTATTCTGAAGATTACTACCTCCCATTTACACTATATATACCTTTTATGTACATAGTATGTAACACAGTACATAACATAGCATGCTATCTCCCCCAGTAGAATGTTCTCTGCCATCCCCCATGCCTGGAATGCTTTCCCTCCTCTGCTCCAACTACTGACTTCTTTTGTTTCTTTTAAATTCTAACTAATTTCCTACAGAAAGCCTTTCCAAATTCCTCTTAATTACAGTGCCTTTCATCTGTTAAATTATTTCCTATTTATCTTGTACACAGCTTGTCTGTATATATGTCTGTTTGCAAGCTGTCTCCTCCCAGTAGATTGTAAGGTCCTTGAGGGCGGAGACTGTCATTTTCCTCTTGTTGTAGTCCCAATGCTTAGCATAGCGACTGGCCCATAGTAAGTGCCTGTTAAATGTTTACTAATTGAAGCTCAGAGATATAAAGTGATTTATCCAAGGTTACACAGTGGCACAGTAAGGATTTAAATCCTTTATCTCTTGACTCTCAGGTCAGTGCTCTTTACACTATACCAAGTATAAGAAGGTACTGTTAATAAACAACTCTTGTTATAGAATAGAGACACAAATGCTAACTTATGATTCATAAAATTACCAGATCAATATTTTAAATTATATACTTTAATATCATTCAACCATTTTCATCACCTCATCTGAATGAATGAGATGGAAAGTGGCCCAACTCTGTGAAATATTGACATTTTAAAGAAAGTACAGTGAGACAGAAGAAAATGACTAAATTTTAGATAGTAAGTTTGATGCAAATAAGACTATACAGTTATGATTTTACTTGATAAAAGTGGAGCTCTTAATTGAAAACAAAACAGTATCTATAAAGAGCTACTGATTTTAAAAATATTGTTGGGAATCTTCATTTACATTAAAAAATTTTTTGTTGAAATGTTTTTTTAACCCTTGACTTCTCCTTTATCTCTTCCTTCTTTCCCCTCCCCTCACCCTGGAAGCTTTTTATTATAACAAATGGTATTCATTCACATTTAATATAACTCAAACACACTATATTTATCTATGGCTCTTCCTTATTATTATAACACACAAAAGCAGTGTAACTTGTGTTCAGAAAAAATGCTGGTTTCTTCATAGAAGGATTGAAATTACAAACATAGACATAGCTGGGAAACCAAAAAATTTTTTCAGTAACAGAAATTCAGCTTTTGAAAAAGTTAGGAAAGAGGCAATTATTTCAGAATTTTGGATACTGTTCTTTCTTGCATTTAGCATGAGTTCTGGGCTGGACTACTTAAGTTCATTTATAAATGAACTTAATTTTTAATCTTTACATAATGTTTAACAGTTAAAATATTATTTATATTATGATTAAGTAATTTAAAGACAGTTTTTCTCTTATAAAACAATGGGATAAAAGAGACATACTCAGACTGGATTTTTTTCACTGGAGCACGCTGCAGGTAATATGGAATAGATGCCCTATAGACACACAAAAAAATTGAAAATATTTAAATAAAATTCTCTTTACAGTGATAAATATGAAAATTTCCTTAGTTATTAATCCAATCAACATTCAATTTAGTATATATTTAGTGATCATTGACATGTATTATTACTGTGCTAGATGCTACAAAAGATACTGTCTTTTCTTGTAGTGTTTTGTTCTTTCACTTCTTTCAGGATAATACCAGAAGAAATGAAGCCATGATACACTAACCTTCCTAACAGTCTTGGGCTACCAAGTGAGTAAAAGGGAGCAGAACAGATTCTGAGTTTTACCTAGTCATTCTGCTAAATGTTAAAACTATTGAAGTATGTCAATATTATCTAATTTCTATTACCTTCTAAAAACATATAAATTAATATTTCACTTTTTAAATTTTGGATTAAATAGATTTAGAATACAAAACTTCCCCTCCATTTACAGAAAAACATATCTAGTCTTCATATCTTTGCATTGGCTATATCTCATGCCTAAAATAAACTCCTTACTTCCAGCTCTTAGAAATACTACCTTCCTTTAAAGCTCAAATTAAGCACCCCCTTATATTTTGTGAAGCCTTTCCTTATCCTTCCTCCTTCATCTGGTAATATATCTCTCCTCATCAACACTGCCTTGTATTTATGATATAAGTTGGCATTTATATCATATGTATTATGTATTCACTTCCATAGGTACACTGTTTCACCTAACAGTATAAGTTTCTTGAGGGCAGGTACTATTTTGGCTTTGTCTTTTTATTTCCAGCACCTACTGCCTGAATACAGAATTCTTTGAATACTGAATTCTCATGAACCTGAGAAATCAAGGAGGTATGACATACTCCCACAGCCCTGACAATATTTGAAGCTTCAGATGCATCTTTTCTAACTGATGTGAAAACTTTCTCAACATCACCTGGTAGTCAACCTTCTGGTGAAAATTTATGGACAGCTACACAGTTACTGGATAGATACCTAAAGCCTTTCCATCTTAGTGTGCCCTGCTGGAGCTTGTACTCTATTAAGATTGTTTTGAGAACCCTGGGTCACCAGTATTTCATGCTGGAATACCATGATATGTGAGAATAAGAGCTATCTTTGCATTTGAAGAAAAAAAAACCTATCACAATATTTTGAAAGAAAGCCATAAAAGGTACATGTAATTTTCTTCCCTCGACTTTAGCCTCTGACTTGCTTTTCATTTAGATGCTGTGACTAAGGATAACACAGAAATATGACAAATTTAAACCTACTAAATGTTAAAAGCAGAGAGAATGAGTACAATAAGATGTCATAATCTTCATAGAGTGAGTCCTGGGTATCTTGGCATGCACTACATTTGAAACTATAAATATGCCTTTTCAAATGGAGAGTTCATCATATGGAGAATGCCACTTTTACAAACTGTGTTTAGATCATTTGTTTCATAGATGTATATCTTAGGAAATTGAAAATTGGTTGACTCTAAAATGTTATTGACAAATAGTTTACCTTGTTAAAATAACAATAGAATGAGAAGTAGCATGTCATAGTGGACCCTGAGCTGGCCCTAGAGCCTGAGTTCAAGTGTTGCCACTAATATACTCTTGCAATGTCACTTATGTACAAGTCTCTTAATCTTTGGGCTTTAGGCATCTCTCTGTAACTATAAATTGGAGGGAAGGAGACAATCTGCATTGGCAGATGAAATTTCCTCACCTAAGAGTTTCCTATATCAATGAAATTGCAGGCCCAATTCCTGTACTACCCTTAATAATGGGATGTGCTAATGTTCCATTTATTTAAGACAGTACTTTGCTCCTAGTAGGTGCTTACAAATATTTGTTGAACTGAATTTTTCCTTCACTGATGAATTAGGCTATACAACATGTACTAAAATATATCATTTATATAAAGCTCATGATCATCAACTAAATTTTTACTGATCATTTTATTTTTGTAAAATGGCCATTTTCATTAAAATGAAATTTTACTGTCAGGAAGTGCTTCCAGACAAGGGAATTAATAATGACATGTGATAACAATAAAGCTTAAGAGAAGATAAAATATGAGGAAGTAGAATAATTGAAATTATTCTGAAAACTTTACCTTGATAATGGGTAGTGAAGAACATCTTCTTTAACTTTCTCCCAGGCTAAGTCATTTGGGAAGTTCTGGGAAGAAATAATTTTTTCCTTCATTCCACAATCAGGTGTCCTGGGCTGTAATAAAAGAATTAATTTTTACTGTTTTAATGATTTATAACAAAAATTACATTAAAAATCACAAAAGTCAAGGGAGACAAATAGAAATTTGCAAAGGATAAAGGTTATTGATGAGATAATTTTATCTTCCAAGCCATTAAAGTTGATATTAATCATTTCATTTATGCAAATAGTTAAAAATACAATCATATTTTTTCTTATTGTACAACCTTAATGAAAGCTTAGACAACATTTTAAATAATATTAAGAAAGGGTCCAAAACAGGCATAGAATCAGATTCAAACTTGACAGGAATAATCTATTCCCCAAACCCAGAAAACCTTTGGGGACCAGGTTAGTTATAAGAATAGTTCACCTTATGTCACACATGGAGATGTGTACTCTGAAACAGGAAGACAAAACATTAATATTGGTTCATTACACTCTTTAGCTTTTTTTCTGCTACTAACTTGGAACCACAGAGCTCCAAAAGAAATCACAATGGTGCTGCTGTAAAGTGGGGGGAAGGAAAGGGCAGAAACCATCTGTATAATCATTATGACAATTCAATTATATTAATGCTTTCTATTAGATATTAAGTGTAACATCTCACTGAAGAAAAATGGCCCTTTGTGCCTTCAATACTCTTAGGCAAACACCAGAAGAAATAAAGACATGATACAGTTAATCCTCTGTGCCAAAGAGTCTTAGGTTACCAAACCAGGTGAATAGAAGGGAGTAGTTGGATGGTCTCAATTCAGAGTTCATTTAATGAGTTGATCAATTTTTTTCAAATAATAAGCTTGATTTTTAAAACAGTAAGTCATTTCATACAAGATATATTATATATATGATAGGAAAAATAAGAAAGACTTATAGTGGTAATAAAAATTCCTTTAGTAAAACATAAAAATACAGAATATGACAAACTTCATTAACCAGGACTTGTCAAACCCAATGACTTCTACCTACTTCTGGGGATTTGTGTGATCACAAATTACACTGTCAAAAGAAAGCACTGCTAAGGCCTATGAAGTCCTACACTTGAAATTGAGGGTGTTAGGGATACAGATAGTGTTTCCTCCCTGCAAACTCCAGGCATAACACACTTCTGCACTTTCCTAGACCATCTTTTCTCTCTACTCACATGTCCACCATAGCTGCCAACTTGACACTCTTTAAGCACAGCCTATATATGCCATTTTCTTTGGCTCTTCCTTCTTGTCTCTACCTTCTGCAATCTCTAGTTACTTTCAAGGCTCAGCTCATAAGCCACTTCCTACTGAAGACCCTTCTTGAACCTCAAGCTATTATTAGTACTCTCTCCCTAAAAATAAATTTGCGTTTCTTGTATTTAGATATTGAGCTATGAATAAAATAGAACTGAATATTGCAAGGGAAGTATACCTTATTTAACAGGAAAAGCATTTGGAACTAGTTGAATAGCCAAATCCAAAGAGCAGCTAATGGTGCAATTGTCAACTTAGTAAGAGGAATCTCTAGTGGAGTGCTTCCATCCTCAGGAATGTATCCTTGACTATGTGATATTTAAAATTTTCATTAATGATTTGGTTAATATTTATCAGTTTTTTTCAGAAAATATAAACTTGGAAGGGTTAGCTAACACACTGGAAGACTAGATCAGGTTCCAAAATAAATTCAAAAGGTTTGAATTTTTGGTTGAATCTAGTATGTTCAAACAGTAGAAATAAATATAAAGTCTTACACTTGGGTTAAAAAAATCAATTTCATTAAGTAAAAGATGGGGAAAGTATGGATAGATTCCTGTGAAAATTATTTGGGAATTTTAGTTGACTCAGCTCAACATAAATCAAGAGGGTTATATGCCAGCTGGGGGAAAAAACACTAATGTAACCTTAGACTGTATTAAGAGAAGGACAATATCCAAAATAATAGAGGTGACAGTCCTGCTGTAATCTTTACTGATCAGACCACATCTGTAGTTCTGTTTAGCACTAGGCACCACACTTTAGGAAGGCATGAAAAATTATAGTGTGCCAAAGAGGAGCACAATGTGAAGAGTTTGGAGGATTAGGTGAAGGAACTGAGGATGTTCAGCTGAATAAAAGACAGGGGTAATTTGTATTTTGTAGTTGTTTTCAAGTATTTGGAAGGATATGATATGGAACTGGGATTAGATTTGTTCAACTTTGTCTCAGAGGCAAAAATTAGGAGCAATGGGTGGAAAGTGAAGAGTGGTAGATTTCAGCTCAATATAAAGAAAAACTTCCTCACAATTAGAGCTATCCAAAACTGAACTAGGCTGCTATTAGAAGTGGCGGGTTCTCACCCTCTAGAGGTCTCCAAGCAAAGACTGAATTGATCATTTGTTGGAGATATTGAAGCAGGGATTCTCATTCAGATATAGTTTAGACTAAATGGTTTCAAGAGTTCCTTCCAACTCAGATTCTGTGATAAAAGCAATGGAGATATACATGGTTTAAGAGCAAAATTCTTAGCTAATTTATAAACTTGATTCTATTTGGTTCTTTTGCAAACATAATTTTAAACACTAGTATCAATAAAATGTGATCTGTGACACACTCATTTTATAACCCAAATGCAGAAAAAATTAGCTTATAAATAATTAGCTGCAATTAGCTTATAAATAAGCTATAAATTAGCTTATAAATAATCATCTGAACTTGTGCAGCATCCACCTGGCTAGTCACAATAATATCTATTTGCATATAGTTCAGTGTTTTGGCCATAACATAAACACTTAGGCATACATCACTTTGTTATTACTTGAGAGAATGATTTCCTTAATGGGTGATTTCTCCATTAGTACAGACTGGATTCGTGTACATTGCTACGTACATCACAATCTTAAGGTTCTACTAAAATTACAGGTTATCCTACATTTTCCAGTCGTCATTTTGATGGGTTCACATCAATGTATCTATAACTAAAATATAAGAAGGAAAAGATATTTTGTATTTACCTCACTTATGATCACTTCTTCTGACTCTATATTGTTCAACTCGGCTGACACAAAATGAGTTTTAAAACTGAAAAATTTCAAAAGATATTTATTATAAGTGTCAAAATATAGAAACTGCAATAAAGATAAAATTTGCATAGCAATAGTACATGTAACTATAAAGATAGGTATGGCAACATGTTTAAATGAAATGTGTCACATTCAACAACCCAGCCAACCTGTTATTAGGGAACAATATCTAGTCTGAGGTTAACACATGCCTCTGGCCAGAATTTGGGTCAGATTTCACTTCTCATGACTATCACTGCAGATGGCAAGTAAGGAAACTGATGAACTTGAGATTTTTAATTTCAGGGTTTCTGCTTCATCAATTTTAAATTTTATCACTGACCTACCATTACTAAAAATCAAGAATTCCAGAAAAGATACACCTAAGTTTTTCTTTCTCTATCTCCAGCTTCTTATCTATAAAATAGGATTAATAAGACAGGCAATACTTGCCTAATATTGCTGTTAGAGGAAAATATTTTGTAAGTCTTAAAAACATTATACAAATTGAAGACATCTTTTATCCTTCCTGACTCATCCTGGCATCAATTCCACAATCCATTTATTTAATATCAATGAAATTTCTATGCATTTAAAGTAGAATTCTTCATGTAAATTTATTTGTACTACTTAAGATGACCATTTAGTAGAAAGGCCAAAAAAATTCTAAATTTCTTATTATTTTTGTTAAAAAATAATTATATGTAAGCATAATAGAAGAAGAAAAATCAGCATGGTATAGGAGAAAGAGCACTGGCTTTGGAGAAAGAGGATCTCTGGTCAAATCCTGCTTGTCGCTTACTACCTGAGAAACCCTGGTGAAGTCACTTAATCTCTCTGAATATCATTTTCCTCATCTGTAAAATGAAAGTTTTGGACTTAATTGCCTGTGGGGTCCCTTCCAGTTCTAAATCTATGCTCCTATGTTCTGTTTTTGGATTCAACAATCTCACTCTCTTAAAACACAATAAGCACAAAATAAAATGCATGACATGTAGGTCATGCCTGTAACTGAAGTAACAGTCCTATTCTCCATAACAGTCTCATAATGGGGGTACCACTCTACTTTAGTCATGTCATTATTTCTCTGATGGCATGGTCTTCTTCAGCAACGAAGGACGAACACACATTTTAGAATTGTAGAAAGAATTATATTGCTTCATCGTATAAACGCAAAGTATTTTATTTAGAGCTGGATGGCACCCTCCCATAACCTTTCACGTCCTGTGCTTTCAACACCACATTTTACATATGAGTAAACAGAGTTACAGAGAGTGATCTGAGTTGCCCCAAAGTCACTTAGCCAGTACATGGAAGAACTGGGATTTGAACCCAAGTCTTCTACATCTAGATCCAGGGCTCTTTTCACTATTCTAAACTAACTCTAGAACACTCAGAGAGACTTCTACAGAGGTATACAACAAGATCACTTAGGAAACTACTGTCAAAATTTAGTTCACTGATGATCTAATGTAACCTGAAGGAATTTTTTTCTTCCTATATTAGAAATTAAGAAAATTAAGTCAATAAAATGACTAATCACTGAAGGAAATAAAATATTTTCTGAAGAATTCTCTTTTTATTTTAATTATCTCATCTTACTGCACTCAAAACTAATGAATGAATATGACATCACAGGGATGCCTTGGAAAAAATACATACATTTTTTCAATGTACGGATTCTGTTACTACATCTAGTTAGACCTGAAACAATGGCCTAAACCAGAGGTGAGGAACCTGTAACCTCGAGAGCACATATGGCCCTGTAGGTCCTCAAGGGCAGCCCTTTGACTGAATGCAAACTTCACAGAACAAATCCCCTTAATAGAAGGATTTGTTCTGTAAAACTTGAACTCAGTCAAAAGGCCACACCCAAGGACCTAGAAGGCCACGTGTGGCCTTGAGACAGCAGGTTCTCTACCCCTGGCCTAAACAATTAGTGTATATAAAGGACCTGATGTCCTTAACAATCAACTGGTTATAAACATTTCTTCTCAGTTAGTCTAACACTTATTATTAGAGCTTTTTAAGATGCATATACAAGTTCTAATCTCATCGTCCCCACCCCAACCAAAAGGCTGTTTAGACATGCTATTAAAAAATGCCTGATCTACAAAAAAAAAAAAAAAGAATAACATCTTAATTTGGTAACATCCTAAGCTAATCAATCATTATCACTAAACATGTTCAATACCTGCTTAAGTCAGTCTGGGTTTCTGCCTCAATCAATTGATCCTGGGTGCTCTTTTTTCTTTTAGCTGGTGTATAATATCGATATTGGGAAAGGAAAGATTTTGCTTCTGTTTTTAAAGTGCGAGGCGTGAATGGCAGTTGCTTGTTAGTAAAGCGTGCAGAATGTTTCTCTAGAAGATCTCCGCTAGGTGCTTTTGAAGTAAATAACTGAAACCTCCGTGGATTTTTGGTATTTTTACCATTACCACTACAGGGTCCAGAGAATTGTCTTCGGGGATTTAATACACCTGAGGTACTATAGGTCCTTCGAGTTTCATTTCTGACAGTTTTTTCAAGATTAGAAAAATCTGGAAATTGCCTATCTGATGTGGGTGGTAACGATTTTGAAAAAGATGAAAAGTCATTTTCTTCCTCAGTTTCTTCATTATCTTGTGATTCTGATGAAAGCTAAAAACAAAATTAGTATTGAATTACTAAACAATCAAAAACTTTTCAGAAAATGCAATTATTATCACAAAAATATAGTCATCATCTACTCTTGGGTGCCTAGTTAAATTATAACTTTGGATACTTCAATTTGTTGTTCAAACTGCAAACTGGTTTGTTGTTCAAACTGCAAAGTGGTCTGTAAGTTTGTAAGTTTCTTGGAGGCAAGGAAAATGCCATAATTTCTTGGTATGATCCACAATAATTATTTTAGAAACGTGAGTCCAATGCAATCATAAATATGCTACAGCAATCAGTGGCAATTCCTTTTGTTCTAGGGGCCCATTTTCATTTTCCCTCTACCAGTATAGATAACATTACCTCTATGCCATAATAAATGGTTTTCATGAATTGCTATAGCTGCAATAATTCATTACTTGTTGGCCAAATTTCTGGAGTTGAGTCTCAAAACTTTGCTAGGCTGGATCTTCAACAGCAGACATTCAAATCATAGATCTAGAGTTTAAAGTGACTTTGGAATCTAATCTAATTCAAATCTCTTTTTTTGTAGAAGAGGATGCTGAGTTGTGGCTTGCCCAAGGTCACACAGGCAGTGAGTGGCAGACCTAAGATTTGAATTCAGGACTTTTGATTCCAAAGCCAGCGCTTGTTTTACTGCATCATGTTTGCCTTCACTACCTTTGTGTAGTTTGCAGAGGATATGTCAGAGCTTATATTCTGCTTGTAGTCTTAAGGAACTCATGTCCACAACATGACAAGAACCTGGAGTTAGAGAAAGATTGGTATTATGAAATCTTAATGTATTACTAGTACTACTGAAAATATGCCCCAATGTATCCAATTATAAAGGTCTGAAATAAAGCAGCAACTATAATCGTGTGTCTGGAGTTATAGAATGTAACTGAAGGCATTGTTACATAAGATCATGCGTAATAAGTTGGAAACATTCACTAAAATATTAGGCTAATTGTGGGAATCTAAGATGTGCTCCATCATTAATTATCATTGTGGATGGTGTACCAGCATAAGTTATGGTACTGATCAAAATACAGTATGTCTCTGAATATAGGCTACATAGTCTAAAAGAAAATAGCATTTGAAAAGAAAAAAAAGTAAAAGTATACATCTAAAAAAAAATCAAATGCACTGTTGTTCAAGTGTTGCATCATACAGATTTTGGGGGGAAGGTGGGGGAAGGGTGGAAAAAGGGAGAGTGGATTATATTTGAATAAATGTGGTACACAATAATTGTATTTGTTTATGAATTCAATCATTCTAGCAAGATGAAAAGTCACAAAAGGGTTGGGGCTGGTATTTAAGACACTTCCTTAAGTGTTCCCCCAAAACTAAGTCTGAAACTATGGGCACCTAATGACCATCTGTTTCATTAGGGGCTGGCCACCCTATTCATAATAAGAATTTGTCATGCCTAGAACAGTAACGATATACATTGCAAATACTCAAATACTTGAATTACCCACAAATTACCAAATTGAGAATCATAAAATTCAAATGACTACAAATCCAAATACTGGTTACCCAAAGATTTAAGGTATGAAAACTGACTGGCTCATAAATACATTAAATTGTTTCCAACTATATATAAACTTCTGATAAAATCAATTTTTAAAATATAGTAACATATAATACACATTATACCTATAATATATATTGTGTACATGATATATATTATAATAATTAACTTTGTTTTCAATATTGATTACAATTATAACTTTTCTTTTAGAAACTAAAAGAATGATAAATAAAACATTTCTATTAGTCAGCAGTATGGTCCACTATTGGCCCTTCTTGTGTTCTCTTCTCTCTGAGATAGGTCTGCCGTCAGCTTTCCTGGAAAAGAATTAAAGCCCTGGCTAACCCATCAACCTTCCCTGAAGACCATAGAAGAATCTGCAACTTCTCGCCACAATTTCTGACTAAAAAATGCCACTCTAGAGGACAAATATATGATTCTGCAAGGGGAAGTCCATTAAATGTTGAAGAAGTCAGCTGACAGGTATCTAGTATGTACTTACAATATAAGAGGCACTGTGCTAAGACCTGAAAATAGAAAGAAAGGCAAAAACAGTCCACGCTATCAAGCAGCACACATTCTGATGGAGGAAACCACATATAAATAACTAGGTACGTACAAAATAAAAAAAAATTAGTTCAGTCCACTCCAGATTAGAATCTGTCTTGTTTGTGAAGGGTTCTTTTGCACATGTCATTATGGAATATGCCATAATTAAAAAGTCTTACTTGATATGCAATATTAATCTTTCATATTTTAAGCTCATTTCATCTTTCTCTGTCCCCTTCACACAGATGACAGAAACTGTACCTATATTACTTAATAATTTCTATTAATGCCATTTAGCAACACACAGGACTTTCAAAATTACATTTGTAAATCGTTCAGATTTTCATGGTATAGGAATTATTTCTTGAGTACACATTGAAAAATAAATTTACCAGTCTTACTAAATGGTGCCCTGTTGACTCAAAATCTGATAGAGAAGTACTTGTATATGTGGAATAACTTTATGCGCTGGTAGAAATAGTTAAATGCCTATATCGTATTAGCTAGCATTTATTTCCTATGAAATAAAACAGAAATGCAAGTTAACTGACTTGCTAACTATGAGAAAAATACTTAAAAGTAGGTTAAGATGAAAGATATTCACTTGATTATGACACAAAGAGGAACTGGTAGTAAAAACAGACATAAAAGGAACCTTTCTTGAAAGCAACTTCTGTATATAAAGTTTAGAGTAAAGAAAAAAAGGTATACATAGTTACAGGCAAGCTAAATTTTGGAAAGCATATTAAAAGGGTTCAGAGAATTCAATGCAAGCCAAGAGACATGTGAGTGCTCAAGAATAAAATTCCAAAGACAGAAGCAGAAAATTTTCCAGTGAGTAGGAATAAAGAAGGGAGATACAGGTAAAGAGAACAATGTGATGCATATGGAACTTATTTTATAAACTTGCATTTTGAAGGCATATTTACAAAACGGAAACAAGAGCAAGTAATGAATGGATAAACACAGTAGACTGGCCCTGAAAGAAGAGTATGCAGAAGATAAAACTTAGAACGTTGAAGCTGGCTATGAACATTAAGGACAACAAAAAGGATTGGACAAGGTATAGGACTGTAGGTTGGAATGATGGGATAATGATAACAGATTACAATGAAAAGGCCAAACTATTCAAGTCCTATATGTTTTCTTTTCCAAGGCGAATGATCTTTGGCTGGGAAGTTGAGAACAAAAGTGTTTAGGTGGGAATAAAAGCCCAGGATCAGTGAGGAGACAATTAGCAAAGCTAGCCACCCCCAATGAGTTAAAGTCATCAGGCCTAGATGGTCTACATCCTAAGGTACTGAAAAAAAATGGCACATGTTACTTCTGAATCGCTGTTGACGAGTTTTGATAATGCATGTGCCTGTGTGTTCATCCTTCATTGCCGAAGAAGGCAATGCCATCAGAGAAATGGTGACATGATTTGTATTTGACTTTGTTTTGAGTGAGGGGGGGCTGTGCAGGTCACCAGTCTCACTTCTCCTCCAAAGCCATCTGAATCAGTGATTCACCAGGATGACTGGAGATGACCAGAATGAGGCAATTGGGGTTAAGTGACTTGCCCAAGGTCACACAACTAGTGAGTGTCAAGTGTCTGAGGTGAGATGGAACTTGCTCAATGACTGAATGAAAGGTATAGTCAATGGGTAATGTTATGGATGGAGGGCTCTAATGGAATATTCAAAGGATTTATCTTTGACTTTGTGCTCTTCAATGTTTTTGTCAGTTATAAAGGAATAGATGATAAGCTTGTCAGATTTGTAGATGATATGATAACCAATATAACTGATGATATAGTTCAGATCCAAAAAGGTCTTGACAGACTAGAATTATAGGACAAATTTAATAAGATGGAAGTTAACAGGCATAAATATAAAGATCTACAATAGAGTTCAGAAAAGCGATTTTACCAATATCGGATAGGGGTGGCATGGCTAAGTAACAGTTCCTGAAGGAAATGATCTAGGTTTCAATAGACTGCAAGCTCAGTGTGTTAACAATGTCACATAACAGCCAAAAAACCAAAACAAAACAAAACTGTTCAGAACCAAGAAAGTAATAGTTCCACTATAATTTTTCCCTTCTGGAGTACTATGCTTAGTTCTTGTAGCCTCATTTTCAGAAAGTTTTAGACAAGCTGGAGTATGTCCTGAAAAAGGCGACTGTCTTGGTGGAAGACTGGAGAACATGGTAGATGAGTTTCAGTTGAAAAAAAACAACAAAAGGCTTATCAAGACCATGATGGCAGTTTTCAATTATTTAAAAGGATGCCTTGTAGAAAAGGGAAGGGATTAGATTTGCTCTTCCTGAGCCAAGAGGGTGAAACAAGGGTAGAAGTAGAAGAGAAGTAGATTTGGATTTGACATGAGAAAAAAAAACTTTCTGATAATGAGAGCTATTTAGAAATGGAATGAGTTCCCTTTATGAAAGTCTTCAAGTAGAGATTGGATGAACCAGCTATGACAACCATCCCCTCTTCACTCTCATATGAGCAAGTTTGCCTTATGCTTTCCAGAGAAAACCGAAGCAATTCATTGTGAGTTTCCTTGTCTACATTTCTCTCCACCTCTGAATTCACTGATGTCATCTTTATTCTCCCCATCTTGACTCCAGTCTCTGATACGAAGTGGCCCTTCTTCTCTCCAAGGGCATTTCTTCTATAAGTATTTCTGACCACTTCCCCTCTTGGCTTCTCTATTGGATCAATTGTACAATCATCCCTCCACTCTGCAATTTTCATCTTGACCAATGTACCTGTTCCTTATATACTGCCTACTAGCATGTCTCTCATATTCTGAAAAAACCCCCACTAGATCCTGGTTTAAGATTGGGAAAGGAGTACAAAGGAGCTGTGTTTTGTCACTTTATTTGTGTGTGTGTTCATCCTGCATTGCCGAAGAAGACCATACCATCAGAGAAATAATGACATGACTTGTACTTGACTTTGTTTTGAGTGAGGGAGGACTGTGTAGCAGCCTCACTTCTCCTCCAAAGCCATCTGAATCCAGTGACCAGATATTCATCAGGATGACTGGAGATGACCCAGGATGGCAGCTGGGGTTAAGTGACTTGCCCAAGGTCACCCAGCTAGTGAGTGTCAAGTGTCTGAGGTGAGATTTGAACTCAGGTCCTCCTGACTCCTGCATGGGTGCTCTATCCACTGCACCATCTAGCTCCCCTCCACACAAATAGTGGAAAAAGAAATGGAAGCAGTGCAGTGTCAGATTTTATATTCTTGGGCTTAAAGATCACTGCATAAGGCAATTGCAACAATCATCAACTTAACTTTGCAACCACAGCACAATTAACTTCTGAACAAGTAACTTTCAGAAACAATGTAAAATGTCTGAAATAAAAATAATCCGGGGAGCCATTCAACTACAAAATAAAATTATTAATGGCAGTATATCTGAAAACAATCTACATTGTTGTTTAATTTAAATCTTCACTAATATGTAAAGCAAAGTTGATAGCTTTGGATTTTGTTACTTCATACTCTTCTCTTAAAATGTCTTTCAACTTACTGAAATATAGTGAAATGGAATAATGGACTGAGTGCTGGAGTTGGAGTCAGACCAAGTAAAAATGGTGCTTCCAACATAGAACAACTGTATAACCCCTGGGGAAGTCATTTTTTCAATTGGTGTTTCCTCATCTGTAAAATGGATATAATAACAGCACCCACTCTCAGGGTTGTATAGATTAAATGAAAGTGCTCTATAGTTATTAACTCTTCTTATTCTAGAATATAATGAAAAAAATTGGACTTAAGAGGCAGGAAACCTAGGTGCTGGTCCTGGATTTGTCATTAACTAGATTTCCTTTAACCTATCTGGGCTTCAGTTTCTTCATCTGTAGAGAGGGATAATGCTACTTATACTATTTATCTGATGGTTATGTGAGGAAAGTACTTGAAAACTCTAGAGCAGTGTATAAACATGAAAAGTTTTCTTGCTGTTGCAAACTACAAAAAATATGCAGTATAGATAGCCATTTACACTTCAGCATGTCTGTGTTTACAGCACTTTATTCACTGAAATGCAAATCACTGTCACATTATAAAATTATAATTACTTTTCTTAGTAGGAAGTGCTGGCATTTTTTAAGACTGACAAGATTTTTGGTAGATGAAACTTCTCAAATATAAACAGTCAGAGACCAATGTGAATAAGTTACATAAGAGTGAACTGTAGCCCTTTTCTGAGAATGAATATCACACCTAACAACTCAGGTTTACTTATGTTAACACTGGCCAATTAAAAAAATACATAATAGAATTTTAAAAATTATTCTGAATTGACACCAAAAAAAAGAAGCTCCATATATATGAAAATGCCAATTTCTATTAGCACACTTTGTTTCTTTTCTTTTCAAATTATCCTTTTAATTGAAATATTATGCTAATTTTTTCTTTTTCTTTTTTTCTTTTTAATGTTCTACAATCGCTACCATAAACTTAGATTGTTTTCCCCCCTTTCTACCCCCCATCATCCCCCTCCCCTCCCCAAGATGGCATACAATTCTGTATAGGATCTACACACACTTTCTTATTGAATACGTTTTCACTATAGTCATGCTGTGCAGACAAACTAAAATAAATGGAAGAAATGATATAATACATATAATCAAATCAAAACATAATACACACACACACACACACACACACACACACACACACACAAATGATATGCTACATTCTGTGAATGAATTCCATAGCTCTTTCTCTGAATGTGGAAGGCATTTTGCCTCAGAAGACCACTGGGAAATTTTTTTTTAAGTTCTTGCATTGTTATGTATTTCCAAGTCTACCAGAAAAAACTCTTGCACACTGTGCTGTGCACAAAGTTCTCCTGGTTCTGCTCCTTTCACTCAGCATCAGATCATATAAGTCCTTCCAGGCCTCTCTGAAGTCTTCTTATTCATCATCATCACACTTAAGTATATAATAATTTAATATAATAATAATAATGTTACTTTCAAAGGTATCCTCTTCTTTTTCTTCTGAATTTCCTTCTGTTTTCATCTGTGATTTTTTTAAAAAGCTTCAATTCTCCTCTTTTAAAAATTCTCTTTTTCCTTCTGTTTGGCAATATGGTATCTACTTCCCTTCTTCCCCCTGAAATCCTCAAATTCTCAAGTTCATTATATTTCCTAATAAACTTTCTCCTCTTTCCAATGTAACTATTTTTTTTCCTGTGGTGCTATCATTTACCCAGATGCCTACATTTATAACTTTGGGGTTACCTTTGACACTTTTCTCTCCCTCACCTCTTATATTCAATCATTTGCTAAATCCTCTCAATTAAGTCTCTATAATATCTCTTAAATTCATCCCTTCTTCTCTACTCCTACTACCCACCTGGAATACTCTAATAATACCTCCTCTTACTGGCTTTTCCACTTTATTTTTCCAGCCACATCATGTTTTATACTAAAATCCCACCTTCTACAGGAAGCCTTTCCTGATTTCTCTTAATTCTAATGACCTCTCTCTGTTGATTTACAATTTATCTTGTATCTAGTTTGTTGTTAAGTTTTCTGCATGTCGTCTCCCCATAAGATTGTGAGTTCCTTAAGAAAAGAAAGACTGTCTTTTACCCTCTTTGTCTCCCTAGCACTTAGCAAGTGCCTGGCACATAGCAGATATTTAAATTAATGTTTACTGACTTCAATGACTATCACTAGAATAAACTCTTACATGTGAAGATCTAGTCATATCACTCCTTTTCTTAAAAACATTCAGTGCTTCGGTAGTGCCTTTGGAGCACAATTCATTCTCCTCTGCTTGGTGTTCAAGAACCATCAAAATGACACTCTTCCTTTCTCATCTCCAATCACTCTCTTCCACACACACTCTTTCCAGTGATCTCCCCACAACCACTGAAACTTCGATGACTCTGCTTTTGTTCACGCTCTAGGATTGATTCCTCCTCTCTCTCTTAATCTGTTAATTCAAACATTTGTGAGCAAAAGGCAAGGAGAGAGTGAAGGAGGAGAGATTATAGATGTATGTGAGACAGGATAACTAGTGTAGCAAAATACTGAAAGATGTGGAAGAGGAGGAGATCAAGAGCATAGGTGAAAGCACTAGCTCTGGCAAAGCAACGAACAAAAAAAAAGTAGGGGTTAAGACACACTACCTTCTATATAAAGGCAGGCTGCTGCAGCTCTAGTTGGAGGCCTTCAAACTCTATACTATAAGAGGTGGAATGGTCTTACATAAAAGAATAAGGCTGAGATAAGGTTATGGTTCAAGAATAATAGAGAAGGTGAAAAATAAGTGACACAAAGTACCTATGGGCAGCTAGGTGGTGCAGTGGAGAGAGTGCTGAACCTGAAGCCAGGAAGGTTTATTTTCCTGAATTCAAATCTGGAGTCAGACATTTACTAGTAGTGTGACCCTAGGCAAGTCACCTAAATCCTGTTTGCCTTAGTTCTTCTTCTGGAAAAGGAACTGAAATCCCTCGAGTATTTTTGCTAAGAAAACCCCAAACAGAGACACAAAGAGTCGAACACAACTGAAAGAACTGAACAACAAAAATGTACCTAGCATAATACATGACATTATTTTTCATCTCTCTAAAGCAGAAACTAAAACAGAGAGCTAGGAATGGAACTCTAAAAGTAAACAGGCTATCTGAAGTGGGGTAACAGTCAAGTACGAAATTTAGTTATGAATTAGAAAATGGACACAAAACGGGGCAGAGTCAAGATGGCAGAGTAGAAAGACGCATATACTCTAGCTCTTCCCCCACAGCCCTTAAAATACCTGTAAAAAATGACTAAACAAATTCTAGAGCAGCAGAAGCCACAAGACAACAGAGTGGAAGAGATTTCCAGCCCAAGGTAGCCTTGAAAGCTGACAGCAAAGGAATACTGTACGGGGAGTGGAGCTGAGTGAAGAGCAGCCTGGCATGGGCTGTGGTGCAGTGTGGCAGGGACAGGACCCAGAACAGCCCTCCGGGGTGGAATCCCCAGCAGCAGCAGCGGTTCTCAGATCCCTCAACCCACAATTGTCAAAGACAGCTTCAAAGGTCAGCTTTTTCAAAAGGAAAGCTTTTTCAACTGGGTGACAAGTGAGCAGGGTCCTTCCCTAACCCCAGACCAGGTGGCTGCAGCGGCAGAGGAGGAGGAGGCAGTGCCAGTGGCAGCAGCATCTATTTTTGGAGCCCTCTGCCTAAAGACCCTGGGGGAATTGAGCCACTGATCTGACTCTCAGGCCTGAGTGGAGCTGGTGAATGCTCTGGAAAGGGAATTCTACTTGCAAATCCTGGGCAGAAAAGCTTTGGTAGCTTCCAAACTAGTTTGTAGGCCAGGACAGGAGTAAACTCCTCTCCCTTGATTATGCCACCTTGGAGGAACTAAGAACTTACAGGTCCCCAGAGTACACCCCCCTCTTGACAAAGGACTCAAAAGTCAAGTAACTGACTGGGAAAATGCCCAAAAAAGGGAAAAAAAAAATGAGACTATAGAAGGTTACTTTCTTGGTGAACAGGTATTTCCTTCCATCCTTTTGGATGAGGAAGAACAAGGCTTTCCATCAGAGGCCTCCAAAATAAATGTGCAATGGTCTCAGGACATGGAAGAACTCAAAAAGGATTTTGAAAATCAAGTCAGAGAGGTGGAGGAAAAATTGGGAAGAGAAACAAGAGTGATACAAGAAAATCATGAAAAGCAAGTCAACATCTTGCTAAAGGAGACCCAAAAAAATGTTGAACAAAATAACATCTTTAAAAACAGGCTAACTCAATTGGCAAAAGAAGTCCAAAAAGCCAATGAGAAGAAGAAGACTTTAAAAAGCAGAATTAGCCAAATGGAAAAGGAAGTTCAAAAGCTCACTAAAGAAAATAGTTCTTTAAAAATCAGAATGGAGCAGATGGAAGCTAATGACTTTAAGAGAAACCAAGAAATTACAAAACAAAACCAAAAGAGTGAAAAAATAGAAGATAATGTGAAATATCTCATTGGAAAAATAGCTGACCTGGAAAAGAGAATCAGGAGAGACAATTTAAAAATTAGCCTAGACATCATCTTTCATGAAATTACCAAGGAAAACTGCCCTGATATACTAGAACCAGAGGGCAAAATAAAATATTGAAAGAATCTATAGATCACCTCCTGAAAGACATCCTAAAAGAGAAACTTCTAGGAATATTGTAGCCAAATTCCAGAGTTCCTAGATCAAGGAGAAAATACTGCAAGCAGCCAGAAAGAAACAATTCAAGTATTATGGAAATACAATCAGGATAATACAGGATCTGGCAGCTTCTACATTAAAGGATCAAAGGGCATGGAATATGATATTCCAGAAGTCAAAAGGAACTAGGATTAAAACCAAGAATCACCTACCCAGAAAAACTGAGTATAATACTTTAGGGGAAGAAATGGTCATTCAATGAAATAAGGACTTTCAAGCATTATTGATGAAAAGACCAGAACTGAATAGAAAATTTGACTTTCAAACACAAGAATTAAGAGAAGCACGAAAAGGTAAACAGGAAAGAGAAATCATAAAGGACTTTCTAAAGTGAACTGTTTACATCCCTACATGGAAAGACAATATTTGTAACTCTTGAGACTTTTCTCAGTATTTCAGTAGTGGGAGGGATTATACACACACACACACACACACACACACACACACACACAGAACACAGGGTGAGTTGAATAAGAAGGGATGATATCTAAAACAAATAAAATTAAGGGGTAAGAGAGGAATATATTGGGAGGAAAAAGGGAGAAATGGAATGGGACAAATTATCTCTTATAAAAGAGGCAAGAAAAAGCTTTTTCAATGGA
Organism: Notamacropus eugenii; assembly: GCF_028372415.1. Taxonomy (NCBI): domain Eukaryota; kingdom Metazoa; phylum Chordata; class Mammalia; order Diprotodontia; family Macropodidae; genus Notamacropus; species Notamacropus eugenii. Next base: position 76,366,515 of record NC_092878.1, on the reverse strand, counting down.
GGAGAAAAGAGAGGAGGTGGGAGTGAAAAAGTGAAGCGTACTCTCTTCACATGTGGCTTAAAAAGGGAATAACATGCTCACTCAATTTGGTATGAAAATCTATCTTACACTACAGGAATGCAGGGGAGAAGGGGACAAGTGGGGTGGGGGATGACAGAAGAGAGGGCAAATGGGAGGAGGAAGTAAATAGAAGTAAACACTTGTGGGGAGGGATAGAATAGAATCAACGGGGAACAGGATAGAATGGAGGGAAATACAGTTAGTCTTACACAACATGACTATCATGTAAGTCTCTTGCAATACTACATATATAAAGCCTATATTGAATTGCTTACCTTCTCAGTGGGGATGGGTGGGGAGGGAGGAAGGGAGAGAAGTTGGAACTCAAAGTTTTAGGAATGAATGCCGAGAATTGTTTTTGCATATAACTGGGAAATAAGAAATACAGGTAATGGGGTATAGAAATCAATCTTGCCCTACAAGAAAAGAGAGAAGATGGAGATAAGGGAAGGGAGGGGTGTGATAGAAGGGAGGGCAGATTGAGGGAAGGGGTAATCAGAATGCAAGGCGTTATGGGGTGGGGGGAGGGGAGAGAAAATTTGGAACTCAAAATTTTGTGGAAATGAATGTTGAAAACTAAAATAAATAAACAAACATTTAAAAAAAATAAAAAATGAAAATAGACACAAAAATATTAGAAGGAACCTGAAAGGTTCCTATCACCTGAGAAGTCCCTCTGTTTCTACCTTCATAAAATTTCTCCTATATCCCCTTCCCTCACACTTTCATATCTCTTCTTTGACTGTTACCACCCAGGTGCAGACCCTCAAAACTTCATGCCTTCAGACTCTCCCCACTCAAGTTCTCTCTTTATTTATTTAGCTGTCACAGTTACTTTTCTAAAGTTCAGGTCTTACTGTGTCACTCGCCTTCTCAATAAACTTCAATGGCTCCTAATTCTCTCCTGGATCAAATAGAAAATTCTCTTCTTTTTTTTTTTTTTTTTTTATTATTATTACACATTCCTTTCTCTTGTCCCCTTGAAAATAAGCCTTCTTTTGTAATAAATAAATCTAATCAAGCAAAACAAATTCATACATAATATAAGCTGTATCTGAAGATAAATGCTTCATTCTGAGAGGCCATCAACTCTACTACGAGGTGGAAAACATTCTTAATCATTAGTCTTCTGTTGGCATGACTAGTCACTGATCAGTAGATCAGGTAAAGTCTTTCAAACTGCCTTTCCATTATGACAGTCATTGTATGTACTCCTGGTTCTGCTCACTTTACTCTGTATCAATTCATAATGTCTTCTCAGGTTACTCTGAATCCATTCCTTTTATCATATGTATCGGTTCAATAATATTCCACTCCATTCATATGCCATAGTTTATTTAGCCATTTACAAATGGATGGGCATCCAGTTTGCTGCTATAAATATTCTTGTACCCATGGCTCTTTTTCCTCTGTCTTTGACATCTTTGGGGTATGTTAAGATTTATAGAAGTATCAGTTGGTCAAAGACCATGCAGAGTTTAGTGACATTTTGGTAAAGTTTCAATATTATTTCATTATCTATGGGGTATTTAAACATTACCTGGTTTGCCTGCTATCCTTTTCAATCATTGCATTTTATTGTTGCCCTGTTGGGGATCATAATTGCCACTAGCAGTTTTTTGAATTAATCTGTGTCATAATAAATTCTGCTCCAACCCCTCATTTTAACTGTGTGAATGTGTCAAGTTAAATTCTTATAAACTATATTACTGAATTCTTTTTTAAATCATTGCTATCCTCCTGCATTTTATAGGTGAGTTCATCCCATTTATATTCACAGTCATGAATGTTAATTTGGTTTTCCCTCATGATACCTTCTCCTCAGCTCCCCCCTATTCTCTTGCCATATACTTCAATGAAAAAATATGAGGTCCTTCACTGAATGCTCTCTCTTTTCCCTTCTTCTTTATCACACTAATGTTAGCTGTTATCAGCTACTTTACCACTGTATCTCATGAAGACACAGTCCTACTCTTTGACAAGGCAAACACCTCCTACACATATATACATATATTTGATCCTACTTCCTCTCTCTCCTGTCTTCTCCAGTACACTATCCCTTTACAATCTCTCTTCTCTAATTTTTAATCTCTTCCTGTCACGCAGGTTGCTTCTGTGCTGCCTACAAATACACCCGTGTCTCTTCATCCTTAAAACACCTTTACTTGATTCCAACCATTCCCTGTTTTAACTTTCCTCCCCTCTGCAGCTGAACTTGAGAAAGATATCTAAAATCAGTGGCTACATTTCCTTTCCTCAACTCAATTCTAAAGCTCTGCAATCTGATTTCCATAATCAATGCTCTCTTAATTTATAAATTCAATGGTCTTCCTCAGTCCTCATACTTTTTTACCTCTCTGCACCCTCCAAAACTTGTTAATCATGCCTTTCTCCTGGATATGCTTCCCCCTCTAGATTTTCAACCACTGATCTCTCCTGGTTCTACTCCCAGCTGCCTCCTTTTCTGGATCTTCATCCAGCTCACACTTACTAACATGGGTGTGCTCTGGGGCCCTATCCTGAGCCCTCTTCTCCCTCTATACTATCTTGCTTGGTGATCTCATCAGCTCCCATGGGCTTAATTATCATCTCTCTGCAGATTATTTTCAGATCTATATATATAGTCTCTCTCCTGAGCTCCAATCTTGCATCATCAACTGCCCCTTGGACATCTCTCAAAGTGGATATTTTGAAAATACCTCATACTCAATATATCTAAAACAGTACCCATTAACTTTACCCCAAGGGCGTCCCCACTTCTGAACTTTCCTATTAACCTACTTGGACAAGTCAATGCAAAGATTCATCTGGCTGCAGGCCCCATTTATGGGCACTAAGGCAGACTTCTACTTCCTTTATCAAGTCCCTTCTCTGAGTACCTGCAGGTCTTAATCACTGTTCTTTACTATTTTAAATCTCTGCCGGGGTGTTTGTAGGGACAGCTGGACTCCTCTAAGGGTAGGAGTTCCTAACTATTATTGTGTCATGGACACCTTTGGCAGTGTGGTGAAACCCATGGAACCCTTCTCAGAAAAATGTTTTAAAATACAAAGGACTCCAAAGGAAACCAATAATACTGAAATATAGTTTAAAAATATTAATGAAGTTTTTTGACCTCAGGTTAAGAATTTTTATTCTAGGACCTTTTATGTCACCATCTTAACTGCAACATAATATTTCAGTTTTACACAGCACTTTTCTTACTTCTTAGATTAGGCTTTTGTGCAAAATTCTAGGCTCTACCTCTTCCCATACTCTTGGATGGGGTGGGAAGGTCCAATTTGATCCTTCCTTTTTTTAAAAAAATAAATTTACTTATTTCGAGTTTTAAATATTCACTTCTATAAGATTTTGAGTTCTAAAATTTCTCCCCCTTCCTTACCAACTTCCTCCAAAAGATGGCATGCAATCTCATATAGTTATACATATACATTCATATTAAACATATTTCCACATTTGTCATGTTGTAAAAAAGAATTAGAAACAATGGGAAAAATCATGAAAAAGAAGAAACAAAAAAGAGCAAATGCTATGCTTTGATCTACATTCAGACTCCATAGTTCTTTCTCTGAATGTGGGTAACATTTTCCATCATGAATCTTTTGGAGTTGTCTTAGATCCTTGCACTCCTCAGAAGAGCTAAGTCTATCAAAGTTAGTCATCGCACAAAGTTGCTATTACTGTGCACAATGTGCTCTTGGTTCTGCTCACAATCCTTCCTTTTCTTTAAACTGTATGATAATGTAGTTCTGAATGGCTGATCCTAGTGGCTTAACAGGGATACTGGACTCCATGATATCTGTCCCCATTTCTTTGTACAATTCCCAGTGAGGGTTGTCTCTGTCCCTTAGTCATGCTTTTATGGGTCCCAAGAAGATGTTGGGGTTCATGCTAGTCTCAAGGTAAATTGTCCCAGGTAAATAGCTCACTATGTCTTATTGTGGTCCTGAGAGGAGCACTGGCTCTTAGAGGTCTTTTGTCTCTTGTGGTTCCAGTAGGAGTATAGCTCTGCCCTGTCTCTTTGAACAGTGATCTACGGGGATGGGTATAGTAGAGATGGAGGGAGGGGTGGCTTTGTCTCTTGCTGTTACTCAAACAAGCAGACCAGGACTGAGATCCTGCTATCCTCATGTCCATTTATTGGAGCTCACACTGGTTTCTATTTGTCCTGGCACATCAGCTCTGCCAGTACTCACAGGCTTACTGACCATTTTCTTATACAGTCTAAAAGTGAACAGTGAAGTTTACTGATGTCTCTCTTTGGTCTTCTTGATTAATGTTCCATCAGGTGCCCTACTCTAAATCTCTTCTAAAGTGTTTGTTTGTCCTAGGCCCTTCTAAGATTTTTCATGACACTACCTTAATGGCTATATTATGTTTTAGTATTTATAAGTACTTTTCTTACAGTAATACCGTAAGCTAAGAAATCTAAGTATTATGTTTATTTTACAGATGAAGAAACTAAGCTTCAGAAAACTTAATTTGCCAAAGCCACATAGTTAAAAATACTATAGTGAGGAAAGAGAATGGTACTCTATGTATACATGAGTACCTTCATAAAATACTTCCTCTGTGAAGATGAAATTTAAAATTTTGACACATAGAAAGCTATCAATATTTATACAGTGATCTCTTATAACACAGTACATCATTTGAGAATCCCTACAGTTAAAGATTCTTGGATTAACAAAAATTCCTCATGGAGGGAAAAAACATGAGACATGTAAAAAGTGAAAACTATTGGCTTAAGTTTGCTGTTCAAGATGATTCCTTGTTCCACAGCATTATTATAGGGGGTTATCAAAAGTCATATTATTTTGACTCTCAGTCAGTAAACATTTACTAAGGATCCACTTAGTGCTGTATTAAGCACTAGGGATACAAAGAAACATAGACGTCCCTCTTCTCAAGGAACTCTCAGTCTAATGGAGGTAAAGAAATCATATTACGCAATTGTCAATCAAATATTCAGCTGCTAGACCAAAGGCCCTGGAAGAGAACTGGACATCAAAAACTACATAGAGGGGAACAGGAGCTTAAAAAGTAAAATTTACTTTTTTAAGAAGAAACAGCTGTCAACCATGGGAAATAGGATATGCTCTGGAGAGTTGGTCCTTTTAAAATATGGATGAGCTGCCCTAGGGCAGGGTTACCAAAGGAATTCCTTATAACTCCATTAGAATACCATACTAATAAATCTTCCTAAGCAATCTAAACTTCCTTGGGAGTCATGCCACATGCCTTTTCATACCCCAGTCTTACTTCTGTTCACCTGCCTCTTCATTGCAATTGTAACTTTGAACCATTTGGCCTGTACTAGTCACCTAACCAGTCCCTTCCCTCTCAGGAAAAGTGCCTGCATATTCCCTCCTCCAGGGGACAGAACATTCCTTAGATTTCAATTCCCCCAATCCCAGCTTGGTGATTGGGACACTTTCTCTCTATTAGAGCACAAAAACCTTGAGGGTAGGAACTTTTGCTTTTTCTTGTATCCTCAGAACTTAGCACAATGCCTGGCACAGAAGTGCCTAATATTTATTAAGCTTTCTGACTAACTTTTGCCCTCAATCACTCTGCTACTATAACCTCTGATTAAAAATTGTTCAGCTCCAGTAACTTCCTATCTTGCTGCTAACCCTGGTCTCGCTCTGCTTTGTGACTACTCAGTTCTAACATCTTTCTTCTTAACTATGCCACAGCCCATCCCTCAAGCTAATATCAGGCTCTTCCCTGAAACACATCCTTGGCTTAAATGTAGCATTCTTGTGGACAAACAAGGCAAATGTATTAGTAGTTTACCGTAAAAGCTAACATTATTAACATTTCAAATTAAATTTTAAAAGATGTTACCTTACCTTTAGACTCCCAGATGAAAGTGGACTGGGACTAAATTTGTTACTTGTTTGTGTAGCGATTCTAGCTAATTTTAAATCCTTTTCACACTGTGCCAATTCTTTTTTAAGTTTCTCTCTTCGCTGCTGATCTGAATCTTAGGGAAGAATAAAAAAATTTTAAGAGATTGGTGCAAAGTAGAAGAGTGTTCCGTGGGGGTGGGGGAAGTAGTATTGAAATATAAGAGAGGCAACATAGCATAGAGGATAGAACCCCAGAAGACTTGGGTTCAAATTTCACCTCAGACATATATTGACTATGACACTGGACAAATCACTTAACCTCTGAGTGCTCTAAGCAACTAAGACTTGAAACTGCAGAAAAGGTGCTGACTTGTATTTAAATAGGGGGCTTTTCTATATCGATTAAATCAGAGGATCCGTACCTGTCCCTATTCTTTCTGAAATATCAATGAAAACATTTTTCACTGAGTCTTCTATTATGCACATTAATAACCCACGCATTTTTTGCAAATTCATGTATATGGATCCATGACCCAAAGACAATTTAATACATGAGCTAAGGTTATTGAATAAGAAGCTGTGACCATAAATACTTAATTTATGGGAACCTGCAAAAAGACTATTTTGAGTAAATATCTACCTGTCTATATATGAAGTTATAAAAAGCAAAAGAAAATAATACTGAAGAAAGATATACACATACTTACAAAGAAGAATAAAGATTCAATGGTAGAAATAAAAAATTAGAAACAGCTATACAGTCTTCTTTCTTTCTCATCAATTTGGTAATTATTGAACAAACTACCAGAAAGCACCATATCTTTCAAGAAGACTACACACAGCTTTTGCTTTATAATAAGTTGACCATTCTGCAGACTACTAGGTAAAGTAGTTTTTATGTAAGGTGAATTTGCCCTCCCACTCACTTCACTTAGCCTATATAACAAAGAAAAACACAAGGTAATACCTTTATATGAGTCATGAAATGTACTAAAATGCAGACATATTAAATACTCTACCATGACGGTAAACAGAATTATGAAATTAAAGGTAAAGTTAATGATAAAGTTATACATAATATGGTACAGTAAAGTTAACACAGATGTATAATATGCTCCTTTCCCATTCACCGCACCTAGCCTTTATCATTGGTGGTTAGTTGTGCAAAGTTTTTATGAAGCTACTAAGAGATGTTGGGAAGTGACTCTTTTCTTTCTCATATATCTGGCAACAGCAAGCAATATTATCTTGTCTTTGAACTTTTAAAAATCTTGAATCTATCTTTTCAACGCAAGAAAAAAAATCACTGGAATGGTGAAATACTTCTACCGTTTTGCTGTGAACCTTTTTGGTTCTGAAGTTTCTTTTTCTTCTTTTGCAATGTTTTCAGCCAGCAGCTCAATCAGATCCTCATTCAACAGGTCTCCATGAGACTCAGTCAACTTTTCCACATCATTCTTATCCATTTCTAGCTCCAATTCTTGTACTAATTTTACAATCTTATTACTTGTTTGAATGTTTCATCTTTGCTACATTCATTAAAACTGGGAACCAACTGTGGGCACACTTTTTTCCAAATTTTCTTCATACATGTTCTTGTTACATCTGTTATATCTTTTTTTTTCTTAAGCAACTTTCTCTTCAATTCCTCTTGGGAAGGAGAAACCCCTGAGCTGTTTCCCCTTCCCTCCTTTATGTGGCCTCTTTTTCTACCTCTTCCTCGGTAGAATTCTTTACATAAAGTCAAATTTGCATAATGTACATTTACATAAAGCAAGAACTGTGTACTGCAGTAGACTCCTATTGGGTGTCTTTCTGATGAAGGCCTCTCCCAACATTAAATCATCATCTACACAAATGCCAAAGTAATTTCTGGTCCACTGTTACCCCTGTGCTCAATAAGATCCAGAGGCTCCCTAAAGGAACAAATCAAAACTTCTTTATTTGGCATTTAAAGTTCTTCACAACCTGGCCAGTTCCTATCCATGTGGTCTTCTAACATAGATCCTTCACCTTGTCCATCAACCTGGCTTATGCTGGCCTACTTGTTGTTCTGCACACAGTAATGAATCTCCCATCTCTTGTGTCTTTGGAATTATTGCCCTACTGGCCTGGAATATACTCCGTCTTCATTTTCTCCTCTTGGAATCTCAAATTTCCTTCAAGACGCAGCTCAAATGCTACCATCTGCATGAATCTGTTCATGATTTCCCTAGCTACTAATACCCTCCCCCCCATAACAAGCTTACATTCATTGTGTATTGTGTGTGTGTGTGTGTGTGTGTGTGTGTGTGTGTGTGTATATAACTACATGAAACAGAGAGCTGAAATAGATTAAATACACAATATATAGTGGTAAATGGCCATAGTAACCTATTGTTTGAAAATCCAAAGATTCAAGTTTTTTGAGTAAGAACTCACTGTTTGACAAAAACTACTGAGACAATTAGAAAGCAGTCAGCAGAAACTAGGCATAGACCAACATCTCACACCATATAATAAGATGAGTGAAAATAGGTTCACGATTTAGATATAAAGGGTGATATCCTGAGCAAATTAGAGGAGCAGGAAAAAATGTACCTGTCAGATCTATGGATAAGGAAAGAGTTTATGACCAAGCAAGAGATAGATCTAGAGCATTATGTGTGTGTTCATCCTTCGTTGCCAAAGAAGACCATGCCATCAGAGAAATAATGACATGACTTGCACTTGACTTTGTTTTGAGTGAGGGAGGGCTGTTCAAGTCAGCAGCCTCACTTCTCCTCCAGAGCCATCTGAATCCAGTGACCAGATATTCATCAGGATGACTGGAGATGACCCAGGATGAGGCAGTTGGGGTTAAGTGACTTGCCCAAGGTCACACAGCTAGTAAGTGTCAAGTGTCTGAGGTGAGATTTGAACTCAGGTCCTCCTGACTCCTGCACTGGTGCTCTATCCACTGCACCACCTAACTGCCCCAACTTATAGAATGCTACTTTAGTAAAGACATTTATTACTTCCATTTTGGGGGCTCAATTGATTTCTTTTTTTTTTAATTTAATTTTATTATTATTATTTTTTAATGTTTTACAATCACTGCCATAAAATTAAGATTTTATCCCCCCCATACCTACCCCCCACTATCCCCCTCCCTCCCCATGACAGCATACAATTCTGTATAGGTTCTACATATACTTTCCTATTGAGTACATTTTCACTATAGTCATGCTATGTAGTTGAACTAAAATAAATGGAAGAAATCATATAACAAATCAAAACATAATACACAAACACACACAAACATGATCTCTACATTCTGCGAATGACTTCCATATTTCTTTCTCTGAGTGTGGAAGGCATTTTGCCTTAGAAAACCACTGGGATTTTTTTTTTTAAATAAGTTCTTGCATTATTATGAAATTCCAAGTCTACCAGAAAAAACTCTCACACACTATGGTCGTTGCTGTGCACAAAGTTCTCCTGGTTCTGCTCCTTTCACTCAGCATCAGATCATATAAGTCCTTCCAGGCCTCTCTGAAGTCTTCTTGTTCATCATTTCTTATGGCACAATACAATCATATACCATAATTTATTCAGCCATTCCCCAATTGATGGGCATCCCCTTGACTTCCAGTTTTTGGCAACTACAAAGAGTGCTGCTATAAATATCTTTGTACATGTGGGACCCTTTTCCATTTTTACAATCTCTTGGGGATAAAGTCCTAGTAGCAATATTGCTGGGTCAAAGGGTATGCACATTTTTGTAGCCCTTTGGGCATAGTTCCAAATTGCTCTCCAGAATGGTTGGAGAATGGTTGGAGGAGCTCATAGCTCCACCAACAATGAATTAGTGTTCCAACTCTCCCACATCCTCTCCAGCATTTATCATTTTCTTGTTCTGTCATGTTTGCCAATCTTATAGGTGTGATGTGGTACCTCAGAGTTGTTTTGATTTGCATCTCTCTAATCAATAGTGATTTAGAGCATTTTTTCATATGATTATAGATAGCTTTAATTTCTTCCTCTGAAAATTGCCTGTTCATATCCTTTGACCATTTATCAATTGGGGAATGACTTGTATGATTATACATTTGGGTCAGTTCTCTATATATTCTAGAAATGAGGCCTTTATCCCCGAGCTTAGCTGTAAAAATTCTTTCCCAATTTACTATATCCCTCTGGATATTGGTTGCATTGGGTTTGGTTGTGCAAAAACTTCTCAGTTTAATGTAATCAAAACTAACCATCTTGCATTTCATAACGCTTTCTATCTCTTCTTTAGTAAAAAATTCTTCCCTTCTCCACAAATCTGATAAATACACTGTTCCTTGCTCCTCCAGTTTATTCATGGTATCAATCTTTATACCTAAATCATGTACCCATTTGGACTTTATTCTTCTGTATGGTGTAAGGCATGGGTCTATGCCTAATTTCCACCACACTGTTATCCAGTTTTCCCAGCAATTTTTGTCAAACAGTGAGTTCTTATCCCAGAAGCTGGGGTCCTTGGGTTTATCAAACAGGAGGTTGCTATATTCCTTGCCTACTGTGTCTTGAGTGCCAAGTCTATTCCATTTGTCTACCTCTCTGTTTCTTAGCCAATACCAAGTGGTTTTGATAATTGCCGCTTTATAGTACAATTTGAGGTCTGGTAGCACTAGGCCACCTTCCCAAGCATTTCTTTTCATTAGTCCCTTTGATATTCTGGACCTTTTGTTCTTCCAAATGAATTTTGATGTTATTTTATCCAGCTCTAGAAAATAATTATCTGATAGTTTAATTGGTATGGCACTAAATAAGTAAATTAATTTAGGTAGAATTGTCATTTTTATTATATTAGCACTGCCTACCCATGAGCAACTGATGTTTTTCCACTTACTTAAATCTGACTTTATTCGTTCAAAAAGTGTCTTGTAATTGTGCTCATATAATCCCTGGGTTTGTTTTGGCAGGTAAACTCCTAAGTATTTTATAGTGTCTACCCTAGCTTTAAATGGGATTTCTCTTTCTATCTCTTGCTGTTGAACTTTGTTGTTAATATATAGGAATGCAGAAGATTTGTGTGGGTTTATTTTGTAACCTGCAACTTTGCCGAAGTTGTTTATTATTTCAGATAGTTTTTTACTTGAATCTCTGGGATTCTCTAAGTAAAACATCATATCATCTGCAAAGAGTGATAACTTAAGTTTCTTCTTTGGCTATTCTTATTCCTTCAATATCTTTATCTTGTCTAATTGCTATACAGCTAACATTTCTAGTACCATATTGAATAATAGTGGTGATAATAGACATCCTTGTTTCACCCCTGATCTTATTGGAAATGCATCTAGCTTATCCCCATTGCATATAATGCTTGCTGAAGGTTTTAGATAGATACTGCTTATTATTTTATGGAAAGTTCTCTTTATTCCTATGTTCTCCAGTGTTTTTAATAGGAATGGGTGTTGTATTTTGTCAAAAGCTTTTTCTGCAGCTATTGAGATAATCATGTGGTTTTTGTTAGTTTTGTTGTTGATATGATCAACAATGCTAATAGTTTTCCTAATATTGAACCAGCCCTGCATTCCTGGTATGAATCCTACCTGATCATAATGTATTAATCTCGTGATAAGATGCTGTATTCGTTTTGCTAAAATCTTATTAAAATTTTTGCATCTATATTCATTAGGGAAATTGGTCTATAATTTTCTTTCTCTGTTTTGTCTCTTCCTGGTTTGGGTATCAAAACCATATTTGTATCATAGAAAGAATTTGGGAGGACTCCCCAATTTTCAAAAATAGTCTATATAGTATTGGAATTAACTGTTCCTTAAATGTTTGATAGAATTCACTTGTGAATCCATCTGGCCCTGGAGATTTTTTCCTAGAGAGTTCATTGATGGCTTGTTCAATTTCTTTTTCTGAGATGGAGTTGTTTAAGTATTCAACTTCCTCTTCTGTTAATCTGGGCAATTTGTATTTTTTAAAATATTCATCCATCTCGTTTAGATTATTGAATTTATAGGCATAAATTGGGCAAAGTAGTTGCAAATTATTGTTTTAATTTCCTCCTCATTGGAGGTGAGTTCACACTTTTCATTTTTAATATTAGTAATTTGATTTTCTTCTTTTTTTAATCAAATTGACCAAAGGTTTATCAATTTTATTAGTTTTTTCATAAAACCAACTATTGGTTTTATTTATTAATTCAATAGTTTTCTTAATTTCAATTTTATTAATCTCTCTTTTGGTTTTCAGTATTTCTAATTTGGTATTTACTTGGGGATTTTCAATTTGTTCTTTTTCTAGCTTTTTCAGCTGCATGCCCAAGTCACTGATCTCCTCTTTCTCTAATTTATTTATGTAGGCATTCAAAGATATAAAGCTTCCCCTAAGAACTGCTTTTGCAGTATCCCATAAGACTCGGTATGTTGTCTCATTATTGTCATTCTCTTGAATGAAATTGTTGATTGTTTCTATGATTTCTTCTTTAACCCATTCCTTCTTTAGGATAAGATTATTTAGTTTCCAATTGATTTTTGGTTTATCTTTCCATGGCCTTTTATTACATGTAATTTTTATTGCATTATGATCTGAGAAGGATGCATTGATTATCTCTGCCTTTCTGCACTAGATTGTGAGATTTTTATGTCCTAGCACATGGTCAATTTTTGTAAATGTTCCATGTACCACTGAGAAAAAGGTATATTCCCTTCTATTCCCATTCAATTTTCTTCAAAGATCTATCATATCTACCTTATCCAGAGTTTTATTTACCTCCTTAACCTCTTTCTTGTTTATTCTGAGGTTAGATTTATCGAGTTCAGAGTGGGGGAGGTTGAGGTCCCCCACTAGTATAGTTTTGCTGTCAATTTCTTCCTTCAACTCCCCCAACCTCTCCTCTAAGAATGTGGATGCTATACCACTTGGAGCATACATGTTTAGTAATGATATTGCTTCATTGTCTGTGGGGCCTTTTAGCAGGATATAGTTTCCATCCTTATCCCTTTTGATTAGATCTATTTCTGTTTTTGCTTTGTCTGAGATTAGGATTGCTACTCCTGCCTTTCTTACATCAGCTGAAGAACAATATATTCTGCTCCATCCCTTGACCTTTATCCTATGTGTATCCCCCCCGTTTCAAATACGTTTCTTGTAAGCAGCATATTGTTGGATTATGGCTTTTAATCCATTCTGCTATCTGTCTCCGTTTTATGGGAGAATTCATTCCATTCACATTCACAGTTATGATTACAATCTGTGTATTTCCCTCCATCCTCTTTCCCACCATTTGTGCTTTTAGCTCTCCTGTCTCCCTTCCCCTCCTCAATAGTATTCACTTTTCACCACCTCCTCCTGCAGCCTTCCCCTCCTTCTTTTAGCCCCCCTCCCTTTTACTCCCCTTTACTCTTATTGCTTCTTCCCTCCCTTTTAACCTCCCTCCCCTTTCTTCTCCCTTCACCTCCTACTGCCTATAGAGCTAGTTAGGATTATCTACTTAAGTTTATTGTTCCCTCCTTTAAACAAATCAGACGAGAGTATCTCTCAAACAATGCTCATCTCCCTCCCCTCTTTCCCTCTACTATAATTTTGTATTTCTTCCTGTGATGTAATTTGCCATTTTCTGCTTCCTCCTTTTCACACCTCCTATTACAATCCCTTCTCATACTTAAGTCATATTTTTAACATGATATCATTTACTTCATACCCGTTCCCTCTATGTATATCCCTTTTATCATAATAGCTGCATAATTCTCAAGATTAACAGGTATCATCTTCCCTTATAGGGAGGTAAACAGTTTGCCCTAATTGAGTAACAAGTTTTTGTCTTTGTTTTTTCCCCCGTTTAACTTTTTTGAGACCTGCATTTGAAGATCGAATTGTCTATTGAGTTCTGGCGTTTTGGTCAGGAAGCTCTGGAAATCCCTTATTTCGTTAAATGACTTTCTCCTTGCCTGAAATGTTATGCTGAACTTTGCTGGGTAGTTGATCCTTGGTTGTAGTCCCAACTCCTTTGCCTTACAGAATATTGGATTCCAATTCTTTTGATCTTTTAATGTAGAAACTGCAAGGTCCTGTGTGATCCTGACTGTATCTCCTTGATATCTGAATTGTTTCTTTCTGGCTGCTTGTAGTATTTTCTCCTTCACTTGATAGCTCTGGAATTAGGCAATGATATTTCTTGGGGTTTTGAGTTTGGGATCCCTTTCGGGAGGGGAATAGTGGACTCTTTTGATGACTATTTTGCCCTCTGAATCTAGCACTTCTGGGCAGTTTTCCTTGATAATTTCCTGGAAGATATTATCCAGACCCTTTTCTTCATCATGGGTTTCTGGTAGGTCAATAATTCTTAAATTTTCTCTCCTGGATCTATTTTCCAGGTCAGTTGTTTTTCCAATTAAATATTTTACATTTTCTTCTATCTTTTCATTCTTTAGATTTCGTTTGACTGATTCTTGCTTTCTCATTGAGTCATTAGTTTCTACTTGCCCAATTCTAACCTTTATCAAATTGTTTTCTTCAGTTAACTTTTGCATCCCCTTTTCCATCTGACCAATTTGTCCTTTTAAGGAGCTATTTTCCTCAGTTAATTTTTGTACTTCCTTTTCCATTTGACCAATCTTCCCATTTAGGTTTTGTGCTTCCTTTTCCATTTGACCAATTTTCCCAATTAGGTTTTGGGTTTCCTTTTCCGTTTGATCAACCGTTCCTTTTAGGGAATTATTTTCTCCAGTTAAGTTTTGAACTTCCTTTTCCATTTGTTCAGTTTTCCTTTTCAAAGAGATGTTCTCATCAGTGAATTCTTTTTTTATAATTTTAAAATCACTGGCCAGTTTTTCTTCTATTTCCTTCTTCAGCTGTTCCAGGAGAGCTGCTTGTGCTTTCGAGCAGTTCATAGTCCCTTCTGAAGTTTCAGATGAAAGTACAGTCTCAGCTCCGACCTCTTTCATGTTTGAGTTTTGGTCCTTATCCCCATAGAAGGATTCTATGGTTTTTTCACCCCTCTGCTTTTTTTTTGTTCATGATGTTGATTGAGTGTTGTGGCTTCTGATTCTTTCAGTCAGAAGCTGCGGAACTTTGTGTTGATCTGATGTGTGAAAAAGCTAAAAGCATGTTTTTGTTTTGTGTTTCCCCCATTAACCCTGGGGGTGGCTTGTTAAGTGTGGGGGAGGAGTGGTCTGGTCACAGGAGATCTTCTCAGCTGAACTGAGGTGAAGGCAAGCTCAGGGGATGGTGAACCCAACTGCCCTATTGTCTTCCCGTTTCCCCTGGAGGGCTGAGGCATGCCTGGATGCTAATGCGTGTTCCCAACTCTCTTGGGGCTCCTCTCCTGGCTGCGGCTTGCCTGGGTCCTACTGCGAGTTTTCTCTGCCCTGGGTCCTCTGTCCTTCTGGTTTGCCTCTGCCACAGTAGGAGGATTCCCCCTGAGCTATTTTCCTAGCCTTAGGTGTTATGAGACTATTTGCCCCTTTCTGCTGTACCCGCTGATTCAGGATTTTTCTGGGGAAATATTTTATGGTTCTTTCACGGTCATCAAGGGAGAAGGAGAGAGCATTTACTGATCACTCCGTTATCCTGGCCCCTGGAAGTTCAAGTAGGTGACTTACCGAAGTTTAATCTTTGGGCTGAAGGTCTCAGAAGCTGCTGCGCTAATATCTGGCGCTCAGTGGCTTTCACTGGCTCTGTTCGGCTTGCCTCCCGTCCTCAGTGCCACTCGGCTGGTTCCGCCTGCCACTCTTAGGTTTCTTGGGTCCCTTCCGCTCCACTGTGATGACCACGCTGCGCTGTGCGCTGAGGGCTTACCCACGTGGAACAGATCCTTCCCGTGGACCTTCCAGTCTAACCTGGGCTCCGAATCCGTCACAGTCTGTCTCTCACTGGATTCCGCACCTCCAAAATTTAGTCAGATTCTCCTTTCAGAGGTATCCGAAGGAGTTTGTCCAAGAGGTGAGTTGCTGCTCTACTCAACTGATTTCTTAAATAAAGCATCTCCTGACCTTCCTTCTCTCCCAGGTCTTCCTCCTCAGTCATTAGTGCCCTCTTCCTTTACTTATCTGCAGACATGCTTCTAACCCTCCAGTAGAGTGTAAACTTCTTGAGAAATGGTTTTCCATTTCATTCCTTTCCCAGAAGGTAACACTTCATAAATGTTTGTTGAGTTGAATGGAATTGGCAGATCTCTAATAGAAAAACCAAATCAAGTGCTAAAACCAAGAGAGACTTTGAGCTTGCTGAGCTATCAGGTCCTGTACAAAACAGACAATATTCCTGCAGATTTCATGCCTGTGGGGTAAATGGGACTTAGAGCTCAGGAAGGAAGAAAGTCCTCTCTGGCGATACAGACAGCATCAAGGGGAAAGCAGCAATTCCAGGAACCAAGACCAAGGCACATGCAAAGATGAAGTTCTGAAGGGCCAGTCAGATTCAGGTGAGACTAGGTAAAGGCAGAATTGACTCAGAAAGGCCCAGATGTATGAAACTCACTTTATGCTCAGTCACAGCATTTATTTTGAATATGTCTTTGTGACTAAGATGATAAGTAATAATTTAATTCTGCAACAATGGAAGACTTAACAAGCATAATCTCTAAGAAAATATATATTTTTGTGGTTAAAATAGCTATCTGTTCTCTATACAAAATCTACCTGGTTTAGCTATTCTAAACCATTCATATCCAAGTGAGAATTATGCTTGCATTCTTACTCTCCCTCCTCACCTTCTAGAGCCAATCAGTTATTAAATCTTGCTGTTTCTACCTTCACAACATCTCTTATATCCAACCCCTTCCTTCTATTCACACAGCTACCCCCTTTGCTCAAGCAGTCATCACCTCTCACTTGGGTTAATACAACAGCCGTTTTGCCTCAAGTCTCTTCCTATTCCAGTTTATCCTATACTCTGCAGCCTTTGCATTGACCATATACAACCTCCTAATTCACAGAATCCCTCTCTTGTATTACCGCAGAGCTCAAGCACTACAACAATTTTATGTGAATCTTTTCTCTATCTCTCAAACTTTTCAAGCCTTCCCTCACAAACTACAGTGGATTTAATTAATTAATATTTATTTATATTCATTATACCTTTCTATTTATTCTGTATATATTTATATATGTATTTATTCTCTACTAGAGAATCCACTAGATTCTCCTATCCACTAGAATATAAACTCCTTGGTAGTGGAGATTGTTCTATCAATCAGTCAATCAATCAATCAATCAATTTACAAGTAACTATTAAGTGTCTACTATGCACCAAGCACTGTTAGGAGTTTAATATTTTCTTCCAACATAATCTATGTTAAGAATGATTAGCTTTAAATTATAACAATAAAAATGAACTTCAAACTGGAAAACATTTTAATGCTATCATTACTATTTTAATAATAGGCACATATGTGAATGTTTCACTTAATTTTTTAATAAAAATTTCTTGGCTTAAATTCAAATTATATGGGCCTATGATAACTACAGGTACCAACTGGCATCAAGATAATTCTATTAGGTAGAAATTTCTGATTTTAATTATTTAAAATCTTCATAGCTAACTATTAACATGTCAACTAGGCTACTAAGAAGAAATGAATAAAAATTAAATTAATTATGCGAGCAGACAAAATTCATTCATTTGGAGGAAGTGCTAATTATACTATTTTTAGTTTCTAATTTTAGTTTCTAAATTTATAATTCCTAATTATGGTATTTTATTTTCTAATTTACTTGTCTCAAAGGCAGTGGGAATAACAGGAATTTTAAGACTGAATGAGACCTTAAACGTGATCAATCCAATCATCTTATTTTACCCATCTCACCTGAAGAAGTTGTTGCCTTATTCTTTACCAAGGCAAATCTCTCTACCTGTACAAGAAACCTTACTACATTTTGTCTCCTTCAGTAGATTGCTTCCTCTGTCCTCCCCATTCTCTCACTTATCTTCAATTTCTCATGTACTGGCTCCTTCCCTACTGCTTACAAAAATGCCCAGGATTCCCTCATCCTCCAAAAATTCTTTCTTGATCCTTCCACTCCCCACTAACCTATCTCTTCTGCCCCTTGTAGCTAAACTCCTCAAAAAGGCCTTCTCTGACAGATATCTCCACTTCCTCTCCTCTCAAGCCTCGCCTTATCCTCTTGCATCTAGCTTTTGACCTCATCATTTCACAGAAAATGATCTCTCCAAAGTTACTAATGATCTCTTAGTTGCCAAATATCATGATCTTTTCTCAATCCTCATTCTCTTCAATCCCTCTGCAGCCTTTCATGTTGATCATCTTACTTTACTTAATGCTTTCTTTTCTCTAGGTTTTCAGGACACCACTCTCTCCTGGTTCTCCTGTCTAATGACCTCTCCTTCTGTCTCCTTATTCAGATCATGTCCATTAATATTAGGTGCTCCACAGAGCTCTGTCCAGGGCCCTTTTGTCTTCTCTGCCTATATTATTTCACTTAGTGATCTAATCAGCTCCCACAGATTTAATTATCATCTCTATTGTGATGATTCTCAAATCTACCTAACCTACTCTAATCTCTTAGCTGACCTTCAGGCTCATATCTCTAACTGCCACTTAGAACTCTTCAGCAGATATCTCAAACTCAACTTGCCTGAAACTGAACTCATCTTCTTTTCCCCTAAACGTTCCCCCTTCCCAAACTTGCCTATTCCTCTCAGGGGTACCACCATCCTCCCAGTCCCTCAGGATGGCAACCTAGGTGACATCATTGACTTCTGACTATCTCTTACTCCCTTGTATCCAATCTGTTGCCAAGGCCTGTCAATTTCACCTTTGCAACATCTCTTGAATAAAACTTCCCTCCTCTGATACTGCCATCTCCCTGTTGCAGACCTTCATCACCTACTGTTTGGATTACTGCAATAGCCTACTGGTGGGTCTGCTTGCCACTCCAATCCATCTTCTATTCAGTTGACAAAATAATTTTTCCTAAAGCACAGATCTGTCACCATTCGGCTCAATAAGCTCCAGTGGCTCCCTATCACCTTTAGAATCAAATATAAATTCTCTGTAGTTCCAAGTTCTTCATAATCTAGTCCCCACACACTTCTGGAACCTCATATCCCACTCCCCCACTTATTCTTGGATCCAATGTCAATGGCCTCCTGGCTGTTCCATGAATAAGACACTACATTTCTCAGCTTCAGGCATTTTGCTTGGCTACCCCCCAAGCACAGAATGCTCTCTCTCCCCTCATCTTTACCTCTTGGCTTTCCTGGCTTCTTTTAAGTTCCAATTAATATTCCACCTCTTACTACCAGGAGCCTTTTCCAATCCCTCTTAAACCTTTCCTTTCTTATTTCCTATTTATGCTGTACGTAGTTTGTTTGAACATTTTTGTTTGCTTCTAATCTCTACTGGACTGTGAGCTCCCTGAGGGCAGAGACTATCTTTTACCTCTTTTTGTATTCCCAGAACTTAGCACAGGGCCTGGCACATAGTAGGAGCTTAATGTTTACTGAGACTGATATGATAAAACTTCCAGACAGACAAAAAGTGATTTGACTAATGTTATATACCTAGCTAATGAGTGGCTGAATCAAAACAGAGTCTCAAATCTCCTAGCAGTACTTTTTACAATTTATGTCCTATACATAAAATTATCAGTGTTCTTCATAAAGGCAACAAAATTACTTACATTTAATGCTGGAAGTCATGCTTACTGGCATTGAGCAATCTACAACGGCTGGAAAGGAAAAACATATAACAATAATAATTCTAAACTGAAAATTGGTTAAGTTAGAAAAAGTCCTCAAAAATATTATTTGTTTATAATTTAGCATGTTTTACTTTTAAAGTCCTATCACCTATGTTTTGGGCAGCTAGAGGCCTGGAGTCAGGAAAACTCATCCTCATCCTCCTGGGTTCAAATCTGGCCTCAGACACTTACTAATTGTGTGATCCTGGGCAAGTCAATTAACCCTGTTTGCCTCAATTTCCTCATTTGCAAGATGAGATGTAGAAGGAAATGGCAAACCACTCTGGTATCTCTGCCAAGCAAATATCAAATAAGGTCATGAAGAATTGGACACTACCTAAAAACAACTCAATGAAAAAACATGTTTTAAAGCTTTGGGGATAATATAATTAAATACAGCTTAATATTTTATGTTCAAGTTCTATATTCAATACATTTTCAAAGTTTATATAGATTTCATAGAATTTCAGAAGCCTTCTTAAGATTACCTAGTATAACTTTCATTCATATCTAATACAACTTTCATAGGAAGTAATAGTGGTTCAGAAAAAGGAAGAGATTTGCACAAGGTCACATATCTATTTAGTGACAGTTGACACAGGAATCTAGTCTCTCAACTCCTAGTCAGTGACCTTTCCAGTAACACAAATACATTCCATTTTAAGACTTCTATTTTTTAGCATATTAAATATTCCTTAAACCAGTGTTTGAAGGGTAAAAAAAGACACAGGACCACTCAGTGAAATTTTTTGAACTACTGAATCTAAATAACTTTTGAATACAGGGTGGGATGGAAAATAAACCTAGTGAAACAGTTCTGCTGGAACTGAAAGTTGTCATGGATTTATTAATATTAATTTTGATAAAAAAATTAGGATAGCAAGAAGT
The DNA here is from genome assembly GCF_028372415.1 of Notamacropus eugenii. Taxonomy (NCBI): domain Eukaryota; kingdom Metazoa; phylum Chordata; class Mammalia; order Diprotodontia; family Macropodidae; genus Notamacropus; species Notamacropus eugenii. The sequence continues at coordinate 76,346,045 of NC_092878.1, read as the reverse complement.
TCAAATATTTTGAAATGCAACACTAATCTATGGCTGAAAGAGAGTTTTCTTTCCGAACCATTGTATTGTAGTTACTTTAAAATATTTTAAATGAGCTAGGAAATAGAATAGTAACAAATTAAAATTCTCAGACTATGAAGAGCCTGCTTTTACTAGCAACTTACTCTTTGATCAGACTTTTAAAAGGCCAATTCATGTACTGCTTCTTAATCTATCACTTTTATTTCTAATGATATATTTATGTACAAACACTCTTTAACACTAGCAGGATCATTAATTTATAATCTCTTGGCAAAAAGACTGTCTTTGATCCCAATATTCCTTAAGATTGCCTATAGCTACAATCTAAGCCCTATTCACACACAGAGATTAGAGATCTAGAGCTGAAAGGAACCTCAGAGGCCACTGGTCCAACTCCCTCATTCTAGAGATGAAGAAATTGAAACACAGGGAGGAAAAGCGACTTGCCCAAGATGATACAAGTAGTAAATGTCAGAGACAGGATTTGAAAACCAGATCCTGATTTTAGGGTCAAGGCTTTTTCAACTATACCAATGTCCAGTTACAGACAATTAAAAGAAAAATAAAGGGACACAAAGAAGGAAATTTAATAAAAAAAAAAAAAAGTAAAAGGCAAGTTCAGTAACCATGGAAGCAGTTAACTTGTAGAACCCATAATTTGGCCATGGAACACTTTTAGGCTTCAAGTGAGTCCTAGATTTTGGTGCCAGGAATCTGGGGATATGGAAAAAACCACTGAATAAAGTCAAGGAAATTTTGGTGTAAAAAGTAAAAATTAAACCTATTTTTATATTCCCTTGTATTCTGTAGAAAATAAATATTTCTGATCTATTCATAATCTCATGCTTAATATTTCAGAGGGAAGTATCACTTAAGTAATAACTAAAATTTCTATGGCTCTTCAGGTTTACAAAATACTTTCTTTACAACAACCCAGTGAGGTAGATGATGCAATTATTATTATCCCCCTTTTACAAATTAGGAAGGTGAGGCTAAGAGCAGTTAAGTGCCCAGGATCACATAGCTAAGTATCAGAAGTACAATATGAATCCAGGTACCACCTGAATACAAGTCCAGGATGGTGTTTTTCTATTATTCCCTGCTGCTGCTTCTAAAGAAACATTTTCCCATAGATCACCATTCACAATGCACAGAATGCCAGGGTTTAAAAGAAAACAATTTGGGAAATGTAGTCCTGGAACTTTCAAATTTCCAGTTTGAAAATCAGTCAGAAATAAAGGGAAAATGACTTGATGCCAGAAAAAAAATTTACCATCATGTCAATGATAAGTAGGAGATTTGACTCAAAGAATGTTAGTACCAGAAAGGATAAAAGAGATAATCTAATCCAGGTCCTTCATTTTGCAGATGAGGAAAAACTGAGGACCTGACATGCCCAGGGCCACACAACTAGCTAGGAGTAAAACTCAGGTCTATGACAGAGAGTTGTGTAGACTATCACATTATGGGAAGCTTATCTCCAAATATGCAGATGAGAATAGACATCAAAGTCACAGAAAAAACTGTGTAACATCAGAAATATTAAAACATTAGAAGAATAGCGTATTTTAGACAATTACTAAGAAAATGAATCTGAAAGTAACAGATAAAATATTTAAAATTAAAAAGTGCAGCAGCTGAAAAAAATTAGCAAACTTCAAGCATTCAGCAAAATATTGTTGAAGAAAATAACATTAAGTTTAAATCACCAAAAATGTAATATAAAGATTCTGAATTTTGAAGATTTATTTTAGAAAAGTAGTTTTTTGGTTACTTTTCTATTTTAAATCAAAAACAAAAAGCAAATTTGAAAATATTTGGTATGCTGAAATCAAAGACTAAATGCTAAAGAGATAAAACATAAATGAGAAAGATAAAAAAAAAGAACATTCAGAGCTGTATCACCATTCAAATATATATTAAAAGGCCAGTTTTACAGAAAAGGCATCATAATATTTGCTAACTTATATTTATTTTATATATGTAAAATACATATTAAAATATTCATATATATTTATATTATATAATGTATATATTAAATATAATAAATTTGCTAAATTATATTTAGGGTTTAGTGATCTGAAAAAAATTAAGTTTGGCAGATATTAACTAAACTGATTTCAGCCAGGTGCTGAACCAATCACATGAATCTTTCTACAACCCAATTTACCCATTCTTGCTACAGGTGGATTCTAATGAGAACTGTAGGGGCTAAAATTGTGTGTAGAAGGTTCATACATGCACATTTTTACCTTTGGCTGAAAGGATTTTATTATAGTGAACAGCCATGTGGTTCTTGATCAGGTAGAGGGTACTTAGTCTGAGAGAGGAGGAGTCAGTGCAAAAAGCTACAAAATTAAAACACATTTGATCATTACATATTTCAGGCTAATAGAAAAATGACCAAGATATTTAGATAAGCAAAGAAACAGTTACTGATAAGCAAAATCATCCCCATAAATCGTTATGAAATATGATTAAATAGATACTGAGAAAGTAAACTACATGATTTGAGCCTCACTGACTTCAGATAAGATGTTTACCAGTGAGATGCAACATTTTCCAGAGAGCATACAAGCATTCCAGGAAAATGTAACAGGCATTTCAGAGTCCATTCCTTGCAAAACACTATTTTTCTTTATATTTGCAATACTAAATCTGCTTAATTTTCCTAACTAAAAAAGTTCAGTTATCCACATATTTGAAAACAAAGAGGTACGGCATTTTTTTTTATACTTTATTCCTTAAGTCTGGAACAAAAAAACAAACAATCAAACAAAAAAACAAAGAAAATAAACCCTTATACAGCCCATAGCAAAGATTCTACTCTAGTTATGATTTAAAAACCATTGCCATATCTATCACTCTAATGATATCTTGTTTCCAAAGTTACTATGCTACCTTATAAGGTACCAACAGCAATCCATTAAAGTTTCACAAAGGCACGATTCCCAAACCTCACCCAAACTATTTCAAGAAAACCCTCTAAATAATTATGATCTTAAAGACACATGTACAAAAACACATATAGTTTCTAAGTCCCCTGCTGAAATTTTGAATTTCAAGCAAAATCCTATAAACTTACATTTGTATATAGATTTTAAAAAGGAAAATAAAGAGATTGAAGGCATAATTGAAAAGTCCAATCCTATTTCTCTTTCCTATGTTTGTAAAAATAATTTTTTCCATTATTTGGTTGAAGAAATATTCATCTGTAATTCAAGAACTACAATATAAAAAATTCACAGAATATAAATTTGCCTTAATGACAAAAATAAAGAAAATAAGTTTTAGTTTTACTAAATACTTTTTTAATAAAGAATCACAGGAAAAGAATGTCAAATATCTTTCTCATTCAAAGGGGCAAGGTTCTAGAGATCCTAGTAAACCTCAGAGTTAATTTTTAATTTTATTGACAATGTTTCCTTACAAATCTCTTTATTTCCAATGTTCTTTCAATCTTTCTAATTACATCAGGGATAAGGCCTCGATAAAATGTTAATATAGAATTAAAATTATTCTATGCCATCTATTAATCTCCATTTAAATAAGGAAGGCATGCTCTCAACTAAGGGCTATATGTAGGCAGCATCAATAGTGGCCAGCAGGAGGAAGGGAAGCTGGGTGAATTAGCCTTAGGTGCAAAATGCAGCTGAACTTGTGTTGTTTAACACACAGAATATTTGAAAAACCGAATCACTGAATCTGGAATTTTTTTCTAAAAATACCTAAAAATTACTTTAATAGTTACCAAGCAGATTCGTTAGATTAATAATTTCCACTAAGTGAAATAACTTTTAAACCATGAAGTTTTTATAAATATATGTGTAACACAGAAATATATATGCAACACACAGAAATATGGTCCAACAAAATATTCATTAACCAGTATTTTTCACTTACCATTACTTTTTATGCTTAAGTGTCCTGTAAATGGGCTTGATGGACCATATCTGGGCATGACAAGGTTTGTTCTGACTTTTAACAAAAATGTGACAATTAGAACAAAAGAAAAATTTCTGAAAAAGGGTAACTATGGAGAATAATTTTAAAGTTATAAATTTTTTATTTAACTAAAATAGTAGATCGCAGTTCTGAATACTCTTTACAATACTGCATTACTGCCATAATAAGTTTTCTTAAGCTACATCACTAATCACAATTCGGTGGTACTTGCTTTAGTACTTTAAGACTTTATATGCTTCATGTGAAATGATAAACTGACCACAGATGTTATTTAGTTGGACAAATACTTATTAAACTTTTACTGTATCAAGTACTAGGCGCTGAGAATAGAAAAATGTGAGGACATTGTCTCTACTCTCAAGAAGACTGAAATGTAATAGACAGGGCATATTATATATACAGATAGATACACAGAAAAGGATTAATCAAAAGGAAGGTCTATGGTACTGTGACAAATCATGAGGAGGAAAAGATCAAGCTCAGATTGCTGACTGCGGGAGGAGGGAGGTGGTGTTCAGGGAAGTCATCATGGAGATCTTCTAATCAAGTTTGGCTTTTAAATGAAATGGATTTCATCACACAGGAATATTAAAGGAATCTATTTCTGGCAAGGAAATGAAGATCAAGATTGAAAAACACGTAGAATGTATCTAGAAATGGAAAGCTCTGAATCAATTAATCAATAAACATCCTACTACGTGCCAGGCATTGTGCTAAATGTTAAAGATACAAATAAAAAAAAAGACAGCTTCTGCCATTGAGGAATCAGAAGGGTCAAGGTGGTAAGGAAAGGTCCTTGGTCAGGGGCATGATGAAGAGTTCCAAAGACGTCCAAAAGCAGTGCAGCTGGTGCGAAGTAAAGAGAAGCCCTGCCTAGAAGCCAAAGGATCCAATTAGAGGGGCAGAGGGTAATGATGAGGTATATATGAGTACCAGGCAGATTACCAAGCTAAGGAGTTTGCATAGTTATGCTAGAGGCAATAGGGTGGGGTAATATTGAGCAGGGTAATAACATGATCGGATCTATGTACTTGGAAGATTAATTCGGCAGCTATGTAAGGGATGGGAGGGGAGAAAGACCTGAAGTAAGAAAGTTCAATTGGGAGATTAAATAGTCTGAGTAAGAGTTGAGGAGGGTTCTTTAAAAGGAGAGCAAAATATGGAGATGAGATATTTCAGAGAACTGATAGTACTCAAAAACTAACGGGATATGAGAAAAAAGGAAGAGTCAAAGATGGTATCATGATGAGGGTACAAGGTTATAATTTTTTTTAAGGATACAGGAGACCTAAGTATATTTGTAGGCAGAGAAAGGATCAGAGATTTAGAGCTGGGAAGGTTACTTTTGGAAATCATATAGTCCAACAACCTCATGAAAGGATGAGGAAACCAAGGCACAAGTTCACATAGTTAAAAAGCAAAACAGAGATTTGAACTGAGGTCCTTTGACTCTGACTCCAAAGCCCCTCATGTGCTAGTAGAAAGGGAGAGACTGAAGATGAGAGGAAAAGATAAACCAAGGTCCCAAAGGAAACTGGAGGGGACAGAATCAAAGGCATAGGAGGATAGAAACTGGCCAGGGTGAGCACTATCTTGCTGTGAGATAGTAGGGCAGGAGAGAGGTTGATGTTATTAATTCAATCCAGCAAAGGGATCAGCTGTGAAAAGCTGACCATCTGTGCACTTGCTGAAAAGATATGAAAAAAAGATTAAGGTAGCACACAGATGCAAAAATGAGGGATTGATGGAAAACTGATGTCAAGATGGCAGCTTCGAAGAATAAAGCAGAGGACAGATTCTAACACGGGAAAAAGACAGACGAGAACTAGAAAATCTTCACGGATAGGACACAATCTTGCTAGTAGGCCAAAGAAAAGAAGTAGAAAGAAACTAGGTTACTGAAGGCAGAAAAAAAAAAAGGTACAAGCTGAGTTACTAGATATTTTAGCTGCTAACCTCAAAATTTCTACTAAAAACCAGGTGTGCACCTGGGTTTTATAACTCCACACAATAAAAAGAGGCTTGCTAAAGGCAGTTGCTTGACTTAAAATTAAAAAGTAAGAACAGGGTGGATAAGCCAGTAGAACTCTAACCCGGTTAAGAACTAGTAGGAGGGCCTAGGGAGTAAAGGGGAATGACAAACGGATATGTCTTGAAAGGAGCCATTTAGTACTTTAAACTCATCCAAAGCAAACTGACTAATGTGAACTGTTATGTATGAGAAATTTCAACAATACATTTTGCCCTGAAATGTTGTGAAGTGTAGTTGAATTGTGTGTTGGATTTCAGTGAATTGTGTGGAAAAAAATGGGGGCTCACATAAAAGTCAAATAGGGGAAAGGACAGGATCTTAAACAGAACAAGCATCAAATTTATTCAATGTATTATGGTCAAATTAGTACTTCAAGCTTGTTCTATAAAAGAATGCCTAAGATATGATAGGTACGCATAAAAAGGAATGAAAAAAAGCAGTCAAAATTATCTTTTAAAGAAATTTTTAAACTAAATTTTGGTAAAGCATTAATTATACTTTGAAATACTTAAAGATTGCTTCTTAGTAAACTGTGATAGCAAAATTTAACATTTTTAGTTTGGCTTTTTTTATGGCTTATAATTTGTGACACTTGGCAAATGTGCCAAATACATATTGTGTAGAATTTATTTTAAAATTCTGAAATCCATAATAATGCCTAATGTATATGTGGTATCCCCCTGCTCCTAGAGTGTAAATTCAGTAACTGAAGGGAATTTTTCCCTTCATATCCCCAGCATCTACCATAATGCTTTGTATATAGTTATGTGCTTAATGTTTGTTAAATCCAATCAATTGTTTTACAACCTGAGTAAAACTTATACGGCAAACTGAGTAAAAGCTAACTTTATTGGTTATATTATTAAAGCATTAATCTTAGCTTATGAGTTTTTCATTCAATAATTATATACTGGAAAACTACAGTATGGACAGAATTATATTATACACCCTGAGAGTATACAAAACAGGATGATAAATGGTTCTTTTACAGAGAGAGAGAGAATAAAACTCAAAAATCATAAAAGCATTTAGTTTCTCTTTTATGGAAAAGGTACTCACAACAATTTTATTGTTTTTAAAACTACTGCACTTTAAGGCTGTTGTACAAGAAGAAAGATTTAGATATATCTACATTTGGCACCCAATTTACTGCTAAATTAAGTGTTAATTATTTCCTAACAAGATGGACAAAGATCATTGTCAAATGTTTGAGATTTCAAGGCACAATTAAGTATTTTCACCTAAAGATACTCTTTCAAATTAAGAGAGCAGGTTGCATTCAAGCACTAGATATTGCTTTATTTGAATTGTGGAATGAATCCTCTAGTTTAGATCTGCTGTCCTGACTGTAAAATACTTGGACTGAAAATGACCATAGCAGGTGGTTCAGAGTTCTGTAGTGACCAGTTTACCTGGGCAAGGACAGGCGGATATGTTATGGGGAGAGGAAGAAGGCAGGGGTAGAAAATTCATCGCTTGGGGTAGAGGAAAGGTTCATATACCCTTAAATCATAGAAAAATCGGTACTGGTTCTTAACCTTGGGTCCATTAATTTGTTTTGTTAAAAAAACCTTTTTTTTGGATAGAACTGTTTCCTTTGTAATCCTATGTATTTCATTTTATGCATTTAAAAACATTCTGAAAAGTGGTCTATGGGCTTCAGCAGACTGCTGTAACATATAAAATGGCTATTTAGCTGAACCTTCTCCTTTTACAGGAGAAACTGAGCTCCAGAGAGAAAGCCGGGTGCCGGACTTGAAGTCTGAGGGTGCCTCACACACTTACTTGGCAAACAAGTCCCTTAACTTTTCTCAGAATCAGTTCCCTCATCGTAACATGGGGTTAAATATCAGCACCTACCTCACAGGTTTGTTTGGAGGATGAAATAACATATTGTAAAGGCACTTTGCAAACCTTAGAGCCTATAAATGCTAAGACACCCCGAACCCCCCGGGCTGGGATTCAACATCAGGTTTCCTTAGTCCGCATCCATCGCTCTTTCACTACAGCACCGGATCACAATTCAGAGCCAGAAAGGGGTCCTGTGACAAAGGGAATCTACTCCAAGGCGCAAACAATGAATAATAAAAAAAGGGAAAAGGGAGGCGGGGAGAACACAGCTCAGTCTGTGGAAGGGGAGCCAGCTACAAGCGAGGGATAGCGTAGGTTTTTTATCGCCACTAGAAGGATCCTTCGAAATCATCTAGTCCAACTCCTTCGTTTTGTACAAATGGGCAACTGAGGCTCGGGGGGACGAGGGGGCACACTGAGTGGTCAGCGGCAGGAAGAAAGGCCAGAAGCCCGCGGGAGGGCAGAGGTCACACTCGTGGCTAGGGCAGCCCGTGGTGGAGGGAGGGGTGGACTGGCGGGTGGGAGGGAGGGAATGGGGCCCGAATCCCACGAAAAAAGTGCCCTCCCCCCGCCCCCGCCCCGGCCCTCCCTCGGGCCGTCACACGGTCGCCACGCGGCAGGGCGGCCCCTTTACCTCTCCGGGGGTTGTCCTGGTTCTTTCCTCCCATATTGTCCCCTTATTGCCGGTGCAAGAATACGCTGGGCCCCCCTCTACCCTACCCCGACCGTTGATCTCCGGGCCTGGCCCAGCCCACCCACCCCGTTCCACCCTCCCGCGGCGGTGGTGGTGGCGGCGGCGGCGGCAGCGGCGACGGAAGCCGAGGAAAAGGAAGCCTGATCGAGCCTCCGTCGCCCCGGGTGACCGTCGTCAGGCGGGTTGCTAAGGCGCCTTGGCGGCCGTGATTGTGGCGTCACGACGCCGAGGAGGGGACGTGGTCATCTTTCACTCGGCCCACCCCGATTCCAAGGCGAGGCTGTCAGTTTTAGGAGGGGCGGGATTAAGAAGCTGGGAAAAGGGGGCGGAGCCTAAACTGAGCGGGGGAGGAGCGGGTGGAGGGGAGGGGAGGAGTGAGGGGAGGGGAGGGGAGGGGAGGAGTGAGGGGAAAATCCTGCAAAGGAACCCTGGGCGGCTGCTGGTCCTGTACCCAGGCTTCCCCTCCCTTCCTCGGCGCAGCCCTGGCGAGCTCAGGTCTCTCTTCCCTCCCGGTCCTCCGAGCAACGCACGATGTCAGGAGGTGGAGGCTGACGACCGCAGGCTGGCCGGTCCGTTGTTGCTCTGAGATGCTGCCAAGCTCCCCGTAGAGAAGCCTCCTGTTGTGGGAGGGTAGTCAGGACTCAGGAGCTGATGTGCAGCATGCTGCTGGCTTCGTCTCTGCCAGGAGGGTCTGGTGGTTTCATCCAGCACCTCTCCCTCGGGTCCAGAAAAAGTCAGAAGCCGACGCTGGTGAGGTCATAGTAACATCTAACCAGCTTCAGATAATTAAATCCACTACGCTGCCCCGAGGTTTGGAGATGAGTTAAAACCCCAGGGAGATTTAAAAATGGCATGCTTACAGGTTTTCCCATTCACTATAAAAAGCTCATGATGGTAATTAAAATTTTCTATAATTTATGTTATAAATTAAAATAAAATTTAAAATTAAAATTTATGTATTTAAAACAATACCTGGCAATGTAAATTGTACGTCTCCAAAGCAAATGGTTAGTTTTTAGTCGTGTTCTAATTATTGGACTCCCGAATTTACCTATAATCACTTTGGAATTAATGCTCTGTGCCTATAGAGGGAATTTGGATTAATGTAGCTAATGGAAAACATAATTAAGAAATCACTTATTTGTATTTAGCACCTGGGGCACCTCCTTTTCACAGAGGCTACTTTTCTTAAACTTTGTATATCCACTCAAAACTTTGAAGCAACATAATTTAGTAAAGCTATTTAATGAATTCGCATAGTGAGAAAAGTAGCAATAAAACATTTCTTCACAAACCCCTGAGGCACACTCTCCCCCAAATACCTATAGCATCAGTGAGAAATTGGCTGGGAACATAGGCATGGAGTAATATCCATCCAAGGAACGTGTGTCCAGGGCACATGTGAGAAGAGGACATAGGAGCATGTACTAAGGGGCAATTCACTTACATTACAGAGTTGCCAAAATCATCCTTCTGCTACCATCAGGCCTGCTGCCTACTGGTCTCATGTGACACAAAATCCCTGCCAGACATTGCTCCCTGTAGGTTCTTTGTGACTATGGCTGGCTGGTTGTTGCCCTACATATTGCTCTACTAGGCATATATGATTGTAGAGCTTACTCTTCCAGAAGCTGCTTTCAAATGGAATCCACAGCTGAGGTACTAACTCTTCTCTATAAAAAAAAAAAAAAAAAAAAAAAAAAAAAGGATCTGCCTCCACCATCTGTTCTTTACCTCAAAAGATAGGAACAGGCAGTTTTAAGACAAATTAAATTTATCTATAGTCATGTGAAAAATGCTCTAAGTCACTATTGATTAGAGAAATACAAATTAAAACCACTCTGAAGTACCACCTTATATCTATCAGATTGGTTAATACTAGAAAAGGAAAATGATAAATGTTGGAAGGGATGTGCAAAAACTGGGATACTAATGTACTATTGGTGCAGTTCTGAACTGAACCAGCCATTCTGGAGAGCAACTTACAACTATGCCCAAAGGGCTATAAAACTGCATACCCTTTGACTCAGCAATACCAATGCTAGGTCTGTATCCCAAAGAGATTTTTTAAAAAGGAGGGGAGAACCTATTTGTATAAAAATGGAATGGCCATCAACTGGGGAATGGCTGAACAAGTTGTGCTGTATGATTGTAATGGAATATTATTTTTTAAATTTAATTAATTTTTTCTCCCCTTCCTTCCCCTCCTCCCTCCCCAAGAAAGCATGCAATCTGAGATAGGCTCTACATATACATTCCTATTACAAATTTTCACATTAGTTATGTTGTATAGAAGAATTAGAATGAATGGGAGGAAACACGAGAAAGAAAAAAGATCAAAACAAAAAAAAAAAAGAAAAAAGTCTATTTCACTCTGCATTCAGACTCCATAGTTATTTCTCTGAATGTGGATGGAATTTTCCATCAAGAGTCTTTTGGAATTGTTTTAGGTGCTTGCATTGCTGAAAAGGGCGAAGTCTATCAAAGTCAGTTATTGTACACTGCGGCAGTTACTGTGTACAGTGTTTTCCTGGTTCTGCTTACTTCACTCCGTATCAATTCATGTAAGTCTTTCCAGGTTTTTCTGAAGTCATTCTGCTCATCATTTCTTACAGCACAATAATATTGAATTACATGAATTGATACGGAGTGAAGTAAGCAGAACCAGAAGAACATTGTACATAGTAACAGCAATATTCTACAATTAAAACTGTGAATGACTTAGCTGTTTTTAGCAATACAATGATGCAAGACAATTTCAACGGACTCATGATGAAAAATGTTATCTGCCTCCAGAGAAAATAACCAATGACATCTGAATACAGACTGAAGCATACTATTTTCACTCTTCCTCCCTCCCTCCCTCTTGCCCTTCCTTCCTTCCTTCCTTCCTTCCTTCCTTCCTTCCTTCCTTCCTTCCTTCCTTCCTTCCTTCCTTCCTTCCTTCCTTCCTTCTTCCTTCCTTCCTTCCTGAGTTCTCTTCCACAAAATGAAGAGTATGGAAATGTTTTACATGATTGCACATGTATAATCTATATCAGATTGCTTACCGTCTCAGGGAGGGGGGAAGGTAAAGAGGAAGGGATAGAATTTGGAACTCAAAACTTAACCCCAACAGATATTAAAATTGTTTTTACATGTAATTGGGGAAAAATAAAATATTAAAAATACAAAAAATAGCTTGTACTATACCAACTAATTTTTGGAAGAGGGTTGATCTAAAAGTATGCAGGATGTTGGAGAAAACTTGACCTAGATTTTAAATTTTGTCATATCTAAATAATCAGTCAATTAATATGTATGATGTATATGCTATGCAGCTAGGTAGTGCAGCAGATAGAGTCCAAACCTGAAGTCAGGAAGATTCATCTTCCTGAATTTAAATCTGGCCCCAGATACTTAGCTGTGTGACCCTGGGCAAATTACTTAACCCTGTTTGCCTCAGTTTCCTAATCTGTAAAATGATCTGAAGAAGGAAATTGCATACCACTACAATATCTTAGCCAAAAAATTCACAAATAGGGTCACAAAGAGTTGGACGTGAATGAAACGACTAAACAGCCCTATGCACTACACTAAGCATTGGGGATTACAAATGCGGAAGTTTGCATTCTACTGGAAGATAAACCAATATTGAGGGAAAAAAGTTAACACTGTATTCTGCATTGTAGACACATGCCTACCAGGACCATTTTTATTATTATTTTATTATTTTAAATCTTAGCATTTTTTAGCTTAGAGAGAGAACTGTCCATACTGTCAGTCCCCTCACATACTTGGACATGTACTCAATACAAGAAACTCTGAAATAGGGTTTATCAGTTTCTTAAATATTAAAAAATTTCACAATTTGATAAAGAGTAATTATACAACTTAAAGTAAGGTCAAAGTTAACATTCTGCTTCTTCACTCTAGAACAATAGTCACTTAAACTTGAAGAATCATGAAGCCACTGTATCCCTCTATGACCACTCCCTTCATGCATTCTCCCAGATCTACCCTCCCATGCTTGGTCACAGATGACCTGAAGTAATAAGAAACCTTTTACATCTGATGAATACAGTAATCCCTTCAATAAGAGGGGAAATAGGGTACTGCTCTTAGGCAGGTGATTAGTTCTTCAGGGGATTTGGAAAAAGCTAGTAGGCATCAATCAAGGGCTCCCTTGTCTTTGTTCTTTAGTTACTTACCCCAATTACTTCAAGGGGAGAATCCTTCTGGGGCTTATCAGAGAGAAGGAAGCAAAGGCATTATTTAAAAATTGATAGTTAAGGAAAAATTAATAAGATTTCTGTTTCAGATTAGTCTAAAGGCTTCAGACAAGGTTATTTCCAATGCTTTCTAAATATTTCTAAGAAGAACAGGAGAGCTTTTTCTGCTTCCACACTAGTGTGAATAATAATTGGCCAAATATGCTTTTTATAGATGGCTAAATTCTCCTTCAGAGATACAAAATGTAATTTTAGAATACCTTCATCCTAAATTTCCTTCCTCCTTCTTTTCTTCTCTCTTTCATCCCTTCCTAGTTTTCATTAGATTTTATTGGCATTTTGTACCAAATTGCTGAATTTAATTTTGTAGCAATAAAATATATTTATATTACTTTGTTTATGTCTTCCCCATTGAAATGTGAAGTCATTCAGAGCAGGGACTATTTTTGCCTTTCTTTGCATCCCCAGCACTTAGCGCAGTACATGGTAAATAATGGTTGTTGTCCTTTGTCTTCGAAGAGGACCAAAATGAAATCACCATTGTAAAGTGAAATTTCGGTGCATCTGACTGTGGCTGATCAGACCAATATGAGTATGGTATGCTCCACCACAGGTTGGGCACAGATAGTCCGTGTGAATATTTGGGGTGAGTAATAAGCACTTAATAAATGTTTATTGATTGTTGACTAGCTGACTATATAACAGTATCAATAATTGAACAGAAAAGTATGTAATAACTTGTGAGGAAGATGTATTAATCATATTTCTGTTTCTCATTCAAAGACCAATAGAGTGTGCTAGTAATAATTAAAGTGAATATTTTCATATGAGGAAGGGATTTGTATAGTATTTGTATTTATAGCATTTGTATAGTCCTTACTATGTGCCAGGCATTGTGCTAAGTGCTTACAAGCATTATCTCATTTTACCCACACAGTCCTGGTGAGGTAGTGCTATTATTATCATCACTTTACAGTTGAGGAAACTGAGGCCAACAGAGGTTAAGTGACTTGCCCAAGGTCACACAGCCAGTAAGTATCTGAGGCTGGATTCAATTCTTCTTGGTACCAGACCCAGTGTTCTATTTTATGAATGTTTTTCTTTTTTGAAATACTTTATTATACACATTACTTCATTTGATTCATAAAACAACCTAATGACATAGGTAATATAAGTGTTATTATCTTCATTTTATTGATTGACCTCCTAGAAAATGGTTGACTTGAACCTTGGTCAACCTGATTCCAAATCCAGTTCTGTTTAAAAATGTTTTTGGTTTTCATTTCATTTTTATTTCTACTCTGTCATATTTACTTCTGTGACATAAACTTTTGTTTTTTCAGTTTCTTTCAGAATATCTTTTTCTTTTGAGCAATCACTTCTTCTGATTTGGGAACAATGTGTTCTTTTTCAGTAAGTATCATCTCAATATGGCAAGGAGAACTCACATATGGATTGATTTGACCATGAGCCCTATAGAAGTGCACCATTGCATTTGGGAAGGATTGTTAACCTGTATATGACAAATGACAAAAGAATCCACAGCCAAACCCTTCAGTTCCACTTAACTCTCTGCATTCTTAAGCATATGCAGCAAGAACTCAGCACTCTTTTTGGACCAGAGACTCTGTGTTCAACCCCATTGCTTAGCTTGGGCACATCTGCTAACTCTACCATTATATAGATGAAAGAGAACATGTTTCTTTGATGTAACATCTTTCAAATACTTGGTAGCTTTTCAGATATGCATGCCCTTGATAGCTTGGGCTCTTTTATGGGTCTTCTTGAAGTGGATTGGGAGATACAAACCTTCACTTGCATGATTTTGTGGGGTTCCCTGGATCAAGAAAGTACTTAACCATTTTAATGATTACCTAGGACATCTTAAGGGAAGAGGAAGAGCAAAGGCTTTTGGGAGACTTGATCTGTTTTAAATTTTTTTCTTTTTTATTGTGAACTTAATCATCAAGAAGCATAAACATTTCAAGAAATTATGTTACATACAGTTTTTTTAAAAGAGGGAATATACATATATGTATGTATATATTTGTATATATGTGTATATATATATACATATATATATGTATGTGTGTATACACACATATAGTTTAATATGGTGGTAACAAAGTTGCACTGCTTGTGTCTCCTTTACTTTAAAAAATTCTGCGAGTTTTAAAAAATGTTTTGCAGATTCTTTCTTTTCATGCCATTGTTGCCCAGCAACCCTCCTGGACACAAATACAAGCCTTTTTGGTTAACAAATATATATGGTCCAACAAAACCAGATCAATACATTGTCTTTAACTCTAGTCTATCATCTCTCTTGCAAGAGTTGTGATGTCTTTCATCATCATCCTAGCTCTAACACTTACTGTCTATGTAACCTTAGGGCAGGTTATCTAACCCCTCTCAACCTCAGTTTCTGTATCTGTAAAATGAGGGAATTGGGTGAAATGGACTCAGATCTCTTCCAGCCCCAGATCTTCTTTTGAAGTGATTGGTCATTGCTTTGGTCAGAAGTCTGAGGTCTTTCCTTTCACATTATTAGTGTGGTTATGTATAAATTGTTGTCCTTGTTCTGCTAATTTCATTTTGTATTAATTCACTCAAGTTTTTCCATGTTTCCATGAATGCTAATATAATTGCAATTTATTATGCTGCAATACACTTTCATTACATTCATATACAATCAGTCATTCCCTATTTGAAGAGCATCTATTTGTTTCCATTTCTTTTCTACAACAAAAAGTGATGCTACAAATATTTTTGTATTTATGGTTTTTTCCTCTTTGTTCATGACTTTTATGGGAAAATGACAATAGTAACATTGAAGATTCAAAGAGTATGGACATTTAGTGACTTTTTGGATATAGTTCCAAATTCCTCACTCCCACTCCCAATTATAGGACCAATTTAGAATTCCAACTATGTATTAGTGTGCCTGTCTTTCCACAGGTTCTGTACAAATTGTGGGTTTTTCCTTAGATAATCTTTGCCAATATGATGGTCATAAGATGGAATTTCTGTTATTTAAGTTTTGATTTTACTTATTAGTAGTAATTTGGACATAGTTATATGTTTATTGATAATTTACATTTCTTTTTTGAGAACTGCCTGATCATATCCTTTAATCAATTATCTGTTGGTAAATGTGCTTATTATATATTTGTATAAATTATTTACATATCTTACATATTAATTCTTTATCAAAGAAATTTTCTGTAAAGGTCTTACTGAATTGATTATTTTCCTTCTGATTCTAATTATATTATTTTGCTAATGCATAAACTTTTCAATTTTATGTAACAAAAGTTGCCTGTTTTATCTTTTATTATCATAACTTCCCATTTTTTAGGTAAGAAGTCTCATTCCTAACTATAGTTGTGAGCCATATCTCTTTCCTTTTGCCCTTAATTATTTTATACTATAATCTTTTAACATTTAGATCATATATTGATTTGGAATTTATTATAGTATATAGTGGTGTAAATTATTGGTCTAAATCTAATTTCTACGAGACTGCTTTCCAGTTTTCCTAGCAGTTTTTGTTATAAAGGTAGTCTTTATATGACTAATTAGAGTCCTCAGATTTATTGAACATTATAATATGATGTTTGATTGTCTGAGTCTTACTTAATCTTTTCATTTGATCAATTTTTCTGTTTTCAACTAATATGAAATATCTTTGGTGATAACTAATTTCTAGAATAATTTGAGATCTCTTACTATAAGACCCCATTCTTTCCCAATTTTTTTCATTAATTCTCTTGAAATTCTCAACCTTGTGTTCCTCCAAATGGATTTTTTTTTTATTATTTTGGCTAGTTCTATAAAATAACCAATTGGTAATTTGATTAGTATGGTACTAAAAGGGGCAGCTAGGTGGCACAGTAAATAGAGTGCTTGGCCTGGATTCAAACTACTCTAGTATCTTTGCCAAGAAAACCACAAAATGTGATCATGAAGAATAAGACATGACTGAACAAAAAGAGATCTGTAAATTAATTTAAGTAACATTACCATATTTGTTATATTGGCACAAGAAAGCCTAAAACTTGTGACACCTCCCAACACCCAGGTAGGCAGAGCTCAACTTTAACATAAAGTTCAAAGTGAAGAAATACACTGGAAAAATGAGCAAATGACAAAAAAAGAACCATAAAAACTACTGTGGTGACAGAGGAGACCCAGACATAAACTCAAAAGAAGACAATGGTGTAAAAACACCTACAACCAAAGCCTCAAAGATAAAATACTAATTGAACACAAGAAAGACATTAAAGGAAAAGTTGGGAAAAGAAAAGAGAGTGATGCAAGGAAATTATGAAAAGAGGATTAATAGCTTGGTAAAAGAGGCACAAAAAATACTGAAGAGAGAAAGGATTTGGGGAAGATGGCGGTGCATGGCAGAAAATTCCAACCTGTCCAGATTTTCCCCTACAAACAAGACAAAATAGTGCCTTAAGGAGAATGCAGTAAACTAAACAAAAATTGGAACAGAATGGTGGTTGTCCTGGGACAACTGGGAGAAGATCCAAAGAACATTCCCAGGACTCAAGTTTGGTCCCTGTGAAGAATAAATACCTCCAGGCTAGTTCTGCTGAAACAGCAAGCAGCAAGCCCTAGGGCTTCCTGAGTTGGAAGGTAGCCTTGGTTTCAGTCAAAAGAAACTTTCCCTTCCTGGACAGTGCAGGGAGTCTGCCTCTGAGTAGGGAAGATTAAGGGAACCTCTGCTGAAATAAGCACTAGACCCAAGTGTGAAGGCTGAGATGTGATCCTGGGCAAGAAAGAAGCATCACACACTTGGTGAGTGCAGAAGCACTGGGGCAGAATACTCTGTCTGTGGGCACTTACAGGAGAGCAGAATTCTTGGTTTCAGTTCCAGGCCAGAGGAGAAAACTGAAGGAGGATCTGAGGCCAGAAGCACCATTCTCCCTACTCCTTGACTAGAGGTGATTACAAAAAAATAAGCTGCTATGAATAAAATAAAATTAGCAGGCAAAGAAGAAAGAATTCAACCATGGATATATACTATCTGAATAGAGGAAACCAGGTTTACATTCAGAGGAGGATACTGAAGGGAAAAAAGCCTCTCCTATCCCAAAGAGTGACATCAAATGGTCACTTGCCCAAAAAGAATTCATAAAAGAACTTTAAAAAGACTTTAAAAATCAAAGGAGAGAGATTGAGGAAATTTTTTAAAAAAAATAACAATCCAAGAAAAACAAGAACATTATGAAAAGAAAGTCAAGCAATTAGAAAAGAATATCCAGAATCTTAAGAAAATGACTCTTTGAAAATTAGAATTGGGCAAGAGAAAGTCAGTGAAGTTATGAGATCAAGAAATAATAAAACAAAATATAAAGAATGAAAAACTAGAAGAGAATATGAAACATCTCATAAGAAAAACAACTGATATGAACAACAGATCAAAAAGAGAAAATAAATGAATAATCAAACTGCCCGAAGACTACAATATAAAAAAGAATCTTGATACAATAATACAAGAAATATTTAAAGAAAATTGTCCTGAAAGGTTAGAATAAGAGGGGAAAGTAGAAATAGAAAAAATCCACTGATCACCACCTGGAAGAAATCTTAAGAGGAAAACCTATAGGAATATCATAGCCAAATTCCAAAACCCCCAGCTCAAGGAGAAAATATTATAAGCAACAAGAAAAAAACAATTTAAACGTGGGGGTGCCACAATTAGAATCACATAAGACCTAGCAATGGTAATATTAAAAGACTGCAGGTCTTGGAACACTATATATTGAAGAGCAAAAGAATTGGGATTGTGGCAGGAAATATTATATCCAGTAAAGTTAAGCATAATTCTTAATGGAAAAAAAAGGCTATTTAATGAAATGCCAGACTTTCAGGATTTTGTTTTTAAAAAAACCCTGAACTGAAGATTTGACATACAAGATCCAAGTGAAATAAATATAAGGTACATATCAAAGACTAATTACAAAAGATGCAATATAAATGTAAATGTAAAGTGTAAAATATATGTCTAAGATTGTTATTAGTAATTGGGTAGTTCAAAAGAACGATTGGGGTAGTTTGAAGGATTCTAAAAAGTAAAATCATTTAGGAAACTATAAGAAGGTTAATTATCTCATACAAATGAGAGGTGAGAGGAAGAACTGACAGAGGAATTAAATAGGAGAGGAAGCCTGGTAGTTCTGGAACCCTGCTTTCATTAGGAATGGGATGTGTGTGTATGTGTATCAGTGTATAAAAGTCTGTTAAATTCAGAAAGAAAGAAAAGGCAAAGAAGATGGGGATGAGAGGATGACAGAGGGATTTTTATAGGATAAGATGAGGAAATAGGACAAGGGGGGGTATAAAGGGTGTTTAGATTAAGGGGAATGGGAGGATAAGAGAGTCATCCTTGGAGAAGGGGGTATGTTAAGTATTAGGAGGGGAAGGTAGTGAATAGAAGTAAAGTGGAGGAGTCAGAAGGGATAGGAAATTAAAGACATAAACATAAACTAAAAATCAATAGTAGAATTCATTAGGGGAAAAAAGCAGGGATAGTATTCATAATCTCTGGTAAAGTTAAAGCTAAAATAAATTTAATCAAAAGAGAAAAATAGGGAAATTACACTATATGTCAGTCATACTAATGGATATCATTTTAGACTATTTAAAATAACTAGACAGTGTAAGGTTGAAATATTGCTGTAGTGTAGGAAATGGCAAGCTGGTAGACTTAGAAAAATACAGAAAGACTTGAACTTATGAGGGGAGTGGTTATCTCAGAGAAACAGAGTACAAATACGTATAGCATGGTCTTACATAGATGCCTAGGAATGTATATGTCTATATGTGAGTCTGATTATAGATATTTAAGTCTGTACATGTATGTATTTGTGAACATATGTATATATCTTTGTGTATATATGTATGTGTATATATGTGATGTGTGCTGGGCCATCTCTAGTCATCTTGATGAATATCTGGTCACTGGACCCAGATGGCTCAGGAGGAGAAAGTGAGGCTGGTGACCTTGCACAGCCCTCACTCGCTCAAAACAAAGTCAAGTGCAAGTCATGTTATCATTTCTCTGATGTCATGATCTTCTTCAAAAACGAAGGATGAACACAGACAGACAGACGTGATGCATGTATGTATCTTTATGTTTATTTATAGCCTTCCTGGGGGGGGGGAGGAATGAGGAAAAAAGAATGAGGTAAAAAGTGTACAGCAGAGAACAAAAGAAAACTTACAAGGAAGCTAAGAAAAGATGGACAACTCTGAACACAATTCATGGTATTATATAGGCTTTCTTGAAATGGAAATATTGTATATTTTGAATCCTCTTTCATGTTCTTCTGTGAACATGGCAAAGCTTTTTCCTTTTCTGTTTTGTATTGTTATAATATTTAAGTTTATAATGTTTCTTTTTTCTTATTGTGTATTTAAGTTTTCATGGTTAAGTTTAAAATAATTTTTTGAAAAAAAAATGTATAGCCTGAAAAAAATTCTGAAGAAAATAACACTTTCAAAAACAGAACTGGCCTAATGAGAAAAGAGGCACAAAAATTCACTGAAGAAAAAAAGAACTCCTTAAAAAGCAGAATAGGACAAATGGAAAAGGAGGTACAAAAACTCACTAAAGAAAATAATTCCTTAAAAATTCGAATTTGGCAAGTAGATGTTAATGACTCCATGAGACATTAAGAAACAATAAAACATAGTCAAAAGAATGAAAATAATAGAAGAAAATGTTAACTATTTTAACATGGAAAATGTTAAGTGACATGGAAAACAGATCATGAGGAGAGAACTTAAGAATTATTGGACTATCTGAAAGTCATGATAAAAAAAGGATCATAGACATCATCTTTCAAGAAATTATCAAAGAAAACTGCCCTGATATCCCAGAACTACAGGGTAAAATAGAAATTGAAAGAATTCATTCATTGCTTCCTGAAAGAGATCCCCAAATGAGCCCCCTCCCCCAGGAATATTATACACAAATTCCAGAGCTCCAAAGTCAAGGAGAAAATACTGCAAAGCAGACAGAGATAATCCAGATATTGTGGAACCATAGTCAGGATCACACAAGATTTAGCAATTTCCATGTGAAAGGAGCAGAGGGATGGAATATGATATTCTAGAAGGCAAAGGAGCTATGATTAAAACCAAGAATCATATACCCAGCAAAACTGAGCATAATCATTCAGGGGGGGAAATGATCATTTAGTGAAATTGAGAACTTTTAAGCATTCCTGATGAAAAGACCGTAGATAAATAAAAAAAATGACATTCAAATACAAGACTAAAGAGAAGCCAATAAAGGTAAACATGAAAGAGAAATCATAAGAGACTCAGTAAACTTGAACTGTTTACACTCCTATAAAAATTGTCTATTTCTGATCTAATCTTATCATAGTGAATAATCTTTTGAGTATGTTGCTATAGCATTTGCTAATGTTTTATTCAATATGTGCATAAATATCCATTTGAAATTTTAGTCTATAGTTTTCTTTCTTTTCTTTGTCTTTCTCATACTTACCTATTAACATATTTATGTTATAAAAGGAATTTGGTAAGATGACTTATTTCTGTATTTTTGGAAATGATTTATACAATATTGGAGTTACTGGTTGAATTCACTTGCATATTCATCTGGGCCTGGGTTTTTTTTTCTTTAGGAGTTTAAGGCATATTCAATTATTTTTTTCTGAGATCAAGTTGTTTAAATTCCTAAGTATTCATCCATTGCTTTAAGTTATCCTTTTTCAGTTATATAGCTAAGTAAAAGAGTTTCTAACAATTTCCTTTATTTTCTCTTTATCTGTTATGCATTTTCTTTTTTTCATTTTTCAGTATGGTGCTTTGGTTGTCTTCTTTTAAAAAACATATTAGCTAATGGGATGTCTTTATTTTAGTCTTCTCAAAAGGACAACTTCTAGTTTTATTTATTCATTCATTTTTTGTTTTTAATTTGTTTAGCCCTTTTTGACTGTTAGAATTTTATTTTTTATTTATTTTGTTTTTAATTTGTTAGTTTTATTTGCATTTCTATTGATCATTGCATTAATTATTGATGAATATGGTTGTTTATAGTGATGAATACTTTAGCTTTATCTCTAAAATTTTTGTTTTTTCTCATTTTTACTAGAATTATCTATTGTTGCTGTACTCTGTCTTTTGACCTGCTACCTCTTTTTTCATTTATTTTTTCTCCATTACATGTAAAAATATTTTTAACAACTTTAACAATTTTTAAAACTTTTGAGTTCCAAATCCTCTACCTCTATCCTACCCACCTGCTTGAAGAGGAAAGCAATTGGTTAAAGATGATACATGTGCAGTCATGCGAAATGTATTTCTACAAAAGAAAACAGACAAAAAAAAAGCCCCAAGAAAAATAAAGAAAACAAAAATACTTCTCTTTGATATGCATTCAGACTCCATTAGTTTCTTTCTCTAGAAGTAGATAGTATTTTTCATCAAAAGTCTCTTAGAATTGTTTTAGATCATAGTATTGCTGACATAGCGTAATGGTAGTTTAAATGGAAAAATTTTGCCATTCATTAATAGGCCTATGTTAATCGCTTAAATCACAAGGAAGCCTAAGTCATTTGTAGAAGGAGGAGCTTGCTGAAAAGGAAGGATAAAGCAGAGCTGAGATGAAGTTGTTCAGGCTAGTCAGACCTGGGAAGGACACAGGCAAGCACAGCTCAGGCTCCTGAGTGTTTATTTGTGGGAAGGTCCCAGCAAGGAGATGGGAGGAGTCTTGGGAATGACTTTGCCCCCTGCAGTGACAATGTGTATTGACTTCTTGGCTATTATGACTGATTTTGCTTTCAGATTTTGAGATTTGGCTTTCTGGCATCGGAATAAATGTTTTTCTTCTGTTATACTTTGTGATTCAGAACTATGCTAGCATATTCATAGTCACCAACAGTGCTGTGAATATTGTCTTAGTGATACATTTGGCATCAAGTACAGGATTGCAGGGTACAAAATTTCTATTTGGAGGTGGAAAGGATTTAGAGGAAGAAATGAATATGCCAGGATTGGTGGATTTACCATATTCCTCCCTAACAAGGGAATGAGCTGAAAGCACTGGACCCTGTTAAAACTGGGAGGCAAGGTTACAAGAGGGGGAACCTAGAGACTTGGAAAGGTGTTTGCAAGGAATACCAATAAGACCAGGGAAAAAGCTGGCAGGGATAAATAGGAGAGGCTGGATTTTATCAACAGGTTACCATATTATGTGTGAAAGCAGAGATGAGATTCTCAAGGAAAAAATTCAGGTGAAAAACATGTTAGCTAGCTTGTATGGGGATTCTCAGTGTTTGGGCTCTCCCTTAAAAGAGCAGGCTAGAGGGTCTCAGGTGGAAAGAAAGACTGCTCATTTAACTAAGAAGAAGTGGAATTGGGGAAATCAGGGACCTTCTTTCAGAGGTGCTGGACAAGATTTCACAGTTAAGTGACTTAGGAGGCAGAGGAAAAGATAAATGTCCTAGAGAGAGAAGAGTAAATAGCCAGTGGATTCAAAGTCAGAATAGATTGACAAAGAACTGTTTACTGCTCTATTGAGAACAGGGGTAGATTTTGGAATAATAGATGGTATTCCAACTAATAAACCATACAGAATGTACCAAGAAGAGGGGCTTGATACTAGATGGAATAGAGAAGTAAGAACTGTCTCTACAGATCCTCCTGAACCTTCATATCCAACTTTGTCACACCTTCAGGGAGAATATGAAATTGGCTGATCCCTAGCTTGGATTAAAGAAAATATACAGGCAGGATTATAGATTCCATATCAATTTACCATATATTGGAAAAATGGATCAAATACTATAACTAGAGTATTAATAAAAATACTAGGATGGAGGCCTCCCTTATATATGTAAACCCTGATAAGTTTAAACATGGAACTCCTATCACAATCATAGGACTGAGAAGGGTTGAAATATCAGGCAGACAAGTCTAACAATGACAATTGGACAAGTACCTAAGAAAGAATATACCATGGTAATTCTACCCATTTGTAAATACATCATTGGAACAGATATGTTGAGAGGTATGACTCTAAATTTACCTGAGGGGAAATATCAATTCACAGTAAGCAAGATAAGAATTAATATAGTTTTAGTGAGTAAAATAATGACCTTAAAGCAGTATCACATGTCAGGTGGGCAAGATGAAATTATCAATACTATAAAGGAATATGTTGAGGCAAGAGTGTTAATCCCTACTACCACTCATTGGAATAATCCTGTCTGGACAGTATGAAAGTCAGATGGGACATGTAGGATGACAGTAGATTATAGACAATTGAATACAGTGACTCATCCCTTGTATGCTACTGTTCCAGATACCATTACCTTAATAGAAAGGATCCAGAAATATGATGGGACTTGGTACACATTTATTGAATTAGCCAATGCTTTCTTTACTATTCCAATAGATTCTAAACAATAAGACCAATTTGCTTTCACTTAAATACTTGCCACAAAGATATCTGTATAGACCCACTATTTGTCATAGGATTGTGGCTGAACATTTAGATGAATTAGAGCTACCTGGTGTATGGTTTACTCACTACATAGATGATATTATGATACAGGGGAAAAGTAAAAGATGTGAAGAAGAGGTTGATGCTTTTAACTGAGCATATGAAAAGCACAAGGTAGGAAATTAACTCTGCAAAGATTCAAGGGCCAGCTCAAACCATAAAATTTTGGTATATACAATGGAATAAGGTGCTTCAAGAGATTCTCCTGCAAGTTTGACAAAAGATTCAGAATTTTCCTATCCCCATCAATAAGAAAGAGCCCCAAAAGTTTATAATATTATCTGGATACTGGTGACATCACATACCACATCTAGGACAAATTTTGAAACCCTTATATAATTACTAGGAAAAAATATGAATTTCATTGGGGACTTGAGCAGAGAAAAGCTTTCGAAGAAGCAAAGGTTGCTATACAATTGGCCCTAGATTTAAGTCCTATAGAAAGTGGACTGATAGAATTACAAGTGACTGTACAGGATGAATATGCAAACTGGAGTTTATGGCAAAAACAACAAAGCCAAAATGTACCCTTAGGATTTTGGTCTAGTAAACTCCCTTCATCTGGAATTCAGCAAACTCCTTTTGAAAACCAGTTGTTAGCTATATATTGGGCTTCGGTAGAGACTGAACAACTGACTTTGCGCCATTAGGTAGTAGTAAGGCCTGGAATCCCGATTATGACCTGGGTAATGAGTACCCTAGCTTCTCACAGAAATGAACATGGTCAAGAGGCTAGTATAATAAAACAGAAATGTTATACTCAAAATAGATCTAAAGCAGGCAAAAGTGAAGTTTCTGCTTCAAATGAATCTACAGTAAACACAGATATTGAGGAAAATTATACATCCCCTGAACCAAAGCAACAGTTGGTACTTTGGTAAAATGGAATGAGGGATATGATGGATTAATTGAAGAACAAAAGAGACATGCCTGGTTTACTAATGGGACAGCAAAATATTTGGGCCACAAAAGACTTTGGAAAGTGGTAGCCTATAACCCATGTACTAGGCAGACTTTAGAAAATACTGGGGTAGGTGGAAGTAGTCAATATGCTGAATTTATGGCAGTACACCAAGCTATCAAAACAGAACAAGGAGGACAGTGTCATATATTCACTGATTCATAGGTGGTAGCTAATGGGTTAGCTACATGGATGCCCATGTGGAAAAAATCAAAATTGGGAAATTCATGGCAAACAAATCTGGGGCAAACAATTATGGGAAGATATATGGGATATGTCTTTGGTTACTAATTTGTCAGTTTTTCAAGTAGATGCTCATGTGGCTCTCATCACACCCAAGAGTGAGTACAACGCACATGCTGATTGACTAGCAAAGATTGCTATTCAACATATTGTCCCTACTCTGACATCAATTGATGATCTGGTACTAGTAAAATGGGTCCGTCAAATGGCTGGCCATTTAGAGGTCCAGGCCACACACACAAGACCAAGATATTAGTATCTCTCATTCATTGTTAAAACAAGTAGCAGAGGAATATTATATATGTCAGTTGGAAAAGAAGCAAACTGTTCTTCTGGTTCCTTGAGAACTGGAAAGATAGTAAGGGAAAAAGTACCAGTTCAAATTTGGCAAATAGATTATATTGGACCCCTACCCCAAGATAAAGGATGCAAATTTATATGTACTTATGTTGACACCTATTCAGGTGTACTAGTGGTGCTATAAGAATGTGACCCAGAAAAACACCTGTAAAACTCTAGATATCATAAGTCTATGTTATGGAACCTCAATGCAGATCCAAAATGACAATGGGTCACATTTCAAAGGTAATGTGTATTAGACAACATAGAATAGATATACCATATTCCATATTATCCACAAGTGCCTGGGTTAATTGAAAGAATGAATGGATTATTGAAAGAACAGTTAAGGAAGTAAAGTTCTAATAATTCTTATCAACATTAGAAAGATAATTTGTTCACTGCTTTGTGTAATTTGAATAATAGACCATTAGGAGGAAGTACCCCTCTAGTCGGAATGATGACCCCAAATCTGCAAATTAGAAAACAACAAACATGTAAGATTCCAAATACTGAGTATTGGACTGTGAGGCCAGATGTCCCAGTATTGTATCCTGGAATATCTGGTTTAGCAGGATATAATTTACATTGTTTAGAGGACTTCAGGTTAGATAGAAAATAAATAAGAACAATATCCATTGGAATATATATGAGAATCCCCCAAAATCATTTTAGACGGACATTACCTAAATCTGGATTAGCAGTTTGAAGAGTACATATATTGGCTGGAGTGATAGAACCTATTTATTAAGGAGAAATTATTGTGACATTCCAAAATTTAGGTGAAAGCCCATACAGTTTTGTAAAAATAATGGAATAGTTTAAGTGATTATTATTCCTTGTGAAAAATACCTCTTGTGGAAACTGACCCTCCTTCTGAAATAACTAGCAGAGGAATTGAAGGATTGGGTTCTACTGATAGAATAAAATTGGGAGCTAAAGAATGGGTAAATCAGAAGCCAGATGACATTCCAAAGACTGGGAAAGATAATACTGTAACTGTTGTTTATTCAGGAGATAATTACCAAATTACACTCTTAACTCATATATTCTACCATGAATGAGGCTATGATAGTGGG
Organism: Notamacropus eugenii; assembly: GCF_028372415.1. NCBI lineage: Eukaryota > Metazoa > Chordata > Mammalia > Diprotodontia > Macropodidae > Notamacropus > Notamacropus eugenii. The sequence continues at coordinate 76,319,100 of NC_092878.1, read as the reverse complement.
TTCATGTACTCCAAAAGAGCAGCTGATGCTATATTTACCCTGCTTCTGGTTATTGTCTCCTTGTTTCTTTTTGCCATGTTGTCTGTTAAACTTGTTAGCTAGATTTGTTTTCTGGAGGCTTAGTACCCTCCACCTGCAGATGCCTGATTGCTTAAGCCATATGTCATCCCTTGTCCACTCCTGTGATATGTCACCCCTGGACCTAGCGTTGACCAAGCCCCAGATGCCAGCTAAAGAACTGATCTCTTGAATGGGACCTCTTGGGGTAGGGGTAGCTCTATGTCCAATCTCAACAGGAAGTAGCTATGGAAGAAGAGACCTTTGCTCTTTACCCTAAGATTTGGGGTCCCATTCATTCAAGGGGGGAATGATGGGGTGCTTGTGTTCAAGCTCTACCTTAACATATTGTTTTATGTGTCTGCTTTGTGTGATCCCTGTTATATTGCTGTAAAGTTCTGTTGTCACCAATTGCCTAAGATATTGTTTTATATGCTTATTTTCTGTTATCCCTGTTACAATTCTATTGATACCAGTTACCCCACTGACCTATGTAATGAATACAAAAGACCTTGGGGCCAAAAGTAATGATAATTTAAATGGAAAAACCTTTCTCATTCATTAATAGGCCCCTGTGACCTGCTTAAATAACATGGAGGCCTAAGTCATATGTGGTAGGAGGAGCTTGCTGAAGGGGTGGAACAAGAAGAGTGGAGCAGACCTGGGAGGAAGTTGGGAAGGATATGTGTTTGTCTGTTTGTGGAAAGGCCCCAGCAAGGACGTGGAGGGAGGCTTGAGAATGGCTTTTCCCCCTGCAATGATAATGTATATTGACTTCTTGGCTACTATGACTAATTTTGCTTTCTTCTTGTGGGATTTGGCTTTCTGGTGTCTGAATAAATGTTTTTCTTCTGCCTTCTATATGGAGAGTCTGTTATACTTTACAACTGAGAACTATGCTGACATATTCATAGTCATCACCAGTGCTGTGAATATTGCTTTGATGATACACATAGCTAAATCACTCACAATTGATGATCACACAATATTGCTGTTAGTATGTACAATGTTTCCTGATTCTGCTCATTTTACTTTGCAGCATTTCATATAGTCTTTTCAGGTTTTTCTGAAAGCACCCTGCTAGTCATTTCTTATAGCATGATAGTATTCCATCATAATCATATACCATAATTTGTTCAGACGTTCCTCAATCAATGGGCATCTTCTCAATTTCTGATTCTTTTCCACCATAAAAAGAGCTTCTCTAAATATATAGGTCTTTTTGTTTTATTTGATCTGTTTGGGATACAGACCTAGTAGTGGTATTACTGGGCCAAAGGGTATGCACAGTTTCATAGCCCTCTGTATGGAATGTTCAGTTAAAATGTGCAACAGGAAATAAGCTTTCCAGAGTCATGAGAGCTAAGTAAAAGAGGTTGCATTAGCATTCAGTTGATTTTATCCAGAGCATAATAACCACCAGGCAGAATAACTTAAGTCCTCACTCAGTTGCTTCTTATTTGATATATTACAGATGATAACCTCCACTATTACAGTGCATTAATATGATTTAAAGTTCAGGAACAATTTTCAAAGTAAAATATATCTGTGAAATCACTAACAATAAATCTTCCAGTTTGAGTAGAGCAGCTTGATAGGAGAGGTCATGCAATAACCCTGAAGTTCAAGTGCTTTCTTCTTTGTCAGAGAGCACTGGGAAAAGACTTCCTTCTGAAAATGTTCATTTTTTTCATAGAATTGTAAGGAATTCTAATAAAATAATCTGATTTTATCTATAGGTTTCTGAGGCCTATGGATATTAAGTAATTCATGCTTAAATATTTAGTTAATGGATCAATCAGAACAGGAACCCAGGTCTCCTGACTAGTCATTTAACTATAATATTAGTTAATCCTTTCAGTGATGTTATCAAGAGCACATGAGCAGGCATATAGTAAGAGAAAAGCCACTTCTGCGTAAACTTGAACAAAAGGTGGTTTACGGAAAATGAGTCCCTTAAATTGCTCCCAGAAATCAGCAGTTTTAAGACAATCAAGTGTAGAAACCCTCAACATTTATTACTACCAGTTGGCCAAGTATTTTCCTGCCTTCTGTGAATTGGAAGAGAACTTAGTGGCCACTTCCTCTACCCCATACAGAAAGGAATCTCCTCATCATTACCTATCTGGTAAGCATCATTTAATTTCTTTTTGGAGACCTCCAAGAAGGTAGAATATACCCCTGTCTCAAAGTAAGCCATTCTACTTTTAGACAGCTTTATTTTTTAGTAAGAATTTTTTTTCTTATGACATCCCCTTCACCAAATCTGTGTTCAAACCAAACCAGATTTCAAGAAACTCCTTGAACTTGGTACTTAGGGATCAAGGTGGCACAGTAGATAGAATGTTAGACTTGGAGTCAGGGAAACCTAAATTCAAATCCTGCTTCACGTACTTCTTAGTGACCCTACTGACTGTTGATGGTATGACCCCGGACAAGTCATTTAACATTTGTCTGACTCAGTTTCCTCACTTGTAAAACTGTGGATAATAATAACACCTACCTTGCAGTTGTGAGGATCCAATGAGATAATTTTTGTATAGTGCTTTGGAAATCTTCAAGTGTAATATAAATACTACTAGTAGTGTTAGTAGTAGTAGTAGTACTACTTCTAGTAGTTGTAGAAGAAAGAGAAGGAGGAGGAGGAGGAGGAGGAGGAAGAGTCCTTCTCCTGATTCCATAAATTTATAGAAGCTGTTCTTCATGCTTGTAACATACTGACTCATCTCTGTCTCTCTGAAACCTTGTCTTCTCTCAAGGTTGAACTCAGAAGCAATTTTCTTGGGCGAGACTTTCCCAAACCTCTTTTACTATCTATTGTTAGGGTTCACTTCCTCTTTAATATTGTGCTTACATTTCCCTAGTAAAATGTAAGCTGCTTGAAGACAGAGGCTGTCTTTATATCTGTAGCACCTCACATACAGATAGTAGAAACTCAGTAAAATATTGTTGAACCGAATTGAATTCAGTGACTAAAGTGACTTCCTTTGCATCCCCAGCACTTAGCACAATACACACCATGTAGCAGGTGCTTAATAAATGTTAACTGACTAATTTGCCCAGGGTCTAACAGCTATTATGCATCAGAGACAGGATATGAAAACCAGATTTTCCTGACTTTGAGGTCAGCTCTCTGTTAACTCTGCTATTCTGCTTCTCTTGAATTTAAATTGCCTAACCTCTCAGTGTTCTAGACTACTCCCTAACACTGTAAGTTACAGGGAATAAGTGATGACCTGCATTGGCAAATTGTGTTTCCTCCTCTGGAAGCTTCTTCTATCAATAAAAATCACAGGTTTGGTCTCCATCCCTATTCTCAGCACTTAGCAGAGTGCTGTCTACATAGCAGAAACTCAACATTGCTAAAACAAATTGAATTCATGTGCTAGAGTTTATTTATAACTAGTATGCCCTTTGGTCCAACTGCAATTTGATTCTTTGGGGATAGCTGTGGTCTAGGATATAGAGCCATATGACATCATTGGGAGAAAATTGGTGATAAAGAACTGTTTTCTTGTATCTTGGATCACTGAAAGCATTTGGAAATTACCCCAAAGCATTCCAATCTGACTTCTTTCTTCTATTAAATTCTAGAATCAATTCATTGTCCATTTATAATGTCTCACTGTACTGATGGCAGTACTTTAGAGGCAGCTATGTGCTGCAGAGGATAGATCACTGACAGAATCTGGAAAACCTGAGCTCAAATTTAACCTCAAACACTTACTAGCTGTCCATCCCTGGACAAGTCACTTAATCTCTATCTGTCTGTTTCCTCATCTATAAAGTGTGGATAATAATAGCATCTGCTTCCCAGGGTGGTTGTGAGAATCAAATGAGTTAATATATGAAAAGTGCTTTGCGAACCTTAAAAGTGTTACATAAGTGTCAGCTACTATTAGTATGGACTTATTTGATACTCTCCAGTCACTGTATGCCATAGTCTAAATAATAAGTAATTTTCAACTGTTTTGTTTTTCCTATGTGAATTTATAAACCAATCTCTTTCAAGCAGTCATTTCATTGAGGATGCCTTCCAAGTGTTCTAAAAGCTTTTGGATTAAGCACTGATTCTAGAGAATTTCATCATGTAAAAGGGAATTCCTTTTCCATTTGAAATGTTCTCAGGAGATCCTCCATAATAGAGGCACTTTGCTCATCATTCCCTATGTCTGTCCAACTGAAAATGTGAACTCTGCCCAGGATCTCAGCGTTCTGAGAAATGACTTTTCAATGTATCTTGCCTAGAACCAGGCCTGTACCTCACTTCCCTATCAAAGGAAGAGGAAAAGGACCTTTTTGTACAATATGTACAAAAATATTTCTAGCAGTTTTATTTGTGGTTGCAAAGAATTGGAAACTGAGGAGACACCAATCAACTGTAAAATGACCGAACAAGTTATAGTATATACATGTGAGAGAGTACTATTATAAGTGCTATAAGAAATGATGAAGAGTATGGTTACAGAAAAACTGGGAAGACTTGTGTGAATTGATGCAAAATTAAGTGAGTAGAATCAGAACAATTTATACAATAATAGCAATATTATAATAAAGGTATAAGTATATATATCAGTATATATTTAATATTTAACATAAATATAGCAAAAATACTCAATTTTGAAAGACTAATCAACACAATGGTCAACCACAATTCCAAAAGACTCATGAGAAAACATTCTACTCACTTCCAGAAGAGAACTGATCAACTCAAAATGTAGATTCAAACATATTTTCTTCTCTTTTCTATGCTTTTTTTTGGACTTAAATAACTTAGAAACTTGTTTTGCATGACTATAAGTATTTGTTTTGAGATTTGTGGGTGAAGGAGAGGATGGGAGAAGGGAGAGAATTTGGAACTGAAAACAAAATGAAATTGAATTTATAAATAAATAAAAATAAAACTTCTGTACCAATTTGAGAGTCACTTTCTGCAGATAATTTATGTTAGATTGTTTATAACATCTTTTCTAACTTAAAAATATACTTGTAAATGTAGTCTATCCCTATGTGTGTATGTGGATATATATGAATATATGCATATTTATGGATATACATGTATATACATATATGTATGTGTGCATGTATATGCAGCTTGGTGGTACAGTGGATAGGGTGCTAAGCCTGGAGTCAGGAAGACCTTAGCTCAAATCCAGCCTCAGATACTTACTAGCTGTGTGACCGTGAGCAAATCACTTAATCTAGTTTGCCTCAATTTCCTAATCTGTAAAATAATCTAGAGAAGAACATGGCAAGCCACTGTAGTATTTTTGCCAAGAAAATCCCAAATGGAGTCATGAAGAGTTGGACAGTTGGACAGGACTGAAACAGCTAAACAACACTACACACACACACGTACATATATACATAGAGAAATGGAGAAACAGAGAGATACACAGAGAGAGAGAGAGAGACAGAGAGAGAGACAGAGACAGAGACACACAGAGAGAATCCTTAATGGAAGATCCGTGGAAAGATAAAATTGCACAGAATAAGAGAATGTGGACTGCAATAACATATTGGTAGAAGAATTACCCAGGAAGATAAGATCACAGATCTGATTTTTGTGTGTGGCTTGTACAAATCATTCTCGATATTCTGTTGTTCTATGGAGACAGAGTAGTTAAAGTGAAAAAATATAGGGTTTGGAGTCACAGAACCTGAATTTGAAAACCGTTTCCTACACTTATTAACTTGGCAAATGACCTCTCTTGATCTGTTTCTTTGTCAATCAAGTTGATATAATATTTGTACCATTTGCCTCAAAGGAATGTTGTAGGGAAACTGATTTGCGAATCAATATATATGTGAGCTGTTACTATTATCTGTGTATGATGTATGCAATATATCAGTTCTATATTTAGTCAGAATTTCATTAAAAATACAGAAATCTGTTCACAGTTAAGACTCTCAGCCTCTTCATAAAAAATAAAAGAAGAAGATTTTTACTAGAGAAGGATATCATGGCATAAACAAAGTTTAAGAGTGCTTATAAAGCAACACCCTGGGTGGGGACTGTCAAACCTTTCAGTTGAGCATCATCTCTAATGAATTGTGGCAACTGATTGGCAGAACAGTAGAAACTGCTATTCTATAAACTATAGTGATGGGTTACCTAGTAACCACAGAACAGCTACATTCCATTCACTGAGAATGTTCTCTTAATTGGACAAAGAGATTTAAAAGAACATGGCTGGAGAAGACAGATGAGAGATAGAGATGATTTCAAGTGATTGATGTGGTTAATAGATAGGATTCCTCCTGAGACCTCACCCTAATTTTCAGAAGATTTAGGAATGTTTTATTAATAAAAGGGATTCATCTAAGCTGCCCAAATGCTAGTGTTATCCTAGTTTCAGCTGTAGGCAAAATAAAAACAAAGAGTCAGGATGTAGCATATTAACTTGCAGAGAAAACAATGTATGATCTCTCATTGGTAAAAATTGCCATTTTTCAGTTGAAAAATCTGTACTTGTGTTCCAATATTAGTGTCTTCTCCATTGATTGATACAACTCGAGGACTTTCAGTTAGTGTTTGTGTATCATATTGGTTCTTTATCATTTGTGCTATTTTTCTTATTTACTCAGTTTCTAGATGTTTATATTTTTCTACATTTGTTGCTTGTTTAAACGCTGAAGTTACAGAAAAGCAAATTATAGGTAGAAAATAATGATACTTTCTACCCATACAAAACATTTGAAAACTAAAATAGCAAAAATGAACTGTGTAACTAGTACAATGTACAAACTGCAAAACTCCAATTTGGGAAGGCATATATTAAATTTTTTTTTCAATGTTTCATTGTTTTCTTTTAGTCAGATGAATTGATGGCTTAAGATTATTTCCTTCTTCATAGGGATACAATTTTTAAATTTTCATAAGGCCCACTCTAGTGTGAGTATTCATTGCTTGTGATAAGTAATAAATTAATCTGTAACTTTGGATTCAAAGTGATATAAAATTCAAAACTTACACCTATTACCTAATTATCAAATGTGCCAGTAACTACTCTGGCTGAGTGACAGCTGAGCAGCATGTGACCAGGTCTCTAAGAGTGGAGCACATATTATCTCATCAGCCCTTAAGTCCAAAAAGGTTTTGTTTCATGACTGCACTCACTAATGAGTTTGCATGAAGGCAATTAAATTCAATTGATTTTAGTATGTTGTTAAGACAATATTCCTTGAAGAAAAAAAAAAACAACTCAGGTCACTGAATTTTCTTCCTGTTGCTAGCATGAAGTGTCAAGACTTCCTTCTTCAGAGTTTTAAAATAAAGAATACATATAACAACATAAACAAATTTAGGGTATTAATTGTATCATAAGCAAAATACAGGTAGTCTTTTTTTATAGTTTCATATTTAATTTCACTACTTACTTGACATTCAACACAGATGAATAAACAGCTTTATTGTATTTCTCACTGTACTGGGGCATTGTTTCATACCTTACTTGCAGATTGCTTTCCCCCATGAAACACTGACAACTTGGTTCACTGACAATCATACACATTCTTTTGGCTAAATTTCCCTGCCACCAGGTATACCTTAGAAAAGGATAGGAACTTTTCTCTCCCTCTTAAAAATAGCATATAGTCCTTTAGGGCTATTTTTTTCAAAAATGTCTTTGCTAGCAAATTCATGAAAATTTAGAGTTTTAACAAGGACAGAATGACCAGGATTTGTCTCAGGGTATTAAAAATTTATAGGATGTTGACAACATTTTGAAGTCATTAAGCACTGTGAACTCAGCACCTAGATGACAAGATAGATCTTCTCTGAACTGAGAATTCCAAATGAAGATGCTTTCTCTACCAAACCTGTACTGCCACATATTGTCTTAGAGAGTTACTTAATTATGCTAAGAAATGAGGTGACTTGCCCAGGGTCAGTAAGCATATGTCTTAGAGAAGATGTGAATACTGGTTTTCCTGACAAACCTAGCTCTCTATCCTCCTGTGTATTTCATGGTGCTTTTCAGTTGATAAGAATTAAAGTCAAGTTTAGTAAACAATAATTTATTAAATTCATACTATGTACCAGGAACTGAGCTGAGGATGAAAAAAAGGTACAAACAGTCCCTGTTATCAAGGAGTTCAAAATTCAGTTGAGAAGACATTATGTCGATATTTACATACAAATTATATATATATATACACATACATATAATGAAGATAATCTTAGAGGGAAAGCACTAATATTAAAGGGAATTGGAAAAGACTTTTCTTGCAAAAAACCAGGAGGCAGAGATTAAATGGGAGAGAATTCTGGGCATGGGGGACAGACAGTGAAAATGGACAATTGGTTTGAGGAGTATTGTGTGTGGAACAGCGAGGAAGCTAGTGTCACTGAATTATAGAGTTAAGGAAGTAAGATATAGGAAGACTGAAAAGGGCAGGTTATAAAGGGATTTAAAAGTCAAATAGAGGATTTAATATTTTATTCTGTAGGGATTAATTTATTGAATCAGAATTATTGAATGGGGATGGGGTGACATGGTCAGACCTCTACTTTAGGAATGTCCTTTCCTTTCCTTTCCTTTCCTTTCTTTCCAGTTTCCAACATTCATTTTTATAAGATTTTGAGCTCTAAATTTCCCCTCTCATTCCCCTTCCAAAGATGGCAATCTTGAAACAGGCTATACATGTACAATCATATTAAACTTATTTCCACATTACTCATGTGAAAGAAGAATCAGAACAAAAGGGAAAAACCGCGAGAAAGAAAAAAACAAAAAAAAAGAAGAAAATATTAAACTTCAATCTGCATTGACTCCATAGTTCTTTCTTTTGATGTGGATAGCATTTTCCATCATGAGTCTTTTGGAATTAAAGGGCTAAGTCTATCAAAATTGGTCATTGCTCAATGTTGCTGTTACTGTGTACAATGTTCTTCTGATTCTTTTCACTTCATTCAGCATCAGTTTATGTAAGTCGTTTAACTCTCTCTTTGGGATACAGACCTAGTATTGCTATTGCTGGATCAAAAGGTATGCACAATATTATAGCTCTTTGAGCATAGTTCCAAATTGCTCTCCAGAATGGTTGGATCAATTCACAACTCCACCAACAATGCATTAGTGTTCCCATTTTCTAATATCTTCTCCAACATTTATCATTTTCCTGTTTTATCATATTAATAAATTTGACTCAGTTCTCTATATATTTTTGAAAACAGCCAAAGAGACTGGCTGCAAAAATTGTTTTCCAGCATTCTGCTTCTCTTCTAATCTTGGTTGCATTGTTTTTGTTTGTGCAAAAACTTTTAAATTTAATATAATAAAAATTATCCATTTTACATTTCATAATGTTCTCTATCTCTTGTTTGGTCACAAATTCTTCCATTCTTCATAGATCTGACAGATAAACTGTTTCTTGCTCTCCTAATTTGCTTATAATATCACCTTTATGTTTAAATCATATACCCATTTTGACCTTCTCTTGGTATACTGTGCAAGATGTTAGTCTATACCTACCTTCTGCCATACTATTTTCCAGTTTCCCCAGCAGTTTTTATCAGATAGTGAGCTGTTATCCCAGGAGCTGGAGTCTTTGGGTTTTCACAGTCTAGTTATTGACTACTGTGTCTTATGTACCCAACCTATTCCACTGATCCACCACTATATTTCTTAGTCAGTACTAAGTACTTTTGATGATGGCTGCGTTATAATATAGTTTTAGATCTGATACAGGTAGACCAAGGAAGATTCATTTTGTTAGCTTAGTGGAGGAGAGACAAGGCAGGGAGACTGATTAGAAGGCTGCTGCAGTAGGCCAGATGATAGTCAGGTGATGAAGAACTGCACAAGGGTGGTGGCAGTGTCAGAGGAGAGAGCATAAACAAGAGATACTGCAAAGGAAGAATTCGCAGGACTTGGCAATAAATTGGATATGAAGAGAGGGGAAGAAGAGAGAATGAAGAGTCAAAGAAGACACTTGGCTCGCCAGTTTGGGGGACTGGGAGGATGGTGGTACCCTCAACAATCATAGAAAAGTTAGGAAGAGAGGAGGGGTTGGGGAAAGAAATAATGAGTTCAGCTTTGGATATGTTTAGTTTAAGTTGTTTATGGGACATCTAGTTCAAAATGGCCAATAGGCAGTTGAAGATGAGAGATTGGAGGTTGGGAGAAAGGTTAGAGTTGGATAAACATATCTGAGAGTCATAAGGATAGAGATGATGGTTGGTTCTGTAGGAGATGATGAGATCATCAAGCAAAATAGTGTAGAGGAAGACATATCTTGATTAGTATGCATGGTCTGGATAAAAATTTAGGTGAAAAAGACTGATTAAATTACAAAGGTGTAAAAATGACTCCCTTCTGTGAGGACCCAGTTGAAATTTTGTAACAAAATTTGTAGTGGTCTCAGTCAACATCATTTCTTCAGTTTCTCCAGTATCATTTAGCAACATGTGAATAGGAATGAAGGCAGTAGTAATTGAAGACTGGGTCTTGACAGGGCAGTATCAGCAATAAGATAAAGGAACGAGGGACTCGATTGAAGAGGACAGTGTAGAATTGATGTGATTTATCAAAGAGTCAAGATGGGAAAGGGAGAAGTAGGATGATGGCCTGAGAAAGAACTGAGGGATAGAAGGTGAGGATGAAGAACAGGGTTAGGGATTGTAACAGTTTGTATTATTTGACCCAGGCATAACAATTTGTAGTTGTGGCTCCTGCATATAGGGGGTTACAATAACAAACAAAAATAAAATTTATAAGTTTGAAGAGGTTTTATCAGATAATCTTGTTCCTAGGTGCCAAATGAACTAGTAACTAGGATTTAATCCGTGATTCTCTCATTCTTGCCAAATTGAGCTCATTCTTCCTAATCTTGTGTGTATCTAAGGCTCTGGTTAAATGCAAGCTACTTGAAGTCTTGGACAGTTGTCTTTATTATCTCTAGCTATCACAATGCTTGCCACTTGAAAAGCACTTAACACTTTTGATTAATTGATAGTTCCTCTTTCCCTCTGTAGATGAACTCTCTCAGAACCTTGCTCACCTTTTGAAGAAGAAAACAGAATTCACATTTCCCTTCCTTGTCCTCCACCCTTATACCCTACAGAACACTTTCCCAGCCTCAAGCTGGGAAAATGGGTTTTGGTTGTATCTCTCACAAACTTAGAGTTAATTTATTTACACTCAAAAGAAATCTCAGATGAATAGGCTCCATAGTCAAGCTTTTCCTACTCAACCCCATCCCCCACACCCTATTACCTATTTTGGATACTACCATTTTAGGTCATGTCTCCACACTTCCTTTGCCCATCTGTTAGATGGTTTCTACTGATGGTACCAAACAGGTTAGACCAGAGAAGTGAAATAGTAAAAAAATCAATCTATTTTATGACATTATATATGTTGTTTCCAATAATCTGTTGTATTATAAAAAATAAGGATCACTTATATATATATATATAGATCTAAAAATTTTCACACATCATAAAAAGTAAAATTTTGGTATAAATTTTGAGTGACATTATGCAAATAATAAAATACATCTGCAAATGCTCAATTAAAGGTCTCTCATCAATAGATCTCTGTGTTCCAGAGAATTTCTACCATTTTCTCTAAGGATATTGAAGCTTAAAAGTTACTTCTGAAATTAGAAAGTATATTCATCTCAGGATATAACCCAAAGCCTGGTCTATATGGAGCAACAATTTTGTTTTTTTTTTTTGTTTTGTTTACTAATACCATCAATGGTTTTGCTATTTTTCATTACAAAGATATAATGTATCAACAGCATTGTCACTAAATAGGTTTTTACAGGTCAACATGGAAACCTAACAGAAATTTGTAACATTTCTTCTATGAAAAATGTTTCAAGTTCCAAGTACCTCATTTACAAATAATCTGTAAATACATAACTCATTAATATTCAGCAAGGATTTAGTAAGTGTTTACTATATGATAGGAACTGTGCTAAGTGCTAAGAATGCAAAGAGCAAAAATAGTCATTGCCCTAAAAGAGCTTACATTCTAGTAAGGAGACAGAATACAAGAATCAAAGCATACAAGATAAATAGAGGATACATAAAAGGTAACCTTTGATGATATGGCACAAAAATTGTCAACTGATTGGATGAAGTGTGAGCCAAAGAGAAAAATTAAGGATGGCATGAAGGTTAAAATTTGTGGTGACTGGAAGAATAATGACTTCTTTAAAAGTTAAGAAGAGGGATGGGTTTGAGGGAAATATGAATTCAATGTTGGACTGTTGAGTTGGAGATCCCTATCAGACATACAATTCAAAACGTTCAATAAGCAGTAGGTAATACTGAACTTGAGCTCAGGAGAGAGACTGGAGATGGATAAAAAGATATGGGACTCCTGCTCAGAGATGACAATTGAATCTACATGAGCTGATGAGGTCACCCACTAAGAATGTAAAGACTGAAAAGAGAGGATAGAATCTTGGGGCAGGACACCCATGGTTAGTGGCTGTGACAGGATATATTTAAATCACTGTACTTGCTAAAAAAAAATAACCAAATATAAAAACTGGATGAGATATATCAACAAATCATAAAAGAAATACACTCAGAAGTATTAGAGACAAAGGCAAAGTAAAAAATGGAAAGAATCCACAAGTCATTTGCTAAAAGAAAATACAAATTAAATATATCAAGAAATGTTAGAGACAAAATTCAGAGGTTTTAGGAAAAAGAAAAAACACTGTAAATATCTATGAAGATAGAGATCAAGTTCTAAGGAACCAGTCAGGATCACACAAGATTTTGCAGGACTACTATAAAATAAATGAAATTTTGTAATATGACAGAACAAAGAGCAAAATAAAAGGTACTAAACCAAGAGTAAAATCTTGAAAAACCAAATATAATTCTACAGGGAAAATAATAGATCTTTAATATATTTGAGTGCTTTTGCCAGAGCTGAGTGGAATCCTGAAATGGAAATAAGATAAACCTAAAAAGGTAATAGTTACATTTTAGAAGTTTGAAGGGAAGAAATGATGATCAAGTGTTTACTTTCCAATGGGAAAAAAGAAAATTGTGACTTCAAAATCCTGAAGACTTCAGTAGTCAAACTTGGAGCAAACAAAGACAATCTAGGGCCTTGGGATTTTATGCTGTGTTTGATTTTAAAGGTTAAAGAAAAGAGAAAAAAGAGACCAGAACTTTTTGTTTCTCATAATGTCAGAAGAATAATATACAAATATGGAGATAGGAATTGGGATGAGATGGGGAGCAGGTATTTCATGAACCTCATTTATTTAAAACAGTAGGAAGAAGATTGAACTTACATAGGCATTCACACACACATACAAACATACAAAGAATTTAGTACTGAAATGCATTGAAAAGAATGGGGACAAGAAGGAAGAGGTAGAAATTAGGAAAGAGGATAGAATTGGAGAGGCAATAATCACAAACAAACTTCAACCACAGGGGATGAATTATGAAGGGGGAAGAATTATAAGGAAGAGAAGAAAGGGCAAGAAACTGTAACCAAGGTCTTGATAGGATAAAGAGAGGAAAACCAGAGGAATAGGATTAGCTAATCCTAATTATAGATGATTAGTGTTGATCCTACTCACTTTATTTTACCACTTTCTTTTTCTTTGTGAAAGGACAGGGGTGGTGGTGGGGGAATGAGGAGGCATTATAATTAATACAGTACAGTTAAAAGCAAATCTAACAATAATAAACAACCATGAATGTAAATGGGACAAAGTCATTCATAAAACATAAGAGGAAACAAAGTGGTTTAAAAACCAGAATCCAGGAAAATCAGGTTTGTTTGTTTGTTTACCAAACAAAACAAAACAAAACCCAAACATATGAAACCTAAATATTCAGATAGAGTTAAAACAAGAGTCTAGGATAGAATCCATTAGGATAAAAAAAAAACAAAAAAAAACACAACAACCCATGGGTGGCAATCATGTACTAAGCAAAGTAACAGAGAGGATAGTTGGCCCTGGACATCCATGCAGTTGCTTCCAAGGCTGAGTACCAGCAACCTACCAGAAGGCCTGGGAAGTAGAAGAATCAGCAGAAGCTTGGAGAGCTCAGTCCATAGATGGTAATGGAGTCAGACTACTGGTCAGAAGGATATTAGAGGGAATCTTTTGCTGGCACTGGGTTTGGGACCCTTTTGCATTGCCCACCCACAGTTTTGGGTCACAGGCTCAGGGTAAAGAGGAGCACTAGCCCATCAGCACATGCTACTACCTGGGAGCTGGGGTACTGATCACAGTTCCAGGGTGGAGAAGAGTGCTTGTGGTCACCCATAGAATGACTAGAGCATAGGCCAGGAAAGAAGTGACCATATCTCTCCCAAGATCATATCACCATGGAAGAACTAAAAACTTACAGATCCTCCCAGAACTAGTTCATAGCACTCTTTCAAAAATGGACCATGTATTAGGGCATAAAAACCTTACAATGAAATGCAGAAAAGTGGAAATATTAAATGAATACTTTTCAAACCACACTGCAATACAAATTATATTCAATACAGAGTCATGGAAATATGTTAAAATTAATTGGGAACTAAATCTAATCCTAAAGAATGAGATCAAAGAATAAATCATAAAAATAACAAATAATTTCAACAAAGACAATGATGAGACAGTATATCAAAACTTATGGGATGCAGTGAAAGCAGTACTTAGGGGAAAATTTACGCCTCTAAATACTTACATTAATAAAATAGAGAAAGAACAGATCAATAAATTGGGTATGTAACCAAAAAAAAGACTAGAAAGAGAACAAATTTAAAATACCCAATTAAATACCAAATTGGAAATTCTGAAAATCAAAGCAGAGAATAATAAAAGTGAAAGTAAGATAACCATTGAGCTAATAAATAAAACTAGGAGCTGATTTTATGGGGGAAAAAACCGCAATAGAATAGACAAATCATCGGTTAGTTTGATTAAAAAAAAAAAAAGATGAAAACCAAATTGCCAGTATCATAAATGAAAAGGGTGAATTCAACAACAATGAAGAGGAAATTACAGCAACTCTTAGGAGTTATTTTGCCCAATTATATGCCAATAAATTTAACAATCTAAGTGAAATGGATGAATATTTACAAAAATATAAATTGCCCAGATTAACAGAAGGGGAAATAGAATATTATCTTTGACAAAGAAATTGAACAAGCCATAAACGAACTCCCTAGGAAAAAAAAAATCTCCCAAACCAGAGAGATTCAAAGGTAAATTCTACCCAATATTTAAAAGACAATTAATTCCCAAACTATTAAAACTACATAAATTATTTGGAAAAATAGATAAAGGAGTCTACCAAATACCTTTGTGACACAAGTATGGTGCTGTTACCTAAATTAGGAAGTGCAAAACTAGAGAAAGAAAACTATAGGAGTATAGTGACTATACGACTATTGATGCAAAAAATTTTTAATTAAATACTAGCAATATGATTATAGCAGTATATCATAAAGATCATATATTATGACCAGGTGGGATTTATAT
This sequence comes from Notamacropus eugenii, assembly GCF_028372415.1. Classification (NCBI taxonomy): domain Eukaryota; kingdom Metazoa; phylum Chordata; class Mammalia; order Diprotodontia; family Macropodidae; genus Notamacropus; species Notamacropus eugenii. The sequence continues at coordinate 76,303,575 of NC_092878.1, read as the reverse complement.
TAGGAATCTATGTTACCTTTATTGAATACAATTTTTATTGGATTATGATATAAAAAATGCATTTACATTTCTGCTTTTTTAAAAAAAAAATTGGTTGTGAAGTTTTAATGCCCCAATAATAGCCAATTTTTGTGTGTGGAGGTACTTTGTACTACTGAGCTAAAGATACATTCCTTTCTATTCCCATTCAGTTTTTTCCAGAGGTCCATCATATCTAACTTTTATAAAATTCTATTCATCTCTAACTTCTTTCTTGTTTACTTTTTGGTTAGATCTACCTTGTTCTGAGAGGGGAAAGCTGATGTCCCCCACTAATATAGTTTTATTGTCTATTTCCTCTTGTAACTCACTTACCTTTTTTTTTTTTTAAGAATTTGTTTACTAAACCATTTCATGCATATGTTTAATATTGTTATTACTTCATTGTCTATGGTACCTTTTTGCAAAATGTAGTTTACTGCTGATCTCTTTTAATTAATCTATTTTTGCTTTTGCTTTGTCTGAGACCATGATTGCTATCCTTGCTTTTTCTTTAACTTCAGCTGAAGCATAATAAATTTTGCTCCAGTCCTCTACCTTACTCTATGTGTGTCTCTCTGTTTCAAGTGTGGTTCTTGTTAACAACATATTGCAAGATTCTGGTTTTTAATGTACTCTGCTATCCTTTTCCATTTTATGAGTGAGTCCATCCCATTCCAATTCACAGTTTTGACTACTGTATATTTCTCTCTATCCTATTTTTCCATGTTTCTTCTCTCTCTACTTCCACTTTATACTTCCTCAAAAGTTTCACTTCTTACCACCTCCCCTCTTCTGCTCTACCTTTTATCAGTCCCCCACTTCTCTTTTCTTCTTCCCCTCTACTTCCCTGTAGGGTGTGATTTCCATAATTAACTGAATGTGTGTTATTTCCCCTTTGAGCTGATTCCAATGAGAGAAAGTTTCAAGTGTAGCATTTTCCACCCCCATCTTACATTGTAAAACTTCTTTCCTGCCTCTCTGTGAGATCATTTACCCCATTATACCTCCTTTTTCCTTCTCTCAGTGCATCCCTCTTTCTCACCTTTTAATTTTACTTTTTTGAAATCATCCCCTTGTAATCAACTTATACCAGCACTCTCTCTATATATTTAACTGCCTCTATAATGATAAAGTTATTAGGAGTTATACATATCATCTTCCCATAAAGGAATGTGAACGATTTAACCACTAAGGATAGAGCCAGTTGAGTTTAGGGAATGCTGAACATTGTAGTTTGCCAAGCCACTGAAGGGCAATAGTGGAAAATAAGGCTGGAAAGTTTGGTTGGAACCAGATTGTAAAAGATTTTGAATGTCAGATGAAGGAGCTAAGATTTTATTCAGTTGACATTGATGGTATGTTAAAGCTTAGAGTTAGGGAATGTCATGATCAGATCTGTGGATAAGGAAGGTTCCTTTTGTTGCATTATTGGGATATTTTGTATACCTTGTTTTCTTTTTAATGTTTGTGGCCTGATTTTCCAACTAGACTGTAAGTGTCATGAGGACAGTAATCAAGTCTTGACCAATCTGTATTAACAATCTTTTCATAATAATTCTTACATAGTAACTTCTGAATAAATTTTTGTTGACAGATTGAGATAGAAGGAGTTTAGGAGTTGCTTTTGTTGTTGCCATCATCATCGTTATTGTCGTTACTACTTAATTACTTACTCGACAGGGTCGTTTTAAGGAAGGTTTTTTGGAAACCTTAAAGCACTATATAAAGGTGCTTTATATATCGAAGTTGGCATTGTTATTCCCCACCTCCTCACTTCTACTTCTAAGGAAACATTCAATTTTCCAGCATATTCTGAATTTAGATTAAGAAGATCTGGATTCAAGTTATAGCTCTGCCACCTGCTATTTATGTGACCTTGAACAATTTACTTTGTTTCTCAGAATCTTACTTTCTTCATCGGTCAAATGGAGATAAATATCTGTCTCATTGTGTGGATATATCAACTCATCAATGTATATCAATAAGTTGGCATCAATGTACCAATCCCCATGGAAGGCTATACACACATTATATATATTTATTTATCTACCTATACTACCATCAATATATTTCTATATGTCTATTTCTTTCTCTATTTTTGTTTCTCTCTCTGTCTCTGTCTCTGTCTTTCTCTATCTGTCTCCGTTTCTCTGTCTCTGTCTGTCTCTCTCAGTAATACCATAGCGCAAGCAGATAGTGAAGGCAAAATATGGGTACTGGAACCTCACCCAGATTCTAGCCTCTCCCTTAGCTCCTTCATGTATCAATAACATGAAATATTTTGCAGGAACAGACTGGTTTTCACACTCTAGCTATCATCCTAACAGTAAAACTAAAAATAGAAGTGCTGACAACCAATCCTGATCCTAACCATTAGATGGAGACAGATCTCTCACCTATTTCCTATTGCTAATTTGCTCTAAATGCATTATATTATTTGCGTGTTCCTTTGCTGTATGAACAAAGTTTCCAGAGACCCACATCAGAGCAAATATACATAAAAGAGATTAAAGTGGCTCTTGTTCCAGGAAACTCTTGACACTACCACTATCAGAACAGGTTTCTAACTTGAGAGATACTGACGCTGAGTGTTTCCTGAAAGGAATCCTCCCTAAAATAAATCAAAGCACAAATGACTTAATACTCATCATCTTCTGCTTTTGAATAGTATTGTAGAACAGTTTCTTTGGGATGTTGGCAGTTCTTTCACTGCATATAAGTATAAATTTGGTGTTTATGTGCATGTGTTTCTAATGAAAATGGATTGGAAGGGACCTTGTGCAATGTTAGTTCAATTTTCTTTCTGATTGAAGTATAAGGGATATAAGAAATCTTAATTTTTCATTGGAACTGTCGTAGTTATGTTAGAACTTTTACTTTGCCTGTGCTTCTTTCTGGTTCATGGCTTGGGGAACAATGGGCAAAGAGGCTATTAACAACATGGTTGCTAACTGTTGGGTTGCTCTGTGCTTCAGAAGATAGTGGTAGCTATGCACACACGGGGGAAAGTAGACAGGCAGGTATGCAGGAATGACACTTATTTAGTACCCAACACATATTCCAGATGCCATGGGAAATATAATTTTAAAAAAGTAGAAAATATCTCTGCCTTTGAGGAGCTTAACAATCTAATTAGAAGAGAGAGAATATATGAAATATGTTCTTATGTATCTATCTTAACTGCCCAGATAATTTACTGTAAAGTTCTTGAGGGCAGGGAATTAAATTTAACTCTTAGAAACTTAGAATGCTGGAATGAGATGGCTTCATAGATTACAGGTCATATGTGTAGTAAAAATGACACATGTACGATTGGGAGATCTAGGTCTACATCAGCAGGTCTGGGATCACTTTTGGGCTGTTAGCTGTGTGACCTTGGGGAATTCACTTTACTATTTTGGATCTCAGTTTTCTTACTTGTAAAATGATGTACTTAAATGAGATAGCCTCAGAAGTTCCTTTGAGCTCCAACTTTTATCCTCTATAACCTCATCTTTTTTCCATTGAGAAATGAACCTTAGAGCAATGAATTTGACCAAGTGCACATAACTAACAATTGACAGACCATGACAAACCAAAATTAGTTTAGCTCTTCAAAGAATTTTTGTCTTTCTTTACATAATACTTAGCACCTGGTACATAGTACGTGCTTAATAAATGTTAATTGACAGACTGACTGATGTTAGCCTATTTTTGTTCCCCAATTTCCTTATCTATAAAATCTGGGGTTTTACAGTGCTACTCTCTAAACCTAGACCAGTAGTTTTTCCCCACTGTGTGTGAACATAGTAGATGCTTGATAAATGTTTGTTGATTGATGACATAAGAATACCTGCAAAGAAGTGAAAATTGAAATTATATAATCTGAACATTGTGGGCTTTGAGGGGAGACTGATTAAAGGTATAATCTTTTATAGCAAGGAAATCTGGTAGAATAGGGTTTATTTTTAAGCTTTAAAATTTGTCTGTTAGGTTCCCATGGCAGCCTCACTGTGAAGTCTCCTGGACCATTATCTTTAATGTTTTGAGCAGCTGGATTCTCTTCCATTTGTGAACAACACATTGATATAAGCAGCAGTTTGATATTTAGGAGTTGCCTCTCATTCTATTATCAATATTATTTAATATATGTGCTAAGCATTATTTACAATGACCTTAAATATTAAAAACATAAATTAGTGATGATAAAAGAAATACTTCGTGTTTTAGAATAGCTGTTTTCAGCATACTTCAGAGGATTTATAATTATCTCAAGAAGTATTTTGGAAAAAAATATAGCAGTTCTTTTTATGGTGGCAAAGAACTGGAAATTGAAGGGATGCCCATCAGCTGGGAAATGACTGAACAAGTTGTGGTACATGAATGTAATGGAATACTATTGTTCTATAAGAAATGATGAGCAGACAGATTTCAGAAAAACCTGGAAAGACTTGCATGAACTGATGTTGTGTGAAGTGAGCAGAACCAGGACAACACTGGACATAGTGACAGAAACATTATGCAGTAATCAACTATGATAGACTTAGTTAGCTCTTCTCAGTAATTAAGTAGTCTAAGATAATTCCATGATGGAAAATGCTATCTACATCCAGAGACATAACTATGGAGTCTGAACATAAATTGAAGCAAATTATTTTCACTTTTTTTTTGTTTTTTTCTTCCTCATAGTTTTTCCCTTTTTTTCTGATTCTTTTTTCCTTAAGGGTGGTCTTTTGACTGAATCCAAATCAAGGCTACACTTAAGGACTGAGAAGGCCATATGTGACCCTAAGGCGCAGATTCCTCCCCCTGCTTTAGATCATTCGATATAAGAGATCTTGCAGTTTCAATTTCCCTTATTTTTGATGTAGCGATTTATTACCAGGAACCCTGAATCAGGAGACTAGACATAATCTTCATCTATAGCACTTATTAGTTGGTTCTGACTCTCAGGAAAGTCATTAACTATGCCGTGCTTTAGTTTCACCATTTATAAATGAATAAAGGTACTTCTACTAGCCGCTGGAGTGAGACATCAAATAACTTGAACGTATTGGCATCTAACCTGCATATTCTTTTGATTTCCTTCCTCTTCCCCATAGTTTGAGGTAACCCATCCCCAGTGATCCTCTATTATCTCAAATAACAGAAAGCTATTTATGGTACTAACCTTATTGATTCTCAATAATAGGTCTACCTTCTTACTCATAACTCTTTCTCTTCTAAATATAAGAGAACTTGCTGTCCCATGTGAATAGCTCTGTTTATAAAAAGGACCTGTGCTTTCATGTTGATGAAGACGAAACAGAACATGAAAGCAGTGATTCTTGATAAAACCTAATTTTATATCATCAATGAATATGCTGGTTTTATAAAAAAGGAACAATAGTAGTTATTTTTGTCCTGTTGAAAGACTGTAAAATGCTTGAGAGTAGGGGCTGTTTTACTTTTGCTTTGAATCCCTAGCACCTAGCAAACTGTGCTTGATAAGTAGTATGCCCTTAATAAATGTAGATTGATTGTTTAGCATTTGAAGCAATGTGGTTCCAGTCTTTCCAGTCCTTTTGCACATTATACTCTTTCTTACCTCCTACAGTTTCACCAAACTGACCTTCTTACTCACACAGAGCATACCCTATTTCCCTTCCTTTGCACTGGTTGCCCCTCATCCCCATGCCTGCAATGCACTACCTTCTCATTTCTGCTTCTCTCCCTTCAAGCTTTAGTTTGGGGGTTACCTTCTACATGAATCCTTTCTTTGTCTCCCCAGATGTTAATTCTTTTCCCCTAAAGTTGTTTTTTTTGTGTGTATACATTGTATATACACATGTGTATGTACATATATACATACATACACACACATATATACATATACATGCATATATCCCTACATTTAGAATTGTCTTCCCAATAAAATGTGAGCTCTTTGGAGTCAAGTACTGTTTCATTTTTGTCTTTTTACCAGTAACTATTACAGTGCCTGGAACAGAGTAAGTTCTTAATAAATGCTTTTTGCTTGATAAATTAAAAGTAACAGGTAACATTCATATAGATCTTCAAAGTTTACAGAGTACTTTACATGTGTTATCTCATTTGACCCTCACAACAACTCTATAAGGTCATTGTTATCATTATGTACATTTATAGGTGAGGAAATGAAGGAAACAAGGGTTAAGTAACTTGACCAGGGTCACATAGTCACTAAGTTTCTGAGGTTGTATTTTACACTGATTAATTATACCAAATTGATGAATACAATAAAAGTGATAGGGATATAATTTTAATTCCATTCATTATTGCAAGAGATTTTTGGAAGAAGAAAATTACCCAGAAACCAAAGACATAAATGTAAAGGCCTTTATTCTTGCCTTCATGTACTGGTACTAATAAATAGCACAATCTATTTAAGGAACAAGTGTGACATAATCTTCTGAAATTGGTGCTTCTTTATTTTGGGGACCTACATCAAAGATATCTCAGAATATGTAATATATGTGTAATACATGATATTCTTCATGTACACATACATGAACTGATTAAATGTGATTCCTTAAACGTGATCTCTATAAGAAAAATACTGTGGATACACTAAAATGCCAGGGTTTTCTACTTATACAATGTCTTCTACCCCAGGTACGTTTCAAACTACTCTATAAAATATAGGGAAATCACATCAACCACCCACCACTTGTTAAAATTCAGAAACTATTTAAACAGTCCAAAGCAACCTTATAAAACAGTGAAGGGAACTGAGGAATGGGATATCCAAAAAAACAGAGGGGAAATACGGAATGGGAAGCTTATTTATTCCTTTTAAGAACATGTGAAGGGAATATAAACTGACTTATTTGAGACTTGGCTAGGATATGTCTACAATATGCCTGGATGCACATTGTTGCTATTTTAGGCTTTAAAATAACATTACCACTATCTTAGGGGCTTTTAAGCATATAATTTGTATTGAAAGGATTGTACTTTTTCTAAAGAAGGCTCTGACAGCATTTGAAAAATTCAGCAACAAGGACTTTATGTGCCCTTAGGGAACTAGGATTAGGACCAAAAGGAGGTTGGAGTTAGAGAACATCCTAACTTTTGTCATGGTAACATTGTTATAAGTTCTCTCCTCCCCTTCTTCTTATTCCTACATCCTTCAACTGAAGAAACAAGCAACAACAGACTATCCTGTAGCGTAAAAGGTAGGGTTACTTCTATACAATATTTTATTGTCCATAGTGTACACATAATATCAAAGCACATTAAATTCAGTGTTGAGTAATGGCTATGTATGCAACTTACTAGAGATTCTTCTTGGCCAAGGAGCTCTACATTTACTCAGTTTTTCTTTGATCATATCCTACTGTGATTATAAATCTTAGCCAGATGACTAGGTTGTTCAGTCATGTATGGTCACACATCAAGAATTGAAACTGACTCAGACCAATATTCTGCTTGGTTAGTTAGCACCACACAGATGCACTAGCAAACAGTCAGCCTTTCAAATTGTTGATTTCTGGCATTAGCAATGAAGTGCTTTAAGAATTTACTTGAGGAGTATAGAGTTAGATGATAGCGTCAACATTTCAGTAATACTATTAAAACAAATGAACAAACCACGAAACCATAATGTGTTTATAAAGGGATAGGAAAGAAGAGATCATGTATAATTACAGTAAAGTGCCCCACTAAAGCTATTTCAGGAGAAAAACAGACTATATTTTTCCTCTCTCCAAACATACTTTATTTTGTTAAAATAATGCTTTAGTGCATCTGCATCTGATATCCTTACCCATTCCCATCAACCCTATCACCATCTGCAAAGTGGCTTATCTATCTATTTTAAAATTATAAGACTTTAGGTGTAGGGCCAAGTTGTTTTTTCTATTTTCATCAGTCACTATCATTAAAATGTTGATCATGTGTCCACTTCATGAATATTGTTTTAATATGATGTATGATATCAGGACAGTTAACTGGAACTTTAGAAGGTTGACAAAAACTCAAAGGTTGTATTTGAGACATCTGAGAGTGGCCTTGGTGGTCAGAGCATTAAGGTATGAGGATCATGAGATAAAAGATTTAGAGCTGGAATGAATCTCTGAAACCATCTAACCAAATCCCCTTAACTTTACAGATGAGGTAACTGAGGCTCAGAAAGGTTAAGTGACTTACCAAGATCCCACAGGGTGAGATTTGAATAAGACTCAGTCCTTGTTCCACTGTAGCCCACTTTGTGGCACACTTTCGTTCCTGTGGGGAAGGAAGTCCACAGCTTACAAACCAACTCTCATGCCATGGGACTCAGGTTAAGGGGTCAAAGAAGAGGACTGTAGCATCAGGATGTCAGAAATAGTGAAAGCATAAGCAAATAATCAAGGAAATGAGTACTTATTCTGAGTACAGAGACAGTAAAACTAGGTGGGAGTAATTGAAACCACAAACTAAAGAATAGGTGAAGGTCAGAAAACAGCAGAGACTGTGAAACCAGAACAGCCGGGTAGCAATGACTAAGAGCAGGCCATTTCTGTTCAGCTGAGGTCATAAATTCCTTACATTCTTTTTAATTTTTAATATTTTATTTTCCTCGATTACATATAAAAACAATTTTTAACCTTTTTTTTTATACTGTTGACTTCTATATTCTCTCCCACTCTCCCTCCCCTTCACCTTCATTAAAAAAGCACACAATTTGATAAAGCTTATGCATGTGTATTCACGTAAAACACATTTTCATGTTATGTAGTTATGTTGTAAAGAAAAATACAGACAAATAAAACCCCAAGAAAAATAAAGTAAAAAAAAATAGTATGTTTCAATCTACATTCAGATCCCATCAATTCTTTCTCTGGAGGTGGATAGCATTTTTCATCACAGGTCCTTCAGAACTGCCATAGATCTTTGTATTGTTGGGAAAAAGTTAAGTCATTCACATTTAAACATTGCATAGTATTGCTGTTAGTATGTATACTGTTCTCCTGGTTCTGTTCACTTCATTTTGTATCAGTGCATATAATTCTTTCCAGGTTTTTTTCTGAAAGCATTCTATTCATCATTTCTTACATTCTTAAAGGATCAACAATTCATTGCACTTAAGCTCTGACACTTGGGGCTATATGTTTTTACTTTTATTATTTTTTCAATAAAGAATTAGACTATTTCTCCTGGGCCAGAACTACAGAGGTATTCGTAGGTCCATTCTCACTACCAACTGCTGCACAAGCCTCGATATGCTCTATTTCCAACCTTGGTCAGTTTGAACCCTCTTAGGCAGTCTATGGGGCTTCCCTCTCCCACTCCTGGGGGCTCACTATTGATACAGGATATCAGATCAGTTTAGTCTACTGCAGCTCAGAACTTGAGCTCAGGCTCAAGAGATTGGCCAGTCTCAGTCTCCATGGGAACTCCGGATTGTTGATGTGCTTTACCATCTCCTATTAAAGAGGCTATGGTGTCTGGAAATTATTGCTAGAATGGCTGAAATTCTTATTATGGGATTTCAAGAAACAGTCTCTGAGCAGCATATAGATTCTAAAGGACAAGAAAAATTGCTCTCTTGTCTAGTCACAGAGTAGTCCAACTCATATGTGACTAAAGCTGACAATATATGTCATATGACAATAGTGACAAGTGGTCATGCAACCATTTCTTGAAAACCCCTGGTAAAGGGAACCAACAGTCTTCTAAGGCAGTCTATTCCACTTTGGGGTAGCTTTAGTTTTTAGGAAGTTTTTTCTTACATTGATGCAAAATCTGCCTCTCGGCAACTTCTACCTATTGTTCTGAGCTCAGCTCTTTAAGAACAGAATAAATCAAGTCCCTCCTTCACAAGAAAGCCTTTCGAATGTTTAAAGATAGTTATCATCTTCCCCCAAGTCTCCAGGATAAACATCCCTAGTAACTTTAATTGTTCCTTGTATGTAATTTTATCTAGTTATCTTTCCATACAGGTTGCCCTCTTCTGTATGTGTTCTAGCTCATCAAAGATCTTTAAAGTACTGAACCCAGAACTAAAGACAGTTTTCCAGATGCTGTTTGGTTAGCATCTCTCTCTCTCTCTCTCTGCAACGTATGCAGCAATATAATTGCTTGGTTGAGAGGGTACAGGCAGAATCAGTCAACTAACTTCCTATAAATATCTGCTATATACCAGGCATTGTGCTAGGGATTGAAGATGCAAATACAAAGAATGAAAAAAACCCTACTGTTTTCGAGGGTGGAAGTAGATAGAATCAGTAAAAATCGGTACCAAAATGAAGACCAGATACTGAAGACCAGACCAAGATGAATAGACATTATCCAGGGATGCAGTAGTTTTAAAGTGAAATATGCAATAGTTTTTGTGTGTTTGTTTGTTTTGTTTTTTGGCTAATTCAGCTTTCTTTGGGCATGTGCCTATGAGGCCAGGCTATTCTCCAGTACACTGTTAATTTGCTCTTGTGCTGGACAGCTCCTGCCATCCCTGTCAACATTGCTATACATGGATGCTGTAATGATACTGGCCCTAAGGATTCTGGTAGCATTAGTGCAGGCTCCAAGTCCCTGAGGTGACATCATAGACCTGTTTGCTAGTGACAAATTGTGAGATAGATAGAAGAAGCACCCCAAACAAGTAGCAATCAGGCTCAAAAGATAGTGCTGATTGCTTTAATCTGATAGTGGACTACTGGTGTTTGTAGACAATGTTTTTAACTGGATTAGAAAGCAATCAACATGAAATCACAGGCTCTCAGGTATGGAATGGCTCTTAGAAAGCATCTGTTCTAATCCTGATCCAGAGTCCCCTTCATAGCTGGCATTGTGGTATAGTGGACACAGTACTGGCTCTAGATTCAAGCCATATGGATTTAAATCCTGCTTCTTAAGTTTACAATGTCTGTGACCTTGGTCAAGTCACTTAACTTCCCTCAGGTCTAGGAAACACAGAATTTATGGGGAGTGAGATGGGTCCTGAGGCTGGGGAAAGGTGGTTTGAAAGCTGATACAATGCTAGGAGCAGCCAGTTTTTCAAGTCTTCTCCAGTAAGGAGGGCCTGATTTTGGCACTGACACTTGCCATTTTAACAGATGTCACACATGTACCTACTATGTACATAGCCACAAACATACATGGCATGGACTAGAAGTTGTGTTTTTCTGAAACTGTAATATTTATTTAGTTTGTGATTTTCAACCTTTTGTGGTCTGGATTACCAGCCACATCTTTTTTCTATTATGTTAAAATATAAGGCACAATAGTTTTTTTCCTATGAAATGACTTCACTCTTGTCCCTAAAATAAACTATTTAATACATTTTCATTCAGTTGAATCAATGTTAGGAGATATGACTGAGACCCTGCCTTAAGATTTAATATTAGGTATCTCCACTTTGTAGTAGTTAAGAATTGAAAGAGAGTGGGTTGGATATATATGATTTGACTTATGAAATTTTTGAATTGGTATAATCATCTAGGCAGCTAGGTGGTTCAGTGGAAAGAGCACCTGGCCTGGAGTCAGGAAGACCTGAGTTCAAATTTGACTCAGCCACTTACCAGCTGTATGACTCTAGGCAAGTCCCTGTTTGCCTTAGTTTCCTCATGTGCAAAATGAACTCAAGAAAGGAATGGCAAACCGCTCCAAAATCTTTGCCAAAAAAACCCCAAGTGGGATCAAAAAGTGTTGGACATGAATGAAAGGAATGAACAATAACACTAATCATCATAATTCCACTGTATTTAAAATCCCACATTGCATATTGTTGTATTTTATGCTATAAATCAGTTTAAATGCTTAGTAGGCAACATAGATTTGTGAATGCAATGGGCAAAAAACCCCCATACTTAGGATAGAACAAATGGCATGAATTTGATTCCCAATTTTACTTTTCCATGTTCTTCTGAAAAATTTAGATAATTTTTTAAATCAAAATACTTTTCAAATATCATCCAAACTATCTTTCTCTCAAATCAAAATCAATCAATGTAGGGATTGGTTTGAATTTCTGTTATGGTATGACAGCTGAGAAGTTATCGGTTTTCTTATCCAGTCTCATATCACTTCTTATATATGAAAAAGCAAAATAGCCATTAGTCTCTAAAAATCAATCTTATAAATTGTGAGTGTGCTTACTCAGAAGCTAGATCAAATATACTGAACAAAATGGATGACTTAAATCTTAAGTTTTAGTTAAAAGAAGAATTTTTGCATGGTCATCTAAAGAGAGGCATCATAAAACAGTAGGAAAAAAACAGCTTAGAAGTCCAGAAACCTGGGTTCTAATTCTGGTTCAGGCCCTAACTACCATGAAATTTTGGACAAGTCAAATTACCCCTCCAAGTATCAGTTTCTTAGTCTGTCACATGCAAGAGCTCACTGGAATAGATGATCTCTCAAATCCCTTCCAGCTTAAAAATTGTAAGACTCCATTTCTAACATCATATGAGGTGTCAGGGCACTGTTCAACATTGTCTCGTGTATCATGGCATAAGTCATACAACAAAGAACAAATATTGTTCTTTAGAATAATCATAGTATTATAAATGTAAAGTTGGAAAGGACCTTAGAGAGTCCATATCTCTCATTTTACAGATGAGACAACTGAGGTCCAAAGAGGTAACATAACTTGCTCAAACTCAGACAGGCAGTGAGTATCAGAGCCAGAATTTAAATGAAGGTCATAATCATATTTTGCCATCACAATGAATTTTAATAAATTTTGGAAAGATAGATATACTAATAACTTACACTTATAGTTCTTGGCATGGTAAAAAAAAGAATATAGGATACAAAGTAAAGAGATATAGGAGTAATGAGGCATTGTCAGGGCATTAGACTTGGAATCAGGAAGGTCTGGGTTCAAATTCTACCATAAATACCCAGAAACTCTGTGACCCTGGGCAAATTACTTAACCTCTCTGTGCCACAATTATCTACATTTGTAAAATACAAGGATAAGTAAATATATACATATAATCTATGACCCAGGGCTCCCCAAAAGACCCCAGGTGCATATAAACTAAGTTCAGTCCTGGAGAATGAATGACTATTTCTCTCTCTGGCTCACTGCTCCCATCTGAGAGTTTTATTCTAGAGAAATATGCAAAATAAAATTTAGGTATAACTTGTATCTAGGTTTCCCTAATTTTGATTAATAGATTCTTAACTCTTGCCAAGTACCCAGTGTATGAAATACCTTTCTCCAAAGCTACAACAGAAAATTCCCAGAGAAGCTGAAGCCCCTGATCACTGCTGTTGAATTAAAATCTCTGGCAATGTACAAACATATGTTTACTACTCCCATGTGTTTCTGTTATAAAGTGCCATTACTGCTCCTGGGAAAGAGAGAGAGAAATTTTCACTCTTGGCTACACTCTGGAAAAAAGCACAAGGAAAAGGGAGAATGGGGGAGTTCTGAAAAGTGGAGATAGAGCAAAAAAAAAAAAAAAGGAAAGATTCCTTGTCATGTATTCTATGTTTCGCTCAAACTAGACCATTCCCTGAACTAAGCATTCTCTCTGTTGTATCTATACATTTACAGGAGTCATCTTCCATAACTATGTTACCCTCCTACCCCAACTTCATCATTTAGAATCCTTATCTTTCTTTAAGGCTCAGATCAATTACCACCTCTTCTGTGTAGCTTTCCCTGTTTCCCTCTGCTGAAAGTGTTCCCTTCCTTTTAAAATATCACTAGACCACTTTTTTTCTTCATCACTTCTCACTTTATGTAATATTATTTGTGCCCATATCATAACCTGCCATCCTCTCACCCTGCATAAGCTCCATGTGGATAGGAGTTACATTTTTGGGGGGTACTGGAACAGTTTCTTACAGAAAATTATCACTTAATAGAAATTGAGTTAAATTGAACAAAAATACAGTCAGGTACCAGGCACTGACTTGAAGTCTTTCTAGTCTGTCAGAGTTTATCAGACTTTGTGCTCTACTGGCATAGCTTTTGAGTAACAAGACCATGCTCCTGCATATATGTGTAACATGAGATTATTTTCTTTAAGTGGTGATATTAATTTTTTGGGTTCTTTATAAGAAGAGGAATCTGGCATGAGGAAATTTATCCTTAATGAAGTACTTCTCTTTTTTAAGGTTAAAAAGAGGTTTCATTTTTTATTTTAAGGACACAAGAGGAAACTTTAAAAAATGTACCTAGAAGTAGCTATTAACTAGAACTATTAACATCTGAGGCAAATATGCCTCAAGAAGACGTTTTTTGGCAGTATGAACACTCTCTCGATCAAAGCAAAATGCAATCATTCTTCAAGTCTTTGAGAGTCTCTGTGGCCAAAAAAAATTTCTTTTTGTCATTCTGTGGCCAACCAACTTATGAACTTCTCTGAAATCACTTCAGAGAAGTGATTTGGTCTGCGGACGGCATATATAAAACCCACTGCCTATTTCATATCAATGACTCCTCGATAACTGTAGGTGGCTTGCAGAACAAAATGAAGTTTTAGATATGGAGGAAAACAAACATATGTTAGTATAAAGATATTTTCAAAATGGAAAATGACTAACTACAGGGTTCTAATGATTTGGAAATATCTAATTTTTGTCCAGTAACACATTTTCTCATAAGATGTTCTACTGGATATCAAATCCTTATAGAAATTAATTTTATTCACTCTAGTTCATCTCTTTGCATCATGGAGGACATGAGATACTTGTTTTCCCACTGGTAAAAAGGAAACAAAAATCTCCCTTTACCACCCCATTTTATAGAAGGGCAGTAGAAAGAGAGGTATTCAATTCTCACATTGGCTATTTACTTAGCTATAGGTCTGTAGGCAAGTCATTGAACTTATCTGAACTTCAGTTTTTTCATCTATAAAATAGAGCTACTAATACATGCACTGTAGTACCTACCTTGCAGTGCTATAGAGAGGAAAGTACTTTGTAAATCTTGAAGTGCAATATAAATATTTATTACTATTATTGTTGTTATCATTTATTTTCTAGTTCTGATGACCTCCATAATTGATCAGAAGGGAAAATACTGAAATTGAGGGCCACCATATTGTTTTGTCAGTCCTTTACTCTCTTTGGAAAATGGAGAACTAATCATTTAAAGACCAGGCTGAGTCTTGATAAAACCTTGCCTCATTATAGTTTCTTTATATAGTACAGATTTAAATCCATTTGGATATCCTGATCACACATCAAAAAAGACTTAGTAGGAAGCCAGGTAGATTGCCCTTTGTTTTTTTAGCAGACACATGACACATGAACATAAATCTTCTTAGCATTGCCTGTAGATACTGAATAGGCAGACTCCAGGTAATTGCTACTGTAGGTATGCAATTGGAGACTGAGAATAATTGTGTTTTTGTCAAGTGGTTGCTTAAATATAAGGTAAGACAACACTGACTTTCATAAGAAAGGATTCTTGTTAATGCTTTGTGCCACACTGTAGACTCCTAATTATCCCTTATTAGCTCACCTTTCCAGAAATGTCAAAAATGGGGTTTTATTCATTGTATTATAACTTATCATATAGCATAGATTTTCCATGTGTCATTTGGAGTAATTTTTTTCCATTATCTAATTTATCTATGGTCACTATTGAAAAAATATTGATGCACTTAATTTTGACATACCAGTATATATGTGTTTCCCCACAAACACCTTCATAAACCTCGTTTACTAACCAACTATATTCTCTCTTGCATAGGAGTGAGAGAGGCCTAAGTTTAATTCCCACCTTTAACATATGCTGACTGTTTGGCCCATGAGCAAGTCACTTAACCTCTCAATGTCACAGATAAATCTTTCAGACTATATACATTGCAGGGCAGATGCTCAGTTGGACTGGTTGAAGAAGTCTCCACATTGGGACAGTAACAACCCCATCAAAGTACTGTCTGTCGGAAAAAATGATTATCAATTACTAACAGAAAACAGGGATGTGGCCTTCAATGATGGTAGTATGGTACAAATATTGAACATTTTACAGCCTTTCTATGTTGATTCTGTTTATATCGTGACAGATTAACAATTTCACTGCTTTTATTTTCTCCTGGCATTACTTTTCTTGGTCTGCATCACTTCATACATGTCCTCCCAAGTTTCTCTGAATTCTCCATAATTTCCTATGGAGCACTAATATTCCATTACATGTATATATCATGATTTGGTTAGTTTTTACCATGTATTCTTTAGTTTTTATCATGTATTTTGTTTCTATCTTTTTCTGAATAAAATATGCCAAACGTGTGTGTGTGTGTGTGTGCGTGTGTGTGTATGTGTGTCTTCTAGTCTGCAATTTCCATGGGATAAAATCTCAATAGTAAAATTTCTGGGTTAAATTAACTTTTCCAGAAAGTCCTACTAAGTGAATGCCACCTGTTCTTCAGAGTGATCAAACCAACTCATGGTTCCAACTTTCATGGTCCTATAAAAATTTGGTTTAGTATGTGTTCTAAATATTACACACATTTGTGGAAGTGATTCAAGGGTGCAAATTTAGCACCTAAATGTCAAAATTTGGTACCACAATTATATAAGGTTGTGATCCTCTTCATGTTGCCATATTAAATTCAAGTATATATGGTAGTATACTTTGAAATAGCATTTCTTGCTAGCTTTGTTTATGGGAAGTATTATAAACTAAATGAAAGAAATTTAGAGGGAAACTGTACCTGAGTTAGGTACTTTTGGATAAATTATTTAACTTTCCATTCATTTGTGTAGAAATCTCTCAAGTCCTATCAGAATTATCCAGACTGATACCCTCATTATTGCTTTCAATTTGTAACATGACAAGGACTGTTTAAATAGAAATGTATTACATATTCACACCATCACTATACAATTCAAGTTTATTTTTAGCTGTCCAGGGTCCTGAAAATTCCCAGAAAATTTTTGCTTTTTTTTACTTTCCATGAATGAATTGGATTGCATTTATTTAGCCCATGAGGAGAAAAATAATGGTATTATCATTAGCTACTACTAAAATTAGAACCCAGAATTTATTTTTATAATTCTGAAATTTCTTTTCTTTGATTCTGAAATTTTTCTGCCTTCTGAACTTACCTGAAGTTAATACTTTCAAAATTTGGTTAAATAAATGAATAGGCTAGTGTTACATTAATTAGATAGCCATATATTTTAAGAACCATCTTTTTTTTCTGAAGAACAAATAAATTTGACTATAACCATGACTACATGACCAAATATTTTCTAAACAGATCAGAAACCAAAACAGAGCCACAGTTTTAACTGCAAGCAGGAATATGAAATTACTCACTAAGGAAAATTCAATAAGGAGGCTAGGTCATTAACACAGAGAGAAATACTTGGTTCAAAAAATACCAACTTTTGGAAGCTCCAAAGCAAAGAGAGCATGTTACTTGAAAGAGAAATAGGACAGTAGGGATATTATCTTTCATTTTAATGGTAAAAGAGTAGAGCCAAAGGATAAGATGTTCCATTTCATAAGAAGGGAAAGGTGAAACTAGAGAGGCACACATTTTGTACCCTTTTTTGAAAACTGCTGGCTTTGCACCAAAAAAGGTCAACTGTGATCAGATTTTCAGAACATGCATGCAACATCTGTTACTAGGGATGGTGGTGGTGATGGTGGTAGTGAGAATAAGTTAGATTAGGGAAGGAGTTGTCAGTATTTTTGAGTATTCTGCCTATATAGTTATCAACTCAGAGAGGGTATGAAAAAGGAAACAGAAAATACAATCCTGTCTCTTTGTTAACAAGTTAGACACATACCAAAAAATTAATGATATATACTCCCTCCACATCCCAAACAAATACATACTAATACACAGCACAGAAGTACAGGGTGCCCCAAAAGTCTCAGTACAGTTTTAAGCTTTAATAGCCTAAATAAGCTTTAACAGCTTAAAACTACACTAAGCCTTTTGGGAAACCCAGTATGTCCATGAATAAAGATGGAATTTTGGAGGAAATGGACTGATTGCAACCAAACAGGGGTAGAGCAGTTAACACTTCATGAGTAAATTGTCTTAAGAAAGATGTTGAAGGAGAGGAGAATAATTAACTAAAAGGTACAAGGAGAATATAACAGGCAATTGTACACTTAGCTTCTACTGATTGCCAAGAACTGTAATAGTAACTAAGGATGAGGAAAATCATGGATAATATAATGGTTTCGTGGTGTATTCATAATGATCAAGCTTGAATCCAGAGAAAAGTTGAGAAAATTTACTTTTTCCTTTGTGAAGGTGAGGACAGTAGGTGTGGTACATTGTGTATACTGTCAGACATTGTTGGAGTATTGGTTGGTTTTACTGGAATTTTTTTTCTTTTTCTTTTTAAATCTCTCTTTAAATGGATAGCTTAATGGAGGAGAGGGGAACATATTTAGAAATAAAAATGATTAGAAACAAAAGTCAAAATAAGATTTTAAAAGTTGTCTGTAGCAAGGGTATCAACTTTAATAATATAAGGAATTGAAAAAGATTTACAAACATAGCCCCTAGTCCTAAACAGGTAAATGGCCAAAGGAGATGTGTGAACTATTTTAAAAAGAGGAAATATAAATTATTTATAATTTTTTGAAAAATGTTTGACCTCAATAGTAATCAGTGATGTAAGTTAAAATAACTTTGTGGTATCACCTCACACTCATTTAACTGGAAAATGTAATCAAAAGCAATGCAGGAGGAGGTATAGATGCAAGCATAGATAAGGCAATGGATAAAGTGTTGGGTCTGGATTCAGGAAGACCTGAGTTCAAGTCTAGTCTTAGATACTTATTAGCTGGGCAAAAGTCACAAAGTTTCTTTCTAATAAATGCATTATGAAAAGTTGTGGTATTTTATATGTTTAAGTTGATTAATGTAAATATAAAATTATTTAGAAAGTTTAGTTCTATCATTTGATTTTAAGTTTTCACTACAGGGTTACATCTTAAAAACTGATAATGAATAATCTCTTACCTGAGCTTACAGCTCAGGAGGATGATATGACATACACCAAGCTAATTATAACACAAATGAATATGTGAAGGGTGCCTAAGAGAAGTACAAGTAAATTATCATGTGAAGTATGAGAAGGAAGATCATTTCCCACTTATGTATGTGATGAAAATTAACATCTACTTCATGAAAGTTAGGCTAAATTTTCCTTAAAATGTTTTGAAACCTCCTTCGAGACATAACTGGTCTAAGAGGTCATGGCTAAAAACACTGACATGATTTCTTGGTTGCTTAAGTACAAAATCCAGTGCATATGGAGTCATTACCTTCTCCCCAACACTTTGTACATGTTTCTGATTGTCATAGCACCATGTTAAATGCAGATGCAATTGAATCGGTGTTATCCCTGTTTAATATCTTTTCCATGCTCTTGCTAAGTAAACCTTCTTTTATTAACTGTTAGGTAGACCAAAAGTAGGAGCAGCTAGGTGACACAATGGATAGAGTGCTGAGCCTGGAGGCAGGAAGACTCATCTCCCTGAGTTCAAGTTAGGACTCAGACACTTATCAGTTGTGTGATCATGGACAAGTCACTTAACCTCATTTACCTCAGTTTCCTCACCTGTAAAATGAGCTGGAGAAGGAAATGTAAAATGACTCTAGGATCTTTGCCCAGAAAACTCCAAAAGGGGTCACAAAGAGTTGGACATGACTGAAAAATAACTGAACAGATTAAGAGTATATCATTTCATTCCATTTCTGAATCTCAACCACAGATGGGTCTAAATCAGGCCTGACCTACAATATACCTGCTAGCCCTTTGTGCCAGAGCCAAGTGCAGCTTGTTATAGGCATGGGTACTAATTCTGCCTTTGTCTGGAGGGAAGGAGGCACTGTCTGCCACTTACCCTCCTTACCTTCTCCCCTATGCCAATTGCACCACTATCCCACTTCCATAGCCTTAAGTGCTGCCTCTGCCCCCTCTGCCAGGGCCTAGGACAACTGGTACCTCCAATGTCAGGGCCAGGGGATGGGCATAGGTGCTGTTACCATACCACTATACTGGGCTCAGCAGTGGCTTAAAGCCTATGATAATCCATCTCAGGATTACTGTTCTCCCACTTCTCAAGAAAAAGAGGCACAAACCATAAAAGATAGTCCAGACTCAGTCTCCCCTAAGGCCAGTATGATCTGGCTGTCAGTCTACTAATTGCTTTTTCTGTTGGAATACTGGAAGGTGACCAGAGCCTGTGCTGTGCATTTAGCAGGATGTAGCTTTCTTCCTTATCTCTTTTAGTTAGATATACTTTTGCTTTTGTTTTGTTTGAGATCAGGATTGCTACCCCAGCTTTTTTTTTTTTTTACTTCAGCTGAAGCGTTCCACTCCAGCCTTTTACCTTTACTCTGTGTGTATCCCTCTTCTTCAAATGTGTTTCTTGTAAACAACATGTTGTATAATTATGGTTTTTAATCCACTCTGCTATCTGCTTCCATTTTATGGGGGAATTGATCCCATTCACATTCACAATTATGATTACTATATGATTACTTTCTCTCCTTCCTATTCTTCCCCCTCATTTTAGATTTTTCTCTCTCCTTTCTCCTGTTCCCTCCTCACTAAAGTTTTGCTTTTGGCCACTGCTTCCCTTAGTCTGCCCTCCCTTCTATCCACCCCTCCCTTTTCCTTCCTACTTCCTATAGAGTAAGTTAGATGCCTATACCTATCTGATTATGTTATACCCTCTTTGAGTCAAATCTGATGAGAGTAAGGTTCAAACAATGCTCATCTCCCTCCCTTCTTTCCCTCTACTGTAATAGGTTTTTACGCCTCTTCATGTGATGTAATTTATCCTTTTTTGTAGAAGTCCTAATATGAATGACAATTACATTTTACGGTTCTGGGGTAAAAGCAGCAATACCCTATCCTTTAAAAGAGAGGAAGGGGGAAAGCATTTATTAAGCATCTACTACATACCAGGTACTGTGCCAAGCACTTTAAAAATATCATATTTAATACTGACACAGTCTTTCCTTCCTCATCAAATTAACTGGGGAGGGGGCATAGTTGGTACATTTGTTCATACCAACAATTTCAGAAAGACCTCTAGAGTTCCAGGGGAGAGTCATACACTATCCTTTCAATAGCCTCTCCTAGAACTTTGTGCTAAATGAGTCTTAATGACATCATAAATAAAATAGAAAAAAATTCTAAGCAGTTGGTTCATAGCATTAAGTTTTTTTTTTTTTTTTTTTTTTTTTTTTTTTTTTTTTAGTTGAAAAGTCCATTCATAAAACTTTTATTCCACTTACATCAACTTAATACACATGTTCTTAACAATTATGCTTGGATTGTTCATGAAAATTTCATAAGACATTAAACAAAGCTAGCCATCATCTCAAGTTATTTCCCTGTTAACTATTTTTACAGCACATGCATGTTAGGCAAGTATCAAAAAAATCACAAAAGCAAAAAACCTAAAAAAAGTTAAATACATGGGTTTTTTGTTTTACTGCTGTGCTTGATATACAGTGACTTTATGAATATCAAGCAATTCATTTTTACTGCATCTTTACTTGTACATTTGTTCTTAGGTTGCCTAAACCATTTAAATACAAATAAAATGAGTGTAGCAAAAATAATGAAAGCGAACAGCAGGTAACTTTACAAATAATGGAATGTGAACCGTTTCTGCCCTTCTCCAGAGTAAATTGACTGGGTTAAAACTTTGTCTTAAGGAACACTTTTGCAACTGCAATCATAAAGGTGTAGACGTTGAGATTGTGTATTCCACAGATACACATGGAATGGTCATGTAATATCTATGGGACATCTGTTTCTACCACAGCCATGAGTGCTCCAACCCTAAAGTACCCACAATAACTACACCTGTGGCTGGAACCAATTATCCCTTTATCCCCCCACCATGACAGACCAATATGTAGGCAGTTTTCTTTGCTTAGACATGGAAACTGTTTTAACACTGGCCTTGTGAAATCACAATGTATATGCCAAACATGTAAAACTTGTATAAAAATTCCATATCCCCATATTGGTCACCTCAGATGAAAACAGATAACTCCCCAAATGTTAACTGGCTCTACTCCCCTAATATTAAACATAAAAACCACATGGGAAATATAGAAATCCAAATAGAAGTAACATAAACCTGTCATAAATCGTAAACAAAAACTATTTGTGGGACAGCATGGATGACAAATGGTCTACTGTGTAAATTTTAGAATGAGGCAGACAAAAGTTGGAAGGCTGGTTAATTCTCCCCTCCTTCTCCTGCTTCAGCTTCATCTCCTTGGGTGTCCGATGTCCACAATGTCAAGTTGTCTCTCAGTAATTGCATTATTAGTGTGCTGTCTTTGTATGATTCTTCACTTAATGTATCAAGTTCAGCAATGGCTTCATCAAAAGCTGTCTTTGCAAGGGAGCAGGCTTTCTCTGGAGAGTTCAGGATCTCATAATAGAACACAGAGAAGTTCAAAGCCAGACCCAATCTTATAGGATGCGTTGGTTGCATCTCCTTTTTGCTGATTTCAAATGCTTCTTGATATGCTTGTTGTGATTGATCCACTATTCCTTTCTTGTCATCACCAGCAGCAACCTCAGCCAAATAACGGTAGTAGTCTCCTTTCATTTTCAAATAGAAAACTTTGCTTTCTGCTTGTGAAGCATTAGGAATCAAGAACTTTTCCAATAGAGACAGTACATCATTGCAGATATCTCTTAGTTCGGTCTCAATTTTCTCTCTGTATTCTCGGGCCATCTGCTGTTTTTTCTCAGCACCTTCCGTCTTTTGCTCAATACTTGAAACAACCCTCCAAGATGACCTTCGGGCCCCTACGACATTTTTGTAAGCAACAGAGAGAAGATTCCTCTCCTCATTGGATAATTCAGCTCCTTGCTCAGTTACAGACTTCATGCAGGCTGCCATGTCATCATATCTCTCAGCCTGCTCAGCCAATTTGGCCTTCTGCACCAGCTCATTTTTATCCATGACTGAATGTTCTGTGCCCGGAGTGAGTGGCGGCGGACGGACGGACGGACGCGGGGTTCAGCGGTCTCTGGGCGGCGGCAGTGGCCAGCATTAAGTTTTTAAAACAATTCTTCTGTTAAGTCTTCAGGGAGGGCCCAGGTCTACCAAAGTTGATAGACCTAGAGATCACTATTAGCTCCAATATAAAATTATTCAAGCCAAGCAAATGTCAATTTAAAACACATAATCTTCAGAGATGGTTCCTAAGTACCTTGAACATATTCCTTTCTATCTCTAGTTGCTGAATTCCCACTGACAATCTACTTTCTAATTCCTTCAGGGTCAGTGGAGACCCCCTCATGATATGGGTCCAAAAACTCTATCTGAAGAGATGGGTGTGAGGCTCCTGAATTTTCTTTATTATTCTTCCCCCATTTCTATCATGAGGCTACAAATTCATACCAATCCAATCTTTCTGACTAATGCCAAATGTTCTAGGCTGAGTCTAATTCAGACCAGTCTTAGAATTAGAATGAAATGAGATACTTGTGACCATCTAATAGTTAACTACTATAAATTTACTTGACAGTAGTATGGAAAGGACAATTCAGCAAGTACACCTTTTAAGGAAAAACCAGCTAGCCTATGTGGGGTGGATTTTCCTATTATCAGCAAAGTTTTCATGGAAGAGTTGGCATTTGAATTGGGCTTTAAGGGATGGTAATCAAGAGAAAGGGGAGACAGAGGGCCCTCAAATATATGGAATGGTGTGAGCAAAGGCTCAGTGACAGGAATACACAGAGTGTGATGAAGGAACATGATAATTGTTCAAATAACCTAGAAAATATGGAATGGAGTGATATGAGGTAAAGGTGAAAAGGTAGGATGCTGCCAATCTGAGGAGGGAATTCCATGTCAATCTAAGGGGATTAAACTTATTGGATAGGCAATAAAGAGTCACTTCAGGGTTTTAAGCAGAGTAATGATGTGATCAGAACCATGCATAAGCAAAATTAAGGTGGCAGTGATATGAAGTATGGAAAGAAGAGAGCTGAAGTATGAAGATGTATAAGGAAGGTATGCTAATCATCTAAGTGCCAGGTGGTAATTAGGGTATTTACTAATGTAGAGGCAGTGAGAATAGAACAGAATGCATTGTAACTGCCTCTGGATATAAGAAAGGGAGAGACAAGAATGGAAAATAACATTAAGATTTTGAACATGAGAAACCAAACGAATAGGGATACTACAAGATACATAATGAAAGTAAAATAAAGAACAGGCTTGCAGGGGAAGATAAGTTTAGTTTTGAACATATTGAGGCAGACATGGTAGGAGGACATGCAAGTGGAAATTTTGTTTTATAAGCAATTGAAAATACTGGTTTAGATAGCTCTCTACACAATTCCTAGTATTTATTACACAGACTTTCTTGAAATGGAAATTTATTGTTAAATATTTTTTAATCCTCTTTTATGTTCTGCTGTGTACATGACATGCTTTTTCTTATTTTATATTTGTTTTAATATTTAAGTTTATAGCATATTTCTTTTTCTTTTCCTGTTGTGTATTTAAGTTCTAGAAAACTTAAAAAAAAAAAATAATGACAGAATATGGGTTTGGATCCCGTAAAAGAAGTAGGCATGCAGATTTGGGAGTAATTTGCATAGATAAAATAGCTGAAGCCAGTAGTTAGGTGATGAAGTGGCTAGAATCAGGAAGTCAGGAAGAGTCATCATCTTGAGTTAAAATCTGGCCTCAGACACTTACTAACTGTGTGACTCTGGACAAGTCACTTCACCCTGTTTGCCTCTGTTTTCTCCTCTGTAAAAATGAACTGAAGAAGGAAATGGCAAACCATTCCACTATCTTTCCCAAGGAAACCCCAAGTGGGGTCATAAAGAATCAGACATGACTGAATAACAAAAAAATAGCTAAAGCCATGAGAGTAAATGGAATTACCACATGAAAGATTATACAGAGAGAAGAGGGTTGAAGACAGAACCTTGGAAGCTCATACTAAGGGATCTGGAAGAGGATGAGTAACTAGCAGTGGCAATCTTAGAGAGAGAGAAAAGGAAACTAAGATTGATCAGTTTCATATACCAAGACAAGAGAATGTGCAGGAGGAGGCAGTGACCAGTAGTGTCAAATGCTGCAGAGACATTAAGGAGGATGACATCATCATGTAGTAGAATGAGCTCTGGATTTGGAGTTGAAGCAACTAGGTATGAATCTCAGGTCTGCCACTTAATTCACTATTTGATTTTGGGCCTTAGCTTTTTCACCTATAAAATGAAGAGTTTGGCCTAGATGACTTTATAGGTCCTCCCCAGCACTCAGGCTATAATCCTATGATCTATGTTTCTATGAGGACTGAAAAAGGGTCATTGGATTTAACAACTGAGACATCTTCTGTGGCTCTTGACTGAATAATTTCAGTGTAACTGTGGGAATGGGAGTCATGTAAGAGACTGAGAAAAGAGTAAGTGGTGAGGAGGTAGAGTCAAAGGTAAAAATAAATTTTTCAAGAAGCTTTCCTGGGAAGAGGAGGAAAGAGATAAGATGGCAGCTGGATGGAGTATAAGGGTCAAAGTCAGGCCTCTTTTCTCAAAGAGCAAAATGTATGGAGAATAAGAGGAATCCAGTTTGTCTCGGTTTGGATAACTGAGGTTTCTTTGCTCTCTAGTTAAGTTGGTTAAAGGAAAACTGATTGGTGGAAATTATCTTTTAAAAATGATCATTTCAGGGGGCAGAGCCAAAATGGTGGAGTAAAAGCAAGGAATTCCCTGAGTTCTCCAAATACCTGTAAAAATACTATAAACAAATTCTAGAGTTACAAACCCACAAAATGACAGAGTGAAACAAATCTCTAGCCCAAGACAACCTGGAAAGTTGACAGGAGGGGTCTTTCATACGGGGGTGCAGTCCAGTGTGGGACACACTAGCACAGATGGGCCAGAGTAGGCCTCAGGGGATTGAATCATTTGGCAGCTATGGCATTTTCCAGACTTCTCAACCCACGAACACCAAAAAGGTCAGTAGGAAAATTCTGTGGGACTTGAGTGAAAGAGGAGCAGAAAGTCTGGCTGGATCTGGTCCCAGGCCCAGAGCAGTGGGGGTGATGGCAGCAGCAGCAGCAAAGGCTGCTTCCAGAGCTCTGGGTCCACAGACAGTGGGGGATTGAGACATTGACACACAATCCCTGAAGCCTGGGAAAGTACACCCACCCCCACTTCCACCCCCACCCCCACTGGAAACAGAGTCCTACCTTGACAAAGAGTTAGAAAGTCAAGTGCTTAATTGGGAAGATAAGTAAATATCATAAAAGAACTCAGACAAGAGAATCTTACTTTGGTGACAAGGAAGATGAGGGCATTCAACCAGAGGAGGACAGCAGAGTCAAAGCTCCTATATCAAAAGCCTCCAAGAGGAATATGAATTGGTAGAAGGTCGTGGAGGAGTTCAAAGGATTTTGAAAATCAAGTAAGAGAAGTAGAGGAAAAATTGGGAAGAGAAATGAGAGTGATGTAAGAAAATCATGAAAATCAAGTCAACAGCTTGCAAAAATACTGAAGAAAATAACATCTTAAAAATAGGCTAACCCAAATGGTAAAAGAAGTTCAAAAAGTCAATGAGGGGAAAAATACCTTAAGAAACAGAATTGGTCAAATGGACAAGAAGATCCAAAAATTCACCAAAGAAAATAATTCCTTCAAAATTAGAATGGAGCAAATGGAAGCTAATGATTTTATGAGAAGTCAAGAAATGATAAAACAGAGCCAAAAGAATGAAAAAATAAGAGACAATGTGAAATATCTCATTGGAAAAATCAACGACATGGAAAAGAGATCCAGGAGAGAATTTAAATATTATTGGACTACCTGAAAGCCATAAACAAAAAAAGAGCCTAGACAGTATGTTTCAAGAAATTATCAAGGAAAACAACCCTGACTTTCTAGCACCAGAGGGTAAAATAGAAATGGAAAGAATCCACTGATCACCTCCTGAAAGGGATCCTAAAAGGAATACTCTTAAGCCTATTGTAGCCAAATTCCAGAGTTCTCAGATAAAGGAGAAAATATTACAAGCAGCCAGAAAGTAACAACACAAGTATTGCAGAAAGACAATCAGGATAATATAAGATCTAATAGCTTCTACATTAAGGGATCTAAGGGCTTGGAATATGATTTTCTGGAGTTCAGAGGAGCTAGAATTAAAATCAAGGATTATCTTCCCAGCAAAATTGAGTATAATCCTTCAGGGGAAAAAATGGCTCTTCAATGAAATAGAGAACTTTCAAGTGTTCTTAATGAAAAGACCAGAGCTGAATAGAAAATTTGACTTTCAAATATAAGAATCAAGAGAAGCATGAAAAGGTAAATAGGAAAGAGAAACCGTAAACGACTTATTAAAATTGAACTGTTTATATTCCTATATGGAAAGATGATATTTGTAACTCATGAGACCTTTCTCAGTATTAGGGTAATTGGAGGAAATAGATACAGACAGACAGACAGACAGATAGATAGACAGACAGACAGACAGACAGATAGATAGATGCACAAGATGAGTTGAATATGAAGGGATGATATATAAGAAATAAAATTAAGGAGTGAGAGAGGAATATATTGGGAGAAGGAGAAAGAAAGAGGTAGAATGGGGTAAATTATCTCATATAAAAGAGGCAAGAAAAAAGTTTCATAATGGAGGGGAAGAATGGGGAGGTGAGAAGGAATGAGTGAACCTTATTCTCATTGGATTTGGCTTAAGGAGGAAATAACATATACATTCATTTGGGTATCTTACATTACAGGAAAGTAAGAGGGAAGAGGATAAGATGGGGAATGAAAGAAGAGAGGACAAATTGAAGGAGGAGGTATACAGAAGCAAACACTTTAGAAAAGTGACAGTGTCAAAGGAGAAACAGAATAAGGTGAGGGGCAGGATAGGATGGAGGGAAATCTAGTTAGTCTCTCACAACATGATTATTATGGAAATGTTTTGCATAATTACATATGTATAACCTATATTGAATTGCTTGTCCTCTCAATGTGGGAGGGTGGGGAGGGAAGAAGGGAGAGAATTTGGAACTCAAAATTTAAAAACAAATGTTAAAAAATTGCTTTTACATGCAACTGGGAAATAAAATATATAGGCAATGGGGTATAGAAATCTATCTTGCCCTTCAAGAAAGTAAAGGGGAAGGGGATAAGAGGGGGATGATAAAAGGGAGAGCAGATTAGGGGAAGGGGCAATCACAATCATGCCATCTTCAGGTGGCAGAAGGGAAAGATGAAGAGAAAATTTGAAACTCAAAATCTTACAGAAATGAATGTTGAAAACTTAAATAAATAAATTTAAATCTTAAAAAAATGATCATTTTAAAAGTCCATTCCCTTTAAATCACTAGGATCTGGTGGTATGCAACCCTTAAGAACCCAAGAATTTGTTTCCTTAACGTATTTATGAATGTTTCCTTAAGTATTTAAAAAAATTATGACTAAATAAATTTCACAAATTAGAAAAAAATTTTCAGAAAAAGGAAAATTATCACACCAGAAATTGAAAAGAATTAGCATAGAGTCAACTGATCTGATAAAAAACACAGACATGATCATTAACTCTAGTTACCTAAAATCCAAGTACAAATCAGAATTGATATCCTATTACTATGAGAAAGTAATATGGAAATAATGCATAAAGAGGGAAAAAGAGATTGTATTCATCATAAACTACACCATTACAGGACAAGCGCAACTTAAGAAAGTGAAGATACTGGATAAGTCAGAAAAGAGCTTTGAGTAATCACAGTGGGAAATTTTCCTTGTGATATGATTTCAGGGTGAGGAAGGATGCTTTGTGCCTTCTGCCTCTCTCTCTCACTGGTTTACAATTGCTTTAAATTGCATGAGTAGAAATTTATTCATTTGATTGAAGGCACTTATTTCTGTTGAAATGTAAAGCACATGGAGCTCTATTAATCATTTACACTTTAATATGAATGATTTTGTATGACTCTTTTCTAAAGACAACTTTTTATAAGTGACAGAATTGATAGTCTCTAAAGGAAGATGTGGAGGTGGAAAGAAGCCCATGTTGGGGAGAAATGGCACAGAGATGGGCAAGTAGGTATTTTGGAGACACACCTAGCTTACTTAATTTTGCTTTGGCCTTATGAAGTTAAACCAGTCTTTCAAGTACCCAGCTAGTCAAAATGAATAATTTACATGAAGCAAATAGTAAAACCCCGTAATAAAATTTCTTTTTACTATCTGTGTCCCTCCTAGCTAAGTGAACAAATGGTTATTTTAAAAGAAGCATGCAACAGGGCAAATACTTTGTATATAATTTCATGACTAGCATAAGAGGAATAGAAATTATTTCATGTAGAGAAGAGGACTGATAAATTATTCAACAATCTACGAGTATGTGAACTATTATTGTAAGAAGCATACTATCCTCCATTTCTACCAAACAACGAAAATACAAGAGGGAGAGGTTTAGAATGGGTGAAAGAGTATTTTTAGAGAATATTTTGCTGAATATTGGCACAGGCTACTGAGACTTTGGAATCTCTTTTCTTCAAAATTTCAAGGTGTATTTCACTCTCATATTTTTTGGATAACTGTAAACCTGCTCAGCAGAACAAACCTAAATTAGATAGTATCTTGACATGACCTTTTCTAATTCTTCACATCATGGCCCCATAATTCTTTTGGATGACCCTAAACATTTGTTTGCTGAATCATGAGCCTGCAGATTAGATAGAGATAATTTTAAGATGCATTCACAGATCATACATGCAGTAAGTAGCAGACAGAGATTTTAATCCAGGTTCTATGACTCCAGATCTAATAGTTTTCCCCCATGCCATACTCAGTTGTTCCTTAACAGTTCAAATTCATTTCATTTCAATTCAATTCCAAGAACATCTATTAAATGCCTATTGTGTGTAACTGACTGTCCTAGCTCCTAGAGATATAAAGACAAAAAAATATTTCCTGCCCTCAAGGAATTGAAATTACTGAGGAAATAAAACATGAGCACAATAAGGAAATATAAGGCAATTTGAAGATAGATAATTTCATTAATAACATGATTTTGTGGAGGAAACAGCCCTGAGAATATTGAAGAAAGCTAAGTTTTCAGAAAGATTAGAATGGAAGCATACCACAATGCAACAAAGTTTTCCTGATAAAAGTTCTCAAATTTTGTTTGTTTCAATCATTTTAGCAAGACAACATTGGCTAAGTACATAAGAAATGAAGCAAGTTTATTTCAAATGATACTAACAGAGTGGCAACTGATCAAATTCTACCCCAGGAAGCTTTCCTATTGGTCAGACACTTCCAGGTTTTCATTGGTGGTCTGGCTGAGTTACTTGCCAAAACTCCTATGCAGTGGGGCAACCTAAGTGCTTTTCAAGATATTTGCCAGACTGAGATTCATGCTAAGTTACAAGCTGCCCAAAGATAAGTCCTTGAAAACAGTTAAGCTTCCCAGAGTGGTTTATCATTTTAAAATCAAATTATATTT
This sequence comes from Notamacropus eugenii, assembly GCF_028372415.1. NCBI lineage: Eukaryota > Metazoa > Chordata > Mammalia > Diprotodontia > Macropodidae > Notamacropus > Notamacropus eugenii. Next base: position 76,273,169 of record NC_092878.1, on the reverse strand, counting down.
CAAATGAGTTCTCCTATAATGATATGAAAACAAGGTCTTATTCTTTACAGGCAACGAGCAATTGGACAAATCTTTAGTTTTAGTAAAACAGTAGCTAAATATACCAGGCTTTTAGGTGGCACAGTAGATAGAGGGTCAGGCCTGAAGTTAGGAAGACTCATCTTCCTGAGTCCAAATCTGGCTTCAGACACTTACTAGCTATGTAACTCTGGACAAGTTACATAACCCTGTTTGCCTCAGTTACCTCATCTGTAAAATGAGACAGAAAAGGAAATGACAATTCTGGTATCTTTGCCACGAAAACCCTCAATGGGGTCACAAAGAGTTGGACATGATTGAAATGACTGAACAACAAAAATCTAAACATACCAATATGGTGAATATTTATGAAGTTGCTCACAAACCAATGAAACGTGACTACATTTAGGATGAATGAACTGCAAAGACAATCTTCCTCTAGGTGCTCATGAAAGACGACTTGACTGAGAATGAATGCAACTGACTTTTACTAAACTGTGGCTAGGGGTATCAGAGGGGGTGGGTTATGTTTCGTGCAAGGCACTATGCTATTATAATAGGCAGCTGTATTTTGTTTTTACTCAAGTTATCCTCAGTTTACTGATGCTCTGTAAAATGACCTCTATGTCAACCTGAGATATTACTTTAGTAAAGCACTTTAGAGCAAGACTGGACTTCTTTTAAGAAGTTACTATAATTACCCACAGGGCAGTGATTTTGTCTGTGTATTTTTCCCCTTCCCTGTACAGTTCTTGGCACAGTGCCTTGAGCATTAGGTATTTAATGTTTTCTGAGTGACTGAATAAAAAAACAACTTACAAAGTAAAGGGGTAGTTCTTAGTGATAAGACATCAATCAGCTAGATGTTTTTATATTAATTTCTATGAAACCTGTATATTGCTTCCATTGATCTGGAATTAGAGAATTGAGTCACTGAAATAAATGCAAAGGATCTGAACACATAAGGTGCTAGAATTTGAATCGGTCAACTTGAGTTCAAGTCCTCATTTTGTCAGATACTATTTGTATGACCTTGGGAAAGTCATTTCCCTCTTAGAGCCCCAGTTTCCTCATCTGTGAAATGGGAATAATAGTCCTTGTTCTACCTGTCTCAGAGTTGTGAAAAGATATATTGAAGCACTATATAAATTGATAATATTATTAGAATGATAACTTGGTAAATGGTGTACCAGGCCATCTCTCTGCCCTTTCCTGGTGTGTGAATATTGCTGATGTGTCTCTAGCTTTTCAAACCCTGAAGTTAGGAATCTATCTATACCTACATGTGCATAGGCACGCACACGTGTGTATATGTATATACATAAAAAAACATGTTTGTAGATGCCCAGTTTAAAAATGAAGCATAGAAGAAATCAATATAATTAATTCATTAATTCTAATTAATAGAAGTAGCAAAATATAATTACATAGAATTACATAGAAGTAAGAAAAAATGTAGAAATTTCATGAGACGAAGAAAATATTTCTAGCACTATAGGTTGAAGTTACCACCAATATAAACATCTATTGATTTTTACCATTAACCCTGTTCATATACACACTTGCAGGAACATATACAAAGTCTTGAGAAAATGCTATTGAAAACCTTCTACAGCTTCTCAGAGAGAAAGCATGGGGTCAGGTAGCATATGAGGGATTAGCATCCTTCGTAGACTCCATAGGCACATGAATAAATCAAAACGGTGCATCAAAGATTGTATTACCTCAGGCATATTTTGTTATGATTTTTAGCAAGTTAAATCTCCAGTCTCATGAAGTTTTCTTTTCCCCCCATTTCTTGTGTTTGCTGAAATAACACTGGACAGGAATTCTGAAGCCTCTCTATCACTCCTTGGGAATTGCTTTCTTAGGAAATACTCCTGCCTCATCATTGCCATCATGTTAAATTCTGATCTGACTGAGCAGCTCATTATCATTCAGTCCATGTTTTCCCTGCACAGCAACCCCCTCTTTCTGTACACACAAACCCACGGCTGCAGTGTTAGGGTTGAAATGGGGGGGGGGGGGGCGAAGAAAGCAAATGAACTCCAAGAAAACTTGCCTTTCTAACTCAGACAGTAAAGATTACTGTTATGTTGGGGATTCCCCCCTCCCCCTCCTAGATCAACACAACACGTCAATTAAAGCGGTGCCGCAAATATTGATTTACTCTTGGTACAGAAGGTACTAAACTGCAGAAAAGACTTGGATGATAGGAAATAACTTCCTGAGAGGGACAGCGTTATTTAAATCGAGACTTCACTGGGGAGGATGCAAAACTCTGAGATCCTGGATGCCTGAAAGAGAACTGCAGCTGCAGAAAGGCTGGGGGATACTTGGCTCCACCGCGCTTTGTTTTCCTACCGCATGAAGCCCAGACTGCCTTTTTTCTTCTTTCCACAAGACTTAACACACCAGCAGCAATGACCATGGAACTTGCAGAACAGCTGGGGAGGGAATCATTCTGTATTGCATCTTTTTTGGATGTTATTACTCAGTACAGACCACCACTTTCTTCTTACTTTGGGTAAGTGAAATTAAGTTACCAGTAACAAAAGGGAAGTGGGGAGGGGGTGGATAAAAGGTGGGACAGAGGGAGGGAGGCAGCTGGGGCAGGAGAGGAGAAGGGGAGAGTTCAAATAACACAAAGGGTGAATCCCCTAAGTTTTTGTTCCAGTTCCAGGGGGATTTGTACATTTCATTTCATATACATAGTTCAAGACTTGGACTTTATGTCATTGATGAAAGGGGGCTAAGATTTATTTGACTCAATCCATGGAGTTGTTACTAACTTAGCTTTGTCTAGCTTCTGAAGGAAATATACAGAGTTGGAGGGAATCAGGAGGAGTTGAGATGATGAATGATTTGGCAGAGCTGATGCCCAAGAAGAGAACAGAAAGATCATTTGAAGGTCTAGTTGCCAAATAAAGTAGGAGCTTCTTTGAACCCCTTATTCAGCAATCTGTTATTCTCTTTTCAATCTCATCTAGTCTATCTCAAATGACTGACTCTCCTAAACTATTAGTTATGACCGTACACTGCAGTGGATTCTTGGAAAGGGTTTCTTATGAGGATCTGAACCCTATACCATGATACCAAGTACTAGATGATTTCTAAAGATCCTTCAACTTTATGATTACCTCTCCTCAGGCTCTAATTCAGTAGACAAATCTTTGGGTATTATTTTGCCATGGGCAGTTTCTTTCTCTTTTTTTGACACAAATAGTTTAGGACTTCAAGAGCCCAGAGTACCTGAATGGCACCGTACTTTATGCCAAAAAAGAAGGGAATCAAATGAAAACTTATTTCTCAGCAATTTCACAGTGCACAAAAGTAAAATTCCATGAGGCATACAGTGTAGTTATCATTCCCATTTTATAGATGAGGCAACTGAGGTTTAAAAAGGTGAAGTACTTGCCTCCTAGGAAGTGTTAGAAACAGGATTTAAATCTAGATCTCTTGATTCTTTATCCAATGCTCCTTCAACTACACTTCAACATATGGATGATGCATTGGCCGGCTCTCCATAATCTACATCAACTTGCCTGTCTGTAACTATTATACTAGCGGCCAGCATTACACTTCCCATCAGTGTTCCATCTTGATTATTTCCTTCTGTTTATCTGACATTTCCTTCTTCCTCCAGTCTAATGTCCCAACATAAGTCAAACAATTAGCTGGATTCCAAATTCTGCATAGAGACAATAAGGACACTGGAAGATGGAGAGAGGGAGAAGAGTATGAATTTAATATTCCTTCCAAAGGACCTCTGGAACACCTCCTTATAAATTTGAACATAGGATCTCTATGTGTCATAGTAATAATAGGTTGTGTTTGTTTTTTTCCATTGTAATCTCTCATGTTTTCAAAGTATTCTTATGTGGAAGGGGGAATAGGTAGGAAACTTGGATTAAGAGGATGGCTCAGTAGCATGAATACAAAGTACTTTTGACACAACACCCCTGTAAAGTAAATAGTGCAGGTATTGCTACTTATATTTTATAGAGGAAGAAACTGAGGCACAAAGGGATGGAAATGATCACCCAGGTCACATGAATCATAAGTAATTGGCCAGAACCAAAACTCAAACCTAAGTCTTCTGATTCTGCACTTAGTCTTCTTTTATATTATGCTATTGCCATATCTATTTCCTGACTGACAGTGAAGTGCTCCATCTAATCACAGAGTCACAAGCTAGAAGATAATCGAAATACTAGTCCAAACCCTTCTTTCTACAGATGAAGGAAATGAAGCCCAGAGAGGTTTCCTCTTGACAAAGTCACTCAGAGAAGAGCTTATATTTGAATCCTGTAAATTTGCATTCTAACTCCAAATCCAACATTACTATTCCACCAAGAGGTGACAGACCAGCAATCATATCTCTAGATCAGGAGTTCTCAAAATGGTACTATTTTGATATATACTTATTTATACTTTCATATACTTACTACTTATCTATTTCTTACTATTTTGATAACTGCATGTCAGTGTAACTGGTTTATTTTATGCATTTAATAACATTCTGAGAATGGGTCCATACATTTCACTTGATTGCCAAAGAGGGATCCATTTTACATAAAGGTTAAGAACCCTTGCCACAAAGACCTTTTGACTCCAACATGGGCAGCCAGTGTAAACCAAACCTGGTGATAAATGACAAAGTACAGATCAAGGTGACTTTCTGCAGGGATATCTTTTCTGATCAGAGTTAGAAGGCTCAGTATCTCACTTGGAATATAAAAAAAGAGTAAGTCCTAGGTTAACAGAAACCTTCCCAGGAGCCTCAAGCTTCTCTAGTCAAGCAAACCTCTAGGGTCCCATCAGAGAGACATCAGAATAAAAAACAGAGTAACTTTCTGTAAAATAACCAAAATAACCAATAGTAGCCTATGCAGTGCACTTACCTGGGAGTTAGGCAGCTTGGTCCCAGATCTATAACTTACTAGTTATGTGACCACACGTAAGTCACTTGCTGTCAATAGACTTCCTTCTCTGTTAAGTGAGACGTTGGATTAAATAATCTCTATGGTTCCTTCCAGGTTGAATATTCTGTAAGAGACTTTCAGAAATCTAGTCTTAGGACCCAGAATCCATCCTTAAATTGTTCCCTCCTCATGTAGTGGATAAAATAGGGATAGGGACTAGACCTGTGATTTCATTGAGAGAGGGATCTTCCTGATGAGGAAAACTTTACCAAGGCAACTTAATAAACTTAAATAATTGCCTAAAGCCCTATCTGCTTAAGTGACTAGACTAGGGTCATAGAACCAGTATGTGTTTGAGATGGAACTTGAATCCAAGTGTACCTTTTCTGAGGCCAGCTTCTCTTTCCCTTTCCCCAGGTTGCCTCTCCATGCAAGAGACTGCTTATTAATAGAACTTTTCCCTAGTGAATAATCTTTCAGATTTATAGAATATTAGAGTTAGAAGAGATCTTAGAGATTATCCAGTTCAAGACCATTTTATCACCTTCAAGGGAGGTTCTTGTCAGAAGTCAAGGCCCTGCCACCTTTCTCCATACCTATACCCACTCAACCTTTGCCATCATATATTTGGCTTTAGGTTGTGTCAGTGGAACAGAATGTAGCAGTGGATGCCAAATGTCCTGTCGAGTCCTGTTCAGGGAAGCAAAAGATGATGACCTACAAGGAGGAAATGTATAAGAACCATCAGTTCCTAAGGAAGGAGCCTCCACTGCTGTGTTGAAGCCAGCTGGAGCTGTTGGTTCCTGGGGTAGCCAGGCTGTTGAGAACTCCTCTCTCCTTCTGCCCGAGTTTTTTTCTCTCTCCAACTCCCCTCCCTGTCCTTAAGGTGAAGCAACCCCAGCCATATGGTATGTAGCTTCGGAAGGGAGCTTGGGCTGTGTCTAGGGAGAGAGGCTAGAGAGAGGGAGAGGGAGAGGGAGAGGGAGAGAGAGAGAGAGAGAGATCACGCCCGCCAGATATGGGAGTAGTCTCAGCAAACAAAAGGCTCATGGATTTCTTCTGGTCTCCTTCGAAAGAAGGAGGTGGAGAAACTCTACCTACCATCCCGAGCAAGGGAATAGGAGCAAGGGGGCTTGAGGTGGAGGCGATTTAGAGGGCCTGGGGCAGAATCCATTGCAAAGAGGTTATCCCAAGGAAGGGCGTCTTCTCTAGCTGCTGCTGGTGCTGCCACCAGCCAGCCAACCGTGTCTCCAGCTGACTGCAAACTGCCTAACAACACTGCATCCTCCTTCTCCTTCTTCTTCCTCCTTCACTCAGCCCAGATATCAAAGCCAGTAAGTAGATACAGTTTCCAACCCTCCAGGCAGCCTGCAATCTCTCTAATTCTTAATGTCTCTCGTCCAGTCTCCCCCACGAACTTGTCTCTTTTCTAAATGCACAAATAACACGGTTCTACTCCCTTCGGGTCCCCCTCCCCCCCACGACCCTCCCTTTACAAGTTACCAAATAGCTCTCCTAGTCAAGGCAAAGGAGCCCTTAGTTTGGAGAACTCCCTCCAAAGCTAACGTGCCTTTCCTCTCTCATGGCTAAATGGGCTGCTGCTGCTGCCGGTGGTGATGCTGCCGCTGCTGCTGCATTCGGCTGGGATGGTCTCCCTTCTCATCAGCCCAGGGCTGCACCGCCCCCTGCGACCTCCCCAAAGTGGGGGCTGGTGCAGCTTTCTGCGCTAAGGCTATCTAATGGCTGGTGCTGAGGATGCTGGGCGGGTGTAGTGGTGGAGAAGGAGTACGGACTGCATTTGTGCTCGTCAGTGTGCCAGGCTGACGTGCGCATGTATGTGTGTGCTCACACGCCTTCGATGTGTGTAGTAATACTGCAGTGGGCTTCTCCCTCTCACTATCCTCTCAGCACATGGACTAGACCATCCAGGCTGCAGAACCTCGCACCTGACGGGATCACATTTTGGATCAGCCTGGCTCATTTTACTGGGGTCTTCCTCTCCAACAATTCCCCTGCAGATCTTACTTTTGATTCCGTCCAGGGTGCAGCTGCCTTCCACATAAATACAACTAAAAAGAATAAGTCCTTTTGGAGTCCCTTTTTAGCGTATACATTTTTTCTTGGTGGGCTTTCCCTGAGGTTGCTGAGCCAAATCAGTGCAGCCTCTCCTATCATTTGAAATTAATTTCGTTGAACTGCAGCACCGAGACAGAGAAGTTGGGGACCTTATTTCATTTTCTCTCCCTTTCGGGCAACGGAGCAATGAAATTTCCAATCGAGACTCCAAGAAAACAGGTGAACTGGGATCCTCAAGGTTGGTGCTGCTTACTTTTCACTCCCCCATCCACAACTCCTCTCTCTTTCCTAGTGATTGGTGACAGCATGTGGATTTGGAGTAATTTTTTCTCCATGTGCCCTGCGCCGTGAGTGGAAGGAATCTTGTTCTTGTCAGTGTGTGTTCTTAGGCTTGGAAATGCTCTTGGGAATTGCCAAGCAGGTGGGGGAAGGAAGCAGGAGTGTATTCATTCTGAAAATCGACACCGTAATTATACGCATTTTAAGTTCTAGGGTTTAAAACATATATTTTATAGATGAATTAGTCAGAGATGTAGAGGGCTAGTTGAATGAAATGCAACAAAGTATATAATGATGGCTGCTAATATATATTATTTTTAACATTTCTGTGTGTGATCTCGTGTGGCTCCTTTGTTTCTGGTGATCTTTGTCTCTCTGGCAAATGGGTGGTATACTTACTTGGAGTCAGATCTGGTTGTCTGCCTAGGGTGTCCTCAGTGGGCAAGGTATCCTGGCAGCAAGCAGGGATAAAAAAATCTGCTGTAACACTTCCCTCAGGGATGGCTCACTGCTCAGGACACGTTAAATAATGGAACCCAAAGGGACCTTTCCAAGTCTTGACTCAATCTTATTAATGTTTGAGCAGTGATTATCGTTCTGCTAGTTTCATTGCCTCTCCTACTCCACTCAGGAAAGAGGCGATAGGGTGGGGCGTGGAAATGTGTACTCAGCAAGTGCTACTACTAAGATTGCAAAATGCTTCTTCAGCCCAAGAAGGAAAGGGTAAAAACGCAGTTGTGTTTGATAAGTATAGGGAAACTGTCCCTGAAATTAACATACAGATGTTTAATCTCTTCGTAAGTGATTAGTGTGGGAGCTGAATAAGTTAAAGCCATATGTCCAGTTTTGCATCAAGAATGCTTTTTAGTGGTTCTTCAAGGAAGTCTGAGAGATGACACAATCTGGACAATTAGCCTGTATTCCAGGTCTAATTTTGGGTTTGGTTTGTGCAGCAGAGTTGGCTTTTTGTTGATGTTTGTTTTTCCCACCATGTAAAAGTGTATTTCCACTTTCCTCCAGAAGGGAGGTAAAGAAGAAAAAAAGCATTCATCTCTTCAACAAGTATCTCATGAACTGGTTGACTTTTGGGGATTGTTTTCTTTACACCAACTCCTCTGGAAGCTTAATAAATGGAAACCTAGCAATTGATCTTCAAATTGACCCTAGAAATTGGAATATGTCTTTTAAAATACATTTATGGATTATCAGTGTCCTATATGTTCCCATGATACTAATAAACACAGTTGAATTCTTATAGTATCTCACACATGGTAGGTACTGAATTAATATTTAGTGACTAGTCATTCAGTGGAGTAGGTAGATATTCCATTTTATATATGTTCAGAAACAAACTTTAAGTGGGACGCTTACATGCATCCAGCAATATGTGTATTATATAAATAAATATTAATACATTATAGTATGTAATATGTAGCATCATATAGCATATAATCATAACATTAAATCATTAAAAGCAATATAAATATTAATATAGAATTTGATATGTTATGTTCATATGCTATATATTAGTGCTTACATGACTGTTATGTAGAATATATTTTCATATATAAATATAGAGACAAATATATATTTGCAATATGTGTATATGTACATGTGTATATATGGTCACACAAATATGTAATACATGCACATACACATGCATATACATATATACACATACATGTACACACATATATACATATGCATACATACATCTAACTATCTATATCTATCTATCTTACCATAAGTGAGTCTGGTGGGGAAATAAATGCTAGGCCACAGGTAGGCAACTTTTCTGCAGTGGCATGCCCCAGACATGTAACTACAGTTGGGTGAATAGCCATTTTCCCTTACGGTGCTGAAGTGTAGGAGGTTCAAAACTTTAATGTGGTTTTAAATTTTGTTTACACTTTGATAGCACCTTAATTTCTTCAGCAACAGAGAAACTAATTAGCAAGAATCAATAATTGAACAGGAAGGCAAAAGATTGTATCATTACATCTCTTCCTTCCTCTCCCTTCCCCTCCCTGCTTCCTCCATATACATGGGCTGTGGCTGAATGCCAGAAAAATTCTTCTCTGGTCCAGCTCTGTCTTGCTTCTTCCCAGGAAGTGGTTTGCATAGCAGTAGACTTCCAGTGTCCAGCAGTCTCCCTCTTCTGACTGATCCGAGGGAGCATTTAGTGGTACTTTCTTAAGGTGCTCTTTTGTATTCTTTCTGTAGAGGCCAACATTGCAAGTAACTGTTTTGTCATACTCAACTTTTCTTCATTCGTTGTGGTTGTTCAATTGTTTCTCACTCTTTGTGACTCCACTTGGGATTTTCTTGGCAAAGATATAGGAATGGTTTGCTATTTCCTTCTTTAGCTCATTTTACTGGTGAGGAAACTGAGGGAAACAGGGTTAAGTGACTTGCAGAGGGTCACACAGCTAGAAAGTGTTTGAGGTCAGATTTGAATTTAGGAAGATGAGTCTTCCTAACTCCATTTCTACCTAACCGCCCTTCATTCATTTACTCACTTGTAAATAAAGTGGAGGTGAGTGGAGTGTGATGGTTTTCCATTTCAAGGAGTTGGCAGTAGAGGACAAGCTGAGTCTTCTTTGCTCATAAATAAGAGACATGGCTTAACTAACTTGGAGGCCAAGGCCTATCAGGGACACTGCGGAGATAAATTCCAGGGAAACTCAGTTTTCTAGCATTCAGAATTCTCAAAGGACTGAAGTGGAAACAGATGGTCATAAGGAGGGGAAAACTGGTAGTTCAAGGATACAGGTTTTCATGAAGATTTTTTTTTCTTTACCATTGTTTAGTTAAATTAAACTAAAAAATGGTTGCAATCAGCCAATTAATGGTCCAAGTACTGTGCTGGAGATACAACGGTAAAAATGAAAACATTCCTGGGAACTTGTATTATTTTGAGGGAGACTATGTATCTAAATAAATGTATACAAAATAAAGAAATAGGAAGGTTTTTTTTTTGTGTAGGGAACTCCTAGGTGAGGAAATTCCTCTTATTGATTCAGGTTGTCAACTTTTGCACAACTTGTATGCATGAAGAGATTCCTGGAACATTGAGAAGTTAAAGAAGGTTTGCCCTGGGTCACATAGCCAGAATATGTCCATGGTAGGACAGGAATCCTAATTTTCCTGGTTTCAAGGATATACTTTATACAGGCATACATAGTTTCATTACACTTTGTTTTATTGCTCTTCACAGATATTTAGGGGTTTTTTGTTTGTTTAATTACAAATTGAAAGGTTTTGACAACCCTGTGTTAAGCAAGTCTATTATTGCAATTTTTCAAACAGCATGTGTTTATCTCATGTCTCTTGGGTCACATTTTTGTAATTCTCTTAATATATAACTTACCCATTTTATTAGATTAAAAAAAAAGCTTCTAGTTTTATTTTCAGTTTTGTTCCAGTTCTTTTAGTTGCATTTAAAATTCATTTATTTATTTGTTCCTTTGTTGATTATAAGATATAAATTTCCTCCTAAGGTTGTCTTGGCTACATTCCAAATATTTTGGTATATTTTCTCACTGTTGTAATTTTCTTTATTTATATTATTTGTTGTTTATATACTTTGTTTTGACCTGCTAATTCTTTATATTATTTAGCTTCCTGCCTTCAAATTTTTTTATTGATCAAAATTATATTTCATTGTGTCAGTAAAGGATGTGTTTAATACTTGTGCTTTTCTACCTTTTTATGAGATTTTTTTATGTCCTGGAACATGGTCTGCTTTTGCATAAGTATTGTTACACACATTAGAGAAACACACACATGCATACACACATATATATCCCTTTATATTCCTGTTCAGTAATCAACAAAGATCTATCATATTCTAAAATTCTATTCAAGTCTTTAGCTTCTTTCTTTTTTAACTTTTTGTTAGATTTCTGTAGGTCATAACAGAGGCACATTGAGGACCTCAAATATTATAGCTTTGTTGTTTATTTCTTCCTGTAATTCAATTTACTTTTTCAAGTATTTAGATGTCATGGTAATGGGTGCATATATTTGTATTATTTCATTGTCTATGGTCTCTTTCAATATCATATAGTTTTCTTATATATCTCTTCAGTTATTCTATTTTTACTACTTCCTTATCTGAAATCATGATTGGTTTTTTGAAATCACCTTTATACTTTAGGTAAGTGCAATAAATTCTCCTCTAGTCCCTCATTTTAACTGAGTGAATCTTTATTTCAAGTGTACATCTTATAAACAACATATCAGTTTTCTGCTTCATAATCCATTGTGCTGCTCTCCTCTCTTTTGTGGGTGACTTCATTCCATTTATATTCACCTTTATGATAGCTAGTTGTATAATTCCCTCTGTCACAATCTTTTCTATTTTTCCCTTTCCCTCTATATTCCCCCTTTATAAAAAAGAGAAGGGAATGAAAAAAGAGAAGGAAACTGATCAACACTAGAAATCTATAGTTACAGTAATCTTTTCCCTCCCCCCTTTTCACCAACCTTAGGCCCTGATCTCTGGCTCCTTTGCTTTTCCTTATTCTGATCAACTCTCTGGTTTGTTTTGTTTGTGATTATTCCCTTGCTAAGTCTATTCCCTTTTTTATGTGCTTTCCTACAGTTCTCCTTTCCTTATGTCAGCATGTTCCTCTCTTGAGTTTAATAACTTTCTATACCAAAATGTGTGTATGTGTAACCTTCCCTTTACTTTACTTTACTTTTCTCTCTACCACTTCCTCTATGTCTTCATATTCTTTTTATGCATGCCTTATATTTGAGAGTACACATTTTTAATCTGCTTTCCTCCTTTCTTACCTAGTGTACTGCCTTTCCCTTCTTTTTCTTTTCTCTTTTTTAAAACATTTAATTAATTTGTTTTCAGTTTCCAATAATCACTTCCATAAGTTTTAAATTTTCTCCCCCTCCCCCTCCCTTTCCCCTCTGTCCCTGAGATGGTGTGCACTCTTATATGGGTTTAACACATGCATTGTTATTAAAAATATTTTCACATTAGCCATGTTGCATAGAAGAATTAAAACGAGTGGGAGAAACCAATTTATCTTTTCTCTTAAAACAGGCGTAATAGAATGAAACCATACCCAGGTCTTGTGTTTGCCTTACTTGGCTTCCTCTATGACCCTTGACAAATTCTGAGGGAATTTGTATTCTGTTCCCTCATCTTATAATATATGTTCTTTATCATCATTTTAGGACCTTTCAGTTGCTCAATTGTATTTCTCATTCTAGGTTTCCTTTGATTCCTATGTTTGTATTTCAAAGTTTTTATTCCACTCTTGTCTTTTTATCAGTAATTCTCTAATTTTATAATATGTGTGTTTCTGCCTTGTAGAGTCATTTTTAGTTTTATTGTTAAATCATTCTTAGCTGCAAACTTTTATCTTTTGCTTTTTGGAATATTATATTCCAAGATTTTTTTTTCCTTTACAATAGTTGTTCTTCTTCTGAAAACTTCTGAAAAATTCAGGTTGTCCTAAAATCAAATAGACTGCCTTGAGAGGTGATCCTCATTGGAGGACTTCAAGCAGAGGCTAGATATAATTTGCTGAATATGATATAGTATGGGTTGCTTTAGAGGGTCACTAAAATCCCTTGCAATTTTCAAATTCTGTGATTCCATAAAATCTTTTGTGATGATAATTGTGGTTCCTTGATACTTCAACTCTTTTTGGCTGTTTGCAGTTTTTCTTTGTCTTTGATTTGGAAACTCTGAGTATTTGATATTACATTCAGTTTAAGATTTATTTTAGGAGGTGATTGACAGATTCTTTCTATTTTGGACTTTTCTATCTGGTTCTAATGGATCTGGGCAGTTTCTGTGATGATTTTTTGAAATATGGTATATAGGATTTTTTTGCTTGGTCATGGCTTTTAGAGAGTTTGCTGATCCTTAATCTATCTCTCCTTGAACTATTTTCTAAGTCAATTGCTTTTGAGAGTACATACTTTCCTTTTTCTTTTTACTTTTTTTAATCTTTGACTTTGTTCTAATATTTCATTTTGCCTCATGGAGTCATTGATTTGTCTGGTTCATTCTGTTTTTTCAGGGAGTCCACTACTTGGGCACATTTTTCTATTATCTGTTATAAGCTTCTTATGCTCCCTTCAGTTTTTATTTTCTGAACTCTCTTTTCTCTTTTCACTTATTGTTTTTTGCTTCATTTCTCTGGATCATTCTTTTACTCATTAAACCATTTCTTCCCATTTTTTTCTTGTAGTTGTTGTACTCTTTTTCTGGGTTTATCTTTTAAACTTTTCTTTGCCCATAACATTTTTTAAAATTTTGTTTCTTGTTTTCTTCTGTGTATTCATACTTCCAACCTCAGCTTTTAGATTTAGATCATGTGCTCTTGCCAGTCCTCTCAGGCATTTTTGGAAGGTTTGATCTTCCCCCAACCCCTTGTACTGCTCCACTATGTATTCTGAATGCCATTCTTATTGACAGTTTATATAAAGCATCTTGTGTTAGGCCCTACCCTGTGCTTAAGTGCCTATCTTCTGTATCAATTTCCTGATTGTCCAGTGTGGGTTCTGGCCTTGGCCAGTTTCTGTCTTCTCTTAACGTGATTCTGTGCCAAGATTTGATTCTGTCCTTTGCTGTGTAAACTTGATAAGGCCTACTATGATGTTGAAAATAACATTGGTTTTTGACCTCCTACAAATCCCTCATTCCTCACCCTGTTCTTGTGCCTAGGTATTGAGTTGGCCCTTCTCCTGTCATGGCTCCCAGTGCTTCACAGAGTGCATGTCCAGGCCCTGTCTTTCTCCCTAATGACCTGAACTGAGTTTTTTCCTGTCACAAATTAATAGTGTTCCTTAAGCTGTTTTGAGGTAAATATTTTTCTAGAATCTGTCATCATTCAATATGATTATTTCCTCATTTAATACTGCTCTAAGTATGGCTATTAACATAACAATTTATGGTTTGCAAAGTATTTTATATTACCTTGTTTGATCCTACATCAACTTTGTAGAGTAGGTAGCACAGAAACTACTATCTCCATTTTGTTGATAAGGAAATTTAATTTGGTAAACATTTATTAAACACCTACTATGTGGCAGACACTATGTTAAGCACTGGGATGTGCTGGCTCAGTAATTTGTTTAAGATTACAGTTAATAAGTAGCAGAGATAGGATTTGAATCCAGGTCTTCTGATTCCAAATGTAAAGCAATTTCCTCCTTTTCTTAATTAAGTTTTATTAATACTTTTTGTTTTTTTAGGTTAAATATCACTTTTTAATATCACTTCCTTCACACAGTTAAGAAACAGTTAATCAAAATAAACCATCCCAGAAGAAACATCTGACTTTATACACAACAGTTCACACTTGCAGAAAATAGCTGTTCTATGGAGAGGAGGAATGGATATTTTATTATGGGTCGTTTGGAGCCAAGATTAGTCATTGCAATTAATCTGAATTTTGATGCCATATTGTGTTGTTTTCATTTATATTATTTTAATCAATCATCATATTATTCTTTTAGTTTTGACTGTTTTACATTTTAGCATTTGATGCATGTTCCTCTGAATTTTTCACATTCTGCCTATCTTATAGGGTGCTTTTCCCCCCCAGAAAACAGTATTCTGGAGGTTTTCCAAAGGATTGTAAATTTCCAAAGATATCAGGCTTGGCCTTTGCTTTCATTGATTATTCATGCTGAATACATAGCCAACTTAAAAAGTTCATAGCTACAGTGTCATGCTATGGAGAGAGCTCTAGGTAGAGAGTCATGAGGTTTTGATTCTTAAATCTATGGCCTAAATTACTGAGCCTCCGAAACTCTTTATTTATAAACCAGGGACAGTAATATCTGCACTACTTTCTTTCTAGGTGTGTGAGGAAAGAACTTTGTAAAACTTAAAGCACCATAGAAATGTGAGTTATTGTTGTTATCTTATAGTTTTAGATATGTTCTTTACTAGAGGATGACTTAAGCTCTCTAGTTCTTTACTAGCAGATGACTTAAGCTCTCTATAAAATGATGGAATTGGGCCAGGTGATCTTCTAACTCTAAAATTGTACTTTATAATCTATATTATATGCTTATACATTATATAAGATGTTTCTATTGTATAAATATCATATATAATTATTCTC
Organism: Notamacropus eugenii; assembly: GCF_028372415.1. Classification (NCBI taxonomy): domain Eukaryota; kingdom Metazoa; phylum Chordata; class Mammalia; order Diprotodontia; family Macropodidae; genus Notamacropus; species Notamacropus eugenii. Next base: position 76,257,766 of record NC_092878.1, on the reverse strand, counting down.
TACAATTGCTCATTATTTGAAAAGCTCTTTATGAAAGAGGGGTTCACTAGGTTCTGTTGACCTCTGAGGGTAAACTAAGAACAAGGAAGAGAAGTTTCAGAAGGATAGATTTTGTTTCAATTTAAGGAAAAACTTCATAACAGTCAGAGTAGTCCAAAAGTCAATAGGTGTTCTGGGAGCTTGACCATCATTGGCAGTCTTTCCTTGAGAAGATGAATGTCCACTTGTCAAGGATGTTGAAGAGGGAATTTCTGTTCAGATTGGACTAGATGATCTCTGGGGTTTACTCCCAAACTTCCAACTTCAGTGACTCTAAAGAATGATACAAAATTAGACATGGCTAAAAATGTGCAACTTTCCTGTTTAAAATGAGATGACCCAGGACTGGGAGATGGTGGATGTGATGGTACCAGCAACATCAGCAGTGTTCTATTTTGATCTGGGAAGACAGGATTTGCCTCTGTCATATTCTAGAGGCACTTCTTCATAATGGAAGAACATTTATTTAGTGTTGTGCTAAGTGCTAGGAATAGTAAATAAGAAATTAGAAAGAAAAAAAGAAAATAAGAAAACGGAAAATAGAAAAAAATAGAAAAGGAGATCATCTCTTCTCAGATTTCATACCATTATTAGGGGGAGATAACATATGGGATAAATCAACCCTAGGGCAGCTGGAAAAAGTAGAGGTCCTTATAGCACTAAGGTAGGACTTGATGGTGAGGTCTAGGAGTACTTAGGGTGCACTACTCAGAAGGGGAGATCACCTTCACATGGGATCTGCATAGGCCAGGTTAGGATAGTGCTGTTGAGAGATGGGATATGATCTTGTGGGTTCTACCCTCTTACTCCCTGTTGTGGTTTTCAGGGCAGTTTGGGTTGGGGTAAAGAAAAGGTCATTTATTCACTAAATGCTGTCACATCAACTATAATACAGTGTCAGAAAATAAACATTTTGAAACTTCAAGAATCTGCCCACCAATGCACTTAGTCAACAAGTATTTTTCCAGTGTTTACCATGTGCCAGGCACTGTGATAGGCACTGAGGATGCAAAAAAAAAAAAAGGGAAAGGTGGTCCCTACTTTCACAGAGCTCACAGTCTGATGGGAGAGATAACATGAAAATACCCATGTGCAAACAAGGTACATGCAGAGTAATTTAGAGACAGTCAATAGAGGATGTGTGTTCGTCCTTCATTGCTGAAGAAGACCATGCCATCACTGAAATAATGACATGACTTGCACTTGACTTTGTTTTGAGTGAGTGAGGGCTGTGCAGGTCACTAGCCTCACTTCTCCAGAACCATCTGAATCCAGTGACCAGATATTAATCAGGATGACTGGAGATGACCCAGGATAAGGCAATAGGGGTTAAGTGACTTGCCCAAGGTCACACAGCTAGTGAGTGTCAAGTGTCTGAGGTGAGACTTGAACTCAGGTCCTCTTGACTCATGCACTTGTTCTCTATCCACTGCATCACCTAGCTGCCCCAATCAATAGAACATAGGCACTACAAGAAGGAGCATCAGAAAAAACTTCTTCTAGAAGGTAGAATTTTAGTTGGAACTTGCAGGAAGCCAGGAAGGGAAGATGAAGAGGGAGAGCGTTCTAGGCATGGGAGAGTCAATGAAATGAAATGCCAGTAGTCTAGAAATGGAGTCTTGTTCAAGGAATGGCAAGGAGGCCAGTGTCACTGGACCTTAGAGTATATGATAGGGTCAAGATGTGGAGATAAGGGGTAAGATGTAAAAAGACTGGAAAGGGAGGGGGCAGCTTATGAAGGGCTTTGGATATTAAATAGAAGATTTCATATTTGTTCTAGAGGTGAGGGGGAGGTATTGGCACTTATTTCTTTATACTTTATTAGCCAATTTTGCTTAGTGGGGAAAAAATTATCACCTGGTGGCCAACTTTGTGATGATGATAAGCTTAGTCTAGCTTCTTTTACTTGGTCTTCTTTGTGGGCTCTTCATTAATGACAAGTCAGCTAACTGTAGGAGTCTTCCAAGGATCTGTTCTCTTGATCTTACCAGCTCTGGTCTCTTTGCTAATGATTCCTGGATCAATGTGTCCAGCCTTAGTCTGCCTGTGAATCTCCTTCTGTGCCCCTTCCAGGTTAAGTTCATCACTTCTGACCTCATCACCATGCTGCTAACTCAAGTCTTCATCTCTCTTCTGATTTGCAGGGCTAGAGGGTAGAGTGTACCAAACTCCTTCCAATGCCTTTCTTTATAAAGGGCAGATCATTCCACTTTGTATCTTGTCCTCTGCCTGGTTTCAACACCAGGGAACAATATACTCCCTGGTGTTCCCTCCTCTCACCCCTCAAATCATCAACTTTTGGAGGGCAGGGGCTGCCTTTCTCTTTATTAATTATATCGCCAGCACTTAGTACAGTGCCTGGCACGTAGTAGGACTAAATAAATGCTTATTGGATTGAAAGAGATTGTATAGAAAGGGAAAAGATACATTCAGAAATGAAGACAAGAGACCAGTAAAAACTAAAGAAAATTTTTAAAACGGAAATAATGATTTTGAACAAAAAACAAATGAGAGCATATTCAGTTACTGTGCTAGGTTCTGGGGATGCAAACCAGAAATAAGACTGTTCCACTCTCCTGAAAAGGCTCAATTAGATATGAAAAATCACTTATTCCTTCAATGCCCCAGGCAGCTTCCTAAGATTATCAGTTATAGAGGAAGAGAAAACCACAGGTCTAGAATGAACGCAGCAAAATCTATCATTGTATTCCCTGGGGGTGTCTAGTAGTAAAGAAGAATTTGTACGATAGACATCAGGGTAGAGGAGGTTAGTCTTTTTTTGGTTACCTAAGAACACATATATGGTGCTGTGCAAGACAGAGGGCTCTCTCTCTCTCTCTCTCTCTCTCTCTCTGTATATGTGTGTGTGTGTTGGGAAGACATAGAATGATAGAATTTTCAAAATGGAAGGTATCTTAGAGATAATCTAGGGCAATATCTTAATTTTACAGATGAAGAGATCAAAGTCCAAAGGATGGAAGCTGCTTGCCTACTATAAGGTCTCTAAGGATAGAGAGCATAGTATTTTTAATAGAATTCTGGATTAGGCATATAGGAAACTCAGGTTTGAAATCTCCCTCTCACCATCCCTCATGCTTAACAACCTTGTGACCCTGCGGTCACAAACCTCTCAGGGACTCAGTTTCTTCATCTGTAAGATGAGACGGAGAGACTCTGAACTTCCTTCCAACTCTAAAGCTATGATCTTGTCTTTTCTTCACCTTTGTATCATGCCTACCTAGCCTAGCACAGAACTTCACACATAAATGTTTGTTGAATTGTTGTCATGCCTAAGATCACACAATGAGTTGGTAGCAGAGCTAGACCTAGAATCTAGATCTCTTGGCTCCTCATGTTCTTTCAACTATGGGATACTGTCTCCCATGAAGCAAAATAGGTGTTAGTGTCTGTTTTGTCCATCAGGTCCTAATGGCCTCCTGCCTGGGCCATTGTGATGGTATCTTAACTCCTTTTATTTTTTCTTACAAGAGATGCCTTGCTACATACAAGGGAAAATATATTCAGAAATGAAGGCAATATAAAAACAAAATATACCAATTAAATATTTTAAAGAAATAAAGAATGATCTTAAATAAAAACAAACGCATAAATTTAGGCATTGTGCTGGGTTCTAAGACTACAAAACAAATAATATAGTACCTATCCTATGTACTATTATGAAATTAATCTTAGACCATAGATAACAGGATCTTAACGCAGAGCACTGGCCACATCACACCCCTGCCCAAAACAAAAATAAACAAAAAACAAACAATCCAGTAATTATTTCTCATTGCTATGTACAACATGTAGAAATATTAGTAAATACAAAGTAATTTTGAAGAAGGGGGAGAGAGAGAGAGAGAGAGAGAGAGAGAGAGAGAGAGAGAGAGAGAGAGAGAGAGAGAGAGAGAGCAGTAATTAATTTGAAAGATCAGGAAAAGGATCATGTAGAAGATGGTATGAGATGGGAAATAGGGATTCTGGGAGGCAGAGGAAAATTGGGAGAGCATTCCAGGCATAGGGGAGAGACTATCCAGAGGCTATTTTATTCTGAGTCTCCTACCTTCAATAGACAGTAGTGGTGAAAACATCATCTATGCCCTTGAGTTCGTTAGTTCTTTGTCTAAGACTGTGATTAGCAATGCATTATGAGTTTCTTCTGGTGGTATCATTTTCCCCTACATGATCATTGGAAGTGATTCATGCAGGGAATAACCAGAAGTAGAAAGAGATCTTCAGATTTTTTTTTATCACATCCTAGATTCTGTTGTATACATCAGGTTGACAAATAACTGCCGTGGATGTTATCAGCAGGGAATCACCAACTATTATCATTAATTTCTTCTTCTGACCATTATTAGGCAACTTCTCACCTTCTGGCATCTGTGGATATGTGTCACTATTTCTTAGAGCACATTTCTATTAAGATGATTTAGTTTGGAGGTAGAATGAGAATGTGTATGAGAAGTGCGTCATTCCCATTTTTTAGCTCCAAATGTTTACTTGTCCTTCTTCCTTTCCTTTTTTAGGTCACATTCTTTTACCCTCCACTTTCTTAACACCCTTCTACCTGTTTTTTTAATTTTTAATTTTTAAAATTTATTTTCTACTAAATACAAAATAAGAAAAGAAAAACACTGCTATGTACACAGCTGAACATAAAAGAGGAGTTAACATAAAGCAAAAAATTTCCATTTCAAGAAAACCTATATAATGAATACTACATATTATTTTCAAAGCTTTCCATCTTTTCTTTGCTTCCTTGTGTTTTCTTTTGTCCTCTGCTGTGCACTTTTTACTTTATTTTCCTCCCTTCATCCCTCCCTCCAAAGGCTACAATTGAGCATGGATATACACATACGTATACACATATACATATATACACAAACATACATACACACACATATACATATACACAGATATTAATAAACATGCATATATATATACATATACACCTGCTACATTGCCTTCCTATTCCTTAACTTACACCCCTCCAAGAATTCCTCCCTTATCCTCTCCTTCCATACTGTCCCTCTTATTTTTTATGAATTTAGAAGACTTTGTATACCCTTCTAAATATGTATGTTGTTCCCTCTCTATCTCATTCCCATTAATTTACACACCCTTCAATACCACTCTTATCCTGTTCTCTATCCCTTCCTTATCTTCTTTGCTTACCTAACACCTTACCCTCTTACTTCTTTCTGAATTTAGAAGACTGTTATACCCTTCTAAAGAAATATATATATATGTATATATATTGTCCCCTCTTTAACCCACTCTTTTTTGTTATTAACTAATTTATTTAACTTTTAACATTCATTTTCACAAAATTTTGGGTTCCAAATTGTCTCCCCATTTGTCCCCTTCCCCCACCCCAAAACACCAAGAATTCTAATTGCCCCTATCACCAATCTGCCCTCTCTTCTATCATCCCTTCCTTCCCTTGTCCCCATCCTCTCTTTTGTCCTGTAGGGCCAGATAACTTTCTATACCCCGTTACCTGTATTTCTTATTTCCTAGTTGTATGCAAGAACAATACTCAATAGTTGTTCCTAAAACTTTGAGTTCCAACTTCTCTTCATCCCTCCCTCCCCACCCATTCCCTTTGGAAGGCAGGCAATTCAATATAGGCCATATGTGTGTAGTTTTGCAAATGACTTCCATAATAGTCATGTTGCATAAGACTAACTATATTTCCCTCCATCTTATCCTGCCTCCCATTGCTTCTGTTCTCTCTTTGGATCCTGTCGCTCCCCAAGAGTGTTGACTTCAAATTGCTCCCTCCTTCCATTGCCCTCCCTTCCCTCATCCCCCTACCCTGCTTATCCCCTTCTGCCCCCACTTTCCTGTATTGTAAGATAGGTTTTCATACCAAAATGAGTGTGAATTTTATTCCTTCCTTTAGTGGAATGTGATGAGAGTAAACTTCATATTTTTCTCTCACCTCCTCTCTTTTTCTCTCCACTAATGAGTCTTTTGCTTGCCTCTTTTATGAGAAATAATTTGCCCCATCGCATTTCTCCCTTTCTCCTCCCAATATATTTCTCTCTCACCCCTTAATTTCATTTTTTAAAATATGATCCCATCCTATTCAACTCACTCTGTGGGGCGTGTGTGTGTGTGTGTGTGTGTGTGTGTGTGTGTGTGTGTGTGTGTGTGTGTGTGTGTAATTCTACCCAGTACCCAGATACTGAAAAGTTTCAAGAGTTACAAATATTGTCTTTCCATGTAGGAATGTAAACAAATCAACTTTAGTAAGTCCCTTATGACTTCTCTTTGCTGTTTACCTTTTCATGCTTCTCTTCATTCTTGTGTTTGAAAGTCAAATTTTCTTTTCAGCTCTGGTCTTTTCATCAAGAATGCTTGAAAGTCCTCTGTTTCATTGAAAGACAATTTTTCCCCTGAAGTATTATAGTCAGTTTTGCTGGGTAGGTGATTCTTGGTTTTAGTCGTAGTTCCTTTGACTTCTGGAATATCATATTCCATGCCCTTCAATCCCTTAATGTAGAAGCTGCTAGATCTTGTGTTATCCTGATTGTATTCCCACAATACTTGAATTGTTTCTTTCTAGCTGCTTGCAATATTTTCTCCTGGACTAAGTGAACTCTGGAATTTGGCTACAATGGTCCGTGGAGTTTCTCTTTTTGGATCTCTTTCAGGCGGTGACCTGTGGATTCCTTGAATACTTATTTTACCCTCTGGTTCTAGAATGTCAGGGCAGTTTTCCTTGATAATTTCATGAAAGATGATGTCTAGGCTCTTTTTTTGATCATGGCTTTCAGGTAGTCCCATAATTTTTAAATTGTCTCTCCTGGATCTATTTTCCAGGTCAGTTGTTTTTCCAATGAGATATTTCACATTATCTTCCATTTTTTCATTCTTCTGGTTTTGTTTTGTGATTTCTTGGTTCTCATAAAGTCATTAGCCTCCATCAGTTCCATTCTAATTTTGAAAGAACTATTTTCTTCAGTGAGCTTTTGAACCTCCTTTTCCATTTGGCTAATTCTGCTTTTGAAAGCATTCTTCTCCTCATTGGGTTTTTGACCCTCTTTTGCCAATTGAGTTAGCCTATTTTTCAAGGTGTTATTTTCTTCAGCCTTTTTTTGGGTCTCCTTTAGCAAGGTGTTGACCTGCTTTTCATGCTTTTCTTGCATCTCTCTCATTTCTCTTCCCAGTTTTTCCTCCACCTCTCTATCTTGATTTTCAAAATCCTTTTTGAGCTCTTCCATGACCTGAGCCCATTGAATATTTATTTTGCTTGTTTGAGATACAGAGGCCTTTATTTCTATGTCTTTCCCTGATGTTAAGCGTTGTTCTTCCTCATCAGAAAGGAAGGGAGGAGATATCTGTTCACCAAGAAAGTAACCTTCTATGGTCTTATTTTTTTTCCCTTTTCTGGGCATTTTCCCAGCCAGTAACTTGACTTCTGAGTATCCTCTCCACACCCTCCTTGCCTCCAGATCCACCCAGCCAGCACTTGGGGTCTGAGATTCAAATGCTGCTTCCCAGCCTCAGGGCTTTCTGTGGGGATGGGGCTGCTATTCAGTGTGAGATTAAGTTCAGGTGCTCAGGTGGGGGTAGGGCTGCCACTGGGGCTCAGTTCCCTCAGGGAGTTATGTGGAGACCTTCAACAATGGATCTGAGCTCCTGACTGCTTTGGGAGCCCCTGTCAGCTGCTGCCTCTGCTGTTGTCTCCCGAGGGGGCCTGAGTTATGGGGACACCCCACTCCCCTCTCGAGGAGCCAAGAAGACCCTTTCACTGACCTTTGTCATCTGTGGGTGGAGGGACCTGCGTGGCTGCTGGAGATTCCCTCCCTGAAGCCTGCTCAGATCTGCTCCTCTTGGTGCTGTGTGGCCAAGGCAGGGCTGGGCTCCGCTCCAGGTCTGGTGTGCAACGGACTTTCGTGTCAGTTTTTCAGCTCTTTCTGTAACAGTTATCTCCTCCACTCCATTGTTCTATGGCTTCTGCTGCTCCAGAATTTGTTGGCAGTTCTTCTTTAGAGGTAATTTATGGGCTGTGGGTTTGGAGCTAGCATATGTGTGTCTTTCTACTCCACCATCTTGGCTCCTCCCCCTCTTTAACCCATTCTTGATGAGAGTGGGATTCTAGAACTACCTGCCCTCCTCCCCCATCTAATTCGTTTCAGTTTTTCCTCTCCTACCTCATCTGAATGAGATAATTACTCTTTTTACCTTTTCCTACATCATTTTGCTTTTTAGAGTCACATCATACCGAGCTCTATCTCACTCTTTCTGTCAGACTATCCAATTACTAATGACAACCTTAGACATATGGTTTACATTTCCATGTATAAAAAGTAAACAATTAATCCTTATTGAATCCCTTGATAATAGCCTTTGATGTTTACCTTATACTTTTCTTAGTCTCTTATAACTTCTCTGGCTTCCCCTTGCCCAATTCTAATTTTCAAGGAGTCATTTTCTTCCTTAAGATTCTGGATCTCCTTTTCCAGTTGGTTGACTTTCTTTTCATAATCTTATTGTTTTTCTTGCATTTTTCTTACTTTAAGAAAAAATTCTCCTCAATTTCTCTTATTTGATTTTTGAAGTCTTTCTTGAGTTTTTCTCTGAATTCTTTTTGGGCAGGTGCCCATTTGACTTTACTCTTTGGGGTGGAAGAGGCTTTTTCTTCTTTCTTTTCTTTTTTTAAAAATTTTTAAAAATTTTATTTATTTTTGGTGTTCTACAATCACTACCATATAACTTAGATCTTTTTTCCCTACCTCCCCATACTTCCCCCCTCCCTCCCTGAGACAGCATACAATTTTATATAGGTTCTACACATACATTCCTATTAAGTACATTTTCACGTTTTCATGCTGTGTAGAAGAATTAAAATGAATGGAAGAAATCATATAACAAACCAAAGTGTAATACAGAAGAAAAAGATCTGCTACATTCTGTGACTGATTTCTATAGTTTTTTCTCTGGATGTGGAAAGCATTTTGCCTTAAAAGACCACTGGGAATTTTTTTTAAGTCTTTGCATTGCAATGAAGTTCGAAGTCTACCAGAAAAAACTCTTGCACACTGTGATCTTTGCTGTGCACAAAGTTCTCCAGGTTCTGCTCCTGTCACTCAGCATCAGTTCATATAAGTCTTTCCAGGTTTTTCTGAAGTCCATCTCTTCAACATTTCTTATAGCACAATAGTATTCCATTACATTCATATACCACAGCTTGTTCAGCCTTTCCCCAACTGATGGGCATCCTCTTGATTTCCAGTTTTGGGCCACCAAAAAGAGTGATGCTATAAATATTTTTGTACAGGGAGAGGCTTTTTCTTTTTCCTTAGTGTCCTCTTCTGGCAATGAACCCCAGTCTTCCCTATTCCCATAGTGGCCGTCTGTGGTTTCGTTCTGTCTCCTTTACCTGCTCGTTAAAAAAAATAGCCTCTTGTTATTATAATCACCTCTAATCCTGGGGTGTGAGGGTGATGCTTCTGGCCTCAGGTCCTTCTTGCTGTTATTTTTTGAGATTTGTCCTGGGTCCAACCTGTGTGCTCCTTTCTCCCTCTAAGCTGCAGCTGAGGCTCTTTGGCACACTATGCTGGAAATACTCTTACTCCCTAAGAACTGTGACTAAGACCTACATTTTTCACTTCTGACCTGGAACAGAGATCAAGAACTCAGCTCTCCTGTAAGTACTCACAGTCAGCCGCATCCCCACCCCCTGTTTCTGCACTCACTGGGCATATTCTGGTTCCTTCTCACCCAGGGTCTGGCATCCCTTGTCAGCAGGGGCTCCATCAGTTTTCCTTCTCTCAGAAACCCTACTCTCCACACCGTCCTGGAGGTGGCTAGGGCTGAGGCTGCCTCCCAACCCACCTAGCTCCAGTGCTCATCACTTGCTGTTTCTGCAGAACTAACATCTGGAGATGTTTACACTTTATTCAGGCTGAACCTCAGTCCTGGAATCTTTCTTCGCATCTTCTCCAGTTGTCCCAGGAGGATCATAGTCCTGCCCCAATTCTTGTTTATTTTTGCCATTCTACGTCCACCTGACACACTATTTTGTCTTGTTTGTGGAGGAAATCTGGACAGCTTGGAATTTTTTGATCTGCTCTTCCATCTTTCCAGAATCCTCCCCATCTACCTTTTTTTACATCTCTTTTCTCTGCTGTTTTCCACCTGAAATTCTATTCTTTCAAAAATCACTTTGTTCTCTCTGATAATCTGGACAGTAGAGATAAGTCCCTTTATTCTATCCACTTTTTTCTTTAGCTTGGAAAGCATCTGTGCATGCATAGTTGTTCCTGGTATTGAATAGAAAGACCAAAATTTCACAACCTGTGCTGATCACTCAACAATTCTCCTTGTTCTCCACATTTTCTTGAAGCCAGATTCTCAACTCTGCTTTTTTTTTGTTGTTGTTTAACTCTTGGATGAATATTTGTGGCGAACCGATGTAGCAAACTTGCTGTTTGCCAAGTTCAAGGTTGTGCTGGTAAATGGTAAAGTAAAGGTGTGGGGAGGAGAGGATGTAGGCACACATACTTTTAAATGTAATCTGCGTTTATTAAAACTTTCTTAAGTCTAGGCAATTAGCAAGACAATAGGTCAAGCCCTATTTGTAGCAAGTGCTGATTTCTGAGGTATAAATCCTCCTATTGAAAATCATGGTTAGCATATCCCTGATCAAGCCTTTTTGCATATATTTTCTTGCATGTTGTCACTTCCATTAGATTGCAAACTCCTAGAAGGCACAGACTGTCTTTTGCATTTTTTGGCGGGGGTGGGGGAGTGGGGGGGGGTGGTATCCTTAGCCCTTTGTGCCTGGGACATAGTAGGAGCCTAATGAATGTTGACTGATTTATTGATGGAGGCTCCTGACCAAAGTTTGTTTTATTAAAGGCAGGTCTTTTTCTCAGTATCAGGTTGTTCTTTTTCCAAAGATTTGAGGAAAATTATATTTAGTTGAAAAAAATTTTGGCTAATAGAGACTAATATGCTTACATAGTGTTGTAAGCCAAAGAGCTAATTTGTATTATCTCATTTGCTACTATTATCATTAATAATAACTTTTATTAATGACAGCTCATTCTTATGACTGAAACTTTTTGGACTCCTTGTATACTACTATAAATTTTGGAAAAGTTTTTTTCTCCCCACAACTACCCTGTACAGTATATTTTGAATGTATTATCTCTGTTTCGTAGATGATGAAATCAGGCGCAGAGAGATAAGTAACTCAAAGCACTGACTCAGAAGTCAGAAGACTTGGGTTCGTAGCTTGATAATGATGTTTCTGACCTGTCTGTCCTTGGGCAAGCTACTTAATCTCTGGGCCTTCGTTTCTTTATCTGTAAAGTGAGGGAGTTGGCCTCTAAGGTCCTTTCCAACTTGGGAGCTATGATCCTATGATTTCATGATTTGAATGTCACATAATGTTAATAGTTTTTAGTAGTTATATCTTACTGACAATGTACAAAGTTTAATGTTATTTTCATTTCTTGATTCTGTTTTAAACTTAGACCTACAGGTTAAAATAAATTTGGTGTTTATTCCTTAGCCTGTAAAAAGTGCTTCACTTGACTGCCCCCTGTGAAATGAATGCTGTCTCTGTCAAAATTAACAAAAAACTGTTATAGTTAGATGTGAGGTCCATGGATTTCAAACAGGAAGACGGATCCACACTATTTATTTTAAAATTTTATTAGGAGCACTTGCATTTTAAGACTCTGGGTAAGATTTATCTTTGTTCTGATGGATCCTAGGTAATCTCAGCAAAGCAGATATGTCATTGATGAAGCATGATTCATTGTGAATTCTAACATTATTGAATTACAGAACAGGACATTACCTTAGTAGTCATCTAAAAAACTCCAATCTAAAGCAAGAATTGATAAGCAGTCAATGAACTGTATGTATCCTGTCTATATTGTATCTTACAAAGCATCCTTTGAATACCTCCACTGATGGAGAACTCACTTTCCCATGAGTTAACTTATTTCATCTTTGGACAACTTTAGTTACTATGAAATTTTAACTTACATTGTATTGAAATTCATCTTCCCTTAACTTTCATTCATTAGCTCTAGTTATATTGTTTTATATTGTTAAAAGCTGGGAATAATAGATTTGCTCATTTTATAGTTTGATTCTCCTCTGTGTTAATAGTTTGTAAATTCAACTGTGAAGCTAAATATATAGCTAAAATGTTTGAACCATATGGAAATCTCTGGTAGTATAGTCTTGGGTTTCAGATTTTTACCACACAAAACTCCATGTGCTTAAGTTTGTCTATCCTAAGGTAAAGGGGAATAGATTTTTTTTGTTGATTGTTGTGTATAGAAGTTTCTCTGTTCCTTCTGAGCTATCTGGTCAGTGGTGCTAACTCATGCCAATGCACTGCCAAGTCTTTGATCTGTAGTCCTAAGATTTTAGGTCCTATGAGTAAGACAATTGTGAATGGGAAGAATGTAAGCTCTTTGAGAGTAAACATGGTGCTCTTCTTTGTAGTTACATCCCCAGCACATAATGAATGCAGTACCTGGCACATAGTTGGTGATTACTGACTTGCTAGTTGAATGAACTGCAAAGCTGAGTGAATCACCATGAATTCGGATAGAAAGGTCAGGAGAAATAGAATTATGAAAGGTCTGCTTGGCAGGGTTAGGGGCTTAGGATGAAGGGTTAATGAAAGAGAGTGCTTTACAACCTGAAGATGACAGCCCAGAGAGATCAATTGCTCAGAACCGTGGTATCAAACTCAAGTTGAAACAGGCAACTAATCTGTATATAAGAACCCCTCTTGATCACAGATTAACTTAGTTTTTAAATGTAATATTATCTATGTTTTGTTATATTTTTATTTATTTTGTTAAATATTTCCCAATTGCATTTTAATCTGGTTTGGGTGGCATTTAGGAGTGTGGTGGATCACATGCAGCCTGAGAGCCATGTCCTGGTTAGAGGCTATCAGGGACCCTTTAAATCCAGACAGGATAGAACTAAGCCCCCAAGGCTGAGCTGCTATTTATCTTAAAAGGCAGTAGCAACTTTGAGAAACTTTGGTGACTGGAGACAAAACTGTCAAATACATGACCCTTGTTCATTTGGGCAGCTGATTCTGAACATCTCTGGTTTTTCCCTGAAGACATCCTACATCCCTCATTACTCTCCCTAGTGCTGATCAACCCTTCTTGTACCCCATAATTCACAAGCCTAGGAGGAGGCACTGATGTACTCCTTGTGGCTTCCAGATGTTTGCTCTGCCACCTTTACACAACAATCTCTTCTCAGAAATTCACACCATATGTTTGTATGACATTATTTCTATCATTGGCTCTGTCATATACTGATCTCAGGAAACTTTCCCACCTTTTTCAGTAATTTCAACAATTGACTTATAGCCTTTATATCTACCTCAACTCCTTCTGTCATCTGTAGCGACTTCAGTATTCATGCTAATGACTCATAACACCCACACCTCTCAAGTTATTAGCCTCCCATATCCCATCTTTACTCTGTCATCTTTATTTTTTCTCATCTTTACTCTATCTCATCTAACCACAAAAGGGAATGATTCTATATCTCATGACCCTAAGATCTGTATTGAAAATGTGCTCCCTCTGCATCTCTTAAATCCCTCACATCAGTGGAATGCAAACTCCATTTTATTAAGGATTCTTCCTTCCTTCCTTCCTTTCTCCCTTCTTTCCTTTCTTTTTCCTTCCTTCAATCCTTCCTTCTCTTTCTTTCTTTTTTCCTTTCCTCTTTTTTCCTAGAGTCTAGAATCTCAGGAGTACAGCGGATGGAGTAGTAGGACTGTAGTCAGGAAGACCTAAATTCAAATCTAGTCTCAGACACTTACTACTTGTGTGACCCTAGACAAGTCACTTAACCTCAGTTTGCCGTAGTTTCTTCATCTGTAAAATGGGGTTAATAGTAGCACTTATCTTCCAGGGTTATCGGGAGGATTGAATGAGAGAATAAATATAAAGCTCTTAGCACAAAGTGCTAAGTATGGCACAAAGTATGTGCTATATAAATGTTAGCTATTATTATTAACACGATGCCTTGTACACAGTAGGTGATTAATAAATGCTTGTTGAATGGAAATTGAATCTCTGTTAAAATTCTTCTCTTCCTTTAAGGCCCAGTTCAGATGATATCTCATCAAGGAAGACTTACTTCATCCCTGAAACTAAAAATTTTTCCTTCTTCCCATTTTCTCCTAGCTCTTTGACTGGATCTTTCCTCTGCCTTTGTCACATTTTACTTCGGATCACACTTACTCTGATTTAAAAAAAAAAGCCCGCAAGCTTCTCTCCTTGAGAGCAGCATCTATATAATTTTTTTCATCTTTATACACCAAGTTTCTAGCATTATTGCCCAGACATACCATAGTGCACAGAGAGTGGGTCTCAGAGTGTGAAGGCCTGGGTTTGCATCTGTCTGCCAACACACACTGCTTGGGTAACTCTGGACAGCTCCCTTAACCTCTCAGGGATCTAGGCAGCTTTCTAGCACTATAAATTGCCTAGATATATACATTGGTAGATGGGGGTTACAAAAAAGATAACTTATTTAGGGGCCATCAAGTCCAATTCCTTCCTTTTACAGATGGGAAAACTGATGCATTGAAACATAAAGAATGACTTGCCAAAGGCCATGCAGAATTTGAACCTAGTTTTTTTCTATTTCCAAGCTTGGTACTCTATCTGCTACCCCATACTGCCAAAGTTTCCCCACCAATGGCCTGGCCTAAAAAAAGGTTTGATTTGAGTTCATGACCTAGACCACTGACCTAGGTAGGACTGGTGCCTTGATCACAGGAATTCTAATGTTTTCCATTAAATCTTAGGATGACAAATATGATGAAGATAGAGCATATACACATGTGGACTATTACGTGCTTCATCTTGACCAGTATAGTTCTGTTGACTATTTCCTTCAAAGGTCATGGCCAAGAAAAGGAAGAAATGTAGAATGTTAGTGCCAGGAAACTTTAAAGTTTATGTAGTCCAGTTCCTTTACACATAAATTTGGAGAGTTACATAAACGAAAATTATGGGAGAAATAAATTTTCAGTCTGAAACTAGCAATTCACTTAACAGATATGAAACAAGCATTACTTTTCCCTTGTCTCCTCCATTGGTGAACTGCAATCATACATTTCAAATGACTCTGTAGCTACCAATCTCTTTTCCTACAGCAGGCTGTAAATTTCATAGAGTAACATCATTTGTTTTGATGAATAAAAGCACTTTGTGAAGGAAAAAAGTTAGGATACTTGAGTTGGCTCTTGGCCTGTGATGTGCATCTGTTTGCCAATTGCAGGCACTAACCAGGGTATGAAAGACCATTCACAGAGAAGCAAGTGCATCTTGTAAAATGATACCGTCATCTTCCACCCTGTAATAAGTCTCCTTTTCTCCTGTACTGTTCTGGTCTGTGCTGGGAGATTTACTGTTTTATCTTTGTCTCAATCTATTTAATATGCAAATGTGTTTTCCTCATTATTTCTATGAAAAAATTTCTATATAACCGTGAAGTGATTTATGGACTTCAACATCACCTAGGCTAGTGTCATTATGTCAACATGACATGCCTAAATTCTGGATTTGGCCTCAGAATTAGCTTGAAGGTCTGCAGAAGCCACAGGGAAATAATTCTCTATGAATGAATTATTTTATATGGGCGTGTATTTTCCCCTCAATTGATCAACAAACACTATCAGCAGATTTCTCCCCTCCCCCCAAAGAAAGCTCCAACACCCTTCAGTGCAAGGTCACAGTGACATTATTGAATAGGGAGGAAGTGTGATAGATGAGGCTGAGACTTCTAAAACACCCAGGGGTATGTAGGCAGGGCAGATGCCAAAATGAGCCAGGAGGGAAGTAAACAACATGGCTTTGATATGGGATTATTATGGCAGTTCTAGGCAAGGATTCACTAATCATCTAGTCAGCCCTAGGATGGAGTCATTCATACTCAGAGTGGGAAGATATTGCCTAATGGTCCCCATTGGATTTAAAGGGCCTTTGATGGTCTCCAAGGAGTTGCTTGTCCTGTCCATATCCATGGTCTACTGCTTTTGTTTTGGTAAAAAAAAAACATTTAAAAGATCTACAGTTGGTCTTTGAATAGAATATATGAATGTCTATGTTCTGCTTTTAGTGTGATAAAGAATAAATATTTCACGTAACCATCTAGCTGACAAAGGAGCTCATCTCTTTCCCTTTTCTTGATCTCTTCATTCCATTCTCTTCTTAAGAAATTCTCATTGTATTTTTGCATTTTAAACCTAGTCTCCTGATTTCCTATTCATGTCACAGGTTGTTTCTTTTCTTTCTTCTTAATTTTAATATCTGTTCTCTTTATTTGTCAACTGGGTGTGGCAGGGGAAAGATAGAGGTAGGTTTTCGTCAAAACTGGAGGGAAAAGGGAGATATTTAAAAGGTGTTAGACTCTTCATGTAGCCCTCAAACCAGAAAAAAAGGTAGGAAGGAAGGACAGAAACAAACATTTATTAATCATCTACTATGTGCTTGTCACTGTGCTAAGTACTTTACAAATATCATCTCATTCGATTCAATGAGATTCAAAACCCGTTGACAATACTAACAATATAAAATTACACAAGAAAATAAAAATAAACCAAAACAGAAAATTAGCAGATCAAAGAAGAGTACTAAAACAATTTAAAAAGTATTATGGGGAAACTGAAAAAGTAAAGTAACAGAAGGCAGATAAGAAAGAAAAAATGGAAAATATCTTCAAATCATCTTTAAATGTAAAATTGTTATATTAAAAGAAGTTAATCAAGAATTGTGTGTGTTCATCCTTCGCTGCCAAAGAAGACCATGCCATCAGAGAAATAATGATATGACTCGCACTTGACTTTGTTTTGAGTGAGGGAGGGCTGTGCAGGTCACCAGGCTCACTTCTCCTCCAGAGTCATCTGAATTCAGTGACCAGATATTCCTCAGGATGACTGGAGATGACCCAGGATGAGGCAATTGGGGTTAAGTGATTTGCCTAAGGTCACACAGCTAGTGAGTGACAAGTGTCTGAGGTAAGATTTGAACTCAGGTCCTCTATCCACTGAACCACCTAACTGCTCCTAATCAAGAATTAAAACTTACAAAAAATTCCTAAAAAAGTGAATCTAAAAAGAGCTTATAGGAACTTCCTCTCCAAGAACTAAAGTTAGAATTTAAACATGACCAAAATAATAGGAGGGTATGATGAAGATAATTACCAACATGGACCATTAGAAAGATATAGAAGATATGAAAGAATCAGAAGACAGAAGAATCATAGAAGATACAAAAGAATTGGTAGAAAGCAACCAGATCAGGGTTACTGTAATGGGAAACTAAATTGCAGATAATGTAGAACAACTGGAAAACATGAGATTCAAGTTACAGATATGGCTGATGAGTCCAGGTACCCTCATAATGATTGATGTCCTATAAAATTAAAAAAAAAAAGTCTGAAATATTTTGCAGGACATCATTAAAAATCAACTTTCTAGAATCAATAATAAAGAGTAACAATATATGAATAGTAAAAATCCATAGAGCCCAAAGAAGAAAACAAAAATCGGTGCTTTTACACACATTCTAATTAAATTTCAACACCATAATGATAAAGAAAAACTCCTGCAAATTTCAAGAATAAGGACAGGAATAACATCCCAACAAATGTATCACAATGAACCTCTCCAGAAAGAAAAGGAATAATCAGAGAAACTGGAAGATATAATTTACAAAATTAGGAAATATGACCCATGAATCCAGAACTAACTACCTAATAGAATTTATTATGCTCTATGAAGGCAAGGATAGAAATTCAAGAAGCATTTGGAATTTGAACATTCTGAAGTGGGACATACACTTCAAGGAGGTCAGGGAACATTCAAAAAGAAAAGAAAAGGAGCAAAAGTAATTAAAATAACTCACACTCTTCAAACTAAGATAAATGAGTAATTTATAATAATTTATCTATATATATAATATATAATTCATAAGTATTTAAAATAATTCATCATGAATGATTGTGAGGGTCCATATACATGTATATATACATATATATGTATAATATATATGGGTAGATGAAAAAAATAAGAGAAATAATGGATGGAGACAGAATAATCTCAAAGGGGAAATTCTCATCTATCATAGAAGGAAGTTCAAGTCGAAGAGTCTTATATAGTTACTATAGATAAAAGAATTTATTCATATTGCTTTTGTTATACTTGGGTTAATAATACTAATAATAAAATAAGAAAGCTTATGTTTCTTTCTGATAAATTGAATAATATTTCACTCCCAAAAGAATGATGGAAGATATCTACTAATTGTAAGGTCAATGTAAGTGGGTTGAACTTTGAAGGAGAAGGAGGAGGAGGTGGAGGAGGAAAAGAAGAAGAGGAAAAAGAAGAAGGGGAAGAAGGAGGAGAATTATTTATGGGATAGATTAAAAACAATACTCTTTACAAGGAACATATTCAATCAGAAATATCTAAATTAAGTTAAAATAGATTCAAATGAAAAAAGTGGTATAAAATTTACCATGCTGTTACTATTTCAGGAAAAGTTGAAATGGCATTAATGATGTCAAAATCATGTTTAGATTAGAATCAATTAAAGTATACATTTAAAATGAGAGTAAATCAATTTAAATTTATACATGAATTACATATGTATATATATACACACATACATATACTAAATAATTTTATAGCAAAATTCTGGTAGGAAAATCATACAGGTTTAAAACAAGAAACAGCTAAAAAAAAATGAAGATCCCAGGAAAGAACCTCCCCCTAGGTTTAATGATCTGCTCTGAGCCTCCATGATTGCAGGGAAGAGTAAAAACTCTTAAGATGTCAGATTTAGAATGCTTTCATCTTGGTGGGTTATGAACCACATGATAAGAATATGAGAAATCCCACAAGAGGATGACCAAGAAAGAAATCACAGAACTAAAGAGAGTGTTAAACAAATAACATCTAATAGTTAAATGAAGAGAACTCAATAGAAAAAGTAAAGAATATGCATTATTTTTAAGGAGACATGGAGAATAAAAATAATCACTGGGTCAAAAAATATAAATAGGTAAATAAAGAAAAGCATATATTTTATATACTACCTTTACAGATCATAATGGCAATAAATTTAGCAATAAATAATGATATGAGTAAAGGGATAGTTTCATGTGAAGATTTATTAAATCCTGTGTAAAATTAAAAATATAATAATAATAGAATACAAAAGAACAAGCCACAACACAAAACGGCTGAATATAAAAATCTATTGGATATAGCTAATGCAGTATTCAGAGGCAAATTCATAGGATTAAATGCCTACTTCAACAAGAAAGGGACTGAAACCTAAACTGAGTTTTCACTTTAAAAATTTAGGGAAAAATAACAAAATTACATGCCAGTGTAAAAAGAAGATTAACTAAAGTCCTTGGAGATACCAATTCAATTGAAAGCAAGAAAATAATTAAACAGATAAATACATCCTAAATTTTTAAATAAAAATCAACCAAATTTATAGGCATTTAGTATACTTTTTTCAAAAATAATTTGCAAGCATAAATCACCACAATGAGAAGTAGGAGATCAGAATAAGGGCAAATATATGTATATTTTTAAATTGCAGAGATTGTTAGACACATACATGTTAATAGGTTGGAGAATCTAAAAGGATGGTTATTTACAAAAATACAAAACCCTACAATTAACAAAGAAGTAGACAGATAAAACAGAGAGAGCTTAGGAGAAATCTGACAGATCATCAAAAAGCTATTTAAAAAAAGCACTAGGGAAAGATGGATTCATAATGATATTCTACCAAACTTTTAAAGAACAAGTAATGCAGATATACTTTTCTAAAACGTAAAGATGCTACCATGTAATTCATTCTATGAGGCAAATATGGTATTGATTCCCAAAATGAACAAAGATAAGGTTGAGAAAAAATTATAAACTAGTATCATTAAATATAAATGTAAAACTACTAGATAAAATTTCTGTCAAAAAAAGTTTAGCAGTACATTAACAATTATTCTCAAACAGAATTTACTGTATGATGCTAATTCAAGTATGATTGATATAATACTGGATGAATATATAAGTAGAAACAGATAAAACCCTTGGTCAAATATAACATTTATGTTAAAACATAAAAGTATATTGAAATAAGGAGAAATTTCTTTAATATGATAAAATATGCATTTCAGATCCTGAGCTAATATTGTATACCTACATGAGCAAGACATGAGAAGCTCTCAAGTTATAAGCAGATATAAAATAGTGCTTTCCATCCTTGCCATTCGTATTTGACATGGTCTTTGAAATGTTGGCAATATTGTTAAATCATTAGAAGAAAATTAAAGGAATTAACATTAATTAATGAAGATGTTAAGATATTTCTGGTTGCAGATGACACTATTATACATGTAGAAAAGCAAGACAGACAACAGAATTAGTTTATATAGCCAATGATTTTAGTAAAGTAATGGAATATAAGATAAACCTTTCAAAATAATTTATATTTGTGAGCAACTTATAGAGAAAACTGATGGAAAGAGAAATGCCCTTGACAATGACAAAAATGTATCAAATATTTGGGCATTTGCTTATCAAAGCACATTGTAGGGAGACTCATCATGCAATGAGAGTAAGCCAAATGGAGCAGAGAGAGAGAGACTTTGAGCAGAGGGAACAATGAGTAGACTCTTGCAGTACTCCATGCCTAAGACTTGGACTAGAGTGATCACTGAGGAAATTAAGAAGTACCAAATTTGAGGTAACATGAAGAGGATTTTGAATGACAGAATATATGGGGAAATATGAAAAATTAGTTTAAAATACATAAATTTATAAGTATAAAGGAAAGGAGATATGATGGCGCCATTGATGATGTTCAGATATTGGGAAAAGGTTTTTGTTTAGAAGGAAAGGTGAGACAATGAGTTAAATATTTAATACACAGGTATCTCAAAAATCTTAGTGTAGTTTTAAGCTTTACTAATAAATTAAGGATTAGATGACAAGATATCTAATTAGAAAGAGAGCTCATGATGTTAAAGACTTAGTATGGAGTAGGAGAAAATGCTGTGGGTTATAAAATAATCTAGTTTCTAATCTAGGTTTTGTTGCTAGCTGTGTCCTCAACAAAAACATTATTGAGACTCAGTGCATGGCATTGGAAGAGGCAATGAAGAACGATGTCTAATGAACTACTGGATCCTGCTCAAGTCATTTCTAAAATTGTGAATATGGGTTGATATGCCCCCAAATAACCCTCATTTAGCTTGTTAAGCTAGCAAATACTTAACTGGAGGAAGAATGTTAAAGGTGGACCCAGATAATGGGACACAGGGAATTTCTGGCTGGTTAATTGAGGAGCATATGCCAATCTTGTGGCCTATATAAGCAAGTTGGATGTTGGATAAGCAAGCAACTCTAGGACTGTTAATTCTTGAGAACTTGCTCTTTGACATTTCTCCATATCTTGTAATAAAGAGTAGGCTACTGCCACCCTTCCCCACCTCAACCAGGAGCAACCATGGAAAGTTGCCTTACAAGTACATGTTATGTGCAGCTCAGCTAAAAATCTCACCTCCTGCAAGAAGCCTTTCTGGTGCCTTCCTTCGAAGATCTTATCTAATTCATCCATATGTCTCATTTGCACGTAATTGTTTGCACATTGTCCCCATTAGACTGTGAGTTCCTTGAAAGTAGGGTCTGTTTTCATCTTTTTAAAAAATATTCTTACTGCTTAGCATAGTGCCTGGCACCTGGTAGGTATTTAATAAAACATTTGTTGACTTGTTGACAATGTGGCAGTCACTTCACCTCTGTGGACCTCAGTTTCCTAATTCATAAGATGAGGAGGGATGGATTAGATCTTGAAAATCCTTTCCAACTCTGAAATTCTGATTCCCTGTTCTGTAGGAAACATTTCTTGAAGAAAAACACCATGGATCTTCTGTTGTTTATTTGTCTGCCTCTAAATTATCTAAGAATAGTCACATCGCTTATTCAAGATTATGTATTTATATCTGAAGTGTCTTAGAGGTCATGTAATCCAACTTCCTTATTTTACAGATGAAGAAATTGAGGTCCAGAGAAGTTCAGCAAATTGTCTAAGATCATAGGGGTGGCAAGTAGCAGAACCAGAAATTGAATCTGGATTCAAATTCCATGCTAAGTCTCAAACCAAATGTTAGCCTGAAACTTCATTGCTTTTGACTTGTTGAAGATCAAGGTGATGGGATTACCAGGAGTAGAAAGTGGACCTATAGCTTTCTTTTTAAGGGCATCTAAGTTATTAGTCTTTCAATATCACTGGTAATGAGCCATGGACCAATTCTATAACTCTCCCCCCGCCTTCTCACACAGACACACACAAACACATATGCACACACACATAATATAATTATAATAATATGATATATAATATATTAATATATACAGTGTATTAATATATAATCTCAAATTAAGGATTCTCACAAGGAAGTCTTTGTTTCCTTGGGTTCCTAGGTTCTGTGTTTCCCACTTGGAAAGCTCTGGGAGTGATGTTACTACAGTTACTCTAGAAATCATTTTGCTGTTACAAAAAAAAAAGAGATAATGATGTGAAGGAGACTTGAAAAAAATCAAGAACTGATTCAGGTTTAACTTGGATAAAATCTGGTACCTGGCTTTTCAGGGCAGAGTGAAGCTAATGATTCCCCATCTATGTATGTGACAACCTGTAAATTTCCTAGATGACTTTCTTAAAATCTTTATTCCCTGAAATACAATGCTTCCCATCTTCCTTTCTGTCTTAGTGTTTTTCTCCTTTTCTTTCATCCATCTATTTATATAGTGCCTTTAACTGTAGTGTCTAGGATGAAACGCACCAATTTTAACCGAAATGAATAGGGTACAACAGCTCTTCAGAGCAACTCAGGGCAGAAAGCGGAGGATGTATTCTCTTAGCTGAAAGTTGGTGGAGGAAACTGTGACTCATTCTGTTCATTTTCAGCACCACACAGAGGGTTGGTTGAGTTTCAGGAAGACACTGGAAGTCTACAGCCAACTTAGTACCATAGGAGAAGGAAAACAAGTTTGTTAAGTGAATTCGAATCCAGAATATCAAAGAGTTCAATAATGCCTTCCAGCAAAAAAGAATGAAAATGCCCAAAGGATCATCCCAGATGTTTCTTAAATAGGTACATTTATGGCCCTAAATATTGCACACATAAAAATTGTATCCAATGCAAAAATCACCTGTTAGGCAGATGCTAAACTTTCAGCATTTCTTTGTGTATGTAAGGCCTTTATTTTGTTGATGCTACCACTAATTGTTAGGCTGAAATCCCTATTTCCTACAAAATCAACCTTTCCTTGTTGTTTTGTGGAATAATTAACCTTTGAAACAGTTTGCAAAGCACTCTTCATCACTCATTTGCTTCTTGCAAAAGCCCCAAGGAGAGGTAAGTGTTCTTATAATTTGCAATTTATAAATGGGGAAACTGAGTCTCACAGCTGTTAAGTAGCTTGTCCATGGTTACACACCCAGTAAAGCTGAAGTTGGGATTTGTGCTCTCCAAGTCCAGTGTTGTTATTCATTATGCCAACCTACCAGTCAAGAAGACCTTCTATAGATTGTCTGTGGTACTGTATACATATGAGGAAATGAAGAGGGTACAGGTTGGGTTCAAATAACTCGGCAAGCTTTGTGACCAGTCCAATAATTATTTGTGTAGTGCCTGGTCTTGTAAATATAAGGTGCTGTGACAGGTACTGAGGATACAAAGGCAAAATGAAAAAGACCCTTCCTACAAGGATCCGATGGTCTACTTGGAGCAGGGATGCAATATGTAAAAGAACAGTCTATGATCATTTTAAGGAGGGAGAGAGTGCTAACAAAGAAAGAGATTCAGAAAGGTTTTTAGTGGGAGGAAGACTGTTTTTATAGTAAGTGATGGGAGCTAGAGAGGGAGTACTGGTTTGGGGGAAGAGCCAGGAGGTTGGTTGGATCAGTATAGAGCCCATGAACAGGAGCAATTATTTTGTAGTAAACCTGGAAAGGTAGGCTAGAGTCAGATTATGAAGGACTTTAAATGCCATGCTCAAGAATTTGTATTTTGATCCTACAGGTTGTCCCAACATCAAGCCAGAAGTGGGAATGAGGGGAAGGTGACTTGGAAGGAGGTCATAGGCAATAGGTTTGGGCTTATCTAGATCAATTCTCATTTCACAGATAAGTAAAGTGAGGCCCAGAGAGATAAAGTGATTTGTCAGGGTCACACAGGTAGCAAGTGGCACAAGTCAGACTTAGGTCTTCTGATCTTGGGAAATTGGTCTTCTAAGCCTCAGTTTCCTCAGCTTTAAAAATGGAAATAATACTTTTATTGCCTGTCTCAAAAAGTTTTTTTAGGAAATAAGCTTTTATTTACTACCTATTATATTCCAGGCATTATCCTAAGTGCTTTCCAAATATTATCTCATTTGAACCTCATAGCATCCTGTGAATTAGGTGCTATTATTATCCCCATTTTACAGTTGAACTAACTGAGGCAAACAAGTTACGTGACTTGTTTAAAGTCATAAAGCTAGGAAACATCTGAGGCTAAATTTGAATTTAGGTCTTTCCTACTCCAGGTTCAACACTTTTGTTGCTGTTGAGTCATTTCAGTCTTTTAGTGACTCTGTTTGGGATTTTCTTGCAGAGATATTGGAGTAGTTTGCTTCTCCAGTTCATTTTATGTATGAGGAAATTGAGGCAAACAGGGGTAAGTGACTTGCCCAAGGTCACATAGCTACTAAGTATCTGAGGTCACATTTGAACTCAGATCTTCTTGACTTCAGGCCTGGTGCTCTATCCACTGAACCACCTAGCTGCCCTGTACTTTTTCCACTGCTAAGTGTCCAGTATTATTACATAAGTGGCATAAGATCCTAGATTTAGAGCTACAAGGATGCCTGTAGGCTATCCAGTTCAAACCACTTATTTTGCAGATGAGGAAACCAAAACTCGTTGAGGTTAAGTGGCTTACCCAGGATCATATAACTACTAAATGTCTGAGGCAGAATTTGAACCCATAGCTCCCTGACTGGACAAAGTCTGGTGCTCAATTGATCAGGACATGCTGTTTAACCAAATCTCTGGCAGAGAAAGACATTTTATAATGAAGTGTTTCTGCTCCTGAAACTTTCATTTTGTGTCATCTGAGTTCTGATTTTTAACCCAAGTCACTGGCTTAATTAGATTAAAACCCCAAAGGCCAGTGCAGAGAAAGTTCAGGATACATGTTGTTAGAATTATTTTTGGGGTTCAAAAATAAATGAAAAGGGGAACTGATCAGATTATCTATTCATATTATTTATTACATTTAGCTATATCATTCATTTTCTTTGTGAGTGATTTTGTGATAAACTACAACTGCCATGGGCAGATAAATGGTGAAGTGGATAAAGCATCAGCCTTGGAGTCAGGAAGATCCAAGTTCAAATCTGGCCTCAGACATTCACTAACTGGGTGATGATCCTGAGCAAGTCACTTAGAACTCTGCTTGCTAGTAACACTTTCCCTCCTCTGTAAAATGATCTGGAGAAGAAAATGGCAAATCACTCCAGTATCTTTGCCAAGAAAACCCCAAATGGGATCACAAAGAGTTGGACATGACTAAAACAACTGAATAACCACAACAAAATAATTGCCATAGAGAGGGAAGAAAAAGAACATTACATAGAATAAACTCTGAGTCTTAGTGAAGGATATATTTTGCAGTCACTGGAAGTATTAGGAAGATTGGAGACAAGTCATACTGCAGTCTCAGGGAAGGGGAAAAAGCAAGAGCTCCCCAAATGTCTAAGGGGTTGTGGTAACACTTCAGTTGGAGTACCAACACCTCTGGGTGTTAGCATCACCAAAAATAACTCAGAAGCTTCCTCTTTTTACACAAAAAGGCATCATCTCTGTTGCACACACCAAGAGATGTTTCAAACAAATAGCTGTTAAGGATTCTAGGGCAATGACTGGCTAAGTGAGACATATAACCATAGGACAGAAGGCTGGTCTTTCTCATATGTGCTTAGCATGTGGACATCTGTTATCTATAGAACAGACTACCAGAGAAGACCTACTTTACTCAGGCTGAGCATTATCATGATTTTGGAAACAGGGAGAGGTCTTCCCAGCAGTTTAGGGGTGCAAGACAAAATAATGAAATTGCAACAAATTGCATAGATTAGTACAAAATGAGTATTAAGTATTCTAGAACTTTCTTTTGTTTCTAACTAGCATTTTATGTTTGGAGCAGCTAGGTGGAGTACTAGATAGAGTGCTGTTCTTGGAGTCCAGAAGACTCATCTTCCTGAGTTCAAATGCGGCCTCAGATACTTTCTAGAGGTGTGACCCTGGACAAGTCACTTAAACCTGTTTGTCTCAGTTTCCTTATCTATAAAATGAACTGGAGCAGGAAATGGCAAAGCACTATACAGCATTTTTGCCAGGAAAATTTCAGATGGGGTCACAAAGAGTCAGACATGACTGGAAAAACTGAACAGAAAGTGTCTTACATTGCCAAGGAAAATACTTCTTGGGGAACATATGACTTTGCATTGAGTTTTTACTTATGAATATTGACCTACATAGGAGTAGAAGAGGAAAATGTATGAAAATTCTAATATTAGAGAGAAAAGACTTCAACTTACCAATATAAATACGCACAAATATATATGCATCGTCCTTCAGCAAATAATATAAATTTATTTATATTCACTGAGGAAAGCTGGCACTTGCAGTTATAAAAATCCTAAATAGTAAATATATTAATATATATGCACATACATAATTTTATATTATATATGTGTTTATGTATTTACATATCATTAGATTTATACATATGTCTGTATATATATATATATATATGTGTGTATCTATACATCTATATCAATTTATCCATCTATAGAGAGAGAACAGAGATCTAACAGGGATCTAGAATTATGGAGGTCAGACACCATGGGATGAATTGTAACAGTAAGAATTTTATTGACTCCTGGACACTTAAATACGACACAAGGGTAACGGGGAGAAATGGAGCTAGGCTACATAGTTCCTACAAGATGGGGAGGGACCAGGTCTTCCTTCCCCTGTATTTTTGCCCCATTTTTTTGCTTTCTGGTCCTCTACTAAAATTCAAGGGATGTAGCTATGTTAGTGATAATTGTTGAGTATGAAAACCAGTAAAAGGAACCTGGGAAGGAGACCTGTGAGGTTGGATCATGTTATTTAGGATTGAAAGGAACCTCAGAGATCTTCCCAAATTATATAATCACAGAAGATTCAGACAGCTTGACTCAAATCAATCAACCATAAGTATAAGCTAAGTGTAAACAAGTTTTTAATAAATTTGAGAAGATTTAAGTGCTTGAATCATTGGATAAAGAAAGATGATGCTACAAAGGAAATATCTCACAACTGACTGAAAAAATAAGAAATATCGCTAATCTGATTTGGAGTGTATCTCTCTCCATCTTTCTCTCTCTCTGTCTCTCTTCCCCAGTAAGTCATTCCTTATTATGAAGAATTAAAAAGAAAGAAAAAAAAGCAGGTCAGCTGTTTTATTTATTATTGTATCCTCACCTGCCATGTGTAATTTTCCTTCCTCCCTTCATTCCTTCTTTCCTTTCTCCCTCCCTTTTTCTTTCCTTCTTTCCTTTCTTTCTATTTTTCCTCCTTCCTTCCAAATCTATGAACTTGTTTAGGTAAAAAGATAGATAGAAAGAAAAGAGCTAACATTTATTAAGTACCTACTATGCGCTAAGCACTGTGCTCGGTTTGCTTTATTATCTCATTTGATCCTCACAACAACCCTGGGAGGTAGGTGCTATTATTATTCCCATTTTAAAGTGGAGGAAGCTGAGGCAGACTGAGGTTAATTTACTCAGGGTCACATAGCTAGTAAGTGTCTGAGGTTATATTTGAATTCAGATCCTCCTGACTCCTGCACCTATACTTTATCTCAGTGACACCTGGAGCTGCCTCATGAGCTTTATTTACTGTATTTGTGACATATATGTGAATGTATGTTTATCTGCATGTGTACACACATATATAACATACAAATATGTATGTGTATAGATTCACATATGTCACAAATATACACATATACACAAATATAGAATTATTTTTGCTCATTTTCTGGTTTTTGTTAGAATGCCAGATAATTGGATTACTAATATATGTGATCTCTGGATAGATGAAGCATTACTATACTTGCTCAATAATTAATTGATTTGGTATTTTGTAGTTTTGATCCACATGGAAATGACAGTTCATTGCAACAGAAATAGTTTCATACCAGAAAACCTTACAATCCAATCCAATCCTCCTCTGCCCTGGAACAAGCTGAGTGTATAATTTTCCTCAAAAAAATACACATAAATACAAAAAAAAAGACATTTTAAGGTATTCAGAAATGTCAGATTTCTGCAGTGATGTTACCTCTGAAAAAAAACATCTAGGTGAAGAGAAAAGAACACTGGAGTGCAAATAAGGAGCCCAAAGTTTTAGTGTAAACTCTGCTACGAATTTGCTATGTGATCTTAGGTAAACCACTCCACCTCTCTGGCCCTCGATTTCCTTCCCTGCGAAATGAAGGGCCTGGATTATGTGATCTCTGAGGGCTTTTTAAAAACTCTAATGTGCTATAATTCTGAATATTAATTTACCCACAACCAGGAGGATTTTGCCCTTGGTTTATAGCTATGCAGTTTGATGGTAAACTGTTCTGAGTGTTCATGACCTTCTGGTGAAAACAATCCATTAGCTGAGGATGCGTGGGATGGAAAACAATCCCAGAGCTACGTGGGCAGTGATGCAAAGTCCTCGAGTTAGTCAGTAGAAGTTGGTTGGGTTTCAGTCCCTCTCACTGAACTAGAAGCCACATGCAGTGGTGGTGCTTCTATGTAAACTCCACCATAATTTTGGTGTGTTCTTGTCCTCTGTGAATTAAATGATTAGCTGTTAGCTCAGTCAGTCAACAAACATTTATTAGGTGCCTTACTTCATGCCAGAAACAGTTCTAAGCACTGAGGATACAAGTACAGGTAAAAAACTGTCCCTGTCCTCAAGGAGCTGACAATTAATGAGGGAGACAGCATGCAAACAACTATGTACAAATAAGATATAGATGGAATATATTGGAGATAATCAGCGGAGGGAAGGCACTCACTTTAAGGGGGCTGGGGAAGGGCTTCTTGTAGAGGGTAGGGTTTTAGCTGGAACTTGAAGGAAGTCAAGAAGACTGGAGGTAGAGATGAAAAGGGAAGGCACACCAGACATGAGAGACAGCCAGTGAAGATTCATGGAGCTGAAGGTAAAATTGATTCAGTAAGTAGCAGCAGCCTGTTGCACCTGAAATCAGAAAAGGCAACAGTTCTTGGTATTCCCTGGTGCCTTGTACCTCACCTAAAAACTACCAGCTCTGTAAAAATAGTGGGCATGAGCCCAGGAATTTGTCTTTGTACCTGGAAGGCGTGTTTTTTTTCCTGGCCTGGACCTGTGATCACAATAGAAAGCCTAGGGAAAAAATTCTACCAATAGAGATCAACACCTGCCTGCTCTGTAATTTCTATTTTTAAAGAGTTGTTGGGACACCAAGAGATTAAATGAATTCCCCTGGGGTCGCACAATCAGTATGTGCTGGAAGGAAGACTCAAACCTAGATCTTCTTGACTCCAAAGTCCAGTCCAGTAGTCTATCCATTAGAGCTAAAGCCATGCCAACGGTGTTTGGGATTATCATAAGCAATGTGAATGGTTTTCCTTTTGTTATTCTTGTTAATCTGCCACATAGATAAGCAGCCATGAAAATCAGACTACTTTTCCTACAGCTGGTCTAGCAAATTCCCATGATGTAGGCCTACTTGGAAGGGTTTTCAGGGGAGCCAGTCTACTGCTTGTCATTCCTGCAGTAGTATAAGAAGAGGAATTATTCGATAGGATTCTATGAGAGGTATCATGGTGCAGGAGTAGGCAAACTATGGCCCATGGGTCAAAAATGTTCTGCTACCTGTTTTTCTATAGCCCATTTGCTAAGAATGATTTTTACATTTTCAGATGTGGAACTTGAGCCCCATCTTTCTGACTCTAAGTTCAGTTCTCTAGAGCTGAACATTTCTACTCTAGTGGTAGAGAATTGATCTTAGAGTAGGAAGACCTGAGTTCAAATCCTGCCTCTGACACATACTGGTTTTGTGACCCTGGTACCTGGTCAGCTAACCTCTCTGAAACCAAGACAACTGTCTAAGACTATAAATTGCAGGGTAAGTGTTAATGTTGATAAAAGGAGCCTCCTCAACAGGAAGTCCCCATGTAAATGAAATCACAAATTTATTTATTTATTTTACATATCTCATAAATCATGGAAGAGAACAAGTGTTTCTGTGTTTTCTGGTACTTCGTTCACTCACTCATTAAGGAACATTGGCTCTGGAGTTGGAGGACATGGTTCAAATTCTACCTCTGTTGCTTACCCCCTGTGTGAACTTTGACAGTCAAAAAACATTTGTTAAACACTTACTGTGTGCCAGATGGGCAGCTAGGTGGTGTAGTGGATAGAGTGCTGGGCCTGGAGTCAGGAAGACCCAAATTCAAATATGGCCTCAAGTACTTAGTGATTAAGGCTAGGTGAGAAGGGAAGTAAAGAAACACCTCTTTTCCTGAATCCAAGGCCATCCCCAATCGTCCTGATCTGTATCTTACCACTGGATCCAGATAGCTCCAGAGGAGACAGTGAGGCTGATGACTTTGCACAGCTATTCCTCACTTAAATCCAATTCACTTCTCTTTGAGAATGAAGAACAAACGACAATAGACACTTAGGAGCTGTATGACCCTGGGCAAGTCATTTAACCCTATTTGCCTCAGTTTCCTCATCTGTAAAATGAGTTGGAGAAGAAAATGGCAAATCACTCTAGTATCCTTGCCAAGAAAACCCCAAATAGGATCATGAAGAGTTGGACATGACTGAAACAACTTAACTACAACAACAGCTACATGCTACAAGCTGAGTATACAAAGATAAAACCCACAAGATTCCCTGCTCTCAAGGAGATTATGATCTATTAGGGGAGACAATGTGTACATAAAGAACATGCAGAATAAATGCAATATAGATTCAAGGTAGTGAAGGAGAGAACTTGGGGTTGGCATCAGGAAAGGCAATGTTTAAGGTAAGACTAAAAAGTAAAATGACAGGGTTGAACTAGTTCAGGGTGGGGAGCCTGTGGTCTTAAGGCCACATGTGGCCCTCTAAATCTTCAAGTGTGGCCCTTTGACTGAATCCAAATTTCACAAAACAAATCCCCTTAATAAAAGGATTTGTTCTATAAAACTTGGACTCAATGAAAGGGCCACACTTGAAGACCTAGAGGGCCACATGTGACCTCAAGACTGCAGGTTCCCCAACCCTGGACTAGATGATCTTTGAAGTCTCTTCCAATTTAGATCTATGATCCTAAGCATTTATTAATCACTTACTATTGTCAAGGCTGCTCATCTACATTTGGTGCCTACTTGCCACTCAACTCTCACCTGTGCCTCTAAGAAGCATGCCCAGTAGCCACACTTTGGCAGACAGGCTAAACTGGACTGAGGGTAACTGATGGGCCTCAAACTAGTCAGTGAATTAGGAGGATGTCTAACATCATGTGGTGACTTTCTCCCAATGAAATGGGTAGATGAGAACAATTTGTTCCAATGGCCATCAAGGTGGCTGAAGCAGGGGCTGTGGAGCAATTAGAGCTTGGTCAGACATTGAAGTTGCCAAGGTCATCCAATGGATCCTGGGCCATTGCCAGTTGTCTTGACTTTTGTCTTGTGAAGCAGCAAACACCCCAGCATGCACAGGAGGCCCTGCTGTACAGGTTCTTAGATCTGCTTTTCTAAAAGGAAAGCAACTTTTGAGGGGTCAACAATCTACTTTAATTACATTTGCCAACAAAGAAAATACAAACAGAGAAATAAAGACCAGAGAGGGATTCTAACTGTCTGACCATAAACAATGCATATATCACAGATCAACAGATAGATCCAACTGCCTGACCATTATATACGTACATAGTTACCAGAGAGAGAAACACCAACATCTGGGTTTTCTTTTCTTTTTCTTTTTTGTTATTTATTTATTATTTTTTGAAAAATAATTTCTTTATTTTTAGTTTTCAACATTCACTTCCACAAGATTTTGAGTCCCCTTCACCCACCCCAAGATAGCATGCATTCTGATTATCCCTTCCCCCAATCTGCTCTCCCTTCTATCATACCCTTCCCTTCTTTTATCCCCATCCCCTCTGTTTTCTTGTAGGTTAAGATAGATTTCTATACCCCATTGCATGTATATCTTATTTCCCAGTTGCTTGTAAAAACAATTTTTTAACATTCATATTTAAAACTTTGAGTTCCAACTTCTCTTCCTCTCTCCCTCCCCACCTACCCACCCCTACTGAGAAGACAAGCAATTTGACATAGGCTACACGTGTGTAGTCATACAAAACACCTCCACAACAGTCATGTTGCGAAAGACTAACGATATTTCCCTCTCTCCTATTCTGTCCCCTCATTTATTGTATTGTCTCTTTTGACCCTGTCCCTCTTCAAAAGTATTTACTTCTAGTTACCCCCTCCTCCCATTTGCCCTCCCTTCTATCATCCCTCCCCCTCCCCTGCTTATCCCTTTTCTCCCCACTTTCTGTAGTGTGAGATAGATTTTCATACCAAATTGAGTGTGCATGCTTTTTCCTCCTTAAGCCAAATGTGATGATAGTAAGGTTCATTCTTTCCCTCTCACCTCCTCCCTCTTCCCCTCCTTTGAAAAGCTTTTTATTGCCTCTTTTATGTGAGAGATAATTTGCCCAATTCTAGTTCTCCCTTTCTCCTCTCAATATATTCCTCTCTCACCCCTTAATTTTATTATTTTAGATATCATCCCTTCATATTCAACTCACTCTGGACCCTCTGTCTATATGCATATAATCCCTTCAACTACCCTGATACTGATAAAAGTCTCAAGAGTTACAAATATTATCTTTCCATGTAGGAATGTAAACAGTTCAACTCTAAAGTCCCTTGTGATTTCTCTTTGTGCTTCTCTTGATTCTTTTGTTTGAAAGTCAAATTTTCTGTTCAGTTCTGGTCTTTTCCTCAAGAATGCTTTAATTCTAGCCCCTTAGACCTCTGGAATATCATATTCCAGGCCCTCCTGTCCCTTAATGTAGAAGCTGCTAGATCTTGTGTTATCCTGATTATGTTTCCACAATACTTGAATTGTTTCTTTCTGGCTGCTTGCAGTATTTTCTCCTTGACCTGGGAGCTCTGGAATTTGGCTACAATATTCCTAGGTTTTCCTTCTGAAATCTTTTTCAGATGATTGGTGAATTCTTTCAATATCTATTTTACCCTCTGATTCTAGAATGTCAGGGCAGTTTTCCTTGATAATTTCTTGAAAGATGATATCTAGGTACTTTTTACGATCATGGCTTTCAGGTAGTCCAATAATTTTTAATTGTCTCTCCTAGCTCTATTTTCCAGGTCAGTTGTTTTTCCCATGAGATATTTTACATTGCATGCTATTTTTTTATTCCTTTGGTTTTGTTTTACAATTTCTTGATTTTTCCTAAAGTCATCAGCTTCCACATGCTCCATTCTAATCTTTAAGGAATTATTTTCTTTAGTGAGCTTTTGGAACTCCTTTTCCATCTGGTCAGTTCTGCTTTTTAAAGCATTCTTCTGCTCATTAGCTTTTTGGATCTCTTTTGCCATGTGGTTTAGTCTATTTTTTAAAGCATTATTTTCTTCAGCATTTTTTGTGGTTTCCTTTAGCAAGCAGTTGACTCATTTTTCATAATTTTCTTGCATCACTCTCATTCTCTTCTCAATTTTTCCTCCACTTCTCTTACTTGATTTTCAAAATCCTTTTTTAGCTCTTCCATGACCTGAGACCAATTCATATTTTTCTTGGAGGCTTTAGATGCAGGAGTTTTGATTTTATTGTCTTCTGTTTGTATACTTTGGTCATCCTTGTCTCTAAAGTAAGATTCTATAGTCTGATTCTTTTTCCAGTTTTTCTCATTTCCCCAACCATTTACTTGACTTTTGAGTTCTTTGTCAAGATAGTTATCTGCTTCCAGTAGGTCTGGAGGATGTACTGCAAGCTGCTGGATCCCCCACAGTTTGGGGACCTAGAGCTCCAGAAACAGTGACTGTAATTGCTCCTGCTTCAACTGCTGTGGGCTCCTCCATCCCCTCTGCTGCCCCAGAGCTGGGGCCTGACCACTCCACTTTCTCACACAGATCCCACAGGTTTTTTCCACTTATATTCTAATTTATCCTTGGAATTTTGGGGTCATGAAGTCTGGAAACTGCCATAGGTTCCCAAGATTCACTCCCCCAAAGCCTGCTCAGGTCCCGTCTGTGCTAGCATGGCCCACACTGTACTGTGCTCTGCTCCCAGTGCAGCATGATAGGCACTTCCTGTTGACCTTACAGGCTGTCTTGGGCTGGAGATTTGCTTCACTCTATCATTCCATGGGTTTTGCAGCTCCAGAATTTGTTTAGAATCATTTATTATAGGTATTTGGCTGGGCTTGAGGGAAGAGCTGTAGCAAGTCTGTGCTTTTACTCCACCATGGTCTAACATCTGGGTTTTAAAGGGGAAGAGGGGGTGGTGTGGCTTGGCTATCCAGAGTCTCACCTGGCACAGGAATCTTCTTCCAATTCTCCAAAGCAAAATCTCACTTCAGAGTATATTTCCACTTTTCAGAGTTGGAGGCTATGACCCTCTTGACCCTGTGCCTCATTAGCAATTAACAAAAGGTGTGGATCTCACTGCAAAACAAGCCTCCCCTAATCTGGGGTCCATTAATGTGTGGGAAAGATCTTTCATTAACATAAATCTTATTAACATTACATCTTGCCACTGGACTTTGATGACTCTGGGAGAATGAAGCGAATGACTGTATGCAGCTCTGCCTCACTCAAATCCAAATCATTCATTAAATCCAATTCAGGGCAAGACATTATCCCATGATGTCATTGGTCCTCCTCAAAAATGAAGGACCAACAGCAACCACTATAGTCAAAGCACTGTGATAACTGAGGGGTATAAAAAGACAAAAGGAAAGACAAAAGGTAAGACAATCCTTGACTCCAAGGGGGTTATATTCTACTTGGGAGAAGACAGTATTTACACAAATTAGTACATTCAAGATTATTTTTGAAGGGAGATATCACTAACAACTTGTGGTGATCAAGAAAGGCTTCCCATAGGAGGTGGGACCTAATTTCATCCTTGAAGGAAGCTAAAGATTAATTATACAACCCAGTATATTCATCAAGAGAGGAGATGCTTTCTTTTTCCATCTTAGGCCTCTGTTCAACCCTACTTGTGTACCTTTCTCATTCTCATTGGTTATCTTCCTGGTTTACTTCAAAAACTCTATGAAATTTAACCCTTAAGGGCAGGAACTGTGTAGTTTTCATCTTTGTGTTCCCAACAACTAGTGCCAGGCCTAACTGCTTAATAAATTTTGTTAAATTGAATTACTGACCGCTCTAACACTTTTTCAACCTAGGGCTGAAAAGAGTCCATTAAATTTGTTTCTCTCTGAACTTCAAAAATAACCAAAACTGCAAATAGATATTCAACCTTTTTTAAGCCTTTCCAGTATGCCAAACATCTCATCATCACCTAAGATGGTTTTGTTGTCTTTCAGTCATGTTTGACTTTTCTCAACCCCATCTGAGGGGCAAATATACGGGAGTGATTTGGCAGTTACTTCTCCAGCTCATTTTACAGATGAGGAAACTGAGGCAAACAGGGGCAAGTGACTTGCCCAGGGTCACACAGCTACTAAGCATCTGAGCCTAGATTTGAACTGAGGCAGATGAGTCTTCTTGAAGACTTTATCCACACTTTATCCACTGTGCTCATTTGCCGCCCCATTAAATGGTTAAAAATTTCTAAAAATATGGCTTTAGTTGAGTGTAGATGGAGTAAAAGTATTTTCATTTTCAAGACCATTGATTATTCTTGACCTTTGCCAGAATTTCTTCAGAGATATAAGAAAATTTGCATGAAAGGTTGAATCAAGGCTACCTTTCAGATTAAGCAGCTGCCTGAAAAGAATAATCCACTTATTGGATAATAATAATATTTTATACTTGTATTCTGCTTTATGGTTCTAAAGCACTTTCTGTATATTATCTCATTTCAAACTTACAACAATCCTCATTTTACAGATGAGGGATCTTAGGTTCAGAAGAGTTCTTATGATTTACTTAAAGTTACTTAGTCAAACAAGTTGCTGGTGCTGTTATTTGTAACTTTGTTCTCAAAGAGGACCATGACATCAGGAAGGTGATGCCATGACATGAAAGTGAATTGGATTTAAGTGAGGGAGGACTGTACAGAGTCACCAGTCTCATTTTCTCCTCTGGAGCCATCTGGATCCTGTGATCAGATAGGGATCAGGAAAACTGGAGATAGCCCAGGTTGCAGTGGGAGGCCATGACCTTTTCAAGGTAAGGTCTTTAACAGATCTCAATTTGACTGAGGCAACTCCTATTCAATGATTAATGCTTTATAACAAATGAGGCAAAAAATGACTTTTAAATAAATAGGTCTGGGAGGGGAAGACCCTCAATGTTTCTGGCCAAAACAAAAAACCATTGCTTATATGAAAACATTCATTCTGAGCCTGAACTGTAACTCAAACCCAGGTCTTTTGAATTCAAATTCAGTAATTTTTCTGTGACATCATAAAATCACAAGCAGCTGCATACTAGAATGCCCTACACTTGGGTAGGTCAAGGAGACTTTTCCTTCAACTCCAAAGGGACTAACCAAGGACCATTAATTCCTCACCTTATGATGTGAAACCAGAAATGTTCTGATGCCTGTGTATACAAGCAATGATTTTTTAGGTTACCACCACAGTTTGGTACAATGTGGTGGTGGTGTTGGTGGAGTAGCATTGGAGGCTCCCCATGAATATCCCATTTTCTAGTTTCCCCTGGAGAAAATTCTCTTTTCCCAATCATCCAGTTTTACTTCTAATAATAAGAAATGTTTACAGATAAGCTAGTAGATAAAAAACTATAATTACAACAGAACTACATTATGGTACTGGTGTTAGGAGACAAAGATAAAATCCAATGAGATAATACTTGTAAAGTATTTAGCACAGTATCCGGAACATAGTAAGTGCTTAATAAATGCTTTCCTTCCTTCCTTCCTTCCTTCCTTCCTTCCTTCCTTCCTTCCTTCCTTCCTTCCTTCCTTCCTTCCTTCCTTCCTCATGAACTTTATTTGAAGGAGAGCTCCTATGTCCCTCAGGTGAAGTCTACTTACTTCCTTTTACTACAACCCAACATTCCTAAGTAACAGAATAAAGTACTACGTAGCAGTTTTACTGCACTGTATTTTATAAGTAGGTCTAGATGAGCTTATTGGTCAGTATAAGGACAAAGAATTGACCTGTTATTTCATTAATGTAGAGAACTCCTGAATGAGGAAATTCTCTTCACTTGCTAGGTGGTACCTTTTCTGAAAATTTATCATCTGAGAGTCATTTGGAGGCATCAAGAGGTTAAATAAATTGCCCAGGGCCACATAACTAGTAGGTTTCAAAGACTGGATTTAAATTCAGGAGTTCTCTTCATTAAGGTCAACTCTTTATTCACTATAATTGACTTCCTCTCAATATCCAGAAATGCAATTAGGTGGTGCAGTGGATAGACCACTGGACCTGGAATCAAGAAGACCCTAATTCAAATGTGGCTTCAGACACTTAACTAGCTGTGTGATTCAAGTCACTTAACCCTGTTTTCCTCAGTTTCCTCATCTGTAAAATGAGCTGCAGAAGGAAATGGCAAAGTACTCTAGTACCCTTGCTAAGAAAACCCCAAAAGAGGTCGCAAAGGGACCGAATGAAACAACTGAAATGATATTGATCCATATATAGAAAGAATTCTTTACTTCTGTTTTCAGTTATGTCATTGGTTCAGTTTATGAACTTTTATCTAGGCTGGTTTAGATTAGGGTCTAGCCTGGCTCTAAATGTGCATAAAATGCAGAAAATGCACAAGACTAGCTAACTTCTGGAAATCACTTAGTCAGTCAATCAAAAAACATTTATGAAACACCTATTAGGTGCCAGGTACTATGCTAAGTGCTGGGAATACAAAGAAAGGTAAAAGACATTTCCTGCTCTCAAGGAACTCATATTCTAATGCGGGAGTCAACATGCAAACAACTATGTACAAAGTAATATACAAGATAAATTGGAGATTGAGTAAATTGGAGATTGAATTTATTGATTAATAAAGGGAAGGCTCTAGAAGGCACTTCTAAAATGCTTTATATGATGAAGAGTGTATGAAGTTCTTAGGAGATTTCTTTTTAGTAAAATTCATGAGGAAGGAAGGAAGAGAAAGGAAAGAAGAAAAGAAAGAGAAAAGGAGAGAGAATAGAAAAGAAGGAAGGAAGAAAGAAAGAAAGAAAGAGGAAGGAAGGATGATTGTGTCATGTTCCCAAACGTAACTTGCTTAACTTACGCTAAGGGAGGAACAAACAGTTAGTTTAATGGCAAAGCCAGAACACCTAAGTTTTTATCTTACAGTCCAGTCTTCTTCCCATTGCATCATGCTGCTTTCAGATGTCTTTAAAAATGTTCATGAATATTTATTAGAAAACAGTGTCAGGGTAATCAATATTGCCTTAGGGTCAATAATTGAAGAAGGCAAAATTTTCTTGGCCTAACAAATTTGCTTTAAACATTTACTGGTGCTATAGACAAAATACCCTTCTTGGTGTCCTACAAATAAAAGTTCTTCAGAACTGAAAGATTGTAGAAAGGAAGAGAACAGTCTATTCAGTTTCTCAGGTATAGCCTTTGCCTGTTTTGGATTACCTGACTGAATTAGTATGCAAATGTGTTTCAGAAAAAATGATCACATGTCTTGAGTTGTTCTCTTTACCATTTTCACACTATTTCTTTGATGACAAGTGACAAAAAGAAGTGAAACTTGAATTATAATAATCATTATTTTTTTCCTTAAAAGCAAGCAAACACTTAACTGACTATAATATTCAGCTTTTGGTTGTTTGGGATAATAGGAAAGGAGAATAATATAGATAAGTAAAATTCAGAGATTGATATGGGAAATAGGAAAATCAATACTCTGGAATTCTAGGGTGGGAAGGGACATCATGTAGTCTAGGTCCTAGCTATCAACCTTAATCCTTGCTATGAAGCAATAAAATTTCAGCATGAATGAATGTGGATTTGAAGGTGGAGGATCTTGCTTAAATATCACCTTCTACCTATGTGGAATCAGAGGACCTGAAATTGAAGAGGGGCTCCAAGCAGGTGGTGAAGGGATAGTTTTCTGTTCCTCCATTCCTTCCTTTCACCTCTACTCCTACCCACCACCTAAAACCTGTAGGGACAGCTAGGCAGAATGAGATTATGGTTGTTTTTTCCTTCTTGGTTGATCCCCTGAGAGTCACCAACCATAATCCTTCATGTGTTATGGAGGACCACCAGGAAATCTTATCACTTACTCTGCCAATACTTCCTTAGATTCTCCGTTTTTTACCATCTGCCCTGCTGATAAGCCTTTAAGATTCCCAGGTACTTGTATATAAACTGATGCTGCTGCCTAAAGATCCATTCTTCTTACCATCAACCCTGAATCTTCAAGGCTTCCAGCCTTTTTCATTGGTCCTCATGTTAAAATTTCTTTTATATGATTTCTCCCTCAATTATAGTATGAGTGTCTTGAGAACAGGGACTATCTTTCTTTTTGCTTCTCATTTTTAATTCATTTTTAAAATGCTGAATTTAACAAACAATAATCACAGCTTTTCTGAACTTCAATTTCCTCACATCAAATGGGGATGAAAACAGTATTTGTAGCATTTATTTCACAGGAAAGATATGAAAATAAAATGAGATTTTATATATATATATACACACACATATTCATATATATATTTATATATAACTTTACAGACCTTAAAGTCCTACAAAAATGTAAGATATTATTTTAACAGCATTTACAATAACAATAAAACTAACATTTCTTTGACACTAAAGTTTACAAGACACTTTATTCTTATTTGATCTCACTTGACTTACTACAGAAAAACATAACCTTAAATGCTTTTCTCAAGTTATCTTCCATATATACATTAAAATTATATAAGATTATGACAGATATGACTGCAGAGATAATTGTGCAGCAATCTTCTATACATTGATGTCGAATGAGGTGTCAAACAGGGAGAGTTGTGTTCACCAATTTAATGGAGAATTATAACTACACAAAACTGAAGAAAGAAAGAATCCTTATGGATAATGAGATTCTCCAGGTTTTCTAGTCATGGATAGCATTTCCTAATTTCATCAAGCACCACATTACTACAAAGACTCCTCTTCAATGTAATACAACAGTTTAAAAGACATTGGTCCAACTAACCATAGTGGGAAAATAAAGTGCAAGTATTGCTGACATTATGTCACACAGCTGCCAAGTGAGTATCAGTATAAATACTTTGGATAAATGCTTAAGGTGGACAGTAGACTGGGTTTGGAATTAAGTAGGAAAAAGAGATTATGCTAAAACATACTTGAGAAATTGCACAGCATCCTCAGTAATCCTGAAGTGCTCTTTACCACAAAAGTAAATTCTCTTAAAATATCAGCGTTTCCCCAGTGATGCTCAATTACTTGTAAAACATGGGATATGGAAATCTCAGGAGAATCATCACAATTACAGAGAAACCAAAGGTGACGGAAGAAATTGGCAGGGGGGCGGGGGCGGTATGAATTGATTGTAGCACATTACCACTGATGATAAGAATATGAGAAGTAGAATAAGAGACACCATCAAAGACATGGATGACCAAACTTATGTGAATGGATGACATGTTTAGTCATTTTTTAGTCCTTTCTGACTCTTTGTGACCCCATTTGAAGTTTCCTTGGCAAAGATACTGGCATGGTTTGCTATTTCTTTCTCCAGCTCATTTTACAGATGAGAAAACTGAGGCAAACAGGTTTAAGTGTCTTGTCCAGGGTCACACAGCTAGTACGTATCTGAGTCTAGATTTGAACTCAGGAAGATGAATCTTTCTGTCTCCAGTGCCCAGCACTCTATCCATGGTGTCACCTAGTTGCCCTAAAACACGGATGGCATAGCTATAAACTAAAATAGATAAGGAGTTTATTTTTCACTTTCTTTCATTTTTTTCTTTTATTCAAGTCTTCTATCAGAAAATGATGAATGTGGAGACCTTTTACATGGTTGCACATGAATAACCTATCTCTGATTGCTTACCATCTCAGGGAGGGAGGATAGAAAGGAGGGAAGGAGGAATAGAATTTGGAACTCAAAACTTAAAACACCTAAATGATAAAAAAATTTAACATGTAATTAGGGGGGAATAAAATATGTATATATATGTATATATAATTGAAAGCAAGATAGACATGCAGCATATTGGGTCATCTTCTATGGAGGATTTATGGAAAGATATGGACAAGATTCACGCAGTATGAGAAAGCATAAAAGTTTTTTATTTTTGTCAAAAAGAAAGTCATGAACTTAACATAAAACTAAAGTAAAACTGGGTGACAGTGCTTGAGAGCTACACAAGAAACGCGATGAAAGTTTTAATGTGGGAAAGTACATTTTTGGCTGGGGAAAGAGGCAGGGATCAGGGAAATTTTCATCAAGGAGGTGGTATTTCTACTAGATTTTGAAGGCTGAGCAGGGTTTCTCTTCATGGAGATATGGGGGCAAAGAAAGCTGTAAGAAATGGTGCAGCGATGGAGAAGTACAGTATGTATTTGGCAAATATCTATGAATCTGAGTTGGCAAGATCATAAGGCATATGAAGGGGAGCAACATT
Source organism: Notamacropus eugenii (assembly GCF_028372415.1). NCBI lineage: Eukaryota > Metazoa > Chordata > Mammalia > Diprotodontia > Macropodidae > Notamacropus > Notamacropus eugenii. The sequence continues at coordinate 76,215,764 of NC_092878.1, read as the reverse complement.
AAATACAATTCAGAGGGTAGGTTAGAAGCACAATGATGAAGGTCTTTGAAAGCCAACTTAAATGCTTATACAGGAGGTGCTGGAGGGTCATTCAGTATTTTTGAACAGCAAGGAAGAAAGCAAACAAATTTTAAGGATCTACTATGTGCCAGGCACCAAGTGTTTTGCAAATATTATCTCATCTGATTCTCAAAATAACTGTGGGAGCTAGGTGGTATTATTATCCCCATTTTACAGGCAACAACTGATGCAGGCAGAGGTTAAATGTCTTTTACAAGGTCAAATGGGTGGAAAGTTTCTGAGGCTGAATTTGAACTCAGGTCTTCCAGATTCCAGGCCCAGCACATGATTCACTGTACCACGTAACTGCCAGAGGAGAAATGGGAGCACAATTGTGCATTAGGGATGGAACTGTGCTATTGATAGGCTTTTGGGGAGATACTGAAGGTGGGGAGGATTGGGTAGAAGAATGGTAACCCAGATGGTGATTAGAGTCCTCAGTGGGAATGGAGTGATTGTGAATGAATGAGATTATTTTAAAGGTCTTTTACTTTCTTAGGTTAGCCTGAGAAGCAAACTAAATTATCTTTGGGCAGGTGCGTTCTGAGTTCCATACAGCTAGTTTGCAAATGATCTTTTGAAACACAACTCTTCCTGCAAATTTTGACCTGTATCTATTTTCTCATATTTATATTACCATTAAGCGCTTGTGGTTGCCATCCAACTGAATTGGCATCGTTCCACTAGACCATTCACTCAAATCTTAAGATTTGTTCTGTTTGGATTCAGTCAAAGGGCCACACCTGAGGAACTAGAGGATCACACCCCACCCCTGAAGCTCATGGAAAAGAGCATGGAATAGTAGAAAGAGATTTGGCTCTGAAATCTGAAGTCCTGAGTTCAAATTCTGCCTCTGATAACTCAGTACGTGTAACTTTGGACAAATTATTTAACTTCCCAGCATCTCAGCTTTGTTGTCTTTTTCTGTTTAAAATCTATCATTGGCAGATCAAGAGGAAGCAATGTGGCATAGTACAGATAGAGTCAGGAAGAAATGAATTCAAATCTGGCCTCACTAAATGACTTTGGGCAAGGTATTTAACCTCCGTCTGCCTCAGTTTCCTAAGCTGTAAAATGGGGCTAATAATAGCACTTACCTACCAGCGTTGTAAAGATCAAAGACAATATTTGAAAAATTTCTAGTACATAGTAGGTGTTTAATAAATGTATGTTTTCTTCCTTCTTTCCTATGATCTGCAAAAATTGAGGGTTTGGACTAGAGATCCTCTTTTTCTGTGATCTGATCAAATGATTTAACATTGAGTTAAATCAATGAACTTACTTCACCATAAAATAGAGGGGAAAAAACTACTTGATTTAAAACCAGAAGATCTTGATTTGAGTCTTGACTGCCATTTATTAGCTTTACAACCTTGGGTAAATTATTTTGTCTCTTCTTAGTAGAATTTCCCCATCAGCAGAAAGTGGATAATAATACCTTCATGCCTTACCAGAGTTCTTGCGAGACTCAGACAGTGCTCTGTAAACCCTAAATCAGCTTGTCAATGTCAGCTGTTATTGCTACATTCATTTATTTCTGCTTCATTCTTTCCTTTGCCCTGTTTTCTGCCAAAGAGTTACAAAAAAAACAATATGAAGAAATGTAACCACAAGAGCATATTTCAAATTTCTTCTTTCCAGATAATTTTAAAGCAATTAAGGATGGGTTGAATCCAAGATGCAGGACTGACTTCACTTCAGCAAAAAGCGGTTATGAGCAAGTATATTTCTTGGCTCGAAACAAACTGCAGCATCAGACTTTATTAGCTAGGCAGAATAGTTCTTCCCTGGCATTCTCCAAAGCCATGCATCTTGTGCCTGGCAGGAGTTATATTCGAGGTACCTCAAATATAGGGCTAGAAGGGACCTTGGAGATCACTGAGTTCTGGATGATTGATGATCCCAGGATCATAGATATAGCATTGGAAAGGGACCTTAGAGGTCATCTCATGTAGGCCCCACATTTTACGGGGGGGGGGGGGGTGTGTGTGGTGGAAACTGAGGCCTAAAAAGAGTATTTTGCCTAAGTTCATAGAAGTTAGAATGGTCAGGCATGGGATTCAAACACAGGTTCCATGCCTCCAAATTCAGTATTCTTTCTGTGATAAGATGTTAAGTATCAATCTAATAATTTAGGCCAGTGGTTTCTGAATTCAACTCCATAGAGCCCCAAAAAGTCTAAAATTAGATTTCATGGGGGGTTGTGAGTTTGTATAGGAAAAAATACTTTATTGAAATATATTTAATATAATAATACATTTTATTAATATAGAAAAATAATATAACATATTTTATTAATATATTAAGATATGTAAAATATATTTTATTGTAGTATAATAACATACTGTTAAGTAATAATATCTTCTTTTTTTTCTTTTTTTACTAAACTCTAACTGAAATTTAGCATTTCATTTAATTATGACCAACCCCCTCAAAAAAAAAACCCAAACGAAACAACACTATTTTGAGAAAGAGTTTCAGGGCATAAAAAGAAGTTGAGTGCCTGTGCTAAGTCAAAGCTTTTCAACGGAATCTCGGGGCCTCATAAGGTATCTCTAAGGATTCCTCCAAAAGACACATTTGGTTGTGATATCAAGTTTGTTACTTTCCCCTCCTGCTTATGTCCTACCTTAGGAGGAAAGGATGAGTGAGTAGAGGGGAAAAACCTTCTTCTACCTTGAAGGAAATCTCAAGGAAAACCTCAAAGACACCTGACGTGCTCCACAGACAGGAAGAAGACTGAGAGCAGGCATTCCCTATCCTTTTAAAGTCTATTGATTGACTGGCTGTTCCTGATCAGTCACCAGTCATCTTTATCAGTCTCTCATCCACTGCACCAGGGTCATGCGATGGAGGGGCCAGTAAGATGACTTCGTCATCATCCCAAAGTTAAAGTGCACAGGGATCAATAAGGAACAGCAGCACCATCCCCAAATGAGAACACGTCAACACTGAGCTGAGGCATTTATATCACCTGAAGTAATCAGAGAATCTCAGATCAGCTTCTCTACATATCCCATCCTCATATATGCTTAAATCCAATACTCCCCCTCCATATGTATACATAAAAATATATGTATATGTATCACAATTCTATTAATCTTCAGTAATCTTCCCTTGTGTCTAATAACATAAGTTAGCCATTCCTGTGTATTCAGATACAGCAAAGATATAAACACATAGTCCATGCTCTCATAGAATTTAAAATTTCATAGAGCCGTAGTCCTAGAGTTGTGTCAGCAATATTGACTTCTGATGAAACCTGATCCTAAAATCTCTCTCCTAAGAGTGTCTGAAATTCTACATTAATCTCAGAACCTTCTAATGGTTCTGTGAACCTAAACCAGACTTCCTGGAGATGATTTTGGCTTTGATCTTTGCCCTCTGCTGTCTCCACTCTGTGTGTGCGTGTGCGCACATGTGTGTGTGTGTGTGTGTGTGTGTGTGTGTGTGTATTTGTGCGCAAATTTTGCAGTCAGTAATTGAATAATTTCCACATATACTTACAAAAGGGGCAACTAAGTGTCAGGGCTATAGTCAGGAAGACACCTTCCTGAGTTCAAATCCAACCTTAGACACTTACTAGCTGTAAGTCACTTGGACAAGTCACTTAACCCTGTTTGCCTCAGTTTCCTCATCTGTGAAATGACATGGAGAAGGAAATGGCAAACCACTCTAGTATCTTTGTCAAGAAAACCCCAGATGGGGTCATGGAGAATTGGACACAACTGAAACTATTGAACAACATCAGTACTTGTATGAAAGATGTTAAAAGATGCCTTGAGAATTCTTCCCTGATTTTGGATAGGTGAATTAGTACTAATTTTCTTTACCTACCCCCCTCCACTCTCTAAGGAATACCATGAGAACTCTTTTCTCCTTTTACATTCATCTTTATACCAACCTATATCCCTAGCCACTGATGACTGCATTTGCAGTAAATCACAGGAATGCTGCTGAAGTCAGCAGTGCCAATACTGCATTAGAGAATCGGAATTGTTAGACTATTGGGGTGGGGGGGGGGGAGGAAGGGAAAGATTCTCCTGAAATGAAAAGCCATTTTGCAAGATACTGTATGGAAACATGATGGCTTTTTCTGAATGAAGCTTCTTATTCACTTTTGCTTCTGTTAAATCTGAATATGAAAAAATATGCCATTTTAATTTTTTGTTTTACTGTGTCTTTCCAGGCTGATAGTTGAAAGAGCAGTGTAGGACAATGAAACATTATACTAGGAGCAAAAATACCTTAGTTCAATTCTAGCTTTTGTGGCTTGTTAGTAATGGGAACTAGGCCAAATCACTTGCTTTTCTGACCTTCAGTTTCTTCCTCTGTAAAATGCAGATAGCAACATGTATTCCACCTATCTCATAGATTCTTATGAGAATCAGAGGAGGTAGCAGACACAAAGGATGATGTGAGTAGAGAGCTTTAGGTGAAAGCCTTTGGAAAAGAAATTCAAAGTACAATAATTCTTAGGATGAAGTATGGAGTAGGATGATGCTACCGTATAGGAAATTAAAGCAAAGCAGGATGCTCTGTGGTGAGATTTCAGGTCTCCTGTTGTAATCCTTCAGAAGATGGGGTAATTGAACTGTGACAAATGGACCCCAAGCTAGGCTAATCATTAGACAGAAGATACTATCCATTGACAGGGGATGATTGAAAACTTTCCAGCCTGGGAGGACCCACAAGTGTTTGTGTGGGCTGACATAACCTTTCAGAACACATGGTCACTTCCACAGCTTCATGAGGCTTTGAAGTAGGAAGTAGGTTTAAAATGACTATGTGACTTGTCCAGTGTCACAGAGCTAATAGTACTATACCATTATATTGTAGCTTAAGGTTTATAAAGCCCTTTATTAGTATAGGATAAATACTTGATGTTATTATTACTATTTTCAAGGATTAAAAAAAATTAAACTTCAAGACATGGACTGACGTGCTAATGGTTAGGGTTTGAATCCAGGTTTCTCCTGACTCCAAAGCTCTTTCTGCTCTGTTGCATCAACTGTTTAGTTAGGCCTGGAATTCAGCTCCTCTGATTAGATATGGTTTTCTTCTTTTTTCTACAACACGCAGCTGCCTGTGCTGTGGAGAGTTCATTTACCTCATTAAAATTACTGAGGATTCTCATCACCAGGGTTTCCTAGAGTTGGTTACCTTTTCCCAAAAGTAACTCTCCATAGAGGGTAACAATGGGGAGAAGATGTTAAGAGACTGTTTTGTGAAACTGCAGGGTAAAACTGTAAACAGCTTACATTTATCTAATAGCTAACATTTATATAACACTTTAAGGTTTGCAAAAGGGCTTTTTATGTACTATCTCACTGGATCATCATAATAGCCTTGTGAAGTAGATTTTACAGATGTCACCCCTGTTTTATAGATGTGGGAACTGAGACTCAGCATGGCTAAGTGATTTATGGAGGGTCTCACATCTAGAAAGTGTAAGAGGTGGTATTTCAACCTATTTCTCTTGACTCAGAAACTTAATCTCTTAAAGTATAGTATTCTGCCTCTCAAACAAAGGACCAGTGCCAGCTTTATTCATAAGCAGAGCAGGTGGTCAGCTGCAGGGTATGATTTGACAGAGACCACGACCTGCTATTTAAAAATATCTTTGTCTGGTTGGGTGCCAGTCATGTTACCTGAAATTCCATCATTCTAGAATAATCCCTCAGTGTTAATGATTGCTCTCTCTCCATGATTCTTTTTCGAATAGTAAATCTCCTTGGAAAGGATGACTCATTAATTTGATAGCATATGGATATGGTTGCGTTTACCAAAGATTCCCCTCCTGATAGGAAAGACCAAGAAATCATGAGATGACTACAAAATAGTGGAGAATGTACTCTGAAGTGATGGGAGGGGGAGAGGGGGTAGTTCAGGAAATGGAATAGTAGGGGGGAGCTAAAAACCAACCATAGCTATGTAGTATCATGCCTTTCTGGAGCTGGTAAATTGGCAAGCACCAACAAATCTCACTTCTCCCTCCCCTCTCCATTCTTTTTTGCAGGTCAGGCTATTTTTTCCACCCTGGAGAGGTGACTTTCTCTCTTTTCAACCCCCACTTTTTGGAGGAGTGGTTTTCTTTTCTTTTCAAAACAATCTCTATGGTAATGGCAGATACCTCCCTCAATGACAGGCCAATCAATCAGCTGCTTAGTCCTTGCTGCTGACTCACTTGCCTAGAAAAATTCTGGTAAATGTGTTCTCTCTGCCCTAGAAAGTTGTAAAAATGAATAAACAATGCTCTTTTAAATTCCGAGTCTAGCCAGAAACCATCTTCTGGCAAAATATGGGAGTTTTCAGTCTTTCTCCTCTCAGGCATCCTAATCACCCCCTCTTAAGGAGGAATTTTAATAACACCTGTGAATGCAGTTGTTAATACCTATATCACATTTACTGGATTAAGAAAATAAAGCAAAGTTTTAAACACAGAAAAGTAAATAGTAAATTGGCCTCTACGACTAAATAATGAAACTCCAATACTCTTGGAACAAGTATCAGGTTCCAAAGTGGGCACTTTTTCTCTTAGGAGAGAGTGAAAAGGGAGGATGAAGGTGAATCACTGGTTTTAGCCTGCATTCTGAAGGGTTTTCACCAACTAAGTATCTGCCCAGATAGGTGTGATGCTTGACATCCCTCCACCACCCTGGATCTGAAGTCTGTGGGTGACTCCTCCTCATGGGAGCAGTGCCTTCACTGCGTCCACCTACCTAATTCCCATAGCATCTTACTCTTTTTTCTTTCTCCAATTCCAAAGGATGGAAGGGGAGAACTTGCCAGTCAGAACCATCCCTCTCCAAGAGTCCCAAGGTCAGGGCAAATCTTGAGAAGTGAGGGAGGGGAAGAGGTCCTTGAGGATGCTGGGAGATTTCCGCATGAATCAGTAGGCACCCCCCTCTAGCATCCTCATCTCATGTGAAACCCAGAGGAGCCCAAGATGGAGATACACCAAATTCACAGTCATGTTTCCCGTAACTAAGTTCATTCAGTTATATGCTAGACATTGTTTGAGGTTCTGGGAATAAATAGACAAAGCAATCCTACCTTCAAGGAGTTTACATTCTCTTGAAAGAAAAGAATATGGGTAGAGAAAAGAATACGAAATATATACCAAGTAAATACAAAATGTCTTTTTTGGGATTGGGTAGGGGAAGAGTTCTAACAACTGGGTTGGGAAAAGCGTCGTGGCTTTTGAGCTGGGCATTAAGAACATCTGGCTGGAAATGAGAAGGGAGAGTATTTCAGGCTAGGGGGCAGGGAGGAACCTAAAACAGTGTGTGGGGAATGGCAATAAGATGGTTTGAGCTTGATTTTGGCATTTGTGAAGGAGAGTAATGTGTAATGAGCAAGAGACACTCCTATGGGGCACTCCTCTTCCCCAACCATGTCTATTTATTTAGTATATATATTTTTGTTTATTTACTTATCAACATATTCTTTTTCTTTTGAGAGAATGTAAATTCTTTGAGGATAAGGCTGGTTTTGTCTTTTTATCCCCAAATCTTTAAAACAAAAAAATCCCCTTCCTTCAGCAATTAAAGGTTAGCAGCTTTAAGGCCAAGGCCGTTAACCTTTTTCCTGATACAAATGGCCCAAATCAAGATTTTGAAAGTTCTCCAGATTGGAGGAGTGCATGAACAATATGACCTAATTTGCTCAAATAATTGTTGACATGGGTATAGCTGTGAAGTTTGGGACATGCCTTATACATACTCTCAACTGAATCTTGTTCAATACTGATAATATATGGTTTTAAAGAAATCTCCTGGGCCATGGTGAACTGGATCCGGCTCTAACTAGATTGTTCCAGGATTGTTAAATTTTCAGTGTGAGTATTTACATCTCAGAAATCAATTGCTACCCGTCAGTTTGATTTATTGTCTTGTTGATTATCTAGACTTAAGAAAGTTTTAATAATATAGAAGAAACTTAAAAGTATGTGCATACATTTTCTGTCTCCCACCAACCTGTTCGTTAAATATTGAATAGCACGCCCTTGTATCGCCCTGTAAACATTGTTTGAGATCAGCAGGACTACACTAGAAGGTTTGTGCAATGCATCATCACCTGATTAATAATAATAATGATAAAAATAATGGCAAACTGGTACTTATAAAGGCTTTGGGGTTTGCAAAGTGCTTTATATTCATCATCTTATTTGAATCATACAACATCTTCTGCCTTGGGCTACTATGAGTTAGGTACTTGACCAGGATCATATAACTAACTGGTATATGTCAGAGGTGGGACTCTAAGTCTTTTTGAGTTTGAGGCCTATCCTCTATCCAGTATACCATGCTTCCTCTCCCATAAACAAAACAAATTCCATTAAATCAGCTTTCTTGAAGTTTCACAATTATGACCAAATGCCATCATTTACTTAGATAACCATGTTGTACCGTGCAATGAATATTTATTTATTTGACTTTATGAAGGTGGAGACTTTGTGGAAAAGACAGACAAGATTATAGCTGTACTTCATGGCCTATGGGAGGTATAGCCTTGGGTTGAGCATCTAACATATTATCATTCCACTTGTTCCTCTAAATGAGAACTCCTATCCTTACAACCAACCCCTCCACTCCGCCCCCCCAATAAACCTAACAACCAAAACCAACAAAAGAAAACCCACCCTTAATATTAAAGCAAAGTGGTAGATTTAGAAAATCAGCGTTTGGAGTGAGAATGTCATGGGATAACAGGATCGTAGATTTAGAGTTGGAAGAGACCTCAGAGGCGATTTAGTCCAACCCCTTCATTTTATAATTGAGGAAACTAGGGTCTGGGAAGGTTAAGGAATTTGCTCAAGAATACCCGAGTAGAGAGTGTCTGAGGTCAATGTGAAACCCAGGCCCTCTGACTCCAAAGCCAATCCCCTCTCCCCTCCATTTCTTCCCTCTCCCTCCTTTTTCTTCTTCTCTTTCATTCCTCCAGACTCCCCCTTCTCTTTCTAATTAGGATAGAAATTAAAGAAATGTGTGATGGAAGAAATTCACACCTCCACTGACTAGCACAGCACCTCAGGACTTTATTTCTTTGACGTGGTCTCTTTCTGCTATGGCTCATTTTGGTGTGGAGGTGATCCTGGGGTTTGGCAGTCTGTGCCACTGGAACCTAAGTTCTGGCAGAGTCAGATAAGTTGGACAGGCTTCAAGTACAGGCCCAGATCAACTCTGTATGCTGCCTGTAATACCAGCCTAGTGAAGTATGAAGAGACTTAATCCCACAAGTTTGACCACCCGCTGAAGGATTCTCTGGCTATGGCAACTGACAAATTAGACATAGTGGACAATCAGATGATTGCTTTGCATCTTTCTCCCCCTTCCCACATCAGGAAGAGGTACCTCTGGGGAAATCTAGCTATGTGACTCTGGGCAAATCTTTCACCTAACCCTGGTACAGAATTTGTTCATCTTTGATAAATATCTGTTCAATGAGTAAATTAGGGATTTATTCGCCACTGTCTTTGTTCTTTCTCCGTCTCCCAAGTCAATTATGCCTAAATTTGTCTATATACAGTGCAGCTTTTTTCCCCCTACATCTTCTCACTAATGTCTAGTTGGAGGTCTTGATCATAGGAAACCTTAACTCTCAATTTGCTCCGGGCCACATTTCAGGGTAGGCAAGTGAATTTATCCTCCCAGTACTGCAGGGCAGGTTTATTTGTACTCTGCCTGTATGCCCTCTGAGTAACTGTGGCCCTCTTGTAGATGGTGGTGCTCTAGCCAGGAATCAGGAAAAAGAGGCCCATTTATATGTTTTACATATGAAAGTGATAGCGTCAAAAGGAGAATAGGATAGATTATTAAAAAGAGAATGGTGTTTTAGGATGAGGCAAATCTATTAAAATCATTACTACTCTATCAGCAGGAATAGTACCATCCCCACTCCAAAGCTAGGGAAAATTGAAATTTGGTAAATACCTGGCAATGAAAGAGTATTTAAGTGAATTAGCCAATAGGCTATTTCCTATTGTTTTCACTCTGCTCATTTCTTACCATCACTTTTGCTTCTAGCAAACACTTTGCTTTTTGAGGCCATGAAGCATGATAGGCCATAATCACTTCCTATGATTCATCAGTTATTAAGGCATTTTACTGAAAAAAAAGTAATTGCTAAGAAAATTGTAGTAATCGGCTTTCTTCAAGGCTGAAAAAGATCTCACAGCTCTGTGAAGTGTTGTTTACCAACTTGAGAAAAAGTTCTTCTCATTTGTAGAAAGAGGTGAGATTTTGCCCATGTCAATGACCTCTGAGGTACCTTTTGGCTCTGGATCTTTGATCTAAAGTCCTAAGGTACAGAGACATCAAATAAAGGGGCCTCGGTCACACAGCAAATCACTGTGGGAATAGCAGTACATTGAAGAATTCTGAGTGGCTCGATTAAAATACCTTTGAAATATCCTGCATCTTAATATCTGACATTTATATATCCCATTAAGATTAACAAAGGGTTTGACTATTTTGTCTTATTTAATTCTTAAAATGAACGAGTAACATTATTTTTGCCTCCATTTTTACAGATGGAGAAACTGGGGCTTGGAGAGGCTAAGCAAGTACCTAAGGTCATGAGGCTAGTACATGCTCAGTCAGGTCTCTTGCCCAAGATGGTGGCATCATAGGTTTAGAGTTAAGAGGTACCTTAGATGGTAATCAGTCCAGCTAGGTGGCATAGTGGATAGAGTATTGGACTTGGAGTCAGGAAGAGTTCATATCCTGCCTTAGATAGTGACTTAGCTGTATGACTCTGAGCAAGCCACCTAACTGCTCTCTAGCTCACTTCCTGGACACATGGGTGGTTCAGGAATTCAAATCTGGCTTCAGACACTTACTAGCTGTATAATCCCAGGCAAGTCATTTAATCCTGTCTGCCTCAGTTTCCTCATCTGTAAAATGAGCTGGACAAGGAAATGGCAAACCACTCCAGGTTCTTTTCCAAGAAAATTCCAAATGGGGTCATGAAGAGTCAGATACAATGACTGTACCAAAACAGTAACAACAAAGCTCAATTTCCCCATCTTTAAAATGGGGATAATCATAGCATCTACATCCCAAGGTGGTTGTTAAGATCACAAGAGATAATACAAGAACACATAGTAGGTGTCATATAAATTCTGAATCTCTTTTTTCCCTTTCTAACTCCAGGTTCAGTGCTCTACGCACAGTACTGCCTAGACCATCTTCTTGACTCTGAAACATAGCTACTTGTTACTATGTTGATGAAGTTTAAAAAATCCCCCAACAATACCAAGAATGGTTTTGCAACCTTTTGGTAGTCTTTACGGTATGACAAATAACCCAGCATCTGCCCCAGTCAAGTTTCTAGAACACGAGATAGTTTCGACTCAGCTCTCATTGGAGTTAAATTATTTGTGTTCCTTTTGGGTAATCATATTTGCCATCTCCTAATACCTTATTTACACAGCAACATGAAAGGGCTCTGACAGTCATTTTACAAAGAATGAGAAAAATGAAGAAAGGCTGAAATTTGGGTGGAGGAGGCACGGCATTGATTCCTATATCAGCGTAATTTTCTTTAATGCATTATAAAATTATGTATAAAAGGTTATTATGAACTTCCTGCCATTATAGTCAAGGATTAGGGAGAGCTGGTTTATTTTCAAGATATGAAGTTGTCCCTACAAGGAATAATTTACTTTAGAGGCTATCATGAGATCTGTTAAATCTGGGGAAAAATCCAGGAATAGTACATCAGAAAAATACAAAACAACCCCAAAACTATTACTAATAGATGGAAAGGAATTTGCATCTATATTTTCACATTTTTACAATTCTTCTCAGTTCAAGAATTTTTATTAAAGGCCTACCTACTTTTCACAAGACATGGTTCCTGACATGTATGCAGTCATGGACCCCTGGGAAGAATTCAGAAAAGGGTCATGAAGGTCACTCACCAGGGTCAGTTTTCTTCTTCCTTCTTTGTAACTGCTGTGAGATGGGCAACGTCTCTTTATTGTGTTTGGATTTCTATTTCCTTTGCTCTCCTTGACAATGCACCTGTATTTGTGGATAAAGTCTGAATATTCAGCTTGTCTTGAATTTTAACTATTCTTACTTCTTACTCACTATCAGCTCTTGATACTTGCTACGGTGCAGACCAGCTATACAGGTGATTATTTTCATTATGCTTATTCTTCACAGGTGTTTGCTTGATCAAATTGAGCTCAAAGGCACAGGTTTTTCAAATATGGAGATACTTTTGTGGGTATGTTATGCTTATCATCATATAAAAATCCAAAGATGAGAAAATGTGGAAAATCAGAGAAATAGCTTTATAAAGTTTTAATGTAGGAGGATGCATAAAAATAAAGAATATATATTTTATATACATGTGTGTATTTTTTCTTAGATTTCCTGACTTCTCATTCTTCTACTCAGACAACTAGTAACTGATCTGATGCTTTAATTGCAGAACTGTCAAGTCAATTTTTAATCTCCCAAGTTTGAAAGCTGTCCCAAGAAAGACATCTGTGCTTTGTTTTAGGCACATCTTGATTTTTGTATTTATAAACAAATTTTATTTTTCTTTCCCTTTTCTTTTCAGTGGCTGTTCCTGCGGCAGCACCGGCTTGTCAGCCCAAGAGTGTCACTAACGGGCACTACACAGCCCCACGCCTCTCGATTTCCTCTCGAGCCACAGTGGTTGCCAGCATGGAAAATACCTCCCAGGGCTTACAGACTGTCATGAAGTGGAAAACAGTTGTGGCCATCTTTGTAGTTGTGGTGGTCTATCTGGTCACAGGAGGTCTTGTCTTCCGGGCACTTGAACAGCCCTTTGAGAGCAGCCAGAAAAATACAATTGCCTTGGAGAAGGCAGAGTTTCTTCAGGATCATAAGTGTGTGGGCCCACAGGAATTAGATACACTGATTCAGGTGAGCTGTGAGTTAACAGACTCTTCTGTTTGTCAGCTATAAAACAACTATACTGAAGGAAAGGGGTCTTTGCAGTCAACTTTCTGGATAATTAAGTTTTGCATTTCATGGATTGATATTTTTGGGCGGAGGGAGGGGCTGTGGATCTGGTAGGATTTGATGTTAGAGAACCTTCCATGTCTGTTGTTGGTGCTGTCTTCCTAAGCCAAGTCTGGAAACGTCAGTCAACTCTATTGTGCATCTTTAGAGGGTGGCTATGATAACCAAACAGTGTATATTATTCAAGATTATCTTAGATTTTTAATTCAATAAATTTTTGAACACTGGTTCTGTGCTTGGGGTTAGGCTGGCATGTTGTTTTAGAGGCCAAAGGAAGGGAGACTGTGAAGAAAAAGGGGGGGTGGTTAATAGTTTTTAGAGCTTAGGAAAGACTGAGAGAAAAAGACTGAGAATGGATTTGGTTGGCATTAGTGATGTCTGAGAAAGCAATTCCACTGAAGTGGTGGGGACAAGAGCCAAGATTCATAGTGTCAAAGAAGCAATAAGTAGTGAAGAAATGGAAGCAATGGGTGTAAGCCACTGTTAGAAAAGTCTTGGAAAGTAAAGAGAAAATTAGGACAGTTAAATGAAGGCATCTGAATAAAATGGAGGTTATTTTGAAGATGTGGGAGAATTGTACATGTTGGAAGAAAGAGAAATCAGAATCATTGCTTATATAATATTTGCAATTGTCATTTGCAATTTAGAAGGAAAAAATTGAACCACCAAGGCCCTAGAGGAAGTGGGAAAGGATGTACTCAAATTCATGTGTGCTGTAGTTTACTTTGAAAAGGAGATGGAGGAGTGTCTTTCTCTGAGACTGGATTTTGACTTCTGGTTCTACATGGCAATATACTACCTAGAAATGCAGAGAATGTACAAGTTTTTCTCTCATGGGACCCTTACCTCCTTCCTCCATTCTTTTTTCCCTGTGATTTCCTTTTTCCTGAGTCTCCTTACGTTTAGGTCCTTTGTTTCCAAGTTGCAGTACTATGTTTTAACAGGAAGAACTAGAGCTATCCAGAAAAGTCAAGGGTCAAATCAATGGTCAAAGGGTAGAGACTTTTCTTCTTGATGTTCTGGAGAGTACCTTCTCTTTTAATTTATTTTCATTCTAATCATGACATCATGTCTGGAAATCACTTCGCAACAATTAAATGCTACATAAATTTAACTTGCCTGATTAATTTATCCTAGTTTTTGATATTTTTACTTTCCCGGACAATTTTGTGGCCATTCTTGTCTTTTATGATTGATCTATTCTTTTATGGCCATATACATATTCTCTCATGTTTCATCCACCTTACTGAGGCATCATACATGACTCTTAACCCATTTTACACATGAACTATTGCTTAGTCATGATGATCCTATCTTGTATTTGTGCTTTTGATTTTTTTGAACCCAAGTGTAGAAGCCCTACTAAATTTTGCTGTATGAAGTTCAGATAATTATTATAGATTTTTATGATCTTTTGGAGTCCTAGTTCTCTTATCCAGCATTCTGTCAGTTCCTTCAAACTTTGTGTTACCCTCCAGTTTGATAAATACACCACCTATTCTTTTCCTGAAGTCTAATTTTGAATAGTGGCATGTCAAGAACAGAGGCATAGTAGCATGTGCCTCCAGAACCCATCCTATAGAACCAGGTTCTTAACCTGGGGTCCATGAACTCATTTCGTTTAATATTCTGGTAACTATTTTTCAATATAATTGGATTCCATTGTAATCCTGTGTATATCTTATACATTTAAAAATGGTAGTCTGAGAAGGAGTCAGTAGGCTTCACTAGATAGCCAGTGAAATCTATGTTATTAAAATGGTTAAGGGCCCCTGCTATAGGGGCACTGCTGCTGTCAGAGCTTTATTTCTTATGCTGACACTTTTAAGCTGATGTGATGGGGTTGTCAGTGCTTCTCCAGAAGCAAATCCTTCTGCTCCAGCTGCTTCCAACCTCAGAGCAGGGAGCAGAAGTAAAACTCCAGGGATATCAAATAGAAAGTCTTCACAGAGTGTAGTTTTCCCTGAGGTTGGCCCCACACTGAGGTGTTTGTTTGAAAACTAAGACAGCATCTTAATGACACAGACTGCAGAGGCAGAAAAATGCATTTAGGGAAATGCTTTACTGAACAAATAAATTATTCTACCAGGAATCTCAGCTATGATGTTTGGCACAAAATAGAAATGAGTTGCTTGTTCTCTTTGGAAAAACCCATAGCTGGATGGGTAGTTGTGCTTCTGAAACTGGATAATAGCATCATAGATTTAGACCTGGAAGGGACATTAGAGATTGTTTCATCCAACCCATCTCCTCTATTTTACAGATGAGGAAACTGAAGCCCATAGAAGTCACGTGATTTTTGAATTAATAAAAATAATAACAATCATAGTTTGTATTTTATATTGTCCTTTAGGTTTTGCAAAATGCTTATATACATTATCTCATTTGAACCTAAGGTTACACAGCTAGTTAATAGCAGATCTGGAAATAGGACCCAGACCCTTTCATTCACAGACATTGCACAGTGGTTAGAGTTCCAAGTCTAAAGTCAGGAAGATGAGTTCAAATCTGGTCTCAGACACTTACTAGTTGTGTGACTCTAGGCAAGTCACTTTATCTCCGTTTGCCTTAGTTTTCTCAACTCTAAAAGAAAATGGAGCTACCAATAGCACCTACTTCCTAGGGCTATTGTGAGGATCAAATGAAAGAATATTTGTAAAGTGCTTAGCACAGTACCAGGCATATGGTAGATTGAATAAATATTTGTTCTCTCTCTTTTGCCAAGCCAGTATTCTTTAATTTTTACAGTGAAATTCTAAGGAATGTGAAAAGAGTTGTGAAGATCCTTAAGGAGACTGAAGTATAATAACTACACAGAAAGGACAGAGGAAATAATATGCTGAAGGGAAAGTTGGCAGGAGGAGGGACAATTCAATATAAATCTTCAGGTATATGAAGATCACCCTGCAGTGACTGGCATTGGTCAAATAGACAACAAACCATAAGTTGATAAGTTCATCTTGGAATAAGAGGAAGTGGACCTCAGCTGTAGTTTAAGAAGCTCAGATTTTAGAGGCAAGGATACATTTCCCAAAAGTGATTCCTTTTACTGGAAGGAGTTGTGGTTTTGGAATCTCCTCTACAGATAGGCTAGGAGGATCTGGATGTGGGTGTATCTGGAGGCAGAGGGATAGATTAGATTTGTTTTTCAGTTGTTTTTGTCATGTCCGACTCTTCATGACCCCATTTGGGGTTTTCTTGGCTAAGACACTTGAGTGGTTTGTCATTTCCTTCTTTACCTTATTTTATAGATGTAGAAACTGAGGCAAACAGGGGTAAGTGACTTGCCCATGGTCACACAGCTAGGAAGTGTCTGAGAATAGTATTGAACTCATGAAGATGAGTCCTCCTGACTCCAATCCTGGCACTTCTATCCACGTTACCACCTAGCTACCTCATAGATTAATTAGAGGTGTCAAACATACAGCCAGCAACACTCTTGAGTACAACTTGAATGAGATTAAAATTTAATTGAGAAGCATTTAACAAAATAAAAATGTAATAGAACATAAGTAATATTAATGTGGTTTTCTAAGTCAGCATTCAGACCGCAGTGATTTTTACACATGGTTTAGTGGTCCCCATGTCTATTTGAATTTAACGCCACTGGACTAGATGATAGCTTACAATGCCTACTGGCCCCATGGTCATATATATTAAAAATTCACATATGTGAATATGAGAAAAATCTGTTATTTATTCATAGAGAACTCTTGGTATGGGAGCCTTGTCTACCAACACAGAACATTTCATCTGTGATTTAGTAGCTAAGTCTTAGGGAGTTTGCCTAAATCACTTAGAAATTAAATGACTTGCCCAGGGCCTTAACTCTAAATATGTATGTATACATACCATCTCATAAGAAAAAATACATTTTAAAGTACTTTTTGGGAGTTTGAAATGTCTTTGGGGCTCTTTATTTGGATGACTTGCCCAGGGTCACATAGATATTATGAGTTAGAAGCAGGTTGGAATTCAGGTCTTCCTGACTCTTTATGCCCATCACTTGGAAATTCCACATACTATCTGCATATTATTGCACAATATCTGCAAATCTTGTAATTTGTTTGACTGTCACTGACTATGGGAAATTTCTTACAGCTTTCATGACATGGCACCTTTCCTGGGGCTGCATTAGTTCTTAATTACTTGCAATTGCATCTTTAACTTTAAAATGTATGTTCTCTGCCATAGAATTAAACATGAGTTTATAACTATATTACACAGCTGTTTTTAAAAGAGAGAACTTTTTTCTTTTAAATTCTAAGACCAATGCTCTAAATTTCTCTTTTATGAAAAACTAATTCATTAGGTGAACCTAGATATTTTCCCTACTAATATCACTTATCTTATCACTTTTCTGGCAGAGTCAGTTTTGAAATTAATCAGTAATCATTTATTAAGCATTTACTGTGTGTAACCATTTTGGGACTCAGTTTCCTCTTCTGTAAAATGAGAGAGTTGGAATAGATGATCTCTAAGTCTTATATGTCTGTGAGTTCCCTAACTAGACGTACCTCTTCTTTAAATATTTCCAGATTTTGGGGAGGGAAAAAAGAAGTAAGTCTTTTCCCCTCCTAACAGGTAGAAAGGACATTTCTTAATTCATTTTCCCTAGAGCCACAAAATAATTCCTTAGGGTTTTTAGGAATTCTTTATGGGTCCTTTATCCCTTATCACTTTGATTCTAATTCTAAGAATTGTTTTCATTAATTTAGGGACTATTAAAATGTATATTCAGATGATTTAAAAGCTTACACCATAAAACTGATCAAGGAGTTAGTATCATTATTGTTTTCAATTCAAGAATAACTTCATAGGAATTTAAATGACTCTTTTCATAGACTACTGTCAAGAATATGGCTATATATACACTCATATCTTCACAAATATATGCTTTTATTTAAAGGGGCATGGTATTGTGCAAGATTTGAAAATTTTATAATCTGGCTATCACTGACTATGGGAAGTTTCTTATAGCTCTTAGGACATGGCACCTTCCCTGAGGACCACATGTTCTTAAAACAATTGTATTATTTAATGTTATTTTACATAGTACATAAATATATACATTAAATTATATCATAATTAACATTAATGCAATTTCAACCTTAACTCTAAATATGTATATATACATGTGTATATGTATATCTAGATATATGTGTGCACAATCATGTACAAGAGCAATAACTCATCTCATAAGAAAAAAAGCACTTTAAAATACTTTTTGTGGAGTTTGAAATGTCTTTGGGGCTTTTTATTTGGATGACTTTCCAATTCAATGTTTCCTAAGCTGGCAAAATAGTCTTACTGCAATGCACCAAGTTCTGAGGTGACTGGCAAATAATAAATTGAGAACAATGGCATGAATATGGGTCTTAGCTCTGCTGAATATACTCTTTTCAAAGTTAAGCTTCAGGGTAGAGTTCTTTTTATTAGGAGCACATTTTTCACATGTGTAAAATCCCCCAAATTTCCTCAACTTCTTTCTATTCCCATTACAATCATGCTTATTTAGATCTTCATCTTTCCTTCCCAAGACTATTTCAATAATATAGTCACAGAATCACAGGAAGAAGAGTTTGGGAGGGACCTCAGCAATCTATATTTCAAAAGGAATCCCCACTACAAAATCCCCACAAGGATATCCATCCTTTGATTGAAACTCTCCAATGAAGGGGAACATTGCTGCCTGAGGCAACCCATTCCATTTTTGGATAGCTATAACTTAAAAATTTTTCCTGGCATTAAGCCTGAATTGGACTTTTCCAGCTTTCATCCATTTTCTGTTAGTTAGGAGCCAAACAGAACAAATCTACTTCTGATTCCATGCGAACAAGTCTTTAAATCTTTGAGAACAACTATCTTGTCCCATTTCTCCTGCTCCACATCTTCCTCCTAGCCCACATCTTCTCAAAGCTAAACATCTCTAGTTTTTTCAAATGATCTTCATCTGCCATGGACTTGTGTGAAAAATCTCATCTCTGAGGTCTCTTCTAGTTCTAGATATGTGATTCTGTGATGATACTGCTAACAAGTGGCAGGGCTGACATTTTATAATCCATATCCTACAACTCCAAAGCCACTATTCATTCCAACATCCTATAGGTAAAAGTTATTCTTTTTCTGATGTATTGAAAATTCAGACCTGAACTCAAGGGTGAGGGTATCTGTGTATAGGTGTGTATAGGTGAGTGTGTATAGGTGAGTGTGTGTGTGTGTGTGTGTGACATTTGCAGTTGGTAATTGAATAATTTCCACATATACTTTAAGAGGGGTAGCTAGGTGGCAGGACTGTAGTCAGGAAGACTCACCTCTCTGAGTTCAAATTTGACCTCAGACACTTGCTAAGCTGTGACTTGAAAGGAACTTAAAAATTAAAAGATGGAAGTAAAGGAGGAAATTATTCATTCCAGTTTGAGGGATAGCATATGCCAAGGCACAAGGATGGGAACTGGAATGTTGAATTTAGGCAGTAGCTAGAAGTATGATTTGGCTACTACACAGAGTATAAAAAGGGAGCAATATGAAAAAACTTTGAAAAGATTGGATGAAGTCAGATTGTGGAGGACTTTAAATGTCAGGCTGAGGAAAATTTTTTATCTGGAAAATCCTTGAAATTTTTTAAGCAGATACTAGTATGCCATAGGAAGATTTTGGAAACTTTGAGGAGGGTAAATTAGAAAGGAGAGAGAATGAAAGCAGTGAGAACAATTATGGGCCTATTGCAAAAACAGCTATGGTAAGAGGTGTTGAGAGACTACAGTAGGACAGTAGTTTTGTAAGAGGAGAGGAGATAGAGATGAGAGATGCTGTGAAGGTAGAAATTGACAAGTGGTGAGGGAGATGGAAGAGTCAAGTATGGCTTTGAGGCTATAAACCTGGGTTGTTATGTCCTTAAAATAGAAAAGTTGGAGGGAAGGGTGGATGTAGGGGGAAAGACAGTGACCTTTGTTTTTGACATAAGGAGTTTGAGATCCTTATGGGACATATGGATGGAGCTGTCCAGCAGACAGTTGATAATGTGGGACTGGAATTCAGAGACTAGGATTGCATATGCAGAGAGATGATCACTGAACAGAGCAGATTAGAACAGAGAAGATCATCAAGGGAGAGGATGAAGAAAAGAGAAGAGGGCACAGGAAAGTCTTGAATGATACTCAAAATTAGGGCATCCCAAATACCACTCTTAATCTAGTGTTTTAATTCAAAGGAGACAGAAGAAGTGATTACAGAGGTAGAAAAACTAGGAAAGAGCAGTGATAAATCCTTGAAATCAAAGATTATCTTGGAAGAGGGTTTTGTTGTTGTTAACAATATCTAAAGCTACAGAGAGGTCAAGAAGGATGAAACTGAGAAAAGGTCTTCATAGTTAGCAATTGAAAAAACCACTGATAATCTTTGAAGGAACAGTTTTAGTAGAGTGGTAGTATTAGAAGTCAGATTGTAAGTAGGGGAGGAGGAAGTGGGGAAGTGGAGGCTGTGAGCAGGCAACATTTTTAAGGAGTTAGGCTATGAAAAAGAGAAGAAATATAGGACAAGTGCTTTAAGGGTGAAATAAAGGTATTTTATAGATGAGAAGACACGCATATTTATAGGCATAGGAGAACTAGATGATCTTAAAGAGCACTTTCAACTATATATTTTATGATTTTCTATCTTGTCTTGTCATATTTCAGCTATGAACAGAGATTTGTTCATCCCATTTCAGTGTCTAGAATAAACTCTCTTTCATCCTTGCCTTCTGAACCCCCTCTCTTAAATCCCATATTCATGTGCCGCCTCTCTGTGAAGCCTGCTCTGACATGTTTTTGCTTCCATTCAACTGAAAGTTATCTCAGTGTCCTCAAATTTCTAAAGTACTTTGGCTGGACATTTCTTTTGCCTTTGTCACTTTATTTTTGGATTGTAATTTTTTGTATACATGTATCTTTACCTTACCCTCCTTTAAATTTCAAACTCTTTGTGAGTAGTATCTATTTCTTATTTCTCTTTAGATTTCCTTACAGGAGTCCTTTGTAAACAGTAAGGGCTTAATAAATACTTTTAAATTAATTGATTTGAATTAAATTGGATTATTATGGGATGGTGCCTCCAGGTAAATCTCCAGGCAATGGAGATATCTAGATGGCCTCAGGAGGTGTAAGAGAGACAATACTGGTCTTGAGAAACAGAGCACAAGTAGTGCTTATATATTATTCCTGTAAGGGTCCTACTAGCTTTGACATAGAGTTACCTAAGAGAATAGGTAGGGACTCAGAAGATATAATCAAGGACTTCATGGCATAGTCATCACTAACACTGTTGATGTTTATTATGTGTTAAGACCTGAAACACATTTACTGCACAAGACTATCCTCAGGAACATGCATGACACAGGGGAATAGAAACATAGACACACAAGAAAAGCCACTTGTGTAACCAGATTCCCTAGAGCTGTACTGCTCTGCCACACAGAGGCATCATTTGACTCTTACTCTCTTTCTCTCATGAAAATATAGTCATCGCTCCAGTATGAAGACCAGTGTAGAAATTTGTTGTTCATTCATTTCAATTGTGTCTGACTCTTTGTAACTCCATTTGAGGTTTTCTTGGCAAAGAAAAGTGGTTTGCCATTTTCTCCTCCAGATCATTTTACAGATGAGAAAACTGAGGCAAGCAAGGTTAAGTGACTTGCTCAGCTAATGAGTGTCTGATACCAGATTTGAATTCAGGTCTTCCTGACTCCAGATCTGGTGCTCTATCCACTGCATCACCTAGCTGCCTCAGTGTAGAAATAGTGGCTCAAAGAAGCCTTGGCTAACTGATTGTATAAGCTGGCTACATACAACTTTAGAAACAGAGAGAGGTTAATAACCACTCCAAAGTTATGGGCAACTAATGTTGCTTAGGTGATTGTGACAACATTATATGATTAAAAATTTTAAAATAATGCTCTTGTGGTTTGTTTGTTTTTTTTTTTTTTTTTTAAGATTTAGTGTTTTATTTTTGATTCCTCCAGGTCAGGGACCGTTTCTTTTATTCCTTTGCCTGTGACCTTGGAAAGGTAAAAACAATATATGTATATACATTTTATGTAAAATTGAAGATAATAAGGTGAAGGCACTAGCATTAAGGAATATCAGGAAAGTTTTCTAGAGCTTACTGTGTGAAAAATGCTGTGCCAAGTGGTGAAGATAAAAACAGAAAAGGCAGTCCTCGCTCTCAAGGAGCTCATATTTTAATGAGAGAGATAAAATACATGAAAGTTTCAGCTGTCAGTCAGAAAGAAGGGTCCCATGATTCTAAGCATAGCTGATGGCAAAACCTCAATAGCTTTAATCATCATTTTCACTGATAAAATCATATGAGTTTCTGATGTTGAACCATTTGGCAGTGTCAAAGACAATGGTGATAAGACTCTTGGTGAGACACACACCCCCACACACCCAACCCACCCACACCTACACATAAAATATTGTGTATGTCTTAACACGGTACATAATATGTACATAATGTAAGAAATACCTGACAATTAGAGATGTCCAGCAATTGGAATGAGCTGCTCTATAAGACTTCTCAGTGTGAAATATCTCATTGGAAAAACATAAAATGAAGATAATAATGATATTTATCTCCCAAGGTTGCTATGAGGATAAATGAAATAATATTTATAAAGTGCTTTACAAATCTTAAAATGTTATATGAATGTTTGTTGTTGGTGTTACCGTTACTATTAATATTATTATGTTTTTTGGTCAGTGTCATGCAGCTAGCAAGTGGCAAAATTGAAATTATAACTAATGGTTTCTTTCTAACTTTCTGATTGAATGGTTTGTTACTTTGGCATTTATTATCAATTTCTTACTCTTATTCATCTCACATATCTGATTGGTTGCCAAATTTTCCTGTTTATCCCTTCACTCTACCTCTCATATCTATCTCGTCATATTCCCATAGCCACCACCTTGGCTCAGGCCCTCATCTCTTCTTGCTAGGACTAGTGCAATCGCCTCCTAATTGATCTTCCTGACTCAAGGTTCTCCATTCCCCATCTACACTCCATGGAGATGTCAAAATTATTTCTTTTAAGCATAACTCTGACCATATCATCCCCCTACTTCATAAATTCCAGTGCTTCCTTTTGCCTCTAGGATAAAACATACACTGCACTCCTCATTTTAACTTTTAATGCCCTTCTACAGTCTGGCTCCAACTTACCTTTTCAGCCTCATTATGTATCACTCTGACTCTCTCTGTCTGTAAACTAGTCAGTTCCTCACACACAATATGTTATTTTTCATTTTCCTGTGCTTTCCCTCCTCACTTCTACCTTGAAGAATCCCTTATTTCTTTTTTACACTTATTTTATCTTTTATTCAAACCCTTTCCTGATCTCTTCACTTCCTAGCATCCTGTATCCCCAAAATACCTTGCATTTAATTTGTATTTACTTTGTATATGTTTATATATACATGCACTTTGTATTCACAGCAGCTAGTTCTGTGTCCTGCATGAAGTAGGTGCTTAATAAATGGTGGATAATTAATTGTTCTTTTCTTCATTGAATGGCAAGGATTGGATCTATGGAATTCATTAAAACCTTCTACCCTCTGACTTCAGCCTCATATCTAACCTCATATCACTCTGTTCCTCTTCTCACCTCTATTTTCCAGTCAAGCTAGACTGGTGTGTGCTTTCTGATTTTGTTCTGCATTCTTCAACCTCTTCAGGTCAACAGTCACCATATCCATTTTATTTATGAGGAAACTGAACTTCAGAGACAGTAAAT
Source organism: Notamacropus eugenii (assembly GCF_028372415.1). Lineage (NCBI taxonomy): Eukaryota > Metazoa > Chordata > Mammalia > Diprotodontia > Macropodidae > Notamacropus > Notamacropus eugenii. The sequence goes on along the minus strand of NC_092878.1, from coordinate 76,191,929 downwards.
GTCTTGCCCAAGGTTACATAGGAGATGGAATGCTATTAAGGTTCTTAACATAGGGTTTGTGAATTTGTTATTAAAAATAGTTTGATGGCTGTCTTTCAGTTGAATTTTTTTGAATATTTTACTTCATCTATTTAAAAACATTCTAAGAAGGGGTCCATATACTTCATTAGATTGACAAAAAGATCCATAGCATCCAAGAAAGATTAAGAACCTCTGGATTATATGATCTCTATAGATTTAATATCCTATAACTGTAATAATTTAGCAATTAACATGACATTAGGTCACTGCTAATTGGACTGAAAATCCCTATACTTTGGAAGAATAGTGGGAGAACAATCCCACTCTTCTCTTTGCTTCTCCTTTTTCTCCCTTTCTGTCCTCCTTTCTCCCCCTCACAGGAAGGATCTGTGTCACATTAAGTGGATTATCTTTTGTTTAGGAAGTTTCAATAACAGATACGGCAGCAGCAGGTGATGTGCAGTATGTCATGCTGTACACCACTGCTTGTGTTGGGGCTTTGTTTGTTTCAAGTGACTGAGCCTTCAGAGAATGCTGGAATGCCTGTTAACTGCTTTCCCAAAATAAGGAGCATTGCTATATCATGAGTGAAGTGATCAAGCAGAAAGTTATTTGTATTTTACAAGACTAAGCCTGTAGTGGTTTTTAGGTCCCCAGTGGCATCAGGAGCCTTATTATCTTGGTCCCTGTGCCTGTTGATTGAGTCATTGGGAAGTCAAGAAGAACTAAATCTCCTTAAGTCAGAAATTAAAAAGGTAATACGAAAAATGGTCATGGTTCTGGAAAATGAAATTGCAAATGAGGAATCAAGGCAGGAAAAATAATTATACTTGTGTTCATCTTTCTGTATAAATGCATAAATCTTCAAGTCATCAAAGCTAGTAGGGGCTTCAGAGGTCATCTAGTCCCCTCTCTTTTACTGATTCAATTTAATTGGACAAGCATTTATTAAGTACTTACATTGTCATGGACACTGAACTGAACCATGCTTTGGGCATACAAAGGCAATGAAGAAAATGGAGCCCTCAAGGAGTTTACATTTTACTGGAAGGAAGCAAATAAATATAAATACAAATTTAGGTATAGAAATCTAGGTGATGCCGTGGATAGATCTTGGTAGTTGGAGTCAGGAAGACCTGAGTTCAAGTCTTATTTCAGACACTTCCTAGTTGTGTGACTTTGGAATAGTTATTTAACCTCTTTCAGCTTCCATTTCCTCATCTGTAAAATGGGCCTAGTAAGTTGTGAGGATCAAATGACTTACCATATGCGGAGTCCTTTGTAAATAGTAAAGTACTGTATGAATTCTATTTTTATAAATATACCAGGGAGTTCTGCTTCCTAGGAGCCAAGATGGTGGAATAAGAAGTAGGTTGCTCTCACCCTCCCTTATTGACCTTTGAAAATCCAGAAAATATCATCCTAGGAATAACCCTGGAACAATTGAGCCAGTAGAAATATGGGGTACAGCAGTCTTGTAGCCCAGGAAGCTAGGGGGATTAATGGGAAAGGCCTCTCTTGCTCTGAGGAGGGAGAGTAGTACAGGATGGGAGGCATCCCAACAAACCAGTGGCAAGCCCCACCTCAGCAAATCAAGGGGAGATCCTGATCTGTAGGGTGGTAGAGTGGGCAAGCGCCAATACTAGGACCTTCAGTGCCTCAGCACAGGCAGGGTTACTGGTAGACACTAGCTTGGAGAACCACCACATGTGTTGGTGTTGTTCTCCAGCAACTCCCGGAGGCACAGCTCCAGGCCAGTAGACATCCTCTAGCAGCCAAACATTTGAGTGCTTTCAAAAGTGCCTAGGTGAGCAGGGATCCCCCAGGGGCTGGACTCCCCACCCCACTCCAAGACCTCTAGTGTTGCTGACCCTAGCTTAGCACCAGGTAAGCTGCCAGACCCCTACAGTATCCAGCTGCCAGCATTTGAGGGCCCAGCACATAAAGCCAGTGACTAGGTCCTAGGCTCTCAGCACAAGAAGCTTGAGTCAGTGTACACAGCACTCCAGTAGGAGAACTCAACTTTAAAAGCCAGGAATACCATGAGCAAAAAGCAGAAACAGACGATGACCATAGATTCTAATTATGGAGATGATCAAGGCACAAATTCAGAAGAGGACAACATTGTCAATATATTCATATCCAAAACCTCAAACAATACTGTGAACTGGTTTCAAGCCCCAAAAGTCTTCTTGAAAGAGCCCAAGAAGGATTTTAAAAGTTGTATAAGAGAGGTAGAAGAAAAATTGGGAAAAGAAATGAGAGGTATGAAAGAGAGAGTCAATAGCTCAGAAAAGGAAGAACAAAAATTGACTGTAGAAAGCAAGTTCTTAAAAAATACAATTGACCAAATGGAAAAGAAAGTACACTGAAGAAAACAACTTTATTTTTTCATTTTTTATTTTTACTTTTATATTTTATTTATTTTAAATAAATTATTTTATTTGTTTTCAATGTTCTACAATCACTCCCATATATCCTAGATTTTTCCCCTCCCTCCCACTCCCTCCCCACTCCCTTCCTGAGACAGCATGCAATTTTATATAGGTTCCCCACATACATCCCCATCAAACATATTTTCACCTTAGTCAAGTTGCATAGAAGAATTAAAATGAATGGGAGAAATCATAAAACACAACAAAACAAAACATAATGCAAAAGAAAGTGGTCTGCTTCATTCTGTGATCAAATTCCATAGTTCTTTCTCAGGATGTAGGAGGCATTTTGCCTCAAGAGTCCATTGGGAATTCTTTAAGTCCTTGCCTTGCAATGAAGTACTAAGTCTACCGAAAAATTCCTTGCACACTGTGGTTGTTGCTGTGTACAAAGTTCTCTTGGTTCTGCTCCTCTCACTCAGCATCAGTTCACATAAGTCCCTCCAGGTCTTTCTGAAGTCCTCCTGTTCATCATTTCTTATAGCACAATAGTATTCCATTGCATTCATATACCACAACCCATTCAGTCATTCCCCAATTGATGGGCATCCCCCTGATTTCCAGCCTTTGGCCACCACAAAGAGAGCCATTACAAATATTTTTGTACATGTGGGACCCCCTCCTAGATTCATGATCTCCTGTGGACAGAGTCCCAGAAGTGGTGTTGCTGGGTCAAAGGGCATGCACATTTCTGTAACCCTTTGGACATAGCTCCAAATTGCTCTCCAGAATGGTCAGATCAGCTCACAGCTCCACCAACAATGAACCAGTGCTCCAACTCTCCCACATCCTCTCCAGCATCTATCATCTTCCCTTTTTGTCATGTTGGCCAACCCTATAAGTGTGATGTTGTACCCCAGAGTTGCCCTGATTTGCATCTCTCCAATCAATAGTGATTCAGAGTACCCTTTCACATGACTACAGACAGCTTCAACCTTTTCTTCTGAAAACTGCCTGTTCATATCCCTTGACCATTTATCAATTAGGGAATGAGTTGTATTCTCGTACCTTTGAGTCAGTTCTCTATGTATTTTAGAAATGAGGCCTTTATCACAGACACTAGTTGCAAAAATTCTTTCCCAGTAAGAAAACAACTCTTCAAAAAATAGAATTGGTCAAATAGAAAAGGAGGCACAAAAACTCACTGAAGAGAACACCTTAAAAAATAAAATAGGCCAAATGGAAAAGGAAGTGCAGAATCTAATAGAAGAAAACAGTTCCTTAAAAATTAGAATTGGGCAAGTGGAAACTATTGATTCTATGAGATATCAAGAATCAGCCAAACAGAAATAAAAGTGAAAAAAATAGAATAAAACATAAAATACTGCATTGGTAAAACAACTAACCTGGAAATTAGATCCAGGAGAGATAATTTAAAAATTATTGATCTGCCTGAAAACTATGATGAAAAAAGTCTAGACAGCATCTTTCAGAAAATCATCAAGGAAAACTACCTTGAGGTCCTAGAACCAAAAGGTAATATAAGCATTGAAAGAATCCACTAATCAACTCTTGAAGGAGAAGGAATGTTATAGCCAATTTTCAAAATTACCAGTCAAAGAGAAAATACTCCAAGCAGCAAGACAGAAGCAATTTAGATATCATGGAATCACAGTCAGGATTATGCAGGACCTTGAAGCTTCTATGTGAAAAAATTGGAGGGTGTGGAATATGATATTCATAAGGCAAAGGAGCTTGGATTACAATCCATGATCAGCTGCCCAGTGAAATTGAGCATAATCTTTCAGAGATGGACATTCACTGAAATAGGGGACTTCCAAACCTTCCTAATCAGAAGACCAAAGCTCAACAGAAAATTTGATCTTCATATACAAGACTCAAGAGAGTATTAAGAAAGGCCAAAGGAACACAAGTTTTGATCACTGAAACCTTGCTAGATGTCTTGAGGTTTGGGGGGTAGATTTTTTTCTCTTCCCTATTTATTTAATGCTGTTATTAAAAAAACTGGAACAATTAATTCTTTTGTCCCATAGTTTTATTTGTAATTTCTTGAAATAGAGCTCTGAAAAGCTAGCCTTTGATAAAGCCCATTGGAATTCAAATAGAGCTACTTGACTCTACCTTTAAATCCAAATCACTCAGATTTTCACTGACTGGCCAATAGTAGCCTCATTTGGTCATTGGGTTTAGATGACTCAGAGTAAGTTGAAATAGCAATTGTTAATGTTCTGGCCAGAAATCTTGAGGTCCTTTCCCTCCCAATATGTTGGGTACTTTTTGGAGGGGGTGGTAAACAAATTAGGCCATCTTTTGCCTATTTCTTACCTAGCCTTAAATCACTGAATGGGTGTTGCCTCAGACAAACTGAGACCTGGGAAACACCTTAACTTAAAAAGGCCAAGGTCTCCTACTGCAAGTGAGGTTATCTCCAGCGGTCCTGACCTGTGTCTTGCCACTGGACTCAGATGACCTGGAGGAGAGAGTGAGGCTGATGACTTTGCACAGTCCTGCCTCATTTAAAGCCAACTCACTTGCAAGTCAAGATATCACTTTCCTGACATCATTGGTCCTCTGAGAAGGAAGCACAAACAACAGCTAGCACATAGTCTGGCAAATACTAAGCACTTAATGAATGTTTTCCCATTCATTCACTCAGTCATTCTGAATCATGGGAGCAGAATACTTATGGATAATGGCTAGGTCAGGGATATGACCATTCCTATATGTGACTTAAGTAGACTTAAAGATGTAGAACATGGGAGCTGAGGAGGTTGATGAACTTAGGAAACAGCTCTATACACCTAGATGTTCCCTAGTATAAAGGAAAGGGGCTGAGGCAAAGAAGACAACCCTGAGTTAGGTACTGATTTCATAAGAAAAGGAGAATAACTTGAGGGCCAATAAGTAGTTAACTGCCACCAGGCTCTGAATAGGATTGACTCTCTGGAAGGATGGCTCTTTAGTTGCTGAGTCTGGAAATGTCAGTGAAAATCCATGAGTATGATTATTTTTCTCTATGACCAAATGCTTTAGGATGTATGAGGAGACTGCGCATCCAGTGCCAGACAGAGTGGCTAGGAATTCATTGTTTTCTGGAGCAACCAAGTTTCTGAGTGCCAGAAAATGAAAAGAGTGAGAAAGAAGTCTAGAATGAGAAAGAAATCTCTGTTGTTAGTTAACCACAGAATAGGAGTTCCAGAAGGGATGACTGATTACACAATACTTTGCCTTTTTGAAACTATTTTTGAAACTATTTTACTTACAGTAAAGTGCAACTTGATGTTTTCTGTTATATCATTGCACTTTTGTTTTACTTCCATGCTTTTGAACAGATTGCCTTCCATACCTGGAATGCTTTTCTTTTTGACATTTGCCTCTTGGCAAAGTTTCCTTCAAGGTTCAGCTGAAGTGCCACCTTCCCTTTCTCTCCCCTGGAAATTACTACATATTTATTTTGTATGTTTTGCATTTATTTATCTGTGTACTTACTCTTTTCCCCAGTAGAATATAAATACCTTGAAGTCAGGAATTGTTTTGTTTTTCTTTTTCATCCCCAGTGCATAGCATAGTGCCTGGAGAATAGTAAGCACTTAATAAATGCTTATTGAATTGAATTGTTGAATTGTACCTACTTTTTTGTATCTCTGACATCTCTGATCCTGCTGTATTTCTTCTTTTCTTTCTCCCTCCCTCCCTCCCTGCCTTCCTTCTTTCCTTCCTTCATTCCTTCCTTTCTCTCTCTCAAGTACTGAATATTTTTGAGGGCAACTATTTTGTGTTAAGGTTTAAAGTCGTAGAACATTATAATGCCTTGTCCATTCAGTGTGACCTAGGGAATATAAAGTTGGCCTTAACAAGACCTGAGTTCAAGTTCATCCTCCAACACAGACCAGTTGTGTGATCTGAGTAAGTCATTCAAACTCTCCGTATCCCAGACAACTCTTTAGGTCAAAGGCTTTTATGTTTCAGAATAGCTGCTAATGTACATTGGTAGAGGCAGTTCCTTACTAGGAATGATGAAACTGGTCAATGTGAAATACTCCACATTGATGAAATCACAAATCTGATTTAAAAAATACATTTTTCCACCTAAATTGTGCTATTGTTTTTTAAATCAAATTCTATGTAAAAAAATAACCCATTATTATTTTTTGTTGATATTACATCAATTCTATAAATTGATTGGAGGGAAATGAAGGTTTTACTACATTGACCTGATTGATCTGTGAACACTGAATGTCCCATACTTCTGTTAATACAGTTTTATCATTGTCTATAAATATCATGTGTATGTCTTGGTAAATTAATTTCCAAATATTTAATGTTTTATCATTGTGGTAAAGGAGTTTTTATTTGTTTATTTACCTACCTATCTATTTATTGCTATGTGTTCTTGGTGAATATTGGTACTGTATGAGGATTCCTCCAATTGAGTCCTATTTCAGTGCTTTATGGTGACATGGAAATGATTCCAACAGAGTTCAAGGTCTGGCAGGACTTGTCAAGTTGGAAAAGCTTTGAGTACAGGTCCATCAGCAGATACTGTATCTGACTCCAATGACCAGCCTAGTGAACTTTGCATAGATTCATTACCAAAAAGTGATAAATATTTTGGCCACATCAAATCATGAAGGTTGTCTGTTAAGTCATAGTAGAATTGCAATTTATGTTGGTAGACAAATTATTAATACAAGTAAAATCATAGACATAAAGATGCAAATTGTTCTTGTGGCTTATTTTGTATCCTTTAACTTTAATGAACTCATTTATTAGTTTAAATAATCTTATTACTGAGAGCAGCATTTTTTAGGTAAATCATTGCATCATTTTCAAATAATGATATGTTCATCCCCTACTTTCTATGTTAATCATATTAATTTCTTTTTACTTCATTAATATGATTGTTAGCATTTCCAATTTAGCATAATTTTTTTAGTGTTTCTGACTCTATATAAAACAGAAGTGGTGAAATTAGACTCTCTTGTTGCATTACTATTTATGATCTGAATATTTTTAATATTACTTAATTGAATATGATATTGACTTTGGCTTCAAGTAAACCCTTATTATTGTATTGGGGAAAGCTCCTCTATTTCTTTTCTTTTCATAAATTTCCTCATAAATTAATATTACATCTTGTCAAAGACCTTTCCTGAATCTATTGCTATTACCACACAATTAATTTTTAATAAACTTTAGTTGTTCTTAAAGGATTTTTTTAAAAGATGAATTGCTGTAGGTAATATTCTCAGTAGCTCTGCACCTGCATTAATGGGGAAATTTGTTTATAATTGTCTTTTAAAATCTTGTCTTTGTCATTAAAAAGTCAAGATATGGTTTTACATTTTTTATTTCATTTTTATTGACACTTTTTAAAAAATCTAATTTATTTCTGAATATGACCCTCCTATGTCCTGTACCCAGTGAGCCTTTCCTTATAACAGAATTTTAAAAGAAAGGAAAAAAAATACAGTTCAGCAGAATTAACCAATATATTGAGCATTTCTGACAGCATATGAAATATTGCATGCCCATAAAGTTCCACTTCATCTTTGAGATGAAGGAAAGGAGCTGAATTTCTCCTCTTGTGGAGCTAGTTTTTGTCATTACAATTATGTAGCATTCAATTTTATTATTATTTCTGTTTATATTATACATACTATTTTCCTAGTTCTACTTACTTCATTTGCATTAGTTCATATGAATCATCAGATTTTTTTTGAATTTTTCATATTTGTCCTTTCCTACAAAATAGTAATGATCCATTACTTTCATAGACCATGGTTGGTCTAGTCCAGAGGTGGGAAATCTGATTCCTTGAGGCCACATGTGATCCTCTAAGTCCTCAAGTGTGGCCCTTTGACTGAATCCAAACTTCACAGAATGCATCCCCTTAATAAAAGGATTTGTTCTGTAAAACTTGAACTTAGTCAAAGGCCACACCCGATGACTCAGAAGGACACATGTGGCCTTGAGGTCGCAGGTTTCCCCCCTCTGGCCCTCCCGTAGCTATTCACCAGCACTGACTTTGTTTCCAGTTCTTTGCTGGCATGAAAAAATGCTATTATGAATGCTATAAGGGTCTTATATAAGACCCTTCTGTTTTGGATCATATCCCATCTAATCATCCACTTTAGATATCTTGCCATCAATCTATTTTGTCACTTCAGCACCACTCTCTCCCTTTCTACCTTTTGTCTGGGGAATAGTAATCAAATCAATATTGTCATTGCTTGTGGAAGGGTCATGGCAATCAATCATTCTGTGACTCCATTAACAAACCATGTGACTCCTCAAACTAAATTTCCCTTCCTTGGTCATCATTTTCCTATGTGTGCTGTCCCTGTGCTCCATTAGAATATAAATTCCTTGAGGGCAAGGACTGTCTCACTTTTGTATTTGGACCCTCAGTCTCTAGCATAGTGCCTGGCACATAATAGGTGCTTAATACTTTAATTCACTTACTCACTCACTGGACCTTTCTAAATAGTAACTGTTTCTTTTTTACCCAAGAACCCTGAGGGTCTTCCCCTCCCAGTCCGATTTTTTTTTTTTTGATTAAAGGGGCCATCCCTTGAGTAATTACTTAAAGAAGTCTATTCATTGAATGCATGTATCTCACTTAAAGTGAGAATATGATAAGACCTTAGCCTAAAAAGGCCAGGGTCTCACGTTGCATCCTGGGCCATCTCCAGTCATCCTCATGAATATCTGGTCACCGGACCAAGATAGCTCTGGAGGAGAAAGTGAGGTTGGTGACCTTGCACAGCCCTCCCTCATTCAAATCAAAGTCATATCATCTTGATGTCATGGTCCTCTTTTGAGAACAAAGGACAAACACAACAGTGAATCTTGGTAGTGCAACTTCTTAGTCAAAAGATATGAACCTTTGTTCTTTTGTGACTCCTCCATAGTAAGTGCTTTAAAAATTCTTGTTTATTATTATTTTGGCATAATTGCAAATTGTTTTCCAGAGTGGGTTGAACAAATCATAACTCCATTAACATTTTATTAGTGGAACTTCTTCCCCACAGCCCCTTCAATATGAACTGTTTCTATTTTTTTTGTCATTCCTTCCAATTTGCTGGATGTGGAATAAATGTTCAGAGTTATTTTGACATCTGGAAGATCATGGAAGGCTTCATGGATAAGGAGGCACCTTATTAATGGTGATTTGGAGCAGTCTTTCATGTGGTTTTTAATGGATTGTTAATTTTTTCTTTTGACAATTGTTTTGTCCATATCATTTGATTTCTTAGCCTCTGGAGTAGGTTCTTAAAGACCACATTTTCTATAATAAAATGCAAACATTTTATACTTCATAATGTGTTTAGCTCTTCCATACATATCGCATTATCTCATTCTATTGCTTTTTTGTATTTCAGTCAAATAAGGCTATTTACAGGTCCTGAATTTTGTCCTGAAATTTTCTACCTCTGTACCTTTGGGTACATTGTCCTAAATGTTTGAAGTCGTCTTCCCTCCATAGTTCCACCATCTTTCATGGCCAATTTTAGGTGTCTTCTTCTCCATGAAGTCTCCCACAATCCTCCAGGAGTGAAAAGATCTCTCCCTTTTTGAACATCTAATTTTTCTCTGGGCCTGACCAATGTATTGACTATAATGTACTTTGTATTGTAGTTATTTTGTGATACTTATCACCTTAGCAAGACTGTAAGTTTTTTTTAGGAAAGCATTTTTGTCTTGTTTTATCTTTTTTATCACCAGCATTCTATACACTAGACGTGAGAGCAGGGACTGTCTTTTGCTGTTTTTTTGTATGCCTGTTACTTAGAGTGCCTTGCACATAGTAGACAATTAATACATGTTTACTGACTTCCTCCACTTAGCAAATGCTAAATAGTCATTGAATTGAATTGAATTGAAAAATATTTGGTATGAACCTGCATTTTTTTATTTCAGGGTTTATTTTTTCATTGAAAGTATGGAAAAATTCCCCTTTGGATTCTTATGGTCAAGGTACTTTTTCTGGTATGGTACTTAAATTTATAAAATTGATCTAATTTCTTTCTCTGAGACTGGTTAATTTAGTTTCTTTTTGTGTCAGTTTATATATTTATATAATTTATAATATATATATAATATATAATTTGCAACTAATCATCCATTTCATTTAAGGTCTCAGATTTATTAGCATAAAGCTGTGTATAGTATTCCCTGAGGATACTATTAATTTACTTTGTATTTGTTGTGATCTCTCCTTTTTCCTTTCTGATTTTGGTGGTTTAAAGTTTGCTAATGGTTTGTTAATTTCTGTGGAGTTTTTGAACAAACAGTTCTTGGTTTTATTTATTAATTTGATTGTCTACATGCTATAGCTTCATTCTATAGTTCTAGGCTTATCTCCCATTTTTACTCTTCATCCCTTATATTCTAGTCAAATTAGACTATACATAATTGTCTAATTTTTTCCCGTTACTTTATGCCCCAGAAGGCAGGTGTTTAATTCTTAAATCAAAATGAATTAATACAAATTAATACAAAGTGTGTTTGACAATGCACCATATTTATTTATTCATAGGGTTTATGTTTTTTTTAATATTTAAGCAATTTTCTATTCAACTTTTTTTTTTTTTGCTCTTATCACCTCTTCTTTTTCTGTTTTCCTTTGGGTTATTATTTCGTTCCTTCTCTAATATCTTTATCTGTGGACAATTCCTTTAGTCTCCTTTCCCCCTTTCTTATTAATATAGACACTCAATACTATAAATTCAATTCCATGAACTTCTTTGACTGTACCCCATATAGCCTGATAGTGATATGATATTGATATTATGCTCATCTTTCAACTATTCTGCTTTAAAATGATCAAATTTTATTTTTCGCATGATATTGATAATCAGATGATTGGTTTTCTCTGTTATTGCATCCATCAGAAAATCTTGCATGATCATAACAGACTTATTGGGGGACAACTTGTTGAAGGAGTGCCTTTAAAGTTCCATTTTGCTTGCTTAGAGTAGCTAAAAATCCAGAAAAATAAACATAGGGATATCTGTATTCTTAATTCCTTTCAGTTAATTGTATGATTATAAAAATATGGTGTTAAAAAGTGGTTAGTAAAGCCTGGTTCTTGCCTTCCCACATATTCAACAAAGATATCCACGATACCTATATAAATTCTTCTCTTAAAGATTTTGTAAAGATAAGAATGTAGACATATGGGGTATAGGCCAGCTCTGTCATGAAAGATAGCCTATGTAGGAAGTCCTATAGCTGGCCAATCTGTAGATGGGGAGGTCCTCCAGATTCTCCTGGAATATTGTTGCACCAATTGCAATTTATCCTAGATTAACAGTTTTTTAAAAAAAATGTTCCAAATAAAAGATAGAAGAGACATAGCTAACAGTTTATCTGAAAAAGCTGGGGTTCCTATGGACTTCAAGCTCAACGTGAGTCAGTAGTATGTCATGACAGTTAAAAAAAGCTATTACAATCTAGGATGCATTGAGAGAGACATAACTTCCAAGAATAAGGAGGCTTTAGTCTCTCTGTATTTTGCCCTGGTCATACCACATTTAGGTGATTGTGTTCAGTCCTGTGTGCCACACTTTATAACAGATGCTAATAAACTGGAGAGCATCTAGAGGATATCATCCAGCATCATGAAGGGCTTTTGAGTTCATGTCATAGGAAGATTTGTTGAAGAAATTGGAAAGGTTTAACCTGGAGAAGAGAAGATGAAGGTGGAACATGATCACTGTGTTCGAATATTGGAGAAGCCACCATATGGAAGAAGGATTCGACTTATTTCATTTGGTTTCAGAAGATAGAACCAGAGACTATATGTGGAAGTTACAAAGAGGCTTGATATCATGAAAACTTTAATCATTAGAGCTGTCCAAGAGTAGAATGGGCTACCTATAGAGTTCCTTCTCATTGGAGGTCTCTAGTCAGAGAGAATAAAGGATTATTTGCTGTTTATGTTATAGTGGGGATTCTTTTTGGGTATAGGTTGGACAAAAAGGCCACTCAAGTCTCTTTGAACACCAACATTTTGTGGTTCTATGATCCTGAGGCTGCAGAAATTCTTCATTGAGACTCATGGCTGCTAAAAACAGATTAGCCTAAATACATACAAGAAAATCCAAACTGGGTGAATATTGTGGGATTATGTCATATAATTGAACAGGTGCCACACTGAGTTAGTTTATTAGCATGGTTTTTTTTTGCTGGAGAAAGAAATGGCAAATCACTCCAGTATATTTGCTAAGAAAACTCCAAATGGTGCCACAAAAAATTCAGATACACCTGAAAAATGACTGAACAGCAGCAACATATATTTTCAACAGGTATTACATTTGGAGTGTAAGTTGAATTTAGACTTGAATAGGAAAAAGAGAACAAGTTTTTTAAAAATAAAATTCAATTAGGCAGTTATTTACTTAAAAGTTTCTATATGTTATATACTTTGCTATGTTCCAGGAAAACAGATGAGAATAAAATAATTTCTTCCCTCTAGGAGTTTACATTCTGGTTTGCATTTGGAAAATTATGCAGAACTTTCAATTGTCCTGCTCTCTCTGTCTCTGTCTCTCTGTCTGTGTCACTTTCTGTCTCACATACACACAATACACACTCATTTAGCAACTTAACACTAATATATTCACAAATCATGAACAACAAAATCTTCCAAGAATAAAATTTTGAGATTCAAATGGGCCACAGAGAAACCTAAGTAGAAGATCAATAGGCTGTAGCAAATTGCTGAAAATGATTTGTGCACAAAATAGTGTAAGGGATATTGCTAAAGAATTTATAATTGGATAAGGGGACTATGGAGTGAGAATGAAGGATAACAGTTGGTATATAGTATCCATGGAATATTCAAAGAAGTTAGAGTGATGCACTGGGTAGATTCACTATGGAGGATGTATGAAAAGTACGTGAACAGGAATTGGATGGGATGAGAAAGCATGATCTGCACCATTGGATAGAGTACCACCTTTTATGAGGAATTGAAATATTTATTGAAGTATTCAATTCAATTGTTATTTCTTAGACAGTTTACAGTTTCTATGAACCTGATAAATTTGATTCATGTTATTTATTCATAGTTGCATTGCATTTCTTTCTTATATGTAGCATATGTAATATCTGTCATTTAAAATTTAATATTTTATGACAAAATATGACCTATTTTGTGAGTACAGTATTTTTTTATATTTGTAAATTTGTATTTTTCTTTTGCAAACTAGTTAAAAAGATGAAAGGAATGCTTAAAGAAGAGGTTAATTTTCCCATGGGCTTAGTGAAATTTTAGTTTTTCCTTAGTGAAGCCAGGAGGTGAGATATACTACCTATGCTGTGGCATTTAAAATTGTCTTATCTTCATATGGAAAACAGATATTACATGTTACAAATTAAGATGAACTAACTTGCTGACATTTATATAGTGATTTCAAGTATAATTTAAGTCTCATAGTTACCTTCTAAGTTGAGTACTACTAGCCCAATTTTACAGATAAGTAAAATGACACTAAGATTAAAGGACTTCACTATAGTGAAACAGCTAATAAATATTACGGCTGGAGATGGGATTTGAACCTCGGTTCACATTGACCATTCTGTATCTCACTGAAAAAATTCTTACAGAGTTAGTTACATAGTTTCTCTTCTGACCAAAAAAAAAAAAAAAGAAAAGGTTCTGAGTCTTTCTGGTACCATCTCGATATCCTTGCTTCTCCTTTTTCTAAGAGGGCTCAGGAAATACCCTGGTCCAGTTAAACACTGGTGTTCTGTTCTATTCTAGTACATGGTTATAGGGGTAGGGAGAGAAATACAGGGTAAGTCTTAGTTGGCTGTGTTTATCATTCCAAATATTAACTTGGAGACAGTAGAAATATACACTGAGAATTCCACAGTAAACAAGACAGTAGTAGATGCAATGTATATTTTTATTCATCATTTAATAAAATTGGTCAGTGAACCTAAAATAAATTTAATTGTGTCTTCTTTCTTTCTTTCTCCATGTTACCTCCTGTTTGTCTATTTTTCATGAAATTCTCAAAGACCAGGTCTAGATGGCCCTCTCAGATTAGTTAATTTAATTAAATAGCTGGCCTGACTGATTCCCCACCTCTGCCCTGAGTAACGAGTAAAATGAGGGTGGGAATGGTGAGAACTAGTGATTCTTTCCTTTCCTGGTCCACAGTAAGTTCTTCAGATATCCCAGCATTTGTATATGTTGGCCTATCCATTGCCATAGGTAGGAGTAGACTAAATGTTTCAGTCTTTTGAGAAGGAAAGAAAGGAAAAGAGAAGTTGAAGCATGAGTCTCCTGCATTTAAGATGAAGGTCTTTCCAGCCTTATTTGATAGTATTCATTTTTATGAACCTCTTACATCCCAGCCACATTGGATTATATCCTGTTTCTCTATCTCATCTTATCCTCTTATTATACTTCTGTATATTCTCATGTATAGGCTAGGTGGTAGAATAGATAGAGTGATGGACCTAGAGTCATGAAGACCTGAGTTCAGATCTGGCCTCAGACACTTACTGGGTTTAAGGTTTTGGCAAAGACAAGAAAGGAAGGAAGGAAGGATAGAAGGAACGAAGGAAGAAAGGAAGGAAGAAAGGAAAGAAGGAAGAAAGGAAGGAAGGAAGAAAACCCCAAATGGGGCCATGGAGAGTTGGACATGACTGAACAGCAAGAACAGTACTTATTTGTGAGAGTAAGTATGGCATACTGGATAGAGCATTGTCCTTGAAGCCAGGAACGGCTGAGTTTAGGTCCTGCTTCTGACACATACTGGAAATGTGATTCTTGGGCAAACCTCTTAACCTTTAAGTTCTCTTGGCAACTCACTAAGACTATACCATTCAGAGAAGATGCCAACTTCCATTGGCAGCATGAGTTTCCTCACTTGGGAGTTCCCTCTGTCAGTTGAAATGATAATTCCAGTACCTAGGTCTATCCTATAACATTGGAGTAGGTGATGTAGTAGATTGAGAGTTAGAGGACTTGATTTTATATTTTGCCTTTACTTCTTCCTGTGCATGTGACCTTGGGAAAATCACTTCCCCTCTCTGGGCTTCAATTTCTTCATTTGATAAATAAAGGTTGGAACAGATGATCCCTCATGTCCCTTCCAACTCTGAATCAATAATCCATTTTATCTTCCTTGTTAGATTATAAACTTTTTCAGGACAACACTAAGTAGCTCTTCATCTTTGTATCCCAATAATCTAGTAAATCATCTTGTACAAAAAAGGTCCTTAATGCTGAATTGATTTGGATTATACTGAATTGAACACAATTACCAAACACATTTGTTAACTTAGCCTGAAATTTAGTGCCATGGAGCCCTGAAGATCTTTACTTTGTCTCTTGTGGATTATTTGTAACTGAAATAATGTTGAAGCAAAGCTATTGAAAAGCTATTTGTGGTCAATAGATGAATATTGAGCTTCCTATACATACTGTAGTCCTCTATCCCTCACTTAAAGTCCTTTACTCACAATGATATAGTTAAGTAGGTTGCACTGAGGAGGCCCAGAGATCAATAGGAACTTGGGGATCCACAGAATCTGTAGGAACCACCTTTAGATCCTTTAATCATATTTCTGAGTTGTGGTGAATATAGCTCACCAATTATCTTTTCCCACCTCAATGAGAATGCTGTATTCTTGTTCCTCACTAATGGGAAAGAATCTTCTCATTTTTAGGATGTTGTTGAAACCACAAGTCAAAAAAAATACTTGAATCATAAATTATGAATTCCCAAGAGTTCTTTAGAAAAACCACACTGTGAGCTTCATGCTCTAATTTCATTGACAAAATGAGATTCTTGCCTTTTGTCCCTAGAGTAAAAGCTATTAAGGCACTTTCCTGTGGTGTGAACAGCTTTGATTATTCAGTCAACCTGATGCCAACTGACCATGGGATGGAGCCTTCTTTTTTTTTTTTTTTTGGAGTGTAATAGAAATAAATTACCTCATAGGATGCACAAGATCATAGAAGAAAAGCCTGAAACAGTTAGCATTCCCCTGAGCATCATAATTCATCCCAGCATAGCAGAAACACTTTAGGGTCATCTTTGAATATGCAGGACCTTGATATATGAAATACTGTCTTATTGCACTATGGAATTATTCAATTCCTTCTGGCCCCCGAGTGAAGAATTATCCCCTCCCTTCCCACCTTGTGATTTTCTTTTATTTTTTTTAATTTATTTATTTAACTTTTAACATTCATTTTCACAAAACTTTGGGTTCCAAATTTTTTCCCCACTTGTCCCCTCCCCTCACCCCAAAACACCGAGCATTCTAAATGCCCCTATCACCAATCTGCCCTCTCTTCTATCATCCCTCCCTTCCCTTGTCCCCATCTTCTCTTGGAATTTCCCTCCATCCTATCCTGCCCCCCATTGCTTCTATTCTCTCTTTTGATCCTGTCCCTCCCCTTCAGATTGCTCCTTCCTCCCATTGCCCTCCCTTCCATCATCCCACCCACCATGCTTAACCCCTTCTCCCCCACTTTCCTGTATTGTAAGATAGGTTTTCATACCAAAATGAGTGCGCATTTTATTCCTTCCTTTAGTGGAATGTGATGAGAGTAAACTTCATGTTTTTCTCTCACCTCCCCTCTTTTCCCCTCCACTAAAAAGTCTTTTGCTTGCCTCTTTTATGAGAGATAATTTGCCCCATTCCATTTCTCCCTTTCTCCTCCCAATATATTTCTCTCTCACTGCTTAATTTCATTTTTTTAAGATATGATCCCATCCTATTCAATTCACTCTGCGCTCTCTGTCTCTGTCTCTCTCTCTCTCTCTCTGTCTCTCTCGGTGTGTGTAATCCCACCCACTACCCAGATACTGAAAAGTTTCAAGAGTTACAAATATTGTCCTTCCATGTAGGAATGTAAACAGTTCAACTTTAGTAAGTCCCTTATGACTTCTCTTTGCTGTTTACCTTTTCATGCTTCTCTTCATTCTTGTGTTTGAAAGTCAAATTTTCTTTTCAGCTCTGGTCTTTTCATCAAGAATGCTTGAAAGTCCTCTATTTCATTGAAAGACCATTTTTTCCCCTGAAGTATTATACTCAGTTTTGCTGGGTAGGTGATTCTTGGTTTTAGTCGTAGTTCCTTTGACTTCTGGAATATCATATTCCATGCCCTTCAATCCCTTAATGTAGAGGCTGCTAGATCTTGTGTTATCCTGATTGTATTTCCACAATACTTGAATTGTTCCTTTCTAGCTGCTTGCAATATTTTCTCCTTGACCTGGGAACTCTGGAATTTGGCCACAATGTTCCTAGGAGTTTCTCTTTTTGGATCTCTTTCAGGCGGTGACCTGTGGATTCCTTGAATACTTATTTTGGCCTCTGGTTCTAGAATATTAGGGCAGTTTTCCTTGATAATTTCATGAAAGATGTCTAGGCTCTTTTTTTGATCATGGCTTTCAGGTAGTCCCATAATTTTTAAATTGTCTCTCCTGGATCTATTTTCCAGGTCAGTTGTTTTTCCAATGAGATATTTCACATAATCTTCCATTTTTTCATTCTTTTGGTTTTGTTTTGTGATTTCTTGGTTTCTTATAAAGTCATTAGGCTCCATCTGTTCCATTCTAATTTTGAAAGAACTATTTTCTTTAGTGAGCTTCTGAACCTCCTTTTCCATTTGGCTAATTCTGCTTTTTAAAGCATTCCTCCACTCATTGGCTTTTTGGACCTCTTTTGCCAATTGAGTTAGCCTATTTTTCAAGGTGTTATTTTCTTCAGCATTCTTTTGGGTCTCCTTTAGCAAGGTGTTGACCTGCTTTTCATGCTTTTCTTGCATCTCTCTCATTTCTCTTCCCAGTTTTTCCTCCACCTCTTTAACTTGATTTTCAAAATCCTTTTTTGAGCTCTTCCCTGGCCTGAGACCATTGAATATTTATTTTGGATGTTTAGGATACAGAAGCCTTGATTTCTATGTCTTTGCCTGATGGTAAGCATTGTTCTTCCTCCTCTGAAAGGAAGGGAGGAGATACCTGTTCACCAAGAAAGTAACCTTCTATGGTCTTATTTTTTCCCTGCCTTTTCTGGGCATTTTCCCAGCCAGTGACTTGACTTCTGAGTATCCTCTCCACACCCTCCTTGCTTCCAGATCCACCCAGCCAGCACTTGGGGTCTGAGATTCAAATGCTGCTTCCCAGCCTCAGGGCTTTGGGTGGGGGCAGAGCTGCTATTCAGTGTGAGATTAAGTTCAGGTTCTTGGGTGGGGGCAGGGCCGCCACACAGGGCTCAGTTCCCTCAGGGGGTTTATGTGGAGACCTCCAACAATGGATCCAAGCTCCTGCCTGCTTTGGGAGCCCCTGTCAGCTGTTGCCTCTGCTGTTGTCTCCCGAGGGGGCCTGAGTTAATGGGGACACCACGCTCCCCTCTCGGCGAGCCAAGAAGACCGTCTCACTGACCTTTGGCACCTGTGGGTGAAGGGACCTGTGTGGCCACTGGAGATTCTGTCCCTGAAGCCTGCTCGGATCTGCTCCTCTCAGTGCCACGTGGCCAAGGCAGGGCTGGGCTTTGCTCCGGGTCCAGGCACAACGGACCTTTTGTGTCAGTCTTTCAGGTCTCCATGGAACAGAAATCTCCTCCACTCTCTTGTTCTGTGGCTTCTGGTGCTCCCGAATTTGTTGGGAGTTCTTCTTTACAGGTATTTTATGGGCTGTGGGTTTGGAGCTAGCATATGTGTATCTTTCTATTCTGTCATCTTGGCTCCTCCCCCCACCTTGACATTTTCAAATCAACTATAGAAATGTTTCACTCAGTGTAGGTTTAAACTTCTTTTTGGTAACTTTTAGAACTAGTAGAATTAACAGGGATGTTAGGAGGCATTTTTACGACTCATTGCCCTGAAACCAGCTAGACCTATTGATAGTCTAAGATTGTGTATTTGTCTGTGTAGATTATATGTGTCCACATGGGTCTGTCTAGTTGTGGTTTTCAGAGTGGCATGAATAGATAGATATCTCTAGTATCTCCTTTGCTCACCTTTCTCTAAGGGAGTTTTTATCCTTATTAAGAAAAGAGTCATGAGATTGCGAACAGAGCCTGACAGCTCTGCTCTACTCAGAGGAAGGGTTCCAGAATAGAATTATATCTATCTACTCCTCCAAATATTGTTAGTCTAGGAGAAATAATTTTTAAGTTCAAATTGACCTCCTGATCAATTTCCCCTTCATGGGGAAAGAGTGCCCCAAGCTATTTATCTAAGACTTGACTCACTTCCCACCAGATTCTAGTTTTCCAGTCAACACATTTAGCAGATAAACTCATTTATCCAAGCTAATACCAAATCGAAATCAGAGACGATATACAGATGAGAATGTATACCAGATGATACACAAAGTGAATTAGCATTCCCATTGGGAAAACCTCACTCAAAGGGAAATTCCCTGAAGTCACTGGTATAGTAAGATAGGGATAAGGGACCATGATTGAGGTTCCAGTTCCTCTATGTGTTGGCTTCTTTTCAACGTCTTTCTCTCCCTTAAGGGATCTGAAGAGAGCCTTTAAGTACGTCTTCCCTCTTGAAACAGGGAGCCAAAAATACTCTTCTTCCAAGCTGTAGTCATCTCCATGTGGGGTTTCAGCCATGGAATATTGAATAATCAGTCTCAAACACTGAGGAAATACTCATCCAAATGGACTTTTAGGAGTAGGTTACACTAGACTTATCCAACCGTATGAATGAAATAATGTGGCATAGAAGCAAACAACCCCCACTGGTACTGGACTGGAATTGGAAGCCTGCCTCTACACAAACTCCTCTTATTTTATTTCACTTAAAACCTATGAAATCTTCTTTCCCTATGACTTCCTTTCCTCTGACAAAGCCTCTGACAAAGAAGCAGTCTTCCTCCTTGTCAAAAGCAACTCCTGTGCATCTGCACTTGATTCCATCCCTTTCATTCTTCTCCAGCCAATTATATGCTCAAATCGTCATCTTCCCCTGTTCTGTGGAATCTTCAGCTTCTTCTGTCAACTTATTTCTTCTTTATTGCCTTCCATCATGCTCGTCTCCTCCATCCCTAAAAAAAGAAAATTTAACTAGATCTTATCATCCTATCACACTATTATTGTCTGATATATCTTCCCTCTCTTGTTCAAACTCCTACACCTCCTCTTACTCGCTTCTCAACCCTTTGTCATTTAGCTTTCAACCTTGTTTAATTTAGCTACTCTCTACAAAGTTGCAAATGATCTCTTAGTTGCCAAATCTGATTGGCTTTTCTCAGTCCTAATCCTTTTCAACCTGTTTACTTCATTTGATACAATTGATTACCTTCTCTTCTCTTGGTTACTCTCTCCTCTACTAAAGGAGTTTAAGTTGTACTATGTTCTATTGGGTGCATACATTTGCTAGTACATATATACATACATTAGACACTGGGTCATAGAATCAGATTTTGAACTGGAAGGGGTCTTAGAGTTAATTTAGTCCAATGTTCTCATTTTACAGATGAGGAAAAAGAATCCCATAGAGTTTAAGTGATTTGCCCAAGGTCATACATGGTACAGATAGTATTCAAATGCAGTTTCTCTGATTCCAAATCTAATATTCTTTACATTGTACTATGATGCCTTTTCTTAAGAGTTGTGTGAATTAAATAGTTTTAATTTGAATATTTTAAAATGAACCACATGAAGGAATATTATGGTAGCCATAATAAATATCTCTAACTGATTTTTTCTTTAAACATAGACTTACATATAGGAATATTTTTACTATGAGGTACAGTTGTAGTTCTTAGAAATTCATAGGAATTAAGGTATTCATTTCAGTTTCAGAGAAATAGGTAATGATCCCATGATCAGAGAACAAACACCCAAGACAGTCCCAAGAGCCTTTGTGAGAAACATTATGGCATAGTTTGTAAAGTGTTAGATTTGGAATCAGGGAAACCTGGAGTAAAAACTTGCCTTTGATAATTATTTACTAGCTATATGAATGTTCAAGCTTCAGCTTCTTTATCTGTAAAATGGGCATTGTATTACCTCTCTCACAGGGTTGTTGCATTTAGTGCTTTGCACACTTGAACATATGGAATTATAAAAACTGAAGAGGAATTGAGATGTTTTATCATAAATAAAATGATATTGATGGCCTCTGAGGTTCTTCCTAGAGACCTGCTATTATCTATGGTACTGTGAGCCACAATACAATAAAATATTGATTCTAGCACTGGTGTTTCGTTGTCTGGCAACTCAAAATCATAGCTTTTGGAATGAATAGGATTTCTGAGGTAATTTAGTTCAAATCTCTTATTTTGTAGATGAGGAACTGAAGTCCACAAGGATGAAATGACTTGCCTAATGTCATGAAGGTATCCACCAGGAGGCTCAGAATTTGAATTTAGGTCTACTAGAATCTAGACCCTCTAATTCCAAATCTAGCTCTCTTTGCCACAGAGCCATGTTGACTACACTGAGAAAAATGTTAATTTCCTAGCCAAAAGACGTATCATTCTTTTCTTCTTAAACAATAAAGTTTGGTAATCCATTTGAATAAGTGATCTTTGTCAATCAACATTTATTAAGGACCTACCATGTGCCAGGCATTATGTCATAAAGGTGATTTAAACTGTGTTCTGTAAATAAATCATTTTTATCAGTTGTTCAATCATGTCCCCATTTTGTGGGGACCATTTTTGTCACCTTTAGTGACCCATTTTTGGTGTTTTCATGACAAAGATACCAGAGTGGTTTGCTATTTCCTTCTCCAGCTCATTTTACAGATGAGGAAACTGAGACAAATAGTGTTGAGTGACTTGCCAAGTGTCACACTAGTAAGCATCTGAGGCCAGATTTTAACTCAGGAGGATGAGTCTTCCTGACTCTAGCCAAGGCATTCCATCCTCTGCACCACCTAGTTGCCCTTTCTTATCAGTAAAAACATAGCTTATAGGCTGTACAAAAAAAAAAAAAAATCACAACCTGATGCAATTTTAAGTGATTGCACTGTGAGCTTCAGGAAGTCAGGATTTATGCTATTAAGGGTGGCTGGTTATGGTCTTTTCTAATATTTCACACATTTTTAAAATCAGGAAGCAACGGAAAAGTGACTTAACCATCATAGTTTTTTTTAAAACTGTTTAGTCAATTGCCTGGCTTTTTCCAAACATCTGGAAATTCAGTGTCACATAAACAAAATATACAGGAGTTTGAAATTTTCCATGTTAGCCCAGATGTTTTGATACCATGCAGACATAGCCACCATACATAGTTTTTTTAGCTGTTAATATTATGAGCCACTTGGTACAAAAATACTCATTTCAGCAACATTTAATTACATTCATTAATTATATAGGTTTTCTTTGGTTATGCTCAGTGGTTGCATCATATCCTCTTCTACCCAAGTCTCTCTTTTCTCTAATAATTTAATTGTTCTTCCCATCCTTCTCCCACTTTTCTCTTTCCATCCTTATTTTCCTCTCCCACCCCCCTCCCTAATACCTAAACGAAATCTCTCAGGAATCTCTACTTAGATTGAAAGATGAAATTTCATCTTTCTCTTTGATCCTTACCTGATTGCACCCATTAATTTTCCATCTATAATACTTTCAACTCATGGGTAGTGAGTATTTCTTGATTTTTTTTATTTGTATCGTATCTGCTCTCCCCATACTCATGAACTTCCATTCAGTAACAAACATTTACTGAGCACTTTTAAAAAGTAGATTTTTGATTTCATAGCTATAGAGAACTCCCAATAAGGAAATTTTTTGACTAATGCAGATTTGCAACAACTCTGAAATTTATAGTCTTAAAGAGTTACTTGGGGGCACTGAGAGGTTAAGTGTCAGATTTTAGACTTCATCACCAGTTTTTCAGGTGAGTTGGATAGAGCTCTGGAGTTGGAGTCAGGAAGACCTGAGTTCAAATCCTGCACACTTATTAGCTGTGTGACTTTGGATAAGTCTCTTAACCTTTTCTGCCTCAGTTTCCTCATTTGCAAAATGGGGATAATATTTCCTAGGGTTGTTGTGAGAATCAAATGATAATATTTTTAAAGCATTTTGCAAACCTTAGATTGCTATAGAAATGCTAACTATTATTTTTATTATTATTATTTCTGACTATGGCCAGTTCTCACTATACCATACTGTCTACTTGATGCATAAAGCTTTACAATTTGTAAAGCACTTTATATACATTATTTTATGTGATCTCATGAGTACTTTATGAGTTTGTTACTCCCAGAATTATTATCTTTATAATTTGAACAATAATTAACACTGTCCTTCTTGAAAAGAACTTGTCAACCAACTATCATATTTCTCCATTCACCATCTCTGTGATTTCCTTGCCCAAAACACTATACCCTAGCACAGCACTCCCTTACATGTATTGTGTTCCCCTAACTGGGTATAAGTTCTTTGAAGGCAAGAACTTTCTTGTTCTTTGTTTTTGTATGATCATCCCTTAGCATAGTGCCTGGTATATAGTAAGTTCTTAATACATTTTTTTCATCCATCCATCCACCCATTCATTGAACACTATGCTGTATACTGTGGAGGTTCCAAAAATAGTATGAGACACAGTACATATTCCCAAAGATCTTATATCTTGTTGGTATTACATTAATACCTGAAGGGTTATAGAGATAATCTAGTTCAATGTCTACAGTTTACAGATTCAGAAATTGAGGACCCTATAAACACACAAAATTATTAGAAATCAACACTCTGTGATTAAATGATAATGTCATGGTATAGATTAAGCACCACAGAAGAGAGGAACAGGAGTTATGGGTTAAGGATATTTAAGGAAGGTTTTGTAGAAGACATGAATGATGGGTAGGATTTGGAAAGCTACAGAGGAGAGGAAATAACCATCCCCTAGATGTATAGATAGAATGGTATAATTAGAAAGGTCTGTAGAGAATATCTAATCCAATTCTCTCATTGTATAAATAAAGAAACTGAAGCCTCTCTAGAGAAGGGCTAGAACCTTACTAGGGCTAGAACCCACATATTTTGATTCTTAGTCCAGGGCTCAAACAAAGGACCATGCTGAGCCTGAGGCAGGGGAAATGACATAAGCTAAAATAAAGAGATGGGACAGATAGAGCATAAATGTGAAGCTGTGTAGAAATCAACCCAACTTTAATGGAGGGTTCATGTGGGGAGGTAGTGGGAAATGAGGTTGGACAGATAAATGTGGCCACTTCAGAATGAGCTTTGAATGATGGGAGAAAAAAATGGCACTTGATCTAATAGTCAGTGAGGAACTACTAAGAGTTCTGGATCACTGACATGGCATAATGAAAATGTAATGTAGAAGAAATAGTTTTGTGAAGCAAAGCTTACTCTGTCTCTCTTTCTTTGCAGCATGCACTTGATGCAGACAATGCTGGAGTCAGTCCAATAGGAAATTCTTCCAACAACAGTAGTCACTGGGACCTTGGAAGTGCCTTTTTCTTCGCTGGGACGGTCATCACCACCATAGGTACTCCTTTTTCGATTAAAATTACTATTGATGCAAGTGACAGGCTACCACAGAAAGTTTGGCCACCTTCATGTTTCGCATGAAAACATGAAACCTTGAGTCATCCAAGATATATTGAGTTGTCATACTCTACCAATACTCAGATGTGGGGTTCAACCCTAAAATGGGATATATGTGAAAGGAAAAACAATGTATAGATACATGATCTGCAGTTTCATCAGTGAAAGGTACTCTCCATTGTGGAAACTCCTTCTGCCAACGCATTTTATTTCCCTACAGCAGGCAACTTGTTGAGTTAAGTAATTTTCTCAGGGTTACATAGCTGGCAAATGAGAGAAACAGTACTTGAATCCAGTTTTTTCTAATTATAAATCCATAATTCTCTACATATTCACCATACTTCCCAAAATGCGTGTGTGTATACATACACATATATACACACTTGTCTATGTATGTTTATGTGTGTGTATGTATCAAAAAAAATTATCTAAGTTGCAAGCTCACACTTCAGTTTTATGCAAATCAAACGTGAGAATAAATGTGTGACATATTCAAACCTATTCTTTGTGGGGTCTTGCAGTAAAAGTTAAAAACAGAACAAAAGGAATGTGCCTTTTAGAAGGGAGAACTGGAAAACATTCAATCAGTTGATCAGTGAATATTTATTGAGCACCTACTGTGTGCTCGGCACTGTGCTGAGGACTGAAGATACAAAGTAAAACAAAACACTTCCTGCTTGAATGGAATTTACAGTCTAATGGGGAGACAATGAACAACTACGTACAAACAAGCTATGTGTAGGATGAATTTGAAAATCAACAGAGGGAAGATAGTAGTGTTAAGAGGGTTTGGGAAAGACTTGAAAGAGACTGATGAAGAGGAGAATGAGTAATAATTACAATGGCAATAATAGCTTATTCTTGTAAAATGTCTTACCGTTTATTAGACACTTTCCTCTAAGGAGGTGTCCATCAATTGAGGAATGGCTGAACAAATTACTGAACATTAACTGAATAGATTATTATTTCACTGCAAAAGCTATGAAAGGATACAGAGAAACCTGAGAAGTCTTGTATGAACTGATGCAAAACAAGGGGAATATCAGATCATGATACTAAAATTGTAAGAGACCTCAGGGGCCGTCCAGTCCAATCTCCTAATTTTATAGGTTTTATAGATTTATAGGAAAGTAAGGTCAAAGGAGACTAAATGATTTGTCCAAAATCACCCAGGTAGTAAAACATTTGAAGATAGAATTTGAACCCAGGTCCTCTCACTCCAGAGTCAATGATCTTTCCACTGTACTGCAATGAGTATAACTTTGTAAAGAAAAACAACTTTGAAAGACCTAAGGGAAGGGTTTAAGGACTGCCAGCTGTTAGCTGTTCTCTCCCTGGAAGGAAGGGGAGAGATCATCTGGAGGGATACAAGAGACTAGGCTTCCTCATCTCTCTTTCTTCTCCAGCTGCTCCCCCTGACCCTTTCTGAACTGGAGAGATCTGCAATGCTCCTCACCATGTCCCAGTCAGGCCTGCCAAGGAGTTCAGTGGGTGTGTGGCTCCTTGGCTACATATGCTGTGGCATACCCCTGCATAGATGGGTTTTGGAAGCTGGAGAACAGCCTGCCCACCCAAGGTTCATCCCTAGCCTTCAGGGCTCCTTCCTCTCCTTCTGGTTTGATCTCCATCAAGAGCCCCACAAATTGAAGATGAGATGTCTCAGTCTTGTGGACACATTTAAGTCATAGACCATCCACAACCAAATCCAGCATGGCATAGAAACCTAATCCTGGAAATCCAGATTGATGATGAACTTCAAGGATTCCAGGATGTGCCCAGACATAGGAAAGCTAAAAGAAAGTGACAGAAAGAAAAGATTGAAGGGCAGAGAAGACATGAATACATACAAGCAAAAGGAGTAGGGGAGGAGGGCAATTCTGAAAACTGGTAGTTTGAAAGAAAGGTTGGTGCTGAGTTGTGTATGATGAAGTGATTTTAAGAAAGAAAATTGACTAGGAAAAAGATAAAAAGTGAAACAATCTCATGAAAATGGCATAAAAGGAAGAAATAATACAGAGGAAGGAGATGGGGGTGGAGGGTTGCTCATATTGGAATCTAATTCTCATCTGAGTTGAAGAAGAAACCATATATACATCTAAAGAGGTTGAGAAAACTTCTGAACATGTAGAGAGTGGAGAAAACTGGGGGATAGGGTGAGGGAGTGACTTTTAGAAGTGTATCTAGATTAATGGGGGTGTGTGAATCTATAAGGTTAGGACTTTTAGAGGCTTAGCTAAAATTTAGAATAAGAGGGTAAGGGGAGAAGATAAGGCAACCCCATAAGGTAAGCTGAGAAGGAAAATAGTGAATAAAAATAAGATGGAGGGTAATTCACAAATAGTAATTATTAACTTTGAATGTAAGTGAGAAAAACATAATAAAATTCACTTGGAAAAAGAGTCAAGCATATAAAAGGAAATAATGAACAAAAATGTAAGGGAAGGAGATTGAGTAGTACCCTATGTTAAACTGTATAATAAGGCAGTAATTGTCAAAAACTATCTGGTACTGGCTAAAAAATAGAAAGGTAGATCAGTGGAATAGAGAAGACATACAATTGACAGCAGCAAGCAAACATCATAAGCTTGTATTTGACAAGTGTAAAGACCTACAATTTGGGGAGATGAATTCATTATTTGGTTTAAAAAAATTGTTGGGAAAACTGGAAAGCAGTATGGGCAGATATCAATATCTTAGACCATGCACCAAGATAAGGTCCAAATAGATACGTGGCCTAGATACACAGGGAGAATTTAGAAGAAAATTAGGAGAACACAGAACATATTACCTCTCAGACTAATGGATAGATAAACAATTTTTGAAGAAACAAGAGATAGAGACCAAAGTTAGGTGTAAAGGGGATAATTTTCATTGCATGAAATTAAAAAGACTTTGTAAAAAATGTGACCAAGAGAAGGAGGAAAACAGAAAATGGAGAAAAAAATTTATGTACAATTGATCAGATAAAGATTTTGTATCTAAGATAAAAAAAAAGACTTAAGAATTCTGATCAACAACAATTATGGCTCATAATGAAGCATGATTCCCACCTCTTGGAAAGAGAGGTGCAGTATGAGTTTACATTTTCAGACATGACCAGTATGTAGAGACTTGTTTTGCCTGACACTGCAAGTTTCTCACAAGGGAAGGTGAATTTCTTTTTTTGTGGAGGGAGACCTGGGAAGGAGAAGGGAGGAATAGTAATGGTAATGTCAAAAAGAAGAAAGAAAATGGTATTCATGAAATATTTAAAGAAAATGCAAAGGAGATCAGAGAGAAGTTTAGAGGTCAACGTAAAGAAGCGAGACATATCTAGAACTAACATGTCTAATTGAATATATACTTTCATCTGTGAGATTAATAGTTTTATATACAATTCTGCTTTTCTATTCCTTGTATATAGAAATGTTCATGTTCCTTGGTGTTTGTCAAGTTTTTAATAAGAGCAAACACAATTTTAAAGGAGTATTTTCCTCACAGTTATTTCTAACAAGGGAAGGGAATGAGCATTTTTACAGTACCTACTTTGTGCCAGGTCTTATAAACATCATCTTATTTAATTCTCACAGCAACCCTGCTAGATGGGTGCTGTTATTTTCCCTGTTGTACAGTTGAGGAAATGGAGGATAAGTGACTTGCCCAGGATCACACAGCTAGTAAGTATTTGAGGCCAGACATGAACTCAGGTCTTCCTGACTCCATGCCCAGTGCTTTATCTACTATGTCTCCTAGCTGCTTCCAAGATTATAGGTATAAACAATCATTCAGACTCAAAGATTTTGGTTGAACTTAAAACCTTGAAATTCCTGCAGGAGGAAGATACATTACCAATCATTTTGTGGTCCATGTGCAGCCTTAACGTTGAAGTGTATCACATTGTACCACCAGCAGAGGCTTCACTGTTAGTTCACTGTTAGTCAAGAGAGGGTCTACACATCACCTCTGACACTGCTCATATTTTTCCTTTCAGTGACTAATGGAGGGAGGTTGGCCTTCTTGCTAGTTCAGAGACCCAGTCAAGTTCTTCTGTTTGTGAATTCTAAGTTTCTGAGTCTGGTGAGAAAAGCCTTGAAGGATTTATGACCTCTGCCTTCAACGGCCAAGTTAAGAGCATTACTTGCTGCAGTTAGAAGACATGGCGATTTTGACATGGGCATGGAGGATTTTGAAGGAAAAAAAGATATCCTTCACTAGAAAGCTTCTTGTTCCCTGTAGATTATGGTGGTAGTACATTGCCATTGGCTAAAATCCAAGGTGAACTCCAGAAATTGTGGAAAGCTGCCCAGCAGGGATTATAAAACAGTTTTGATGAGTTCAAATGGAAATAAAACTTTATGTCACCCTGTAGTTCACACTGCAGGGACTCAAGCCTTACACAGTGTGGGAAGTTGTAAAAAATTTGGAGGATCTTTGAATTCTCTTTCCCTAAACACATTCTTAGAAAGCATTTGACGTTAAGAGATGGAACTTAGTTTCTGTCTGATGCTAGACTTTTCCTCTCTTTTTTAATTATAAAATTTAAAAAAGTAAACAAATTAATTCATCACTTATCAGATAGGAACTTCTAGCAACCACAACTCCCTGGAAGACATGAACCTGGGAATAAGCACAGAAATTTGAACAGTGAGGAAAAACTGATGTCACAAAATCCAATCATTTAAGTGAAAGAAAAGGAGTAGACCATGTCCTAATTAATAGACTCTGAAGAGATAGCCAATGGACAACTGAGACGAAGAGACTTTCAGCATCTTGCTAGCTCTTGTTACTTTCTCTCTCTCTCAGCCTCCTGCCCCTCATAAAGCATGGTTAGGATGTTATTTTGCTGTTGGTAACTGGTGGAGTAGGGGTGGGTGTTTGTGATAGAATGTCAATCAGTTTTTGAGTGCACATGGAAAGAGAACACTAGTTTGAGAACAAGAAGAAAGAATGATGGATGTACATAGAATCTGTGTGTGCTTGAGTCTCCATGTGGGTTCCTGACAGTTTTGTGGGTGTCGTTGACTCTAAATCTCTGGAGAGATTGGAGGATCATACAGAGACAAAATAACCCCAGCCTACATGACTAGCTTGTCTGTGTCTAGTAGTGATGACAAAGCCATGACATGGCACCATTTTAAGTTTCTTTTAAGTTTTTGTTAGAAAAAATAGAACATCAGGGGTAGGGGAAGGGCAGCATAAATGAACTTAGAACTCAACCATCTTATTTTTTCTTTGTTGCCGAAGAAGACCATGCAATCAGAGAAATAATGACATGGCACTTGACTTTGTTTTTTTTTTTAAGTGAGGGAGGGCTGTGCAGGTCAACAACCTTACTTCTCCTCCAGAGCCATCTGAATCCAGTGACCAGATATTCATCAGGATGACTGGAGATGACCCAGGATGAAGCAGTTGGGGTTAAGTGACTTGCCCAAGGTCATGCAGCTAGTGAGTGTCAAGTGTTTGAGGTGAGATTTGAAATCAGGTCCTCCTGACTCCTGCTCTATACACTGCACCACCTAGCTGCCCCTTGTGAGAATGAGTGGCTCTATGAGATTTAGGAGTGTTTTAAAAACTGAACAGATTTAATGAGTTAGTTGACATAGCAAGAGACAGTGAGGTCAACAGTGGATGGAAGACTTCCATACTAGCTATGTGTACAGTGTGTATGCTACATAGTAGCAAGTAATGTAACCTCTTGGTGTTCTAGGCAACTGTCAATTGCTTCTAAGACTATATGTTAACATATGAGTTGTGAAATATATTAATAGAGGGAATTTTCACAAGACTTTTCCTACATAAATGAAATCATAGTTTCAGACAGAAGGAACCCCTAAAATACCATAGATATGCAGAATAAGACCAAGTTGGGTTATCCAGCAGCTATAAATTCTGACCTAGTTTGTAACAGAAGAGAAGTAGTAAGGGCTGTTAGGAAAGAAACCCAGCTACCATAGCATAAAATGATAGCTGATCACAAGGAAGAAGACCTCAGAAATACTAATTAGGAAAGGTCAGTACTCTGGGGTCATTTATTTAGGGGCAAACAATCCTCTAAATCTTATACATTTTTGAAGATAATATTTTATTATGGAGTAGTATAATAACTGAAATCCATAATTAGGTACCTGAGTTACCAAGAGAAAGGTTAATGTATTGTTTATTAAGTCAGGGGAATATTAAATTCATTTTAGAAATACAGGCTTTCTCAAAAGTCTTAGTGCAGTTTTAAGTTTTAATAGCTTAAAATTAATAGTTTAAAATAACAATATATTAGAGCTTAAAATATGCTGACTTTCAGGAAAGCGTATATTTCTAACACAAATGATTAAAATCAAATGAAAATTGGAACCATTTCCTAAGATTGCTAAATGCATATGCGTTTACATTACATGTAACCACTAGTTAAAGGAAAAGCAAAATCTTAAATTTCATGTTTTATGAGATCACTACTCTTCACTTGTTTGATACACTGCAAAACATTAATTATAAAGCACATAGTAATTGTATAATAATGTCTTATTCATCTTTGTATATCCTAATGTAGCAGCAAGCACCCTGACATATTCTGCTAGCACAAGTTCTTAGATCTGCTTTTCTAAAAGGAAAACAACTTTTGAGGGGTCAACTATCTTCTTTAATCACACATACCCACAGAGAAAATACAAACAGAGAAATAAAGACCAACAGGCAGGGCTTCTAATTGGTTGATCATAAGCAATGCATACATCACAGATCAATAGACGGATCCAGGTGTCTGACCAGAGTGAGAAGCACCAACATCTGCGTTTTCAAAGACCAGTGGCTCCTTAATGGCTACCCAGAGTCTCATCTGGCACATGAACCTTTTTCCAAAGAGTAAGTCCCCAAAGCAAACTCAGAGTATATATACACTTTTCAGAGCAGGAGGGCATCATGACTCTTGTGACCCAGTGCCTTATTAACACTTAACAAAAGGTGTGGACCTTCCTACAAAACAAGACTCTCCTAATCAAGCTGCCCTTAATGAGTTCCACCTGAGGCCTATTAATGGAAGGGTGGAGATCTTTAACTCTTATTAATATTATATTAACACTACACCTAAGCACTTAGCACAGTGCTGTACAGTTAGTTGAGTGTGTTGAATTAAAATAGAAGTGAATTACTTTGGCCTTAGTGAATCTCATATGAACTTAATTTATTTTCAAGTAGCTTCTCTCTGTCTGTGTCAATCTGTCTGTCTGTCTCTCTTAAAATCCATTATTTATTTATTTTTAACATTCTTAGTTATTTTTGAGTTTTAAATTCTCTCTCTTGCCTACTCCATCTCTACCCACTGAGAAGGTGAGCAATAGTTATATAGCAATCAGTTATATAGATGAAATTATGCTAAACATTTCCATATTATCCATATCATATTGCAAAAAAGAAAAAAAAGTAAAATGAAAAAACTGTATTTCAGTTTTCACTCAGAGTTCATCACTTCTTTCTCTTAAGGGAGATAGTGTTTTTCATCATAAGTCCTATGGAATTGTCCTGGATCACTGTATTGATTAGAATAGCTGAGTCTTTCATTGTTGATCATCATTACAATTTGGCTGTCACTGTGGACAATGATCTCCTGGTTCTGCTTACTTCACATTGCGTCAGTTCATATAGATTTTCCCAAGTTTTTCTAAAAACATCCTGCTCATCATTTTGTAAATTTTGGAATACTACTATTCCATTACAATCATATGCCACAACTTGTTTAGCCATCCCTCAATTGATGGGCATCCCTTCAATTTCCAGTTCTTTGCCACCATAAGAGTTGTCACGAACTTTTGTACATAGATTCATTTCCTTTTTCTTTGATCTCTTTGGGGGCACAGACTAATGGTAGAATTGCTGGGTCAAAGGGTATGCACAGTTTTATAGCCCTATAGGTGTAGTTCTAAATTGTTCTCCAGAATGGTTGGATCAATTCACAACTCAATTAACAGTTCATTAGTGTACCTATTTTTCCCTATGCCTCTAGCACTTGTCATTTCTGATTGGTGTGGAGGAATAGCATAAAGTTGTTTTAATTTGCATTTTTCTAATTACTAGTGATTTAGAGCATTTTTCATATGATGATTTTTTTCTTCTGAAAACTGCCTCTCATCTTCCTTTACAATTTATTAATTGAGGAATGTCTTTGACTCCATTCCCTATGTAATGGAGACAAGAGACCTTTATCAGAGATATTTGCTGTAAAATTTTTTGATACAGCTTCATTGTCTACATTTTGTCAAAATGTACGTGCCCTGATAAACTCTTTTAGTTAAGACTATTTTTGATTTTGCTGTTTCTGAGATCATGATCGCTACCTTTGCCTTTTTAACGTCATTTAAAGCATAATAGATTTTGTTCCATCTCCTTATTTTAACTTCTCTCTCTCTCTCTCTCTCTCTCTCTCTCTCTCTCTCTCTCTCTCTCTCTCTCTCTCTCTCTCTCTCTCTCTCCCTCTCTCTCTCCTCCCTGTCTCTGTGTGTCTTTCTGTTTCAAGTATGTCTCTTGTAAACAGGGTATTGTTGAATTCTGGTTTCTAATCCATTCTGCTATCCACTTCCATTTTTTATGGATGGGCTCATCCTCCATTTGCAGTCACAGTTATGATTATTAATTGTATTTCCCTCCATCCTATTTTCTTCTGTTTATCCTCTCTCTGTATCCTATCCTTCATCAAAAGTCTGTTTCACTTTTGACCACTGTCTCCCTTAATCTGTTCTCTCTTTTATCATTTCCTTCCCTTTTCTCTTGTCCTGTAACCCTCCTGTTTCTTCAGCCTTTTTTTGGGTCTCTTTTAGCAAGGTGTTGACCTGCTTTTCATGCTTTTCTTGCATCTCTCTCATTTCTCTTCCTAGTTTTTCCTCCACCTCTCTAACTTGATTTTCAAAATCCTTTTTGAGCTCTTCCATGGCCTGAGCCCATTGGATATTTATTTTGGATATTTGGGATACAGAAACCTTGATTTCTATGTCTTTCCCTGATGGTAAGCATTATTCTTCTTCCTCTGAAAGGAAGGGAGGAGATATCTTTTCACCAAGAAAGTAACCTTCTATGGTCTTATTTTCCCCCCCTTTTCTGGGCATTTTCCCAGCCAGTGACTTGACTTCCGAGTATCCTCTCCACACCCTCCTTGCTTCCAGATCTGCCCAGCCAGCACTTGGGGTCTGAGATTCAAATGCTGCTTCCCAGCCTCAGGGCTTTGGGTGGGGGCAGAGCTGCTATTCAGTGTGAGATTAAGTTCAGGTGCTCAGGTGGGGGCAGGGCCACCACTGGGGCTCAGTTCCCTCAGGGGGTTTATGTGGAGACCTTCAACAATGGATCCAAGCTCCTGCCTGCTTTGGGAGCCCCTGTCAGCTGCTGCCTCTGCTGTTGTCTCCTGAGGGGGCCTGAGTTATGGGGACACCCTGCTCCCCTCTCGGGGAGCCGAGAAGACCCTCTCACTGACCTTTGGCACCTGTGGGTGGAGGGACCTGTGTGACCACTGGAGACTCTGTCCCTGAAGCCTGCTCGGATCTGCTCCTCTTGGTGCCACGTGGCCAAGGCAGGGCTGGACTCTGCTCCGGGTCCTGGTCCGGGGGACAATGGAACTTCATGTCGGTTTTTCAGGGCTCTCTGGAACAGATACCTCCTCCACTCTGTTGTTCTGTTGGCTTCTGGTGCTCCCAAATTTGTTGGGAGTTCTTCTTTACAGGTATTTTATGGGCTGTGGGTTCAGAGCTAGCATATGTGTATCTTTCTACTCCACCATCTTGGCTCCTCCCCAACCCTCCTATTTCTTTGTTGCATAAGACAGATTTCTTAACTCAAATGAGTGTGTCTATATATATTTTTCCCTTCCCTCTTTTAACCCAGTCATGATGAGAGTGAGGTTCAAGCACTGTCCCCATTTCCCCCTCCATTGTAAAAGCTTTTCCTTGCATATTTCTTTTATGTAAGATAATTTTCCCCATTTTATTTTCCCCTTCTCCCACTGTGTCTGTCTTTCCCATCCCTTTGTATTTGTTTTCCAATTTTCCCAACATAACTGAATCATACTCATGCCTATGTCTATGTAGACTGCTTTTAACTGGCCTAATAATGATAAAATTCTTAGTAGTTACATGTATTTTTATAAAAAGGTTAAATTTATTGAGGCTTTTAATGATTTCTCCTTAATGTTTACCTTTTCATGCTTCTCTTGAATCTTGTGTTTAAATGTCAGATTTTTTATTCAGCTCTTGTCTTTTCATTAGGAATGCTTGAAAATCTTCCATTTCATTAAAAACCCACTCCCCTACTCCCCCCCCCCCCCCCCCCCCCGCTGAAGGATCATAGTTGGTTTTGCTGGGTAGATTATTCTTTTATATATACATATATATATGTATATATATGTATATATGCATTTTATTTATTTTTAATGCTCTACAATCACTACCATAAAACTTAGATTTTTTTCCCCCTACCTAACCCCCACCAACCCTCTCCATCCCCAAGACGGCATACAATTCTATATAGGATCTACACATACGTTCCTATTGAACACATTTTCATTATAGTCATTCTGTGTAGAAGAACTAAAAGAAATGGGGGAACTCATATAACAAGCCAAAACATAATACACACACACACACACACACACACACACACACACACACACACACACATACACACAAAATGCTGTGCTACATTCTGCGATTGAATTCCATAGTTCTTTCTCTGAATGTGGAAGGCATTTTGCCTTAGAAGGCTATTGGGAATTTTTTTTTTTAATGGCCTTGCATTGCTATGAAGATCCAAGTCTACCAGAAAAAAACTTTCACACACTGTGGTCGTTGTTGTGCACAAAGTTCTCCTGGTTCTGCTCCTTTCACTCAGCATCAGATCATATAAGTCTTTGCAGGCCTCTCTGAAGTGTTCTTGTCATCATTTCTTATGATGCAATAGTATTTCATTACCTTCATATACCATAATTTATTCAGCCATTCCCCAATTGATGGGCATCCCCTTGATTTCCAGTTTTTGACCACTACAAAGAGTGCTGCTATAAATATTTTTGTACATGTGGGACCCTTTCCCATTTTTTATGATCTCTTGTGCATGCAGTCCTAGAAGTGATATTGCTGGGTCAAAGGGTATGCACATTTTTGTAGCCCTTTGGGCATAGTTCCAAACTGCTCTCCAGAATGCTTGGATCAGCTCATAGCTCCACCAACAATGAATTAGTGTTTTAACTCTCCCACATCCTCTCCAACATCTATCATTTTCCTGTTCTGTCATGTTTGCCAATCTAATCAATGTGATGTGGTACCTCAGAGTTGTTTTGATTTGCATCTCTCTAATCAAAAGTGATTTAGAGTGTTTTTTCATATGATTATAGATATCTTTAATTTCTTCCTCTGAAAATTGCCTGTTAGTATCCTTTTACCATTTATCAATTGGCAAATGACCTGTATTGTTGTACATTTGACGCAGTTCTCTGTATATTCTAGAAATGAGGCCTTTATCTCTGATATTAGCTATAAAAATTTTTTCCCAGTTGTATGATTAAGGAAATTTATGGTTCAGATTCGCACCTACAACAAGACACATTTGAGAAGGAAAAGCTGGATATTTTATTGATTTACAGAAAAAGCAAATGCATGAACAGTTTAGAGCTATAGCAGAAATAATTAATGTAGCCTAATACTAATATAATTATAGCAATACTAATATAGATATAAGAGGAAATAGAAAAGCATCACCAGTTCAGGGAAGCACCAACACCTGAATTTTTTCAGCTGGGGAATCCCGGGATACAGCTTTCAGGGTCTGAATTGCGGACAAGTGGTCCCAGGCAGAGCATCCTCTCCATGGGTGAGATTCCAAGGACTTACACTAAACAAGGGGACTTTATAGGGATCTAGACAAAGAAGGCTTTTTGCCAACGGCTCCACACAGTGTTCCAAGATGTTCAGGCACATGGCCATGGGAATACAGGTTTTGTCCATCAAGGAGATACCATACAGGGGCCACAAAATATAAGTTAATTAATCATATAGTGGGAGGATTAGCCAGATCCTCCAAGTATTATCTATGTGTTCCGGGAGTGGCTAGTTCCCAAAACATTAATACATGGCCAACACGCGCATGTTATGTTCCTTGAGAGGTCACCAAAAGGACAGAGGGAACTTACTTTATTCAAGGGATATGAAATATTCCTTCATCAGTATACTACATCCCACCGAATTTTGGTTGCATTGGGTTTGGTTGTGCAAAAACTTTTAAGTTTAATGTGATCAAAATTATCCATCTTGCACTTCATAATGTTTTCTGTCTCTTCTTTAGTCAAAAATTCTTCCCTTCTCCATAAATCTGATAGGTAAAATATTCTTGATTGTACTCCTGACTCTGCTTTCCAGAATATCATTTCAAACCCTCCACTTCTTAAATATGGAAGCTGCTAAATCTTGTGTGAACCTGACTATAAGTCCATGATTTTTGAATTGCTTTTTTTTGACTGCTTACAGTATTTTCTCTTTTGACTTGAGAGCTCTGTAATTTGACTATATCAGGAATATCCTGAGAGTTTTCATTTTGGGATCTCTTTCAGGAGAAGATTGGTAAATTCTTTCAATTTCTATTTTACCTTATGGATCTAGGAAATTGGGGTAATTTTCCTTTGTAATTTCTTGAAATATTATGATTAGTCTCTCTTTTTTTAAATCTTGGCTTTCAGGTAGTCAAATAATTATTAAATTATTTGTCCTGGACCTGTTTTCTGGGTCATTTGTTTTTCTGAAAAGATATTTCACATTTTCTTCTTTGGTTTTTTTGTTTTGACTTTGTTTTATTGTTTCTTTATGACTCATGAAGTCATCATCTTTCCTAATTCTGTTTCTTCTTGTTATTTTTTTAAGGGTTTTTAGGATATTTTTAAAAATTTATTTATTTAAGTTTTCAGCATTCATTTCCACAAAATTTTGAGTTCCAAATTTTCTCCCCATTTTCCCCTCCCCCCACCCCAAAACACCGAGCATTCTAATTGCCCCTATCACCAATCTTCCCTCTCTTCTATCTCTGTCTTCTCTTTTGTCCTGTAGGGCAAGATAAATTTCTATACCCCATTACCTGTATTTCTTATTTCCTAGTTGTATGCAAGAATAATACTCAACATTTGTTCCTAAAACTTTGAGTTCCAACTTCTCTTCCTCCCTCCCTCCCCACCCATCCCCACTGGAAAGGCAAGCAATTCAGTATAGGCCATATTTGTGTAGTTTTGCAAATGACTTCCATAATAATAGTATTGTGGAAGACTAACTATATTTCCCTCCATCCTATTCTGCCCCCCATTTCTCCTATTATCTCTTTTGACTCTGTCCCTCCCCAAGAGTGTTGACTTCTAATTGCTCCCTCTTCCCATTGCCCTTTTTTCCATCATCCCCCCCAACCTGCTTATCCCCTTCTCCCCCACTTTCCTGTATTGTAAGGTAGGATTTCATACCAAAATGAGTGTGCATTTTATTCCTTCCTTGAGTGGAATGTGATGAGAGTAAGTTTCATGTTTTTTCTCTCACCTCTTCCCTTTTTCCCTCCACCGAAAAGGCTTTTACTTCCATCTTTTATGAGAGATTATTTGCCCCATTCCATTTCTCCCATTCTCCTCCCAATATATTTCTCTCTCACCCCTTAATTTCATTTTTTAAAGATATGATCTTATCCTTTTCAATTCACCCTGTGCTCTCTGTTTCTCTCTCTCTCTCTCTCTGCGTGTGTGTGTGTGTGTGTGTGTGTGTGTGTGTGTGTAAGTAATCCCACCAACTACCCAGATACTGAAAAAAATTTCAAGAGTTAGAAATATTGTCTTTCCATGTAGGAACGTAAACAGTTCAACTTTAGTAAGTCCCTTATGACTTCTCTTTGCTGTTTACCTTTTCATGCTTCTCTTCATTCTTGTGTTTGAAAGTCAAATTTTCTTTTCAGTTCTGGTCTTTTCATCAAGAATGCTTGAAAGTCCTCCATTTCATTGAAAGACCATTTTTTCCCCTGAAGTATTACACTCAGTTTTGCTGGGTAAGTGATTCTTGGTTTTAATCCTAGTTCCTTTGACTTCTGGGAATATTATGTTCCACGCCCTTCGATCCCTTAATGTAGAGGCTGCTAGATCTTGTGTTATCCTGATTGTATTTCCACAATACTTGAATTGTTTCTTTCTAGCTGCTTGCAATATTTTCTCCTAGACCAAGGAACTCTGGAATTTGGCCACAATGTTCCTAGGAGTTTCTCTTTTTGGATCTCTTTCAGGCGGTGATCTGTGGATTCCTTGAATATTTATTTTGCCCTCTGGTTCTAGAATATCAGGGCAGTTTTCCTTGATAATTTCATGAAACATGATGTCTAGGCTCTTTATTGATCATGGCTTTCAGGTAGTCCCATAATTTTTAAATTGTCTCTCCTGGATCTATTTTCCAGGTCAGTTGTTTTTCCAATGAGATATTTCACATAATCTTCCATTTTTTCATTCTTTTGGTTTTGTTTAGTGATTTCTTGGTTTCTCATAAAGTCATTAGGCTCCATCTGTTCCATTCTAATTTTGAAAGAACTATTTTCTTCAGTGAGCTTTTGAACCTCCTTTTCCATTTGGCTCATTCTGCTTTTGAAAGCATTCTTCTCCTCCTTGGTTTTTTGAACCTCTTTTGCCAATTGAGTTAGCCTATTTTTCAAGGTGTTATTTTCTTCAGCATATTTTTGGGTCTCCTTTAACAAGGTGTTGACCTGCTTTTCATGCTTTTCTTACATCTCTCTCATTTCTCTTCCTAGTTTTTCCTCCACCTCTCTAATTTGATTTTCAAAATCATTTTTGAGCTCTTCCATGGTCTGAGATCATTGAATATTTATTTGGATGTTTGGGATACAGAAGCCTTGACTTTTACGTCTTTCCCTGATGGTAAGCATTGTTCTTCCTCCTCTGAAAGGAAGGGAGAAGATATCTGTTCACCAAGAAAGTAACCTTCTATAGTCTTATTTTTTTCCCCTTTTTGGGTATTTTCCCAACCATTTACTTGTCTTTTGGGTACTTTGTCAAGAGTAGGGTATACTCTGGGAATTTGTAAGATCTCAGTTCCTCCAAGGTGGCACAATTAAGCGTGTATACTGGGTCTGGGAGGAGGAGAGATTTTTGTGCCCAGAATCTTAGCAGTTTCCTCTTTGCAACCACCTGGCTTCCAGATACACAAAGCCAGCACTGGGGGCTGAGATTCAGATAAGCTGCATAGGCAGGGACACCATTCAGTGTGAGATAAAGATCAGCTGCTGCAGGGCCTCTACATAGGGCTGAGGTAAGAATCAGCTGCTCAGTGTCTCCAGGGTTTTTACGATTCAACAATGGATGAGGGCTGCTGTAGTGGCTGCTGTGAGA
Organism: Notamacropus eugenii; assembly: GCF_028372415.1. Taxonomy (NCBI): domain Eukaryota; kingdom Metazoa; phylum Chordata; class Mammalia; order Diprotodontia; family Macropodidae; genus Notamacropus; species Notamacropus eugenii. Next base: position 76,151,640 of record NC_092878.1, on the reverse strand, counting down.
ACTGTTGCACCTGCCCCATGTGGCCTCTGTGTGCCACTGCCTAAGGCTAGAGCTATGAGAAGGCCCTTTTCCCTTCCTGGACAGCTGAAAAAAACCCTGTCACTGATCTTTGGCGCCTGTGGGTTGAGGGATCTGCAAATAACTGCTATTGGAACTGGAGATTCCACCCCTGAGGACTGCTCACGTCCTCCTCCCAGAGCTGCGCCACTGCCAAGCCTGGGCTGGGCTCCACGTCTGGTGCAACAGACGTTTCCTGTTGGCCTTTCAGGTCACCCTGGGCTGGAAATCTCCTCCACTCTGTTCTCCACTTCTGCTGCTCCAGAATTTGTTGAGAGTCCCTCTCTACAGGTATTTTATGGGCTGGGGTTGGAGGAGAGCCAGCATATGTGTGTCTTTCTACTCTACCATCTTGGCTCTACCCCCCAGTTCTGTTTCTTAAGGAGTTAGCTTCTTAAGTGAGATGTTGTGCCTTTTTTCATTTGTGTAGTTATGCTTTTTAAGGAGATTTTTCCTTCAGTGATTTTTTTGTACCTCCTTTCAATTTGGCTTATTCTGCTCTTTAAGGATTGCTTTTCTTGAGTAAATCATTGTGCCTCTTTACTAAGCTGTTAATTCTTTTTTCATAATTTTCTTGTGTCACTCATCTTTTTTCTCAGTTTTTTTCTCAACCATTCCTATCTTTTTCTTCAACTCTTTCAGGAATTCTTGTTATGCTTGTGTCCACTTTGCAATTTTCTTTGAGGCTTAGCTTGTAGTTATTTTCCCCATTGATATCTTCTTTTGAATTTGTGTCTTGATTTTCTCTGCCACCATAGTACCTTTTTACAGTCAAAATCTGTTTTTATTGTTTGCTTATTTTTCAGCATATTTCTTGACTTTGAACTTTATGTTAGAATTGGGCTCTGCTCACCTGGGTGTTGGGATGTACTGTCCCAAGCTTCAGGGTTTTTTTTGTACTGCTGTTTTCAGAGCTAGTTTTGAGGGTCTGTAAGTTTTTGGTGTTTCCAAAGTGGTTTGATTCTGAGCAAAGGCGGCCATCCAAGGCCCACTGCTAGTAATGACACCCCATGTGCTCTGGTTTGGGCCCACCCTGTGTTACAGGCTTCTCCTGATAACCTCTTAAGTTGTTGTAGGCTGAAAAATGTCTCATCCACCTTTGTATTGGCTTTGCCACCCCAAAATTCCATTTGAAGGACTATTTTAAAGTTGTTTTGAGGGGAATGTTGGGAGAGTTTGGCTGGGTTGCTGCCTCCAATCTGCTGTCTTGGCTTTACCTTCACACTAATCAAATACCTTGTCTTTTTACACAAGTAATATGTAGTTGTGAAATAGACCACAATATTTATGCTTAAGTGACCCAAGGAATTTTTTTACTCCTTAGTCTACTTCTTTTTTCACATTGTAATTTGCTATCTTTTTGCTCTCAAGTATGGGAACCATTAAGTCAGTATGTAACATTTACAAGGTATTATATGGTTGCTATTTGGATTGTGAAACATTTCCCTTAGAATTCTGTTTTCATGACTTTGCATTGGCCCTTCATATTTACTCTTGCTTTAAATCTGGACCAACCGAAAGATGGCTCATCTTGGAATAATAGAATCTTAAGTACCCATTTTGGTTCTCAGAGCAAATGGATAAAATCCACTCCTTTAAAGTAAATTCAGTTGCAATAAATGAGGGAGAATTCTCACAGACAGAGGCCAGGAGTCAAATATAGGTGTTCTGAATCCAAATGCAACGTTGTTTTCCCCACTGAACCATAATAGAGACTTTACTAAAGACTGACATAAAAATCATTTTGTTTATGCTTTTGGCACAAATTAATCATGTTATCCATTGGAGGTTCCTCTTCCCCCAATTAATTCCAGTAAGAGTTTTTTCAGTGTCAAGAGTTAGTCAGCAAGGTGTTTTTTCTTGCCAAAATAACTAGAAGGCCTGATGTCACCTTTCTAGTACACTTGCTTCACAGCAGCAAAATGAAATGACTAGAAAAAAAATTTAGCATTATTTTTTAAAATTAAGTTTTGGGCATATTCTAGGCAGATTCATAGCCAGGATGGGGGTGACTATAGGTTTGAAACAGAGTACTGAAATTTAGAGGATGCTGACAAAGTAGAAATAATTTATTTTCTCATAATTCTTAAAAGGGGGGAAGGCTAGCTAACAAATACCATACTTCATCATGGTAGAGATCTTTCCCAATAACACCTTTTCCCTTTCTCCTTTGGCAATGATGTCTCCAATAGTGGTATCCTTGGCCCTTCACACTTGGGGATCAGTGCTCTGGGTTACTTTTCACTTCCACTCAACTGCATTTGTTTTAAAAGGTTGCTGAGTCCATAACTTATGCTACTTTCCCTGATCATCAAAATTGCTAGTTATGGCTCTGATTCTAGGATGAGTCACTTTTGGTTGGAACAAATGCAAATGTACAGTAATCTTTGAGGGGTTTATGAAGCCATAACAATAGAGAATCTTAAGGGATTCTCTAGGATTATCCAAAAGGAATAATGATGTGAAAACCAAATTCACAATTTGTGCTACTCCTTTGGAAACTTATTTCACAAAGATGGTTGCCAGAAAGACAGATAAGGCTTAGAAGACAGAATAATTAATTCATTCTTTCAGTTTTTCCGGACTTTACTTAAAGACTACCTTAAATGAGCTTTATGGGTGTTAGGCAGGATATTAGCTAGAATTTGAAGCCACCAGGCAAAAACATTTTAAAATGCCTCCTTATTCTTTAAAACTATAGGCCCTCCTAGTATGGTAAATCCCTCCACCAACTCAGATCACAACCTCTCCATGATTTAGCAGACAATTCCTAAAAAATTACCTAGGTTAAGCAAAATATAAGAGTCAGTATAGTGTCAGAAATGATATTTGAACTCAGACATTCCAGACTTCATGCCCAGCATTCTATCCACTATGCAACACTAATCTCCATTTTGGAGTGAGCTCTTAATTGACGCAAACAGGTGTTTGATGGTGATTTTAGTTATCAGCATGTGAGCCTCATAGCAAAAACTGACTTTGGAAGTTTCTACTATCCCCCTCCACTCACTAATTGCCACTTCTTATTGCCTAGGGGTTGGCTCATTTGGCTATTTCATATTCAATTTTCCATTCAAAATTATTCAAACCTATCACAAATTCTCTGAATTATAGCTTCCATTTCTTAAGCAGAGTTTTAAAGAGTCTTCATAATTGTTCCACTTCTTTCAGTCAGTTTTTTTTCAGTTTAGTCATAAGTTCTGGGTTGAGTTTCTTTTCTAAATTATGTTTTAAAATATCCTTCAAAAGTATGTACTAAAAGATTCTTTGGACATTCCCTTTAGGCAGATACTATTTAAATGTAAATAATGCCGTTGAAAATATAATACACACACTTTTATATTTTTTATTTAACCCAAGACTAAAGTTACTCCCAGAATCATCCTGCTAATTTAAGGGAAGATTTCAGACTTCCACTGCGTGACTATTTTGCTGAATATTTATTTTTTCAGTCTAAATATTTCTTGAAGAAACCAAGTGCAGACACAGGCAAATACACGCAAGCTTTGAACACCCTAAATGGACAGCTTAAGGGAAACAGACACATGCTACCTTCTAGGCTCTAAATGAGGATTTCCCCTCCCTTTGAAGGGGAATCCCAAATGACTGAAGGCTATAGGTATTGAATATAGAGGAAAAAATATTGATGATATTTATCATGGTGAAAATTGCATTAATTATCCTATTAATCCAGCTAATAATGCAAATATAAGTGAACCAATGAAGAGTTAAAGTAAGCAAAACTAGGAGAACAATATTTACATGATGATCACAATTACAAAAAGGAAAACGATGAAAGATTTCAGAATTGCAGTTATTGCAGTGACCAATGGTTTCTTTTTTTTTCAATTTTTAAAATTTTTTTTCTTGTGGAAAGTGGAATTTTATTATTTTTTATTTTTCATTTTTTAACACAGTTCATATCACATAACACAATTCCAACTTTTGGTCAGGTGATATTTCTTTTAAAGCATTTACAATATAGACCACAAACGGATTTTTTTTTAACATTAACCAACTGAGACACAAATAATAACTATGTATGCTGACTTCATCATAATCTCTTGACCTAATTGTCTCCACACTATTACTAAGAATTAAAGGACCCTACCTTATTGTTGTTGGTCTAAAGTCCTAAGCCTAATAGCTTAAATTTAGACTTGATCTCGGATGTTCCCCTACCAACAATCTATAATATAATAGATCTTGTATTAAGCTTACAAACCTTTTGACTATAGGAAATTGCCACTAAGAGTAGGGACATTGCAGGGAAGCAATATCTCCCCAGCTTCATATCAGTTTCGGGCAGGAGTAGATTATCAACTTGCATTCAGTGAGGCTTAGAGTCTGCCAGGTGTCAGTGGAGAATTTGAGTCAGGAGAATCCTACCTCAGCCCAGGCTGAACAGTCGCTCTCCCACCCTTCCTGTGAGATCACCTTTTGCAGTTTATACCAGCATCTCACAGGCTTACTGGCATCATGGATTGGAGGCTCAGACCACCTTTGTTGCTATCCATGCCTGGAGTTAGAGTCAGAAGAACACTCCCTTAATAGTCCCATAGCATCTTAAAATAGCAAGTTCCAATAACCAGATTTCAGATATGACTGTAATTTCACATTGGCTAATGAACATCTTTTGAGGCAAGTCTTAAGTGGCTTACATGCCTTTCTATACCTGCTTAAATAACAATCATAAAATCAAATTTACCATTAAAACCTTAACTTTTCCATCAATGCCAAATTTTACCTGCCTCTATGACACTTACACTAAACTTCATTTCCCCAAACTAAAGATGTCTCAGATTTAGTCTCAGTAGTTAATTCAGTCAGTTGTTTTAATACTAATTGCTTTTACATCACTTTGTAACTTGTCCAATTTTTCTCCCCACCTCTCCCCTCCCCCACACCCCAATATCCTACATTCTGATTACCCTCTCCCTCAATGAGCCTTCCCTTCTATCACACCCCACCCTTCCCCTATCCTCATCCTCTCTCTCCTCCTGCAGGGCAAGACAAACTTTTACACCCCATTTTCTATGTTTCCTACCTCCCGGTTATATGCAACAACAATTCTCAACATTCGTTTCTAATACCTTGAATTCCACCCTCTATCCCTCCTCCCTCCCCACCCATCCCCACTGAGAAGTCAAGCAACCCAATACGGGCTATATATGTATCACTTTGGAAAAGACTTCCATAATAATCATCATACTGTGTAATACTAACTATATTGCCCTCTGTCCTCCTCTATGCCCCCTTATTTTTTTATTGCCTCATTTGACCTTGTCCCTTTCCAAAAGTGTTTATTTCTAGTTACTCCCTTCTCCCATTTTCCCTCGCTTCTATCATTTCCCTCACCCCACTTGTCGCCTCCTCCCTCACTTTCTGGTATTACAAGATAGACTTTCGCACCAAATTTAGTGAGCATATTATTCTCTCCTTAAGCCATACATGGAGAGAGTAGCTTCATTTTTCCCTTCTCCCCTTTCTCCTCCATTGAACAAGGTTTTTCTTTCTCTTTTATGAGTTATAGCCTGCCTCATTACATTTCTCCCTTTCTTGTCCCAATATTTTCCTCCCTCATCCCTTAATTTTTATTTTATATTTTTCGTGGATATCATCTCTTCTGATTCAATACAACCTGTACTGTGTGTGTATGTATGTGTGTGTGTGTGTGTGTGTGTGTGTGTGTGTACAATCCCCCCACCTACCCAAATGCTAAGAAAAGTCTCAAGAGTTATAAATATTTTCTTTCCATGTAGGAATGTAAACAGTTCAGCTTTAGAATGTCTTTTATGATTTCTCTTTCCTGTTTACCTTTTCAAGCTTCTCTTGATTCTTGTGTTTGAAAGTCAGACTTTCTATTCAGTTCTGGTATTTTCATCAATAATGCTTGAAAGTCCTCTATATCATTGAATGACCTTTTCTTCCCCTGAAGTATAATACTCATTTTTGCTGGGCAGGTGATTCTTGGTTTTAATCCTAGTTCCTTTGACTTCTGGAATATCCTATTCCAAGCCTTTTGATCTCTTATTGTTGAAGCTGCCAGATCCTGTGTTATCCTGATTGTATTTCCACAAAGTTCAAATTGTTTCTTTTTAGCTGCTTGCAGTATTTTCTCCTCGACCTAGGAACTCTGAAATTTGGCCACAATATTCCTAGGAGTTTTTCTTTTCAGGTCTCTTTCAGGAGGTGATGGGTGAATTCTTTCAATATTTATTTTGCCCTCTGGTTCTAGAATATCAGGACAGTTTTCCTTCATAATTTCATGGAAGATTATGTCTAGGCTTTTTTTTTGATCATGGCTTTCAGATCCATAATTTTTCAATTGTCTCTCCTGGATCTGTTTTCTATGTCAGTTGTATTTCCAGTGAGATGTTTCACATTATCTTCTATTTTTTCAGACTTTGTTTTTGTTTTCTAACTGCTTGGTTTATCTCATAGTCATTCATTTCCCTAAACTGAATTCTGTCTTTCAGAGAACTATTTTTTTCAGTGAGCTTTTGAACCTTCTCCTCCATTTGGCTAATTATGCCTTTTAATGTCTCCTTCTCCTCATTGGCTTTTTGGATCTCTTTTTGCAATTGAGTTAGCCTCTTTTTAAAGGTGTTATTTTCCTCAGTATTTTTTTTGGTTCTCCTTTAGCAAGCTGCTAACTTGCTTTTCAAGCTCTTCCATTGCCTGAGCCCAATTTAAGTTCACTTTGGAGGATCTGGAAGCAGGGGTCTTAACTTCCTGTGACAGTAAGCCTTGTTCTTCCTCATCTGAAAAGATGAGAGGAGACTCCTGTTCCCTAAGAAAGTAACCTTCTATGGTCTTATTTTTTCCCCTTTTTTGGGCATTTTCCCAGCCAGTTACTTGACTTCTGAATCCTTTGTCAAGAGATTAGACTCAGCTGCTTGGTTCCCCTGGGATTTGGGTGGGTTTCTTAAGGAAGCCAATAATAGTTCATACTTCCTACATCTCAACAGAATAGTGAATTATAGGTGTGGGATGAAACATGCTTCTTTGGACATGACCAAAATGTTGAATTGTTTTGCTTAACTCTACTTTTTATAAATCAGAGTTCTATGGTGGGAAATAGGGTCACTGAGAAGTGACAATGATTGTGTTTAAAATTTTTGGTCTTAATTTGTGGAATAAAACAAGCATTTTCCTAACATAGTACAATAAAAAATGATTGCATATGATACCGTAAATCTATGGTGTACAACTTTCTATTTCTTTTAAATATAAAACAAAATTATCTTGTAAATTTCTTTTTTTTCCTCCTTCCTCCCACCCTAGAGATGGCTACCATTAGTTGCAAAGAGGCATATATGTGTAAACTTATTTTATACATACTTCTATTTACCATTTCTTTCTCTGGTTGCAGATAGCATCTCTTTTCGTATGTCCTTTATGGTTATTTTGGGTTTTTATAATAATCAAAATAGCTTATTTGCTCAAAATCATTCTTAAAACAATATTAATATTCCTGTATATAATATTCTCTTGATTTTGTTCATTTCACTCTTCATTTTTTCATGCAAATTTTCCATGTTTTTCCAAAATCATTGAACTCATCATTTCTTATAGTACAGTAGTATTCCATAACAATCATATACCACAACTTGCTCAGCCATTCTCCATTTGATGGCCATCCATGCAATCTGCCACCACGAAGACAGCTGCTATAAACATTTTGCAACAAATAAGTTCTTTTCCTTTTCCCCTAATTATCTTCATAAATAGAGCAAGTAGTGATATTGCTGGGTCAAAGAGTATAGACCATTTAATAATTCTTTGGACATAATTCCAGATTGCTCTCCAAAATGATAAAAAAAATAGTAAAAAGAAGTAAAAACAGTAATTAAAAATACCAAAAAAAAAAAAAGGTAGCATGGTGCAGTGGAAAATATTCCAGAGTCTTAGGTTCTGTGTTCAAATTGCTCCTCTGATTTTTAATACCTTGTGATCTTTTGCAAATCATGTAACTTCCCTGGGGACTGATGCATTCATGGCACTTCTGCTAATTATAGAGATGAATATGCAGTGTTACTCCTTGAAAACACAAATATTAGTACTACGGGGGAGGGAAAGCATGGGAATTAGAATTTATATAGCATCTATTGTGTGCCAAGCAGTATGCTAAGCTCTTTATAAATATTGTCTTATTTGATCCCAACCATATAAACAGATGAATATTAGGGTTTTTTACAAATCAAGTTATTATTCAATTTAACAGTAAGTGTTATAACATGTCTACTGCATGCAATGTACTGTGTGAAGCAGAAGCATTAGAGATATAAAGGCTAAAAGTACACTTTGATCCTTTGTCCTCAACTTACTGCTTCTTGTTTTGCAATTCTAGATATTTGCTTCTGAATGAAAGAATAAAGCATTTGTTAAGCTTACTCTGTTCAAAGCACTGGGTTAAGCATTGAGGATACAAATAGAAAAATAAGAGGTTTCTGTTTTTAAGTAACTCTGATTCTAGTAGGGGATACAACACACATGTGTCTTGTCTGTCTCTATGATGTGTTGCTTCTTAACGGTGAGCACTCTGTTTCTTCATCTTTGCATTCCCCAGAGTACCTTGCACAGTACTTTGAATATAGTTTAGGTCTTGATATATGCTTTTCAAATTGGATCAAATTAAAGGCAGTCCTTGCCCTCAAGGTGTTTATGATCTAGTTATATTTCAAGAGGTAGCATCTTAAAGTGTTGTATTTGGAATTATTCATAAAAGATTCTTTAACAGTGCATGTACTGGTAACTGAGTTTTTAACAGGGATTTACCTCTTTACCGCTTTAAGGATCAAAATACTTATTTTCCTTGCTGTTTACTCCTTGCTGCCCATCTTATAGGACTGACAGGAAACTTCTGAATCTATGTGAACTTTGGGTCTTTGGATAGATTTTAGAGGTCATCTATGAGTTTGGATGGGAACAATGATAGCTTTATGTCAATTTATTTCATTTTCATTGTAATCCTATGTATTTTATTTTTTGCATTTAAAAAGTAGTGTTCTGAGAAGGAGTCTGTAGTCTTCATCAGATTACCATAGGGCTCCATGACACAAAAACGGTTAAGAACTCTGGATAGAGACCATTCTTTTCTGTTGTTGTTTTTTTAATTTCTTAAATAGGTAAGTTTTTATTACTAATGCACTAAATAATCTAGCTAAAGAAGTGAAATCTCAAATTCACCAAATTTAGAACCAGTTCATCATACTCTTTCATGTTATCTCTTTTGGTTTGTATGGATAACATATAATCAAAACTGACATTTAAAAAGCATTTTAAGATTTGTAAAATGTTTTCCATACATTGACTCTTTTGAATCTCTAAGAGAGGAAATGTAAATTAGAGGACAAAGTCAGAGTCAGGAAGGCTTTGGTTTCCATCCCACCTTTAACATGTCTTGGTTATGGTCCTTCACAGGTTGCTGAGCTCCAGTCATCTTTTTTCCTATTATTAGGTGCCAATCTACATTGGCAAGAGGGTGTTTCTTCATTGAATATTCCCTATACCAATGTCTGATTGAAAAAAGTCATTTAAGCCTTCACAGTTATCAGAATTACAGAGGAGGGAACTAAGAAAAGAAGTGAAGTACATTGCCCATGGTCCCAAAACAAGATATTTTGGGCTCTAAAACTAGTACTCTATACGTTGTGTTGTTAAGTAAGATAAGGAAGAAAAATTATGAACATCATCTATATTGTATTGTTATTTATTTTGTTAGACATTTCCTAATTGCATGTCAGCTTGGTTCCACTGTACCGTATAATTTTGTCACCCACTTCTGTTCTAGACCAGTGGTGTCAAATTAAAATGAAAACAGATCCTTGTGGGCTATGTATTGACTTGGAAAACCACAAACAGTATGTTGTTTTGTTATTTTTTACGTTAAACATTTTAAATGACATTGGCCATTTCTGAAGCTCTTAAAAATGGAGGAATATAGAACTGGGCAAAGAGAATAATACTATTTTTTTCCTTATTTTAATTTCTCTGATGCCTTATATTTCCCTCTCTTTTTTATTAAAACACTAGGATATGGAAATATTGCTCCAAGCACTGAAGGAGGCAAAATCTTTTGTATTTTGTATGCCATCTTTGGAATTCCACTTTTTGGTTTCTTACTGGCGGGAATTGGAGACCAGCTTGGAACTATCTTTGGGAAAAGTATTGCAAGAGTGGAGCAGGTCTTTCGGGTAAGTACTCTTAGACCTATGGCTGAATTACTTATTGGTATGACAACTCTTTTATTTGCCATACCTAGAATCCAGAAGGAATTTTAAGTGGCATGTTATGTTTTTAATTGAGTAATTTAATTTTATAATCTTATCCTACGTGGTTACAGATGTTACAATAGATGCAATATATTTGTGACCCTGGAAACTGAGTAACATCACATTTCAAGAAATAATTTCATAATGATCTGAACCTGACTCAGGGCAGGTTCTTGGTAAGTTTGGTCTGATATTGGAATGAAATGAGACAGTGGTAGGGCTTTTACTAACCAAGAAAAAAGGAGTCTTACCTAGCCATAATATAGAAAGGATACTCAACAAAGCTACTTTGCTTAGCCTTGCCTCATCTCTATCTGAAAGGCATCTATCTGTTTTGTCGAGCAGAGTATGATGATTCCCATCACTGAGACATCAGCCAGATCTGAAGGACCATGACATCTTGCAGGAGGGGCTTTTTATACCTTTCAGGAAATAGAAAACCATGCCAATGAGCCTTAGTTCCCTAGGCAGTCAAATCTTTTTGGACAGCTTTCTTGGCTTTTAAGAAAAGAACTAGTCTAACCTAAATGGAGGTGGTGGTGGTGAGGGAGTAATGTTAAAAAGCCTGGACCTATTACAACCTTCTCACTAAGTAGTATTCCTGGGCACACAAAAGTGAGCACAGTATTCATCTAACATGACAACTCCAGATGGGAATGACTTCCTGAAGTGACAGAAAAGTAGGATAGATCTTTTAGAATAAGATCCTTCCTACTGCCCCTCAAGTCACACTATGTAGGTGGCTGCTTATGTGTAAGGTTAAATTTTATTAATCTACTGTATTTTCCATTATTACCATAATTCTGGATTTCTTTTAAAAGCATTCTTTCTTGTACTTAGCCAAGATTTTTAAATGATCTCAGATATTAACAAGAATCCATCAGTGTCTTGACGTTGAGTACCAATGGTTGTTCATTGTGACTAGAGTTTTCTGCCACTGCAGCCAAATCTAGTTTTCTGAATGTGCTGAATAGTAGAATACTAGAATGTGCTGAAATACTGTATTTTTTTCTGAAGCATTTTGTTACTAGAGTTTAGGGCCTTGTCTTATTTTTAGAACTAACCGCAGACAGTTTCTTTAAATTGGGCCAATCTCTGCAGATTGAACTTGCTTTGGAATTTGATGCTAAGCATAGATTTTTGGTTCAGTGTGTCATCCATTCATGTTTCATCTGAGCAGTACAGAGGCTTTGTAAAAAATCTCAAAGTATTTGCCCAGAAGGGCTGCTTGCTCTTATCAGGGGTGCACCTGGTCTCTGCAGTGGGTCACTGTGCAAACTGTGTAAAGCTCAACTTAAAAGCCTTCTTATTGATGTTTATAGCTTCCTAAGTTATAGATGGTGACACTATCTATGAGTCTTTTTGAACTCCTTTGAAACATCTCTTTGTCAAATAATAGCACTCATAAATCATCTTGAACTTGGAAAATGTGTCGTTGTAACCAAACACTTGGAAAATCAGAGTTCTAAATGGAAGAAATTAAACATCTCAACTGGTTCCACCATTTCCTCCCCCTTTTTCATTTACTTTTTCCAGGTCTTATATTTTCTCAGGTAGTTGGTACAATGAATAAAGTAACAGATTTAGAGTCAGGAAGATATGAGTTCAAATGTGACCTCAGATACCTACAAAATAAATCTCAATATGACATGGATGATGTTCATAGTTTTTCTTCCTTATCTTACGATATGATCTTGGGCAGGGCATGTAAACTCTGTCTACTTCAGTTTTCTCTGCTGTAAAAAACAAAAACAAAAATGGGGATAATAATAACACACACTTTCCAGGGGTTTTGTTAGTATCAAATGAGAAAATATTTGTAAAGTACTTATAGCACAGTGACTGATACATAATAGGTGCATAATAAATGCTTGTTCCTTTCTTCTTCCTTGTAAAAATAAGGAGTTTAGATAAACTCTAAGATCCCTTTCAGTTTTTAAAATCATCACTAAACAATACATCTCCTTAGTTAGCTAATTAGTATTTATTAAGCCTTATTGTGTGTCAGGCACTGTACTAAATTATTAGAATAAAAACACACTAGGTAAAATAATTCCTACTCTCAAAGAATTATGAAACTGCTTTTTTTCTGTGAATATTATGGTATATCCCATAGTATATTTTTGAAGAAAAAAAAACACTAGTAATAATTATCTCCTTCCCCTTAAACCCAACCCTCTAAAAATACCTAGTTCAACTGATATTTGAGATGGAAGTTTACAATCTAGCAGTATGGACAGTAACTGGTCCATCCTAGTTGAAATGAAGTTTTACTGAAAAACCTGAATTAATTTACAAGGATGAGGTTTTCTCACATTCTTAAACTGGTTTTGCTAATATAAATAAAGCACATCTATTTGTAAAATGCTTGAGCATTATGTTGGGCCTCACTTGGTGATTAACATTGGAGAGAAGCAATAGTATGTTTCCTGGCTATGCAAATAAAAAATCACCTAACATATGCTTATGGCATATGGAATTCTGGTAGGAAAAATGAGACCCAATACTTTTGACTAGGTGTGTTGTAACTCTATAATAATGTAGCACTTCAAGGTTTCCTTCACAAATGTTTTTCAGAAGTATGTAGTGCAGATATTATTATCCCCATTTTAGGGAGATGGTGAAACTAAGACTTGGGAAAGTTACTTAGCCACAGTCAGACAGCTAGTAAGTGTCACAGGGAAGACTTGAGGGAAAGTTTCTCCATTATTTGCAAATCTTTGTGTAACTGTTAAGTGTCAGGGTCAAGACTTGAACCAAGAACTTGACTTCAAATTCAGGACTTTTCTCATTACATTATGCTGTCCTGTCTACCCACTACACATATGGGTGAAGGCAAATAACAACTGAGTAATGTATGAAGCCCTACTCATCTCTGCCTCTTATCTTTCTCATCTTCCTTCAAAACTCAGCTAAAGTGACACCTCTTAGATGAAGCCTTTGCTAATCCCTTCACTGGGTCCTTTCCTTCCCTCCAATTACTCAGTATTTATGGAGAGAGAGTGTAGGGTAACACATAGAGAGCTGGCATTCAAATCCCACTTCTGGCTGGGCAGTTCACTTCATTATTTTTCAGTGCCTCAGACCAGTGATATCAAATTTAAATGGAAACAGATCCTTGTGGGCTGTATATTGACTTAGAAAACCACAAATTATTATCTTTACTGTATTTTTATTTGTTTTGTTAAACATTTCCCAATTCCATTATAACTTGGGTCTACCATATTGGGGGATTTTGTCACTCACCTCTGCACTGTACCAGTGGTGACAAACTCAAATAGAAAATGAGTCACATAAGGATTCCTGTGGCAGCAGATTGACTTAGTTTTAAAATGTAATATTATTTATGTTTCATTGTATTTTTGGTTATGTTTTTAAATATTTTCTAATTGCATTTTAATCTAATTGAGGCCTCACTCAGTAGTCCACGTGCCGTATGGTTCATAGTATTTGCCACTTCTGCTGCAGACAAGTCTGTAAAACTATAAGTTAGAGCGATAGTGCCTACATTCCTTAGTAGAAGGAATTTATGCATCTGAGAGTTCCCTATAGTGATAAATTCATAGATTCAGCCCCTATCCCTTAAACTGCATAGATTTTGCATCTACTTTCATGTTTTTCTCAATAGAATTCATTCTCCTTGAGAGCTGGGATTATTTTATTTTTGTTGTTGTATTCTCACCCCTTAGCACAGGGTCTGGCACGTAGTAGTTACTTAATAAATGCATGCTAATTGGATCTTCACAAGCTCATGATATTGATTTTACAAGGGTGGAAGAAGAACTTGGTTCCACTTGGTCAGTAATTGAAGTAAGAAGACATTTACTTCACTGGGAAATCTTATTTTATCTCAGGAAAAAAGGTATTGACCTAGAGAAAATATGAAGTAGAGCTACAAGGTGTGTTTTGGGATAATCTAAGGTCCTGTCTTTGCAACTTTGGCCAATATGCTCCTAGTTTTAAGGAATAGCCCGGGGAGGTCAAGTGCCTGCACCGCAAAGCACTATTAATAAAGACTATTTCCTAATCTGCCTTCTCTTCTTGTCACAAAACCATAGATTAGAGCAGGATTAGACATCATTTAGTTCAACCTTCTCCTTTTCCAGAGTAGGAAGTGAAATACCAGTGAGGGGAAATGGCTTATCCAAAGCCATAAAATTAGCTAGTGTGTTGAGTACTACAATTTCCTGACTAGTCGCCCCCAGTAGTCCTGAGTTTTTTGGTTTATTACTTTGTTTTTGGTCTAGACCTGGGTTTTCCAAATTACATAGATCTCTTGCAATGGAATGGAAATTCTTTTTTTTTCATGTTAATTAGCAATTCTTCTGAAACTTACAGTCTCAGGGATCAAGAGACTTGACCAGGATCACACAGCTAGTATCTGTTAGAAGCAGGACTTGAAATCAGATCTATGTCCAAAGCTTTTCTTTTATCTACTGTGTCATCGATATCAACTTCTTAGCTCTGAGTATGAGTCTGGAATACAGCTGCTGCTGTCAGTGCTGATTTATACTGCTTAACACAACCTTGGGAACTTTTTTTTTTTGTTGAAATTCATGATTATATCACAGAAATTATCAAAATAAGACTCCTCAAATTTCCTGGGAAAATATAAACACTTCTTCTAAAGAAGGATCATGTGATGGAATGCTGTTTGGCAACAGCTAATGTGTTAGTGTTGAATCTGTTTGACTTAATATTAATATGTGGACCATCACATGCTATGGAAACCCAACAGAACTAGATGGTGTTCTTTCCTGGGCTAATCTGCTGATCATCATTGGGCTTTGGATTCGATTCAATAGCAGCTGTGTGCTTCTTCACAGTGATTAGAGAAACTATTTCAACTGTTTCTTATGAAACCAAGAGATACCTTTTCTCTTTCCTTCTTCTATTTCTCCAAGGGTGAGGCATAGATGTTTACTTGCTGTTTGAGCCAAAGGACTGGGTGTGACTGACTAATGATGATAATAATAATGATAAATCATACCAGATTTATTGGTGCCATAATTATTTTGAGACCTCAGAATTTGCCAGCTCCTTATGGATGGTGACAAAATTCCAATCTGTTACTAATAGTCAATTACCGTATTAATCGTTTGTTCTCTAAGAGGGAGTAGGTGCTGGATTCCAGACTCTATACCAGGCATACTTGATATAGAAAAGCATGGGTATACAATGAGAACTGGAACTTGGAAAGAATCTTTAGTTTCTTCACATGTACCTCTGGACTGGCACACAGGAGTGAAGGAATTAACCTAAATTAATTACTCTTCCATGGAAATAAACTCTTTCTTTTGGAAAGAGGGTGTTATTTTCAGCTCCATTTATGTGACTTCAACTGCTAGTTCCCATTAGCAATAAAAAATGTTCATCAGATATTAGTTACCACTATCAATCTTACACCCAAATAGGCATTGGGTGTACTTTGGTGGAGACTGAGAGATAACTGACTTTCAGTGGTGGAAGAAAAAAGTATCAATAGTCATTTTTGCAAAGTATCTATAACTACCTGAAGAAACATACAGATATGTGTGTGTGTGTATATATATTTATATAAATATATATACACTCACACACTATATGTAGTTTGCATATATGTAATATGTGTGTAAGTATATATGTGTATATATATTATATATGTATATGTCCATTGAACTTGTAGAGTTATAAAATCCTGAAAGACACCATAATACAATTAGAGTTAGATAATAACATGACTGTTTTCATGATAGAGAGAATCATGGCTCCAGTTTAATGAACCCTCCCCTTAATTAATCAACCAGTCAACAAGCATTTATTAAGCACTACGCTAATGCTTTGGGAATACACAAGCACTGTGCTAATGCTCTGGGAATACAGGGGCAAAACAGAATAGCCCTTTCCTTCAAGAAACTTAAATTCTTTCAGGGAAACAACACATTAAAAATATGAAATACATACAAGAAAATTTCTAGTGGAGGACAAGGCATAAAAACTGATGGAGGATTAGGAGGGGAATCACTAAGGAGTTTCATTTTTATTGAGCATTGGAGGAGGTTAGGAATTCTAAAGGTAGAGGTGAGGGAATGCATTCCAGGTATAGGGGATAGCCTGAGAAAAAGCATGGAGGAGATAGATTAAGAGGACCTGTGTTCAAATTCTGTTTTTGAAGTTACTTTTTGGCTAGACTTGGGCAAACCAGTTAATCTCCTTATTTTCACCATTTATAAACTAAAGGAGTTGGACTAAATGATTTTGAAAGTATCTTGCAGCTTTATATAAAGGATGCTCCAATGCTATGGATCCTGTGTGTGAGAAACAGCACATAAGTCAGTTTGACTGAAAAATAAAATGTGTAAAGGTAGTTATTATGTGTGTTCAGTCTGGAAAGGGAGGCAGGAGTCGGATTATGAAGGATGTTTAATGCCAAACAGAGGAATTTGTATTTGGCCATTGTATCTTTTTGAGTGGAGGAGTGATATAGACCTGTGCTTTAGAAATGTCACTTTGGTAGCAATGTAAAGGAAGAATTAAGCAGGGAAGGAATAGAGGCAGGGAGGCTAATTAGGAGGCTTTGTAATATTCCATGTGAAAGGTAATAAGCCTGAATTAAAGGGGTCACTGTATAAGTGAAGAGAAGGGCTGAACCATGAGAGACCATAAGGAGTTAGACTTAACTATATTAGTTAACTGATTGAATGGGTGGGGGTGTAGTGAGAGAAAGAAGAAAGAGTTGAGGATCACTTCAAGGTTGTATATTTAGGTGACTGGAAGGATAGGGATATCCTTGATAGAAATAAGAAAGTTAGTATGAGGGGTGGGGTTTTTTTAGGGGGAAATAAAACAAGGTCTGTTTTTACACATAATGAGTTTTGTGTAAAACGAGATGCCTTTTGACTATCCATTGGAAATATCCAGTCGGTACTGGTGCTCAAGACATAGAGAGACTAGGGATCTAGGAGTCATCTGCATAAAGATGATAGTTGAATCTGACAAAGCTGATGAGAGAGAGAGAGAAAAAGAGAGAAAGAGACACAGAGGGAGAGAGACAGACAAAGACAGAGACACATAGGGAGACAGAGAGAGATTGAGAGAGACAGAGATAGAGAGACAGATAGAGTCAGAGAGGCAGACAGAGAGAGAGACAGAGACAGAGAAGGGAGAGGAAAGAAAAGACTTAGGACAGAGCATGAAGCATTAGTTGATGGGACATGAATTATGCTTTAGCAAAAGAGGAATCAGATATAGGAGGAGAAACAAGAGAAAGAGGTATCATGAACGCCAAGAGAGGTTGGAATATCCAGGAGGACAAGGTGGTCCAGTGGTTGATACTTCAGAGAGATTGAAAGGGGGAGGGTAGAGAAAAGGCCATTAGATTTGGCAGTTAGGATATTTTTGGCAACTTTGGAGAGAGAAGTTTCTATTGAAGGATATGACCAGAAGTCAAATTGAAGTACTAAAAAGGGTGAGTGTGTGTGTGTTTGCAAATAAAATAAGAAAAGAAGATAAATGGTCGTGTACCCTGTGGCCGAAAGCAACTGTGGACCAAATGGACCTAAGTTCATTTCTTGAAGACTTTTCAATGACTACACTTTTTAGATGGTTCTTTCACTTAGAATTTCCCATGGGGATATCCATGTTAGGTTTTTTTTAGCTCTTGACTAGGTATATTCAGTTTCCTTGCAAGTATCAAGCTAACAAACAAGGCATTTGATATAGAATAAATTATTATAGATAACAAAGAATATGAAAAAGACATATCTGAGTTCATGAACAGTCAAAAAATGTTTCCATCTGGTGGGATTTGACCTGCAGACATCTACATTGTTACCCACAGGGTTGAGGTCCTTTGGCCCAAGATGAAAAAGAATCCAGAATTATTATAGAAGTGTTCTCTCCTCTCTCTCTGTCTCTCTCTCTGTCTCTGTCTCTGTCTCTGTCTCTCTCTCTCTCTCTGTCTCCCCCTCCGACTCTCTCTTCCTGGATCTTCACATGAATTGTGTGACTCTATGTCTTATTACTCTTTACTTCTTGTCCCTTTTCTGGTCCTTAGGTCTGAGGTTCCCAGTAGTGCTTCTCTTTCTTTTTTGACACTCACTCATCCTGCTGTCACTGCCTCTTAGTTTGTTCAGGTCCATGTGGTATCAGCCACATGTAAGTCAACATTGCCCAGTCTCCTGAAGCTTGTACATTTCCATAACATTCTGCTCATATTATACTAAATCACTTTCTCCATAGCTGTCATGTGCAGGTGCAGTAAAGTGCTGCTGCCACAGGTTCTGCCTCCTTTTTTAAAATGAGAGCACTTGGGCTAACATGCCTCAGTAAGTTTTCATATATTTCCTACTCTTTTGTTAGTCAGATTTGCAGCTTTGCTCAGCCAGCACATATAAGGGATATTTATATAATTGTCAAAAGCTTCCAATTGGCCCATCCCAATCAGTGGTTCCCAATCTTGTCTTCTAGCTATTCTAGGGCAGATAAATTCCATTCTTCTCCTCCCTGCCTCAGGGTCACTCCCAGGATCTCTCTACCACTCTCTGCATCTCCCACTAAGACTTTTTGGTTGAGGGGGGAATTACTCACACTCCTGTTCCAATTTCCATCATTTGCCATCTATCCTACTACTGACAGGCCATAAAAATTGCCCTGAACCTCAGAGAGCCTCAAGGAAGCATTAAAATACTAGAGGAGGAAGGAACAAAGCCAAAGTCACATAACTGCACAGGTTCCTGTATTAGTAATCAAAACTATTCTAAATTATTGTAGCGATGTTATCAGGGAGCAAATGACAGGCTTCAGATAGTAGAATCTTTCTTCTGCATTTTGGTTTAAACTGTATATACAGAAACAGACTGCTGAAAATCCCATATTATCAAGCCATAGAACAGTTTCCAGGGTTGAAATTGGGAACAGTGATAGACAGTCAGTATTTCTGCTTCTTTTTTTCATTCTTTCCAACAAAATAAAATGTCTTGTTACTCCTTAAGCCTCTAGGTGAAAGACTTGGTTTTCTGTGACCATTTTTCCATCTTTCATCTAGGACTCTTATTCCCCATTGTTTTTCTTACTCACGGCTTACTTCACTCTCAGACAGCTTCTTAAAAATAGATGCTGGGGTCTCTTTTAAGTGGGCATAAGTTCACTTTGTAATCATTATAAGAAATTTCTCGGAACTTAGTTCTGAGACACACTTAAAAAGAAACCTAATTACTTTAACCTCCATCCATTCCACAAGCATATGATCTCAGCACAACCCCAAATTTAGCTACACAGGAAGTAATCTAATATTGCTATTATTTCCTCTTTATAGCTTTATCTTTAATGACTGATTAGTAGTGCACCTTTGATGCTTTGTTGTAAAGACTAAAATACTTGTAAGTGATTTTATTGGTCTTTAAAAGGAGTCTCCCCCACCCTTCTCTAAATAGTCATGCAGCTGATCTAAAACAGAATTGGAAATTGTAGAATTTGCCCTTCTATCAAAACATTTAAATGGGAGGGATGGCATTTTCAGGATGGCCCTACTAGACCTTTCTTTTATTAGTGGCAATTTTGCACTGAAGAAATGATCTGGATCCAGGATTGTTGCCTTGGGGTAAGCTTGGGGTAAGGTTGGTCTTAGAGCATTCAGGTGGTACAGTAGATAGATTTTTAGATTTGGACTCAGGAAATCCTAAATTCATGTCATACCTCAGTTGAAATATCTTGCCAGATACTAGCCATGTAACCCTGGGAAAATCATTTAATGTCTATTAAGCTTCAGTTTTCTCATCTGTAAAATGGGTATGATAATAATAGCACCTACCTCACAGGGCTGTTGCAGGGATCAAGTGAGATAACATTTAAAGTGCTTTGTATACCTTGAGGTGTGGTATTATTGCTAGACCTTATTATTATCATTTGTGGGAGTGAGTTGCAGGGGTGGGGACCCTGGGACTTTGAGACCACATATGGTCCTCTAGGTCCTCAAATGTGGCCCTTTGACTGAATGCAAAACTTCACAGGACAAATCCCCTAAATAAAAGATTTCGTTCTGTTAAACTTGGACTCAGTCAAAAGGCTGTACTCCAAAACTTAGAAGGCTACATGTGATCTTAGGTTCCCCACTTCTGATTTAGTGGAATATACTGATTTTGGTAGGGACCCTTCATTGTGGTTACCTATCCAATAAGAGATTAGAGTCTGGCTAGATTGAAATTTTCATAACATCTGCAACCTCTGTGATAGTTGCCTAGTTACCTTTTGCTTGAACGTGTCTAGTAATACAACCCTCAACATCTCACTAATCTCAGGGGGACATTCTATTGATGAGATGCTGTGATTTCTAGAAGGTTCTTCCTTATATTGAACTAAATATTTCATTTATACCCTTTGATCTTCATTATGCTCTTTAAAGTCACATAAAAGTAGTCTTCTCTTTTTGCCACATGATCACTCTTCATATTCATTGAATAAAGCTAACGTGTCTCCTCTAAGCCTTCTCTTATCCAGGTTCAACAACCCCAGTTTCTTCAACCAGTCCTTATGGGACTTTGTATTGAGACTTCTCTGATTCCACCTCTGCATGTGCTCCAGGTTGTCTATGCCCCTCTGCAGGTATAACATGAGAGAATACAACACTAAGAGTATGGTTTGATTAGCACACAGTATTGTGAGATAATTATCCTTCTTGACTAGAATATACTCCCTCATTGCTGCCTGTTGTCATTTTTCCCTTCCCTCAAGGTTCATGTATTAGCTCTTTTTTCCCCCTTAATTTTGCACCACTCCAGATATCTTGTACATCAGCCAACTTGACCGTTAGCTGTTCTTTGACTTCATTCTGTAGGAGTCCCAAGAATCCATTCTTGTAATGCACTACTTCAACACCTGTTGAAATCCTTCTCTCCCTTCCAGGTTCCAGCTCAGTTCCAGGCTCAGTTCCAGCTCCTTTATAAAACTTTCCCTAATCTTCCCAATTGAAAATAATCTCTCTGACCTCAAATTCTTTAAATACCTTTTGCTGTATTATGTATTTTTTTGTGTACACATTATTTTTCTTGCTTTTCATCCTTCCATTTCAAGGAGGACCAGGGACAGAGTTGCAGTTGAAGTCATCAGCTTTACTCTGTCTTCCAGAGTCATTAAAGTCTAATGATAAGACAAAAGTCAAGACATCTCATATGTTATAAGTTATGCCTTCTCTTTTTTTAAATCATAGGGATCTAAATAGAATAAATAGCACAGCCGGGCTTTGAACCCACATCCTCTGACTTCAAGTCTAGCACTTTTCCCACAGTATCTGCTTGAAGAGAGGGACTGTGTTCCTTTTTTTCTTTTTTTTCTAGTGCATGGAACAATTCCTAACACATAGTATACCCTACTGATAGATGTTTTCTGCACTTCCTAGCTCTAGCACAGTGCCTTGTACATAGTATTTGATATGTCTTTGAATAAAAATCAATCACTATTACATTTTGTCTTGTTAGTTTTAGATCTTTCCATAAAGTACTGAATTCTGAAATCTTTATAGATGTTTTACATAAAACAACTCTCTTCTCTCTGCTATATACCCTACAAGGTACTCTTTCTTTAGTGAATCTTCTCTTTATCCTTCTATTTAACAAGGACCTTTGCCTCCTCAGACTTCCTGTAGCATTTTTACTGTTGGGATTGTGGTTCCACATTTGATATAAACCTGAGGAATCAGACAAATAGTCCTTTTACTAAAAATATATTCTGAGGGGCGGAGCCAAGATGGCGGAGTAGAAAGACGCACATACACATAGCTCCGAACCCACAACCCACAGAACAGCTAGAGGGGACCAACTCATGGTGAATTCTGCACCCAGAGGCCACGGAATATTGGAGCGAGGGAGATTTCTGTTCTGGAAAGACCTGCAAACCTCTCGCGGGGGGTCCCTTCTGCAGACTGAGCGCTGGGACTGGGAGCAGAGGGCAGCCCTGCAGCGGCCGCAACACCGTGAGGAAAAGATCCGAGCAGGCTACAGGGACGGGATCTCCAGCGGCCACGCGGGTCCCTCCACCCACAGAGGGACCTGCAAACCTCTCGCAAAAGGTCCGTCGCGCTGCAGACGCGGAGCCCAGCCCAGACCTGCGGCGGCCGCAGCTCTGAGAGGTACAGATCCAAGCAGGCTTCAGGGACGGGATCTCCAGTGGCGGCACAAGCCCCTCCACCCACAGGTGATGGGGGTCGGTGAGAGAGTCTCTTTGGGGGGTGGAGAGGGGAGTGGGGTGCCCCCAAGGCTCGGGTCCCCCCGGGAGATAGAAGCTGAGAGGCGGCTGCAGACAGGGGCTCCCCAAGCGGGCAGGAGCCTGGATCCATTGTGGAAGGTCTGTACATAAACCCCCTGAGGGAACTGAGCCTGAGAGGCGGCCCTGCCTTGACCTGACCACCTGAACTTAATTCTCACACTGAATAGCAGCCCTGCCCCCGCCAAAAGCCCTAAGGCTGGAAGCAGCATTTGAATCTCAGTCCCCAAACGCTGGCTGGGAGGACCAGGAGGAAAGGTGGGTATGAGGAGAATATTCAGAGGTCAAGTCACTGGCTGGGGAGAATGCCCAGAAAAGGGAAAAGAAATAAAACTATTGAAGGCTACTTTCTTGGAGAACAGACATTTCCTCCCTTCCTTTCTGATGAGGAAGAACAATGCTTACCATCAGGCAAAGACACAGAAATCAAGGATTCTGTGTCCCAGCCCACCCAATGGGCTCAGGCCATGGAAGAGCTCAAAAAGAATTTTGAAAATCAAGTTAGAGAGGTGGAGGAAAAACTGGGAAGAGAAATGAGAGATATGAAAGAAAAGCATGAAAAGCAGATCAGCTCCCTGCTAAAGGAGAACCAAAAAAATGTTGAAGAAATTAACACCTTGAAAACTAGCCTAACTCAATTGGCAAAAGAGGTTCAAAAAGCCAATGAGGAGAAGAATGCTTTCAAAAGCAGAATTAGCCAGATGGAAAAGGAGATTCAAAAGCTCACTGAAGAAAATAGTTCTTTCAAAACTAGAATGGCACAGATGTACTCTAATGACTTTGTGAGAAAGACAGATATCACAGAACATAGCAAGAAGATTGGAAGAATGGAAGATAATGTGAAATATCTTATTGGAAAAACAACTGACCTGGAAAATAGATTCAGGAGAGACAATGTAAAAATTTTAGGACTACCTGAAAACCATGATCAAAAGAAGAGCCTAGACATCATCTTTCATGAAATTATCAAGGAAAACTGCCCTGAGATTCTAGAACCAGAGGGCAAAATAACTATTCAAGGAATCCACAGAACACCGCATGAAAGAGATCCAAAAAGAGAAACTCCTAGGAACATTGTGGCCAAATTCCAGAATTCCCAGGTGAAAGAGAAAATATTGCAAGCAGCTAGAAAGAAACAATTCAAGTATTGTGGGAATACAATCAGGATAACACAAGATCTAGCACCCTCTACATTAAGGGACCGAAGGGAATGGAATAGGATATTCCAGAAGTCAAAGGAACTAGGACTAAAACCAAGAATCACCTACCCAGCAAAACTGAGTATAATACTTCAGGAGAAAAAATGGTCTTTCAAAGAAATAGAGGATTTTCAAATTTTCTTGATGAAAAGACCAGAGCTGAAAAGAAAATTTGACTTTCAAACATAAGGATGAAGAGAACCATGAAAAGGTGAACAGCAAAGAGAAGTCATAAGGGACTTACTAAAGTTGAACTGTTTACATTCCTACATGGAAAGACAATATTTGTAACTCTTGAAACATTTCAGTATCTGGGTACTGGGTGGGAGTACATACACACACATGCACACACACACACACATACATAGAGACAGAGTGCACAGAGTGAATTGAAGAGGATGGGATCATATCTTAAAAAAAAATGAAATCAAGCAGTGAGAGAGAAATATTGGGAGGAGAAAGGGAGAAATGGAATGGGGCAAATTATCTCTCATAAAAGAGGCAAGCAAAAAACTTATTAGTGGAGGGATAAAGAGGGGAGGCGAGAGAAAAACATGAAGTCTACTCTCATCACATTCCACTAAAGGAAAGAATAAAATGCACACTCATTTTGATAGGAAAACCTATCTCACAATACAGGAGAGTGGGGGACAAGGGCACAAGCAGGGTGGGGGGGAGGATAGAGGGGAGGGCATGGGGAGGAGAATGCAATCTGAGGTCGACACTCATGGGGAGGGAAAGGATCATAAGAGAATAGAAGTAATGGGGGACAGGATAGGATGGAGGGAAATATAGTTAGCCCTATACAACACAACTAGTATGGAAATCATTTGCAAAACTACACAGATTTGGCCTATATTTAATTGCTTGTCTTCCAAAGGGAAGGGGTGGAGAGGGAGGGAGCTAAAGAAGTTGAAACTCAAAGTGTTAGGATCACCTGTAATGTTTTTACCACTAGGAAATAAGAAATACAGGTTAAGGGGTAAAGAAAGCTATCTGGCCCTACAGGACAAAAGAGAAGACGGAGACAAGGGCAGAGAGGGAGGATAGAAGAGAGAGCAGATTGGTCACAGGGGCAATTAGAATGCTTGGGTTTGGGGGGGTGAGGGGATAAAAGGGGAGAAAATTTGTAACTCAAAATTTTGTGAAAATAAATGTTAAAAGTTAAATTAAAAAAAAAAGCATATAACATTTTTAAGTGATGATGAAGAAATTATCACCCAAAACAAATAACTCCTCCTAGGAACAGAAAAGCCCAATTAGAATCAACTGTTCCAGAATAATAGTGAAGAGGGAATGCAAGAAGATAATTTGTTTGTTCCATTTTCTGTTTGGGACAGTAAGGGGGGAAAACATAACAAATTATTTTGGATTAAAAGACAGTTGAACCTTTTTTTAAGCAATGAGGTTCTTTGATTAACTCTGCTATAATAGAACACCACAAAATCTGACTTCTTCAGGACCAAATAAAAACAAAAAAAAAATATATTCTAATAACTTCAAATAAAAGCAGTTCCCAAGATAGTTAAAAAGTAGTAAAAGCTACCAGCAAAGAGGTTAAAAACAGTTGATAGGGAGATTTCCTGAGATTTCAAGTGCTCTCTTCCATCCTTTAAAAACTTTTTTCCATCTGTTTTACCCAGAGGGTCCATAACTGTGACCCAGATCAGTTTACCTGGGAGTAAAGTTAACTCATTCTGGGCCAGATCTGAATCACAGCATACTTGTTCACAACTATGTCAGCTGGTATTGGAGGAGTGTAAGGGGTTAAATCATACACTGCTCCTATTCTACCAGTATCCTGACCCACAGTAGCACTTATTATCTTTTATTTGGCATGATAATTATTTGCGTATGCGTAATGTCCTGTACTACACTGTAGGCTCTGGAAAGGCTAGATTTTGTATCTAAATTCTAGATTCATAAAATCTCCTTTATGCTAGCTCAGTTCTCTGCAGGCAATGAGTTCTTCATATATTAATATATTAGTTAAAATGGCTCCAGCTATCTTTCTCCTTTATTTTTTCCTTCTCTCACTCAGACAGACACAGAGATATAGCTTAGACCCTCATGACCTCTCACTTTAGCTATTATAATATCCTAACTGGTCTCACTTTCTCAGTTTTCTCCCAACTCTAATCCTTCCTCCACCCAGATACCATACAACATAGTCTGGTAGGCATTTGAAGAGCTTTAAATAAGCTGAGCCCATCTTATCTTTCCAATTTTCTTGCTCTTTATTACCCTCCACATACTCCTTGATCCAATGATGCTGGTCTATTTAATCCTTCTCACACATAACCCTTTATTTCCCATCTTGGTGCCTTTGCACTGCCTAGAAGGCTTCCCTTTCTCACCTCAAATCCTGTCTTCTAGAGGAGACCTTCCCTGCTTTCTCCAGTTGTAAGGGCTTTCCCCTTTTAGATTACCTTCCATTCTATAAATATCTTGTATAGAACTGTTATTGTTATATCCTTCATTTGAATGTGAGCTCCTTGAGGGTAGGGTCTATATTTGCCTTAATTTGTATCTCCAGCACTTAGCATAGTGAACAATGAGTGCTTGTTGACTAACTGTGATTTATTTTCCTGTCATGACTTAAATTAGTAAATATCCCTTTTTCCATTTTGTCCTTAGGCATTGTGTCAAGCAAGATGCCTAATATACAAATGTACCATGATGTAGGCTCATGCTGCTCCTTGACCTTTGTCTTTCCCCTTTTCTGCTCATGAGCAATAAGAAGGAATTGCCAGGTATACATCCTATAGTTTTCATTCATCTGCCTCATCTCCATACTTTATGTGATCTATCCCATATTGAAAATAGAGGGTAGAGTTGGACAGAATAATTTTCATATCTGGAGCATTCTGTGGAAACACTTTTTTGTTTCATTGTATTAAGGAGGCAGTATAGTAGAGTGAAAGAGTACTGGCTCTGGAGTCAGAGGACACTGTTCAAATTTCATGTCTGCTGTTACTGCCTATGTGACCTTAGGCAAGATACTTAACACTGTAGAGACTCATTCATTTCTTGAATGAGGGCTTTGGGCTTGATGACTTCTGTGGTCCTTTCCAGGTCTAAATATGTGATTCTGTGATATATCTGGATAATTTCTTCAATTCTATCCTTTACTATGTGTGAATTTAAAATTTAAATGCATAGACACACAGATTTAAATTTCCTATGAGGGAAAAAAAAATAGGTATAACCTGAAGGTTTGAGAGAGATTTCAATTCCACCTCCCTTCAAGGACCATTTAGTAATAACCTGAATATAAACTCATGATTTTTCTGGTCTTTATTTAGTTACCTGCCATTTTCAAATAGCCCCTTGAGAGCTATTTTAACAACTGCTTCTGCGTTGGTTGCCTTCAGTGAGCAAAAAAACCCAACAACTCTGCAGGCATTATTTGGGTTGTAAAACAAAAAACAAAAAACCAGCCATTACTGCAGTATAATTGAATGTGGAGAAATATTTGCTGCACCTTTCATATCATGCTGATCATGACTTGCTAATTGACTGTTGTGTTTTATGTCTTCTAAATAAGGTTTTTGAAGTTCTTCTAGCCAACCTCTGATTTCAGGACATGTAGATTGCTCCTCATTAGTCATATAGTTTGAATCATGAGCAGAACTATAACTAGGGCTTTGACCGTAGGACTTTGATCCAGGATACTAGCATTGGGGAGGGTGTGTGGCATCCCATCTATAGCAATCTGGAGACCACTAGCCATGCACTTCACAATTGGAAAAGACTGTCATTCTTGCATTGTACCACCTGCATTGAAGAATACAGCTCTTTTCTTCCCCATCAAACTGTCCTCTGTATCATTACTGGTGTTGTTTTTGTCCTAGTTTATTAAAAAAATTCATAGTGATAATCTGAGTAAAGCACAGTTCTGCCACTAAAACTACCTTTAAAAATTAGAATGGAGCAGATGGAAGCTAATGACTTTATGAGAAACCAAGAAATTATAAAACATGAAACTATAGTCCAGTATTTTAACATATATGAGGCTTGGCTTTGTCATCTGTAAAATGAAAGAGTTGGGTCTAGATAATGTCTATTAGGGTCCATTGATAATACTAAAAGACTTTAAAGAAGAATTAGAAGTCAGTCGTTGCTCAGTCAATTAGTCAACAAGAATTTATTAAGGACTTAGTGTGTGCTAAACACTGTGCCAGTAAATGAGGTTATGAATATAAAAGCACAATAGTAATTGCATTCAAGGAGCATACATTCTGCTGGGTGAGAGAATATGTATATATGTAAGGTTATATCAAATAAGAAAAAGTAATTTTGGTCTATGGAAGAGCTGATAACTACAGAGATCAAGAAGTACCTCTGGTTAAGAACAAGATCTGCTAGTAAGCTAGGTTAGTTTTTCCTTAAAATGCACTAAAACCATCAGCAAGACTTAACTGGTTCAAGAAACTAGGACTCAGGCAATTGATATTGCTTCTTGGTGACCTAAATGCAATTAAATAGGCCCTCGAAGAAGCAAGAATTACTTTTCCTCAACTTTCCTATCAACATGGCCACAGCCTGAGAAGCAGTACTAAATTTTATCATTGCTGTAACATTGCTGAATATCTTTTTTTTTCTTTCTACATTTAAGTTAGCTTCCTTTTGTTAACTGTTAGATGGTCTATATGCAGTAGGTAATACAGTGGTTAGAATGCCAGACCTGGAGTTAGGAAGACATTTTCCTGAGTTCAAATCTGACCTCAGATACTAATTAGCTGTGTGACCCTGGGCAGTCATTTAGCTCTGTTTGTTTCAGTTTCCTCATCTATAAAATGAGTTGGAGAAGGAGATGTATATTTGCCAAGAAAACCCCAAATGGGATCAAAAAGAATCAAACATTCCTGACATGATTGACCATCAAGATGATCTACAAGTATCTCATTTTATTACAGTCCTAAACTGAAGCACCAAAATGGCTTGAATCAAGCCTATTCAACAATAGTCTCATGAAGAGGTGGTATATGAACTTAGTTTTCAAGGAAGCTAAGAGGTGGAAGTAAGAGAGAAGTGCATTCTATCCTTGTGAGACCAAATTTGGAGATGTTTCCTGAATAGTATTCAGGCTATGGGAAGAGGAGGGAACAGAGATCACCATGATAGAGTTCTTTGTGAACTACTTTATGAGCTTGGTGCATGGGAGTCCAGGAATGTAGAAAGCATTTTAAATCATTCTAGAAGAAACTTGGTCAGTTTCCTTATAGATGTACTTTGAGAACCAGACAATATAATAGGAAGGAAGACTTCAACTTTGTGTACTAATATATTTCTCTGTTTGTTATTTTAAAGAATTTAGGTAGTTTTGATATAAATTAGTGTCTTTATAAATTCACATATAAATAAATAAACAAACTCTAGACACTTCTCCTCCAGCATCGACAACTCTCTAGTGCTGAAGAGGGCCAGATATTTTACATGGAGTGATGAATTACTGTAATGTTGATTAGAGTTAAAGATCTTCCCCACACATTAATAGACCTCAGTCCAGAGAGATGGACCTTCCAGCTCTGAAAAATGTATATATACTCTGATGTAAGGTTTTGCTTTGAGGCTTAGTTTTTAGAAGAAGTTTCATGTACCAGATGAGACTCTGGGTAGCCATTAAGGAGCCCCCACATTCCCCCCAGCTTTGAAAATCCAGATGCTGGTGTTTCTCTCTCTTTCAATGATGGATATATTGCCTAGGGTCAGACAGTTGGAAGCCCTGTTTGTTGGTCTTTCTGTGTGTAATTTCTGCTTGTAATTTCTGTTTGTATTTTATTTGAAGTTCAGGGTGCTGATTTTTTCCCCTGAACTAAGTGAATGATGTATGTGTTTGATTAAAGTGATTATTGACCCCTTAAAAAGTTGCTTTCCTTTTAGAAAAGCAGATCCAAGAACCTGGTGCCCAGGTCATCTTGGGTGCCAGGGTGCTTACTATTACAATTACACAGGAAGGTCAAATTGGGTTTCTCTTTCTGATATCACAAGCAGAGATGTACACCTATCATCAAGGTTACATGAAATGTACAAGTTTCTAGCCTTGCAGATACCAGAAAAAAGACAAGGTGCCAGGCGAGAGTAGAAAAGAGGGTGTGGTTAGAAAGAGGCAGTTTACTGGAGAAAAACTAGGTCTGAAAACCAGAGGTTTTTTTTTCTTTCTGGATGATAATGTCTACTATTTCTTCTAGCTTGAAAGTTATATGGTTCTAAGTGTCTCTGTACTGCCTTATAGTAGGTTGTTTTGAAAGTCTCTTGTAGCTATGAACTTGGCTGGTTTAAGCCTTGCCAAGTAACCATATTTTAAAATAAGCCCAGATTATTCAAAACTTACAAAGAAGAGCCAACTGGAGAGAGAATTGACAAAGATTCCAGTTTTAAAAGGCACTTGGAAAGTTAGATTGACTGGTCTTAATGATGTTTGTCAGCAATGGATTTAGTTCCAGGCAGCTTGTTTTACAATGAATAGAGACTGAACAAGACCTGGGTTCATGTGTCGCCTCTGACTTGTACTGGTAGTGTTTCCCTGAACCAGCCACTCGGTTTCTCAGTGCTCTAGGAAGTTTTCTAGATTATAAATTCCAATTATGGAAGAAAGATTTTCTTCACTAGCAAGCTCCCTGTATCAACAAAATCATAGGATTAGTCACTGTACCTATAGAGGTACATAAAGTACCTTATATAAACAAGAGAGTGACCCAGATCGCTGGAGACCATACTTCTTGACAATTTCTTGAAGCTGTCTCCAAAGTTTCTGAAAGAATGTCAGTTAAATGAATTATTAGATATGTCTGATTTTGGTCAAAAGGATATGACTAGGAGCAATAGGGGGAAAATTAGATTTAGCAGGACATAGATTACATGTAAGGAAAAGCTAAAAAACTCCCTAATACCTAGAGGTATGCTAAGATAGAATGAGCTGCCTCAGGAGAGAGTTGCTTCCCTCTTGAAAAAAAATCTTTATTTTTAACTTTAATTACTTAAAACTTCTTTAACTTTAGTTAAAATTAGTTTATAAATTAATTAATAAGTTTATTACCCAGTGCTTAACAGAGTGCTTGACACAGAGCAGGTGCTTAAGAAATATTGATTGATTGAACTTAATAAATATCAATAAAATGTACAAATAAAAACAGACTTTATATGAAATTTTTATTTAAACTTGTTGTCTAGAATTTTTTTTTACTAGATATAGCTAGTTTTTTAAAAAATGATTAAAATTTTACACTGTAGTTCCAATCCTTTCTTGCTTGTCTGTGTTCCCTTATTAAATTTCTTTCTTCCAAAGGAAGGAAACAAGCATTTATTAAGTGCCTACTATGTGCCTGGCACTGGGCTCAGTGCTTCACAAATGTTATCTCATTTGGTCCTCACAAGAACCCTGGGTCCTCATTGCCTCTTATAACAGACTCCAAGTTAGCCTCCCTGCCTCAAGTGTCTCATCACTCTAGGCATCCTCCATACTGCTGCTGAGGCAATTTTCTTTAAATGCAGATATAACTATGTTTCTCCTCACTCCGTCAATTCCAGTGGCTTCTTGTTGCTCCTAGGATAAAACTCAAAAGTCTTCATAGTCTTAGCCCAACCTATCTTTTCAGCTTCATTAGATCTTACTTCCCTTTCTATACATTCTACGACTTAGCTACACTGGCCTACTTGTTTCACACAACAATACCATCTTTTTGCCTTTACAATGACCATTCTATGTGCGTAATAAGAGAATAAGCATTTATTAAGCACCTGCCATGTTATTTTATCCCAACCTTATTGGGAAAGGCCGCTAGCATTTCTGTGTTATAGATAATGAAAGCTCTTGGACTGAGGTAGATATTATTTATCATACTAATGAATGGTACGTTTATTCTTGATTTTTTAAATGTTTTTGACATAAGGTGGCATTGTATTTTGTCAAAAGCTTTTTCTACATCTATTACTTTAATCAAATAATTTTTGTTGTTTGTTATTGATATTATGTTAATGGTTTCTCTGCTATTGAACCAAGCTTGTATTCTTGGTATAAAACTAGACTGGTCATAGTGTGTAATATTCTTAATGTGTTGTTATAATTTTTCACTATTATTTATTGCATTTTTTTTTCATTTATGCTCACTAGGGATACTGACCTATTGTTTTCTTTGCTTTATATCTCCCTGGCTTAGGTATCTAGAATCAAGCCTGATAGCCAGAGTTTAGTAGAATCTCTTTCTATTTTTGCAAATAATGTGTAACATTGAGATTAACTGTCCTTTGTATCTTTGAAAGAATTTATTTGTAAATCTCTTTGGTCCTGGTTTTTTTTTCCTTTGGGAGTTCCTTTATGGCTTGACCAATTTCTTTTTCTGAGATTGAGTTGTTATCTATTTCTTGTTCTGTTAATCTAAATTTTTATATTTGTTCATACATTAATCCCTTTCATCTATTTAATAAGATTCATTGATAGAATTTGTTTTAAAATTAACTAGATTTTCCCATTTCCTTCCTCATCTTATCTCCTAGAAACCAGTCTTTTGCAACAAAGAGTTTTTTTAATGAAAGAAAAAGAGGAAGAAGACAAAAAAAAAAATCCTTAAAACCAATTGACTCTTAAAACCTGAGATTTCATGTCATGTACCATCCCTGCTGACTCTAATTCTTGGTGGCCAAGTTTGTTTATGATTTTGTAGCATTCAGTTTTGATTATTTTGTGGTTATTAGTTTTTCCATTTACATTGTAGTAGGCATTTTATGTAGAGTTTTTCTGATCCTGCTTTGGATCTGAACAACAAAAAATTTCTTATCTATTTTCTCTAAGCCTACACACACAGCCACATTTCCCTTCAGGAAATTGTAAGTACCCAGAGGTTGTGGTGTGCCTGTGACTAGCACTCAATAAATACTTGTCAATTCATTGAATGATTGCCTTTGAGTATAGTTTCAAGTTGCTTTCCAAAATAATTAGAGCAATTCATAGCTTCACTAACAGTGCATTAGTGTACCTATCATCTTATAGCCCCTCCAACTACTGCTAATTTAATCTTTTGCAATTTCCAACTGTTTGGAATGTGTGACATGTAATCTTAGTATTGTTTCAAAATGCATTTCTTTTGTTAATGATTTGAACGTTTTTCATGTGTTCACTGATAGTTTATATTTCTTTATTTGAAAACTGAGTATTCATATATTTGAAGGCTTATCTATTGTGGAATAACTTATTTACACTTATGTATATGTATTTGTGGCAACTTCTCACATAACTTTGAAATCAGACCTTTATCAGAATATGTGTAGATTATTTTCACAAACATTTTGTATAGTTGGGAAAGTAGGTATATGGATTGTGCCACATTCAATTAAAAGTTATCTGTCAGGATTTGGGGGAATATAGGGAAAAGGAATTCATGATGTTTTAGTAATGCCATATAGTAACATCTATATAAAACTGTTTGGGTAATTTTGAGTTATGAATTTAATATGAGTTTTAAGAGCACTTATATGTTTTATTAGTATTATAAAGTCCCTTTTAATGGGCAGATCATTTCCATCCACTCTCAACCTTTTAACCATAGCTTTTCAAGGCTAGTTTGGTTTCTCACAATGTACTGATTTAATAGAATAATGATCCTTTCCTCTTTTATAGAACTCTTTACTGGAAAGTCAAAAAGTTCTTTACATCTATCATGTAAAACTTCTGACACTTCTATGAGTCAAGCAAATAATAGCACATCTGTTTTAGTTATTAGTCTGTCACTGAAAGGGCAAGATATTTGTTCAGAATTTCTCTAATGATCAACGGCACAGCTGGTATAAAACCTAGCTATAATTTTCTTGGAAAACATGAAAATTTATTGTTCCATAGATTCATAGAGTTGATTAGAAAAATTTTTCTTTAGTTACAACCCATACATGAATCACTATTCTAATGTAATATCTCTGGAAAGTGGTCAGCAAGGCTTTAGTTAAGGCCCTGCAGTGACCAAGAACTCATTTCCCACCTGAGGCAGCCCATTATACCTTTAGACAAATAAAATTATTAGAGTTTTTGTTCTGTTGAACAAAAACATGCTTCCCTGTAACTTCCACTTACGGCTCTGAGTTCTGTCCTCTGTATAATAGGTATAATTCCCTTTCCACATGAAAAACCTTCAGATATTTGAAGAATGTTATCATATTTCCACTCTAATACTTCTCTGGGATAGATATTCCTAATTTCTTCATTTGATCTTCTAATGCTATGCTTTTGAGTATCCTCACAATTCTGATAATCCTAATGACACACTTACCTTGTTAATTTATTTTCTAAAAAGTATATATATTCATTGTTATTTGTACAACAGTGATCAATTGAAAATGTGCAATTAATAGTTCAGAGAAGTTAAATGACAGTATAGATAATGCAATCAGTTCACATGGAGAAATAATGGTATGAAATTATGATTTTTAAAAAAGACTTTTGTTTTTATTTTTAGTTCCATATTCTCTCTTTTCTTCCATCTATTGAGAAGGCAAGAAAGAGTACACCAGTCATAAAAAAAATATTTATGATATGACATTATAAAAGATATACTGTAGAGTTCTTAGGTTTTGATTGATTTCCTTAATTGAAAGAACACTGGATTGGGAGTCAGAGAATTGGCCCTACCGTTGACTACTAATATGACCTTGTGCCAGTTACGTTGGACTTCAATTTTTTCACTGTAAAATGAAGGGGCTGAGCTAGATGACCTCCAAGGTCTCTTCTAGTTCAAAATCTAATATCTCACAACCCCTGCTTCTGTAAATTTATTTCACACCAAAGACACTTTCCAAAATTGAAGTCAATAAGGCCTAATGTATTTCAGACAAAAGTAAATGTAGGCTACACTAATATTTTTTTGGGAAAATATCATAGGCACCTGTTTTTCTGAAATTGTCTGCATAGCTGCACATTATGATCTTTGGACTTGAAATTTTTTGCTTTATTGTTTGGAAGATTATTGCCTAATTTTAATTTCCTTTGAGTGAAAATTATTAGTACCTCCTCTAACCAGCCCTGCTAATATTATCTGTATTTCACGTCTGGGGCATATCATGTTCTGCTATTGGTAGCATCTTTAATGAAATGTAAAGTTGTGATTCCTACCGTATCATTTCTTGAAATAGATTTTCCCTTTACTTGTTGTTTTTACTGTTATTCAATAGTGTCTAATTCTTCCTGACCCATTTGGGAATTTTCTTGGCAAAGATATTGCAATGGTTTGCCATTTCTTCCTCTAGCTCATTTTACAGATGAAGAAACTCAGGCAAGTAGGGTTAAGTGACTTGTTCATGGTCACACAGCTGGTAAGAATCTGACACCAGGTTTGAACTTAGGAAGATGATCTTCCTGATTCCAGGACCAGTGCTCTCTCAGGTGTGTCACCTAACTGCTGTAAACCAAGCACTTTTGGACACTGCACTAATCCTTATTCAGACATTTGTTGATAAATTAATGTATGAATATCGATTAATCAATCAACAAACATTTATTATATGACTTCTGTGTACTGTGCTAGGCACTGTGGATACAAGTTGAACAGTCCCTGACTTCAAGAAGTTTACATTCAACCAAAGAAGACAACTTGATATAGGGATTCTAAGAGATGAAAGTGAGGAGGAAGAATATTCCAGATCAAAGAGAATGCTGATGCAAAGACATGGAGATGGGAAATGGAGTGTTGTGTGAGGAAGTGCAAGAAGCATGGCTTGACCATAGAGTACAGGAAAGGAATTAATGCTTAATAAATCTAGAAAGATAGATTAAGATCAGGTTGCAAAGAGCTTTGAATAACAAATGCAGTAGTTTACATTCAATCCCAGAGGTGATAGGGACACACTAGTATACTAGTAAGAAGAAGAACATGGTAAACCCTGTACTTAAGGAAAATCACTGATGGCTATGTTAGGGATAGATTGGAACCCAGAGAGGCTGGAGAGAAGGAACCAGTTAGAAAGCTGTTGCAATTGTCTAGGCAAGAGATAATGAGAGCCAGAATTATAGCCCACAAATGAACTGAGACAGCATCTTGGTATTTTCCCTTCCATCAGGGAGTATGCTTGGAGTGAGATGGGGGAAGGTAGAAAATTGCTTCCCCTGTAGGAAGGATTCTGTATTCTACTGACCTGCCAATACCTAAATCCCAATCATGTCCAACATGGGCAAGTCACGTTTTGTCTCTGAGTCTCATTTAATTTAATCTGTAATATAAAGGGTTTGTACTAGATGACCTCCATGGTTCATTTCTGCTCTGATACAGGATGTTCCAAAAGTCAGTGCAGTTTTAAACCTTAATAACTGAAGCAGCTATTAATGCTTATTCAATAGCTTAAATTAATTTAATAGCTATTTAACAACTTAAATAGCTCTAATTAATTTATAGCTTTTAAACAACTTAAATAGCTATTAAAGTTTAAAACTGCACTAAGATTTTTTGGGACAGTTTATATTCCTGGATCTTTTAGCTTCCTCTGCTCTTACTCTTAATCCTAACTGCAGAGGAATTCTGCAAAGATCAGAGCTGTGCTTTACCTTGTCCACTTACAAATTCATGCTCGTTAGACTTAATTTTGTTGTTGGTTTTGCTCAGTTGGAAGGGACCTTATTTTCTGAGGGCACACTAAATGGGTTCTAAGATCTCTTATAACTTAACTTCCATACTCACCCAGGAAGCCTCCCTACAAGATCCTGGACAAATATTTATCCATCTCATACACTTCCAGTGAGGTGTTTCACTAGAACTATGAAGTCTATTTAATTTCTTGATTTAATTTCTTAATTTATTTTCTTGATTCTTAATTTCAAGTCATAGAATCACAGAATCTCAGGATTGAAAGGGACCTCAGAAGTGTGAGTATTACTGTAGGTATAAAGGTGAAAGAGACAAGAAGCCATATAGACCAATTCCATAATTTTATGGATGAGGTAATAAGTCTAAGGTCACCATGCAGTAAGTGACAAAGGGATGATCATCTAGTCCTGTTAGAGGTGGTGTGGTCAAAATAGATAGAGAACTATACTTAGATTTGGAAAGACCTGGGTTCAGATTCCACCTCTGGTGCTTAATAGCTCTGTGACCATGGTTTGGTCATTTAGCTTCTGATAGCCTCAGTTTCCTCATATGTAAAATGAGGGTAATGGTAACTACCTTATAGGTTATTGTAAGGTTCAAATGAACCTCACATATGTAACATTTTTATATGTGTATATATATTTATATACATATATATGTAAAGTACTGTGTAAACTTTATAATACTATAAAAGTTTCAGATTTTATTATTGGTTTGCATATATGTACGAATACTCACTATTATATCAATCAATAAGCATGAATTAGGTGCCTACTTTGTGCCATGAATTGTGCTAGGCATTAGGGATATAAATAAATGCAAAGAATGACACAATCTCTATTTCTAGATAAGGAAACTGAGATCCAGAGCAATAAAAGGGCTTATTCATATGGCTATTAAATTTGGTTCAACTTAATATGTATTCACAATGTTCCTTTTTATTTTTCCCCCCTGTTTTTCATTTTATGGCACTAAGGTATTGCAAACCTATATGTGTGGGAAAGTATTTCTAGAAAGGGCAGATGTAGGATGACAGATGATCCTTTTCTGATTCCTGAAGCTTTCCCCTGGTTTCTAGTTTCCCTTAGTTTCCTCCCATTGAGTATATGCAAATGAGGGGATGGTGCCTCTTTTTGAGTTAGATATCAGTCCTTTCCTTTCCAATTCTGATATCTGTTAACAGTGACAGGAATTGCTATTGAGAAGTAGACATAGGATATACTTTTTTTAGAAAAAAGATCCATTTGTATATTTAGTAATATAATAGAGAATTTTTAAAAAATATATAGCTCTTTTATTAAGGATTTAATGTTTTTAATGTCAAGATAGGAAATGTTAGAATGTAAAATATATTCTGTGATATACACATGCATATATACATATGTTTGTGTGTCATATGGTATTTTGGGGCAACTTCCTTTTTGATTTTCAAGAATTTCAAATTTTAGAAGGATTTTTTAAAATCATCTAATCTAAACCCCTCATTTTATAACTTGGGAATTTAAGGCAGAGGTAGTAAGTGGCAGAGCCAGAATTCAAATCAGCATCCTCAGCTTCCAGATACCATCCTCTTTATTATGCTATACTTATTTTCATTTGGCATTCTAAAAAATTTCAACAATTCTTGGTGATCATTTTTTGAACAATGTTAGTTATTTTTATTTCCTGTCTACTCTTCAATGGTCCCAGGAAAAGAGGATAAATGAGGACCTGTCCAGATGGCATTATGTATGAGATAGCTCCTTCTGTGGGTACTCTGTCATTAAAACTGAGAGATTGCCCAGGACATGATAAAATTGTCTTAATGCTCCTTTACACATTGACCTCCTAAACCATCCTGTAAATACATTCAAATTAAGCTTTCCTGACTCATGGGATGGCAATTAAAAATAAACAGTCACCAACTTTACTGAAAAGTTTCCTTTAGTCAAAGGATTTTAATGTGCCACTGGTAGTATTTTTCTTGAAGCAAGTATTTGTAGAGAAATGACTATTTTAAGACAGGAGAAGGGGGTTTGATCCTTAACTAATTCACTAGGTGTGTAAAAATGTGTCTCATTTCATTTCTCTGAGCCTCTGTTTCATCATATGTAAAATGAGTATGATAATACTTGTACTCTGTAACTAACATAGTTATTGTGAGGAAGGTATTTATAAACCTTAAAGCACTGTATTAACATGAGATATTTTTACAACTGATGATATTTTCCCATTTGGGAAGAAATTTCAGCTTTCTCAGGAGGAACCTAAAGTCTGTATTCAGAAAAATGTCTCTAATAACTTTTAAACAATGCTTTATTAATGATTTTTATTTTATATACCACAGTTGTTTCTCAATACTTTTTCCTCTTCATGATCTCTTCCTTAGTAAAACCCACTTAAAAAAACTAGGTTGAGTTAGCTGGAATGGAAGAATGTGAAAAATTGGAATGAGCTTGGAGTTCTAGCTGAACTATTAGAGAAGGAACTGTTTAGAGGGGAAAGAGGGGTCTAGTCTCCCCCTCTTTCCATCCCAGATATCTCTGCCCACTTTTGATCATAGGAATTTCTAGCTTCAAAGGGTCCAGAGAATATTGAACTTCTCTTCCCGTTGGTGTCATGCAACATCCTTAGACCAATGAGAGACGATGTCTGCTTTGGGAGCTAAGAGCAGAGGAACACAGATTCACTATGTTTAAGGAGAATTCCTCTATCATTGCTCAAATAGGATGAAAAGACTTCTAGCAACCAACAGCTACAAGTTACTTTTTTTTTTTTTTTACCACATGTGCTAAGTTTGAGCCCTCCTTCCCCTGAGCTCTTATATACTCGTGGAAGAATGTGTTAAAGATGTTTTGGAGGATATTTTATACCAAATTATATTGCCACATTAATAAATAACCCTTTCTAAAAGCTACTTAAGATTGTTGGCTAAATGGATTTGATGACTTACTTGATTCTCATCTGAATAATCTT
This sequence comes from Notamacropus eugenii, assembly GCF_028372415.1. NCBI lineage: Eukaryota > Metazoa > Chordata > Mammalia > Diprotodontia > Macropodidae > Notamacropus > Notamacropus eugenii. Next base: position 76,112,349 of record NC_092878.1, on the reverse strand, counting down.
GTTGGAAAGCACAGTGGTATGGGCTCAAGTCAATGACATTAGAGAAACATGCCTGACCACCCTAAGGAACAGAGGTTCCAAAACTTATTTGCCCTACCACCACCCCCCTTTAAAAAATTACTCAGTGTTCCCCTGGAAATCTACTTTCTTTAATCCTTTAATGGTTTTTTAAAAATTTGCATCATTTAAATATATGTATATATATTTTAAAAGTCATACATTTAAAATTTGATAATTTAGTGTAAATTTGTGGAGTTTTCCCCCATGAATTGAAATTTGGATAACACAATATTGCATCACATAACTGTATAGTATCATATTGTAAATAAGTCATTCCACACCTATGTTCTTGCCAATGCATGCTGGACTTTACAGCAAAGCATGACACATTCACCTGCCAACACTTGCTTGTTAAGACCTGTTGGCAGACTTGACCACTGATGGGTTATAACTTGTATTTCATGTGTTTATTTGGAGAATAATGTAATTGCTATGACTTTAACTCTGTTACACAACAGATGAAACATGTACAAATATTTTTTTAAAAATTTTCTTCTCTTCTTTCCTTATGCTTCCACTGCCCCCTTATTTTTATTCAATTTCTCCCTGTCACACCTGAGGCTACTACTACCTCCCCCATCATTCCAGTGCCCCACCGAAGGTAATATCATACTTCAGGAATCTATGCTTAGAATATTTACAGTGACATTTGGCCAAGTTCTATAGGTTTCAGTTCATCAGCGGAAGTCCTAGTTGGGATAAGGATGGCTCAGAGTATACATAGGTTACACATATGTTAAAATTTTTTATCTGTTGTTCCATCGGTGAATACCTGCTTTGTGATTAGTTGTTTTTGTTTATTATCATGGAAGCTATTGCTATGAATATTTTGGTGTATCTGTCTTTGACTTCCTTAGGGTCTGAGAGTCTAAGACAGCTGGGTTCAAGAGTCTGAGTAGTTTAATTATTTTTCTTGCATTTGTTTTCCAGATTGTCTTCCAGAATAATTGGATCAATTCATAGCTTATTGGTGGGATTATCTTCCAACAGCCCCTTCGGATATTGGCTATTGTTCTCTTTTATCATTTTTGTCAATTTACAGAGTTGGAGATGAAACCTCAAAGCTCTTTTTACTTGAATTTCTCTCATTGTATTTTTATATGGTTATTGATGATTTGTGGTTCATATCTTTGGATCACTTATCCATTGGATCTCAGTTCTTGGTCTTATATATTTTTGTTGATTTCTTATATGTCTTGTGTAGCAGACTTTTAGAAATATTGGATGCAAATATTTCCCCCTACTTGATTGGTTGTCTTTTTAGTCTCACTGCATTGATGTTGTTAGTGTAAAAACATCTAGGTGGAGCAGTGAATAGAATGCCAGGCCAGAAGTCAGGAACATTCATCTTTCTGAGCTCAGACATTTACTAACTGTGACCCTGGGCATCACTTACCCCTTTTTGCCTCAGTCCCTTATCTGTAAAATGAACTGGAGAAGGAAATGGCAAACCACTCCAGTATCTTTGCCAAATAAACCCTAAATTGTGTCATGGAGAGTCAGACATGACTGAAATGATTCAACAACATAAATGATATTATTTTATCTTTGATGACTTCTGTCCTTCATTTGCTCCCTAGACATAACTGTGAAAGATGACTTAGAGGAGCAATGGAAAGACTTGTTATAAGCAAGTGAGGGGAAAATGATTTTGTCCCTTGAAACTCAAGTATTGATGATGTGACAGTGGTTAGTAAGTCAGAAAAGTACTTGCCATCTATGGTACTGCATAAGGACTTTTAGCTCACCTGGAAACTTCATACTTGCCAAACTGCAGAACCCTTCAATAAACATTCTTTTAATGGTGCTTAATGAGAATAACCAAAAACAAGTTAACTTAAAAAATGTGTTTCTAGAGTACATATTTATTGTTTTTATTTTCATGTAAATTTTTCATGTTTATGTTGCTGTAAACACCCCATGATGTTGCTCTCCTTACTAATCTGAGCTTTAGAATCAGTGTTTGTACAGATTATAACTACCTAACTAGGAGTCACAGGGAAGGTTATTGTTTGCTAGAAAACAGCACTGCTATGCAGTACCTCTCCTTAGGAAGTGAGCACCAGCACTGCACCCCAGAAAAACTGTAGGATGAATTAGAGCAGGCAGAATGTCATTATCCAAGCTGGAATGTAACCAGAACACCCCCAGCTGATGTTTCTACTCATGTAAAATGCTTCTGAGGCTCTGAATTCTCAGACAAGACCCCGGTGCCTAATTTCAGTTTCCTTTGTTTTTTTCTTTTAGGCAAAAAAAAAAAACAAACCTCTTTTAATTATTATGAACTTGATATGCATCAACAAACATTAAGATTTCCCTATCCAAAGAAAAGGAGGACTGCTATTTGTCCTTCCCTTTGGCATTACTTCTTATTTTCTCTGTATAAATCTCATGATGTGCAGAGTAATTTACATATTGTCACCTCCATTAGAATGGGAGCTCCTCCAGGACAGAGACCTTGTTTTTACCTTTATTTATATCCTCAAGATTTAGCCCAGTGCCTGATACACCATGAACACTTAATAAATAAGTATTAGTTGCTACAAAGCCATTAATTTTCACTATGTATGGCTGTTTTATTTCTTTTAATATTTCATTTTAACATGGTAGGTATTTCAATACTGTCCTACTTGTCTGTTTTGTTCTGAAATCTTCATGCTTTCTTGTGTTTATTTTTTAATAATTCACTTATGTTCTTTTTCTTTCTTCCTTTTCTTTTAAAGAATATCATACTCATTACCCCCCTTGTCACTCAGTTTATCCTTTTCCATTAAAAGAGCCTTCCCTTATAACAAATAAGTATAGCCATGCCAAAGAAATCTATACGTTGAACATATCTGACAATGTATATTTCATTCTGCAGCTTGAATCCATCACTTCTCATTCAGGAGAAAGGTAACATATTGAACCATCAATCTTCTGGAACTGTGCTTGATCATTGCATTGCATATAGTTTTTAAGCCTTTTAAAGCTGTTATTATTTATAATATTTTTGTTATTACATAAATTCACATTTTTCTCTGAAATGTTCCCTTTTGTCAGCTCTTATAGTGCATATTATTTTCTTTAATGAAGTTATTTATTATTTATATGATTTGTTCTTTGACTAAAGTTCTTTGATTAAATTATTTCATTTCCACATTTGACTCCTCTCTCCAAAAGTCCTTTACTGTTTTATCATGTTGTGTTTTTGCATTTGTTTATGAAGGTTTTGTAACTTAGCACATGGTTATTTTTTGTCAGAGCGACATGCACAGCTGAGAAAAAGTATATTCCTTTCAACTCACCTTTCAGTATTCATAAGAGATCTATCATATATAACTTTTCTAAAACTCTATACGTCTTTAAGTACTTTATTATTTATCTTTTTTTGTTAGATTTGTCTGTTTGCAAGAGATACACTGAGATTCCCAATTATTATAGTTCTGCTATTTCTATCTTTAATTTTACTAACTTTTCTTTAAGTTCTTAAATACATTTGGTGGCATTTGGTACATGTATATTAGGAATTGCTATGATTTCATTATTTATGTTTTTTTTAAACATAATTCAACTTCTACTTTCCCTATTTATCGTTTTTAACCCTGTCTGTTTTGACTCTTGGTTTGCCTGAGATCATGATTACTATCCCTACTTTTTTTGTTTTCCAAAAGCATAAAAGTCTCCTCTAGCCCATGACTTTAACTGTATAAATCTGTATGTTTCAAGTGTATTACTAGCAAACAACATATTGCTCAATTCCTCTTTCTAATCCATTTTAGCCTCTCTTTTCATGGGTGAATTCATCCTACTCAAATTCACTGGTATTGTTACTAATTGTATATTTTCATCCTTCTCAGCCTTTTTTACTTTATTTCTCTCAACATTATTTTATCTACTCCATTGCTTTTCTTTTCTGGTTAAACAGTATCAGCCCCATTTCCACTTGTAAAACATTTTTTTTTGTTCTCAGCTGAAAAGGAAGCAAATGGTGCAAATGAAACACCCATAGTTTGAAGAAGAGACCACTCATCCCACAATGAGAAAACTCAAACTGATTTTGAAGTTATTGGGCTAAAACAGGATGATCCTAGGCCACTGTCCTAACTAACTGATAACTAAGACTAGTACTGCTACATAAGACTTGTGTTTGCCCTTTTAGTCTGTCAGTAGGCATTTATTAATCACCTACTATGTGCTAGGAACTGTGCTAAGGTCTGGGAATACGAAGGAAGGCAAAAGATAGTTCCAGCCCTCAGAGAGCTCACAGTCTAAAGGGGGTAGACAACACATAAAAAGGGGCTAGAAAAAGGGGTACCTGGGACCAGGGCATGAGAAAGTCCATGGGAGTATAGTCAAGTGAGATAATGAAGAGATAGCTGTCCTAGGTACCTTCCTTCTGACATGGAGAATCTGGGAGAAACCTTCACTTTAGCTAAGTGTTGCAGTAGATAAAGCTCTGGTCTAGGTATCAGGATCCTGCACCCTGGATAAATCACTTTTACCATATAACATTTACCCTTGAGCTGATAGTAAGAACAACATCGTAGACAGGTGCAAGTTTTTTTCTGTGCCCTCTTCCTAGTTGCTTTCAGGTAATCAATCAGTGAGCATTTATTAAGGACCTACTGGTGGTACAAAGGTAAAAATTCACTCCCTGCCCTCAAGAAGCTTACATTGATTGATGGAGACAACATGTACACTTACAAGAATATATGTGTGTGTGCAAGTGTGTATATCTATCTATCTACCCATCTACCTATCCATCCATCCATCCATCCATCCATCCTTCTTTTTCTTTTTCTTTCTTTTTTTCTTTCTTTCTTTCTTTCTTTCTTTCTTTCTTTCTCTCTCTCTCTCTTTCTTTCTTTTTTTCTTTCTTTCTTTCTTTCTTTCTTTCTTTCTTTCTTTCTTTCTTTCTTTCTTTCTTTCTTTCTTCCTTTCTTATCTCAGATAGAAACTAACAAGATAATTTCTGAGAAAGTGAAAAACAAGGAGTCAGGGACAACAGTTACCAGAATGATCCATAAATTAGGCATTTGAACTCTGGATAATTAAGAAGCACCATATCATTTTTTCTTCTTTTAATAATTATTATAGGCATAAAGATTTAGACCTAGAAGGAATCCTAGGGAACCCTCTTGAGGAGACCTAGAGAAGTTAAATGATTTTCCAAAGTTCACACAGGGTTTGTCAGAGATGGGAGTTTAACCCAGGTCCTCTGAATATAGAGCTTGCTACCCCAAAATGATGTTAAGACTATTCAGTTATTTAATTCCTGTCCCTACATAGATAAGACCACTTGAATGTGTGATAACAAAATTAATACCCCTTCTCCCCTTTTATTTGTTGCTTTGGAACATCTGGCATGAGGCACACACAGCAGAGGGTACACGAGAAATCTACCCACACACTTGTATTTTTAGCACATATGCATATTTCGTTCCTCTTTCTTCCGTGAGATCAATACATTCTAAGAAGGAACTATCTATGCCCTTGGGACAAACCTCTTCCATAACAGATGGCCTTACTCCTGTCTTACTCATCATATTTGAGCCATTATTGATTCCTTCCATCCAAAAATAAAAGACATGAATAAAGGGGGATTTGGGCTTGGGATAAATTACATGGGTCATCAGATCTTGATCTAGTCTCTTTCTGTGCCAAGTTAAGACTGTGACTTTGAACCATTGCTCACACAGAGAGAAGAGTGAATCAGGCCATGATGGTCATCTAAATTATCATTGTAGACAACAGCAATACTACTGCCCAAATCTGGGTAAAATAAATGGGAAAATTTCCCCTTGTATTTATGAAATAATTTCTTTCTCTTTGACCTTCTGGACATATGCTTAGTTAATTTCTGATAACAAGGAGCCAAATTTCCATGCTTTTCATTTGATCTATCTTTATATTTCAAGTCCAAAACCTTTTCTCTTCCTTTTCCCCTCCCTAATCCCAAGTGATTTTTATGGTCAGGATGTTTTCATCTGCCTTCTTCTCAATCTTGCCTATTTTTAGGTTAAAAGTAATGATTTAATTATCAAGACTAGATACAATATTTATAGGATCTAGCATTAGAGGAGAATTTATAGATCATTTAGTCCAACATTTTATTTTATGGATTAGGAAACTGAGGTCTATGAAAGAGGTGGGATGACTCGACCAGGACTATACACTTAGTAAATAGAATATTTGGGTTTCCAGCTCAGGTCTTCTGTCTTCAGAGCTAGAGTTTGGAGGCAGGAGATGGCACAGAGGATATAACCTGGAGTCAGGAAGACCTGATATCAAATCTGGCCCCAGATGCTTGCCTGCTGTGTGAGCCTGGGAAAGTCACTTAAAGTCTTTTTACCTAAGTTTCCTCAACTGCAAGTGGCAATAATAATAGCATCTACCTCCCAGGACTATTGTGACAATCAAATAAAATAATACTTGTGTTTAGAATAGTGTCTGGTACACAGTAGGTACATAAAAAATGCTTGTTTCCTTATCTCCTTAGGATACAAATGTAGAAAAAAAGAACAGATTATGCTTTAGAGTAGTGGAATAGAAGAGTACTGGACTTGGAGTTAGAATTGGCTTTGATGCTGATATTGTTACTTGTAAGTAATGTGATTTTGAAAAAGCCATTTTTATTTCCCAGGGCATTAGTTTCCTCAACTATAAAATGAATGAATAGGGTTATATTATCTCTAAGAATTCTTCCAGCTCCAACTTCACATGATTCTATGAATATTTTCTTTATCTGTTCATAACAGATAGCTGGTAAAAGATATTTAACTTTTCTGAGACTTTATTTCTGCCTATATAAAATGGAGATTAAATGAGATAATGGCCAGATGTGGTTGAACACCTCTATAATACCTGCTTCTCGGGAGGATGAGATTGGTGGACTGCTTTAGTTTGGGAGTTCTGACCTGTAGAAGAGCTAATGCCTGTAGGGTATACACATGCATTGTCTGGCACCACTATAGTCACCTCCTGGGAGCAGAGGGTGCCCAAGCTAACTAAGGGAACTGACCCAGGTCAGAAAAATGGAGTGAGGTTAAAGCTTCCATGCTGATCAGTATTAGAATATACACTGCTAGATTCTACCTAGGCAAGAAAGGGAGATCATTCTCAAAAAAAAAAAAAAAAAGACAGAGAAGAGGGAGAAAAATGGAGGGGAGAGGGAAAGAGAGAGGGAGAGAGAGAAAAAGAGAGAGAATGTATGTATGCAAAGTACCCTAAACATAAATCAATATATTCATAAATCAATATAAATGTTATTCTCTGTACCTTCACTGAAGTTCTAAGAGGTTTCTAAATACATTAAAACATTTATGTTTTCTTGCATAGCGACATCAGGAAATCTATAGCATCCATGAACTCTGGGTTTCTTTCCACCAGGTATGTCTTCACTGGTAATTTCAGTGTAATTCAGATATAAGAATTACCTACTTGACATTCCTGGGGGAAAACAATGGCATATCTCAACTTTTGCCAAGGTGAAAGATCAGAATATCATGAATTTTGAGCTGAAAGGGAGCATAGAGGTCATAGGGTAAAATCCGCTCTTTTTTATAGTTAAGGAAATTGAAGCCCAGAGAGATGAAGTAATTTGTCTAAATCCACACAAATGGAAATGGAAAATAAATGGAAAAGCCTAGATTCATGTAGATGTTGCCGTTGCTGTTGCAGATTCTCACCTGGTAATCGAGATTGCAGGTTTTGCTTAGTATGGGGCACCCCTTTTGTGTGCTGCATTTCTGAGTAGGAAATTTTCAGTAGCCTCCATGGGGATTTAACTGCATGACTCCTATTAATATGACTTCAGAGCAAGTATCCTTGCCATGGAGACAGTAAGCAAACAGGCTTTAAAAAGCACTATTAATAGTGTACAGAACTGCAGGTGCTACTTGGTTATTCTTTGTGATGTTGAGAAAATGAGACAGTAACCAGATCTTTGGATCTTTTCAGTAAACATAATGATGGTGGTGAAAGTCAACCTTTCTCTGAGGCTGTTCTCATTACCATTCCTTTTAGAAGAATCATCTTCAGTTCAGCCACATTACCATGGTGATATGTTTGCATTTCAACAAAACCATAAATCATAGCTCTGAATGTCCAAAGTAGGTCCTAGAGATTTTCCCCCCTGTAGCAATATAAAAGGGAGGTAATGTATTATAGTAAAAAGAACTCTAGCCTTGGAATCAGAAGACCTCAGTTTGAGTTCTGACTCCACCATTTATTAGTTGTGGTATTATGGGAAAGTAGTTTGAACTGGAACCTTGCTTTCCTTATCTAGCTAGGCAGGTAGGTGGTGCCATAGTGTGCAGAGCACTGGGTTGGGAATTAGGAAAACTCATCTTCCTGAGTTCAAATCCAGTCTCAGACACCTAATTAACTGTGTGATCCTAGACAAGTCACTTAATCCTATTTGGCTCTGTTTTCTCATCCGTAAAATGATCTGGAGAAGGAAATGGCAAACTACTCCAGTATCTCTGCCAAGAAAACTTCAAATGGGGTCATTCAAAGTTAGGCATGACTAAACAATAAGAGCACTGTGGGATAATAATGAACATTGTGGGATAATAATGCTTTTGTATTTTGTGCTTTTTAAGAGGCATCTGTAGCCATGGCTTATTGGACGTGAAAGAAGGCCTCAGAGTCAGGAAGATCTGTGTTCAAGTTTGGGAATTTTGTATATCAATGAAATCATAGGTCTGATCCCCTCAAATTGTAATAGTCTGTATAACCTAGCTCATAGAGTTGCTATGAGGAATGTAGTGTAATTGAAAAATGGATGTGGGTTCAAAATCCTACTTCTGGCACTAGTTTTATGACCATGGGCAAGTAACTTACCCATTACTAGCTTTAGTCACCTTTAGTCACCTGTAAAAGAGGGCTAATAACACCTTCAATATTTGCCTTACATTACAAGGTTGTTGTGATACCTATTTGAAATAAAGTTCTTTACAAACCTTAAATACTCTATTAAATGCCAGGTCTTTATTATTAAAAAGTAAAGGGATATGGAAATATGATTTATTATAAATGTGTAAAGAGTGCTGACCTGTCTTGCTAATCTTGGACTAATAGGAAGTTAATTAAAATCCTGATTCTGCCACTTGTTATGAGAATGGCCTTAACAACTTTGAACCTCAGTTTCCTCATTTGTAAAAGGAAGGGTCTGGATTTGATTATCTCTGAGCTTCTTATGTTATGTCCCCTTGTCCACAATAGACTGCTATTATTGTGATTAATCTCATTGATATTGCAAGTGCATAACACCATACACACACACACATGCACACGCACATGGACATACACACACATACATACACACACACACACACACACACACAGATCCAGGGCCTGGATCAAAGTCTGTTAATATATGGCTCATAAAAAATTAAGCAAAAAAACCTAGAGGACCAAAAGTCATAAATCTAAGAAATAATAATAAAATTATTAATCTAAAGTAGCAGTGTTGCATAGGGGCAGGAAGACCTAGATTCAGGTTTGATTTTTTAAAAAATCATTCTATGTATTTCTCACCAAAAAGGAAAAAAGATAACAAAGACAACATACTTAAGGAAGCTTAGACTTGTCATTCAGTCCTAGGATCATAACATTTAGAGATGGAAACAACCTTAAACATCCTTGAGGAAATTTTCAGTAGCCTCCAGGGGATTTAGATTTATTTAACATTCAGGAAAACCAAGACCTGAAATGGTTAAATGATTTGTCCAAGCTCACATAGTAGCATGGTTAGGATTTGAGGAGAGCTTTCATCTAATTCTCAGACCAGTTCTCTTCCCATGAAAATGTAGATTTTTGCAGGATTTCTATTATATTCATATTTCTTCTGTAAGAGACATTTCATGGAGCTAATTTCCCCTCTTTTGTTTGTGTAACCTTTTAATTTCCTTGAAAGATTCTATAAAATATTAAGATGGAATTTTGACAGCTAAATGAAAATATGTGCTGAATTCTTCAGAAATACCTACAAGCTATCTTTATAGGGAATGGATATATAATTATGCAAAACCTTCTTCATGTGGAGTGAATGAAGGAGAATATATTGTAGTTATAGACTTAAGGAGAGTCAGTCTGGCATAGTATTGTGGATAAAGACCTGACCTTGGAGCCTGGAAGTTCTTCTATACTTGAGTAGTCATGACAGATAGAGTGCTAGGTTTAGTCAGGAAGACCTGAGTTCAAGTCCTGACTCAGATGCATATTGGTCTCAACTCTTTGACTATAAGTTGCCAAGAAGATGCTTACCTGCATTGAAAAAGTAAATTTCTTCACCAAGGAGTTACCTATCCCAGTGAAATTAATGTTCTAATGCCTTCCCATAGATTTAGAACTGGAATGAGCATTTAGTGTTGGAATGAGCACACAATGAACATATGTGACTTTAGACAGGTAATTTAACCCCTCTCAGCTCCACTTTCCTCATCTGCAAAATGACGGAACTAGAGACAAAGGGGAGAGTGATTCTTTAAAAATAAATTTTTATTGATATCTTTAATTTTTGCATTCCCTAGATTTCCTCATGTATTCTTCTCCACCCCACCCTTCTCCCAGAGAGCTGTCCTATATAACAAAGAATATTTTTTAAGAAAAAGAGAAGAGAAGCTAACAAACCAGGGTTTGGAGCAGAACCTGAATTCGACCCCCCAATCAAAGCCTTTACCAGATCATATGAGCTTTCAGGTATTCTTTGATACCAGTACCTTTGCAGAATCTACAAAGGATTCTTCCTGTACAGTTTTGAAACTGGCGTATTTAATAGAGGCATACACCCAAAAGAAATACATTCTTCAGTCGACAGGCACAATGAACTTGAAGATGGAGAACATGCAAGTGTTTCCAAAGATCAGGAAATGCATAATTCTCCAAGTGGAAATCATGAAATTGTAAAACAACTACACATACCTGTGATGGTCAATGAAGTTATTAATTTTTTAGCACCACAGCAAGGGCAGAATATTCTTGATATGACATTTGGTTCAGGAGGCCACTCGAGCCATTCTACAGAAAGAAGTGGATGTTACTTTATATGTTCTAGACCGAGATCCAACAACTTATGCCATAGCTGAGCAGCTTTCAGAATTATATCCAAAACAGATTCGAGCTTTGCTAGGCCAGTTTAGCCAAGCTGAGGCCATGCTAATGAAAGCTGGAGTACAACCTGGGATCGTTGATGGAGTTCTTTTAACTCTTGGGTGCTCCTCCATGCAACTTGATACTCCTGAAAGTTTTTCCCTTCTAAAGGATGACCCTTTGGACATGAGGATGGATCGTGGCAGGTACCCACCATGCCCATTGCCGCTGATGTTGTGAATGTCTTAGATCAACAGGCACTCACGTTGATCCTGAGAACATATGGGGAAGAGAAGTATGCCAACAAAATCGCTTCAGCAATCGTTCAGGCAGGCAGGATCTACTCTATTACCATAACCCAGCAGCTTGCCAGCATTGTGGCAGGTGCTTTTCCTGCTGCTGCTTTGTATGACAGGAAAGACTTACTCCAGAGATCCACCCATATTTCTACCAAGACTTTCCAAGCCCTCCGAATATTTGTAAACAATGAGCTGAATGAACTCTATGCAGGACTGAAGACAGCTCAGAAGTTCCTGAGGCCGGGGGCCGCCTTGTAGCCCTTTCTTTTTACTCACTGGAAGACTGCATTGGCAAGTGCTTCTTGCGTGGAATAGACATGGCAGAAAAACTTAGTCCCAAAAGGAAACAGAAGATAGCCCAAGTCTCAGGACTGTGTTTAAATCTAGAAAATGAAGAAGTCTTTCGAAGCTCATCTCTCTTGGAATGGGAAATGATACCCAAGAAGGTGGTGACTCCGGAAAGCCAGGAGGTCCAGGACAACCCTCGAGGGCATTCTGCCAAGTTCTGGGCAGCTATCAAGCTGTAAAAACACAAACATTGCCTATTCTTTCCCCTCATTTCTGTCTATATCATTTAAAAGAATGAACTTTTGAAACAGCTCAAATAAAATGTTAGTGATGTAAGAGAACCCAGGATTTGAGGGTACTTAGTATCACTCTTTGTGGAAAGTAAGACGCAAGAAACATAAACATGACAAGAAAAATTCAGTGCAAGAATTTGTGTTTCAAGACTGGAAAATGATTTGGTTTTAGTGAAAAAAAAAAGTCATGCGAGGGCTTTTTTTTTTAAGTAGTCCCCTAATCCAGATAAGGTTAATAAATTGTAGGGGAATGCAATTTAAAGGAGAATAAATACTATACCTATCTAAATATGTAGACCCAAACTGTCAAAAGAGTAGGAAATTATAACTGTATCTTTATGTTCTAAATTTTCAACTTAGAAATTTAAATTCTTCAACGGTCTTTTTATGACTAAATGGACCTAACTGTAAGAGAAAACTTATTTTTTTTCTCACTAGGAATAAAGAATTATTACTCTAGCTTTCTCAAACACAAGTATTAGGCTTAACAGTTAATTAACAATCATCAAGTATCTTTCATTAAGAAATCACCTTATACTGATGAATTTCATTGTTGCGATTGCAATGATTAATAAAGGTTTTGTATTACTTAGTCCATATGATACAAAACTAAAATTTTTATTATATCAGGTCAACAAATATTTATATTAAACACCTACTATGAGTGAGGCATGATATCATTTCTATTATGTCAGTTTCATGAATTGGGAAAAATAAACATTTCATCAAGCCAATACTGAATATGTATTTTAACTAACAGAGAAAAGCTTTGTTAAGGTATGATATTGCTTATCTTTTGACTGTTTCATTTCATAGATCATTTGATAGCTCATTAGCATAGTTAGCTCCTAACGAAGCCAGGAAGAAACACATGATTTAAAGTCCTCTCTCAGGTACCTACTAGTTTTATGACCCTTTATTTCCCTGCCTCAGTTTCATTATCTATAAAATGAGCATAATGATAGCACCTACCTCACAGAGTAGTATACCCAAAGTGCTTTTGAAATTTTAAACAACAACACAAATGTTAGCTCTTACAGATCCAAGAAAATAGACTGAAACTTTTTTAATTACTAAAAAAAAGTCTGATTTATGAAATATACAGATATAAGGTATTACTTTCAAACAAGTATAGTAACTTGCTAGTAAACTAGCAAAATGCAAAATAGAATTTCCCTGGTAATCTGCTTTAATGAATAGTCTAAACTGGTTTATCTTTGTTTGTAAACATAGTGTTAAGAGTGGTTTTAAAGGTCTTCCTGAGACTCACAGAATCTTGAATAGAAAGGGACCTCACAAGCTCTCTGGTCCAATTCATATCTAAATAATAATCTCCTCTACCATATACAAGGCAAGTCTTCATCCAGCCCAGACCTGCACAACCTGAGGCCCACTCTACATTCTTCATGGTCAGCCAAAGTCTTTTGGTGGGCCACAGGTTGTGCAGGCCTGATCTAGCATGTGCTTGAAGATAACCACTGAAGAGAAGGAGGTGGAAGGCAACTTATTACTTGCTGAGAAAGCTCTATTAGAAAATTTCCCCTTCCTATAACCTACATATTAAATTGCTTTCCTTCTCATTGAGGGTGGTGGGGAGAGAGGGAAAGAATTTAGAATTCAAAATTTTAAAAAACTATTGTTAAAATTTTTTTACATGTAATTGGGAAAAATATAATACTGAATAATTTTTTTAATGGAAAAAAGGGAAAAAAACAAATATCAAAATCAATCAATACCTCAAAAATGTCTGAAAATACATATAATGTTCCACACCTATGGATCTCCTACTTCTGCAGAATATGGTAGTTAGGATGGGAAGATGTCTTATCTCTTCTTTGTGGTCATATTTGTTCTTTGTAATTTTGCAGAATTCACTTTAATTTGAGGTTGTTCTTTCCATTTACATTCTTGAAATCATTATGCGTTTTTTAAAATCTTGGCCTCATTTACTTTATTCAGCATCAGTTCATATAAGTCTTTTTGTGCTTTTCTGTATTCATTGTATTTTTATAGCTTAGTAATATTCCATTGCATTCATGTTCTACAATTTTCTTAGGATTTTATCAATTGATGGACATCTACTTTGTTTAGACTTTTTGCTACCACAAAAGGTACTACTATAAATATTTTGGGATATATGTGGATTTTTTTCTTATCAACTCCTTGGGGTACATGCATAGAAATGGAATCTCTGGGTCAAAGGGTATGGACATTTTCAGCACTTTCTATGCATCCCTCCAAATTTTTTTTTGATTGCATTTAACTTAAAGGACGCATGGAAATCCAACAGACCAGAAAGGGGAGCAAGGACATCCCAGGCATGGGGAATAACATAATCCAAAATCGTTGAAATAGGAAAGAGCAAGTCATGTTTAAGGGAAAGCAAATATTTCAGTATGCCTGGATAGTAGAGTACTATGTGGTGTTGGTGGGATAACAAAGATTGCAAAGATGGAGTGCTACCAAAGAGTGGGGGGCCTTGAATGACAGACAAAAGGGTTTGAATTTTACTTGATAAATAATAGGGAGCTATTGAAGATTTTTGAGCAATGGATGTATACGATCAGACCAATGGGCAAGAAAAATGAACATGGCAGCAATGTAAAGAATAAATGGAAGGAAAAAGGAAAAAAGAGGAAACTAGAAGACTTTTCTTAGACAGTTACTATATGTGTGACCCTGGGCAAGTCACTTGACCCCTGCGTGCAGAATGGTAAGATGGGAATAACAATGATACCCATCTCCCAGGGTTGTTGTGAGGACCAAATATTTGTAAAGCTTTTAACAGTACCTGGCACATAGTAGGTGCTTAATAAATGCATGTTCCCTCCCTTCTTCGTTCATTCATAATACAGCCCTCCCTCACTCAAAAAAACAAAGTCAAGTGCAAGTCATGTCATTATTTCTCTGATGGCATGGTCTTCTTTGGCAGCAAAGGATGAACACACATTCATAATAATATGTAACACCTATATAGTCCCTTAAGGTTTGCAAGGCATTTTACAAATATTCTCTTGTGATCCTCCCAACCCTGTGAAGTTGATGAGTTATTATCCCCATTTTGCCTTTGAGAAACTGAGTCAGGCAGAGACTGAGTGACTTGCCTGGGGTCATGCAGTTAGGAAGTATCTGAGGCTAGATTTGAATTCAAATCTTTCTGATGCCAGGCCCAGCTCTCTATCTACTGTGCCACCTAGTCACCTCTAATTTATGCATTCATTTATCATTTATTTGGTGCCCATACTGTGTAGAGAATCACACTAGAGGCATAGGAGTTTCAGAGTTTAGATACAGCATCGTCCCTCTCTTTGTGAGGTTGTATCAAGAGGCTATCAGAATAGGCTAAGGTTCATGACACTGGGAAGAGAGAAGAAGGGACATATTACAAATGTGATGGAGGTAGAATCCACCTCTCATGAAAATGGATTGGATATGAAAGGTGAAGGAGAGGAGCAGGTTAAAGAAAACACCAGTGTTTTGAACATGTGTGACCAATCAGCAATCACTTATTACCTTTGCTTCAGTTTCCTTATCCATAAAATGAGGGGTTTGGTTAGATGTCCCTTAAAGCCCCTCCTGGCTCTAAATCTATGCTCCTGTGGAAGGCTGGGCTCCTGGTGGTGCTGTTGACATAAACAATGAAATCAGATGAGTGACAGATCTCCAGGAAAAGATCAAAAGGTCATCTTTGAACACATACATTTTATATTGTTAGTCCAGGGATCTTTAAACTTAATCGTATCTTGGCTTTTGAGAAACTATCTCCCTGCTCTGGCTGCTAGTAAATGGAGGTGAATTTGCCTAGCAATATCCCTGCACAGAAAACAGCAGAGTTCTGCATGTGGTGAGGGAAGTAGAGAGAGTGGGGGTGAGAGGGATGGGTGGTACGATGAGATGAAAGCTCATGGCTTATCAGAGCAATGCTTTAGTCAGATGCCAATATCTAGTATATCATCTGCAATTCCCTGTAGTTTCAGGATAATGAAAAGCTGGAGGGAGGGGGGCAGAGAAAATTAATAGAAGGGCAAAGAGAAATGCTTCAGAGATTGTGAGCTGAGATTGTGCATAGTCTCAATTGATACAGCCAGAATAATAGGAAAAAAAAGGATGAAAAAGAACCATGGTTTTTCACTGAAAATGAGGGAATCAAAAGAAAGGGGAGGATGTGTCTATTGGAAAGATGGCTAGAGAAGGAACAGTGACCCAGAAACAAAGGGGTAAAATTCTAGGCTGGATATCAGGAAATATTCCTCAGAAGCGGATATTGGTATTGACTCTAGGACTGACAATATTGGAAAAAATATTTAGACAGTATTACACTGTGGAAATTAAACCATTATAGAGGCAATGTAAACGTGCCACCTAGATGATACTGAGAATGATTTTTGAGATAAACTTGTTGCTTTATCTTAAAAAAAAATTTCATGAAGCCTCTAACAATCTTATCAGCTCTTTCTGCATTATGGAGGAGAGCAGAAATGTGGATACCTAGAGAAGTAGATAATCAAATTAATAATAATAATAATGGCACTTTATGTTTTATATTTATATAGCACATTGTGGTTTGCAAAGTGCTTTACCCCTGTTTTTTCATTTGATCCTCATTTATTTTACAGTATTTATACATGTAACCTAGAAGACAAGGGCCTTTTTTGGTTCTGTCTTTGGATCTCTGGTGCCTAGTACAATGCCTTTTGTGTTGGATTGGGTAGTCAGTTTGTATGATGATATCATATTGATTTCCTTCTCAGTGACTGAAGGAGGGGCTAGAAGGAGGGAGATAATTTGGAACACAAAATTTAAAAAATGAATATTCCTAAAGCAATATCACTTCCAGGCCTGTTTCCCAAGATGATTAGGGGAAAAAAAGGATAAGAACCTTTACGTTCTAAAATATTGATAGCAGCTCTCTTTGTGATAGCAAAGAACTGAAAAATGTGGGCATGCCTATCAGTTGGGCAATGGCTGAACAAGTGGTATATGAGTGGGATGGAACACTACTGTGCTACCAGAAATAATGAGTTTGATGATCTTTGAAAAACATGGATAGACTTGCACAAAACAATAAGAGCAAAATAATCAGAACTGAGAGAACATTGTATACAGTAACAACCATGTTGTTTAAGAAAAATTTTGAGCGACTAAGTCATTTTGACTATTGTAAATGCCCAAATTAATTACAAGGATATATGAAGAAAGATGCTATCTATATCCAGAGAAAGAACTGATAAATAGGAATATGTATAGAATGATTTTACACATATATGCATATCTGTGTCTCTAGGATGGGAGTAGGGGGAAGGGGAAAAAAGAAAATTACGTGGCAACTTTATTATATATTTAAAAGAAATAGCAAGTTGTACATAATAGATGGGCAGTTTCATGTACAAGCATCTTTTTTTCTATTCTACTATGTTATGGAAATGCTTGTTTTATTTCTTAAATTCAGAATAAATAATTTTTTAAATGAATGTTTAAAAAAGATAAAAAATAAAACAAAAAATAAAATAGAAAGCTCTCAACTTCCTCATCCTGGCACCTTTGTCTTAGCTCCTTCTTGGACTGCCCTATTCTGCCCCTCCCCAGCAGTAATCTTTTCCAGTCCAGGACCAGTAAGTAACCCCAAGGTGTCTGTCTGTCCGACTTCCTTCCATGAAGTCTTGTGGCCTGCAGTTACTTCCCTGTACCTTCCTCTACTAAATTTGTCTTAAAAATTGATTGGCAGGAGCATTTTATCCTGGTCAATCCAAGTATGATTTGAGCTCCTAGCCCAGGGCACAGAAATGACTAGTTATGGTTCTGCTAGAACAAATAAAAAAGAAAAAGGCCTTGAATATCAAGCTGAGGAGTTTGGACTTTGTTCAGTAGGTTATGGGAAGGTTTTGAAAATTTTTAAGTGGTAAGAGGGGATAATATAATCAGAGCTATATTTTAGGGAAAATAAATTGGTAACTCTAAAGGATGGATTAGAAAGAGGAAAGTCTAGACTCATGGAAGATAATTAGGAAGCTATTGCAATAGTCAGCTGAAATGTAAATGAGGGTTTGAATTAGGATGGTAATAGTGGGCATATGAGCATCTTGCAGGTATTAACAACAGAAATGTGTAGTATATACAGGAGATTTAACTTAGTAATTCTTTAAAACACACTATTATTCAAACTTTCCTGAGCAGACATCATTTGAACTAACCATTGTTAGCTTAGAATTTTTCTGGATATTGGGGAGAAAGCATCATAGTGATGATAACATTTTGCTGCCTAGTGAAAAGACCAAACTCAGAATTAGGAGACCTGGGTTTGAGCATCGGCTATGACACTTACTAGGTGTGTGCCATTGGATAAGTTCCCTAATCTCTCCAAACCTCAGTTTCCTTATCTGCAAAGTTGAAGAATACTTGCACGACCTGCATCTAAGAGGAATGCTTTGCGAATACGAGCTATTAGTTCTCAGCAGATAATATACTACAAAATGGAAAATCCAGACTATACACCACATCCTAATTCTTGCTACAATTACCTCCACTGTTTTGCCCTGTGGTCTTCCTTTTTATTGTCTTGATGAGTTTTGGAAATAATGTTAGTTTCCTCCATTCTTTCAACTCTCTTTTGCAAGCCTCAACTTAATTTGGATTTTGATTGCATTCAGGTCCTAATTTATTACTTAGCAAGTATCTCCCAAACACCTAATTAATTTTAATTTCATTATGTGTTTGAAGATGATTTATAGAGGAAAATGGGATGATGTTCCCATTGCTAATAATTAGAGTTCACTTAGTAAATAAATACTGTGGTTTAGTATGATGAAGTCTCTGGCTAGAGTTGTGTGTGTGTGTGTGTGTGTGTGTGTGTGTGTGTGTGTGTTTGTTAAGGTCAAATAAAGAAGATCCATATTTCTAAGCAGACTCAGCAACCTTCTGAAAGGGAGAAAAATTCTCTTGTGTTTACTATGTCTTTTACACTACCATATTTCATAGTGTGTTCTAGTGAGATGAGCACTGGACTTGGAATCACAAGACCTGGTGGCTCAAGTCTTAACTCTACCTTGCTGCACGATTTGGGGCACATCACTATATTTCTCTGGGTCTTGCTTCTTGATTTGTGTAATAGGTAGAACTGTAACATGGAATATTTTTAACTCGGACAAAAAGAGTTGAATAGGCAAAAAGTTGGGAGAGAGAGAGAGAAGGAAGTCATCCATGGGTGGCATCATTGCAATGGAAAGCTGTAATAACAAGGGAAGGAGGTTTCACCATTAACATCCCCTTCCCCCATGAGGATGAGGTGGAAAGCAAGTCCTCAGAGTATCATTGGTACCCTGGTTGGGGTCAGGTGTGGAATAGTTTGTTGGTATTGCTATGTTGGTATTGGCCAGTGGAGTTTTCATTGTTTGGTATAGGACCAAGTGTAGGGATGGTGTTCCTTGTGGGTGGGGAATCTGCCTCTTCCATCTCGTTGAGCCTAGGAGCAAAGTCCTGTTTACCTCATCCTGGTTATAGCTTTTAGAAATGAGGATAATAGTCCTTTTCTGACTTACATATACGATTGTTGTGAGGTTCGAGTGAAATATAAAAGCCCTATGGAAACATTAAAGCACCATGAAAAAATAAGGTATTATTACTTCTGGTAAGTATTGTTTTCCAAAAAAATTTAAATCCACAATAACAATGCCATGTTAAATGGGTTTGTGTTTATTTTATATTATATATATATGTATTATATTATTTTATAATATAATATGTAATATAATAAAATAATATATTATTTTAGATAATGTGATAAAGTAGCTAGGTGGTGCAGGGGATAGGGGACTGAACCTGGAGTCAGGAAGACCTGAGTTCAAATTTGGCCTCAGACGCTTACTAGCTGTGTGAACCTGGGAAAGTCACTTAACCTTCTTTGCTTCATTTTCCTTATCTATAAAATGAGCCAGAAAAAGAAATGACAAACCACTCCATTATCTTTGCCAAGAAAACCCCAGATGGGGTCACAGAGTCAGACTCATCTGAAAAAAGTGAACAACAACCATGACAAATTCTTTGTGACAAATTATTTTCCCTGAACCTTAATAAATGTTGAGTACTTTATTAAGCCTTATAAACATCTTTTTAATGGAGATGAGCATTTCTTTTTTTCTCCTTTAAATATCATTTTAGGAATGTAGATCAAGGAACTGAAGAATTTGCAGAACTGATATGGGTCAAACACACAAATATTCTGTTACTTTCAGCTACTGATTGAAAATATCCATCTTCATTGCAATATTGATTGTTATCTACAGAAAGTACAACTTACAATTTGTTGCATAAAATAAGATGCTTTTGTGAAATGAGTACAGAAAACTCTTTAAAACTCATGCTTTTTAAAGTAAATCTTTTCATCGTAAAAATATTAGGTAGACTTCTTTATAAGGAATAAGAGAAAAGGGAAAGAAAGAAGGAAAAGAGATTTTAGAAAATCAGTTCCTAGTACTTTATGCTTCTGAGATAGTCATCCTCTCAGCAAGAATTTTGATTGCTGAACTACTTGGTTGCTCTTAGAATCATAAAACACCTTTCCTGTGCCTTTCTGCAAAAGATTTATGAATTTAGCCAAACAGGCATAGTCTTATCTGGACAGGCATTTCTTTAAGCTTTTCTCTCCAATAGAACCACAGAAAATTGCTTGGAAGAATATTGGAAATCACCTAATACAAGTCTCTCATTTCATTTTATTTTATTTTTTCACTTCAAATACCAAGTCACTATTTTTCTACTTTGGTTTAAAAAAAATTTTTTTTCTGAGGGTGGAAGGCAAGGCAGTTGAGATTACGTGACTTGCCCAAGACTACACAGCTAGTAAGTGTCAAGTGTCTGAGGCTGAAATTGAACTCAGGTCCTCCTAACTCCACCTAACTGCCCCTACTTTGCTTTTTAAAATGTGTTTTCTTATGTCTTTTGACTATATATTATTTTCTACACCAACAGTCTTTAGAGTCAACCCTTCCTTGTGACAAAGCAAAATCATTCAAAACACAGACCATGTTTGACTATATATATATACACACACACACACACACACACACACACACACACACACACACATATATACACACACACATACACACACACATATATATATATATCACTAGCATTAACACTCATGAACCATTTCATTGAATTCTCTTTCAACAAAATTAATGTTAAAGTGCAAAGTGGCAGTGATGGCATAAGAAAATATATATACAACTGACTGGTAAGTGCTTGAAACCAAGAGAGATGATATGCCCCTTTTTCTTTCATTGATATTGGCAGCACCTAAACGTGTCCTGATTTCTCACATCATTAGTCTCAAAGGAGATGTCAAGAGAGGGTGGATGGATCAGTATAAATCCATTACCGTAGATTAAAAAAAAATAATAAAACTAAAATTTATGTTTTATCACCTTTTATATGTGATTTCCTTAGCTGCTTAGTACCTCTCTCTTAAAATGATCTCGTATTTATCTACTTATATGTGTCTGTTGTCTCCCCAATAGAATGCACATGCCTTAAAGGCAAGTAATTTTATTTTTGTCTTTTTATCTCTAGCCCCTAACATAAATACCTGATTCATAGAAGGTGTTAATAAATGCAATGTTGTTTATTATCAATGATGGATTGATTTTTACAAAAAGAACACAGAAATACATAGCACACATACAACACTCTCTCTTTTTGAAATTCTTCTAGTCAAAGGAAAATTTTTAGGAAATGTTGAAACTTAGAGAGACCCCAGAGAAGAGAAGAATTAAGGGGAAAAGGAGGTACTTATTCACTATTTTCAGATACTTGAAAAGTTATTGTGTCAGTAGATTTCAGGGATCTGGAATCTGTGGCCTCAAGGCCATACTTGGCCCTCTGGGTCCTCAAATGAGGCCCTTGAGTGAAAGAGCTACATGTGACCTCAAGGCTGCAGGTTCCGCATGCCTGGATTAGATTTACACCCCATGGCCCTCAGGGGACTAATTGGTGGTGGATGTTAGCATGATTGAAAAGAGTTTTCTAATTATTAGAACTGTCCACAAGTGGAATGGGCTTCCTTGTGAGTTTTCCATTACTGAAAATAGTCAAGGATTGACTGAATAAAGATTAGTCAGAGTCCTTGGAGAGAGTATTAATATATTGGATAAGGGTTGGGTTGAATGAATTCTAATATCCCTTTTAACTCCTGAATTATCTGATTTAAGGGAAAGGAAGCAGTTGTGGGATGGCTTCAGGGTATTTGCAAGACATGATCTATCTGACATCTGAATCAAGGAGGATGAAAGTGATTTACCCTCTACCCTTCTTCCTTTCTTCTAGAAAAAGCAAGTGAGTCAGACGAAGATCCGGGTGATCTCAACCATACTATTCATCTTGGCAGGCTGCATTGTATTTGTAACAATTCCTGCGGTCATTTTTAAGTACATTGAGGGATGGACAGCCTTGGAATCCATATACTTTGTGGTTGTCACATTGACCACTGTTGGTTTTGGTGATTATGTGGCAGGTAAGAAGTCTAGAATCCAAGTGAGCATGTGCGTGTGTGTGTGTGTGTGTGTGTGTGTGTGTGTAGATGCATGTATGCATATGTATTAAAGGGAAGGAATGAAAACATCTATAATATTGAGGTTTTTCCAGCCTGTCTGCTGAAATATCTTTCTAGAGAGCAAGAATGAAAGTGACTTAGAATATCATTGCTTCTTTGTGGCTAGCAATAAAAGTGGCACACCGGGCCAAAGTTTGATTTAAAATCCATAGGTTTGGATGATACAAACAGTACTAAGTCCTTGCAGTAGAAGGGAGGTAAGCTTTGTACATTTATAAAGCTTATTTCTCTTATACTTGTCTGAATTATGTATGAGTGAAATAAATTTCCTTCCAAACACTAAATTCCCAGCTCTATTAGTACACTGTAGATGAATACTACCAATGAATATTGTTTAAAAAATTTACAATTCCAGGAAAAAAAACCATAGCAATTTATTCAGAAATAAATTATATCAAGGTTACAAGGATGGCTCAACATCTGCAAAAACATTCTTCTTGGAATTAATTATATTAATCATATTGTCAAAAACACCTGAAAACACATGATTAATACAGAAAAAGCCATTAACAAAATACAATGTTCATTTATGTTGAAACCCTTCCCTGGCCCCCTCCGAAGCATAGGCCTAGAAGAATCACTTTTTCATTTGGTAAAATGTATACATTGAAAACTAAAAACTGCCATAATTTGCAATAGGGAAACCTTAAAAGATTTCTTAGTAAAAATAGGTAATTAAGTAAGGGTGCTTTCTTTCTCCATTGTTATTTAACATAGTTATAGAAAGGCTAGAGATGGTAATAGGACAAGAAAAATAAATGAAAGGCAAAAATATAGGCAAAAAGTAGATAAAATTGTGCGCATTTGGTAATGACATGATGATTTACTCAGAAAACTCCAGAGAATCAGCAAATAAATCAATTTTGTTAACTTAGATAATAGCATCAGGAAGATAGCAGAATACAAACTAACCTACAAAGTTAATAGAATTTCTATATGACAATATCAAATCTAGGCTGAAATATAAGAAAGAGAAAGTCTCATTCAATATAGATATAATGTGAATAAGATATCTGGAAGTCAGATGTTTCGGTATTCCTTGGATCAATTAACAATGGCCTTCATTTTCTATGCCAGTAGCTGACACAATATATGGAAGATATTTTCTTTCAGGATGGATTGCAATAGATCATTAGACTTCTGGACTGGTTTTAGCAGCTCCCTGTTATTATGAACAAAAATCTGAGGGTTTCTCTGACCCAGCTCATAGACTTCTGAGGACTGTTTGGCATTAGGTGTCATAGCAAGAAAGAATTACAAGCCAATATGCATTTGTGGTGGGCAGGACAGGAAGACTCTCATAATCAAATACCATTATTAAGAGGTCTGGTGAAAAGAAATTTAAAAAAAGGTCATCATCAGGTTTTCCTTGGGGGGAGTGCAGGGGTGGGAGTGAAGTGGGATGCTGAGGTTGATAACAAAGTGGGATTTTTAACCTCTTTTCTTTACAATCTCCCATAAGTATCATTTAGAAGATGATTGTGGGAGGATTGGACCTACTTCCTTCTTTCTGTTTTCAGTTTCATCCCACAGGGGTGGGATCACCTGTGCTAACTAGGTTAACTAATTAGGTAAACTAGGTAACTGGTTAACTAATTAGGTAACCCAGCTAGTTGGTTAATTAATTTCACACTAGAAAATGAAACTTTTCAGCATTAAAATAGACATGATTTAAATTTTTATTTTTATTTGGTCAAATGTTGTTTGTTACTATTCTTACTGGTCCTTGGATAAACATTGGGCAGAAAATTCAAAGGCTGTCTCCCTATTTTAATTGTATATACCAATTTATATACATATACATATACATATACATATATATATAGTCTCCTTCATTAGAATGTCAGGGACCACTTGTAAAATTTTTCTTTGTATCCTAGAACTTGGGATAATGACTGACATAAATACTTAATAAATGCTTGTTGCTTGCTTGTGAATGACTTCAGGAATGATTTGGCTTCTCCACAGAGTATGGAAAACTCAGTGATAGATGATCTGTTCTATGGAAAGCTATCCAGAAGGAATTATAGAAAGGCTGCCATAGGCCAGACAATAAATAATGGCACTGTTGCCTGCTTTCTAATTCTCTGACCAAGAGTAGCCACCAGGAAAGTCTACTTTGTTGTTACTCCCATTGAGTTGCATGGAGCTTCAGGCCACTCTGCATAAATAACAGTCTTTTATCTTAATTGCCTAGGTCTATCACTAAAAATTAGAAAGGTCAGGTGATTAACACTAAACTGGCATCTGGACCCTTGTCCATTCTTTCCTTTTGTGTATCCAGGGTAAGCATCCATTTGAAAGCATCCACTTGTGAAAATACGGACCAGGCTGCCGATATAAGAAATAAATAGTAAAAAGCTGGGGGTGGAGTGGGTAGAAAATGTGCACGGGATAA
The DNA here is from genome assembly GCF_028372415.1 of Notamacropus eugenii. Taxonomy (NCBI): domain Eukaryota; kingdom Metazoa; phylum Chordata; class Mammalia; order Diprotodontia; family Macropodidae; genus Notamacropus; species Notamacropus eugenii. The sequence goes on along the minus strand of NC_092878.1, from coordinate 76,087,329 downwards.
AAAAAAAAGCTTGTGAATGTTATAGCCTGATTTCAATTACTATAAATGTAAGTATGATTTCATAATTATAAGTACTTGTAACTAGGGGAAGAAAATCAATGTCCCTGACAAAAGGTAAAATGCAGCTATTTAACAATCTTTTGAATTTATAATGGTCCCACAAATGTGTTGAAGTACTAGAAAGTATAACTTGCATGAGATTGGGCTATAAAGACAGATCCTTATAACAGTTTTGTCTCCAGATTCGAAGCAGCTGAACCCTAGAGTGTGGTTCTGATTAGAATTTTCTGGAATATCAATAACTTGCCAATTTATATGGTAGCACAAACATCGTTAAGTTGATGGGTTGGACCAATATTTATGGTTGGAATAAATCTAGAATGATTGTTCTCCTGAGAATACAGGTGCATGTTAGGGGTGCCTCCATGTCTTAAAAATTTTGGGGGGTCACTGACAAAATAGAAATGAATTAATCAGATAGTTCATAGTCAACAAGCATCTATTAAGTACTTACTAAATACCAGGCATTGTGTTAAATGCTGAGGATACAAATAACTTACTCTTGGAACTTCAACCCATCATTTTAGAAAATCATTTTTATAGTGTTATGGAAGATTTCCCTTTTTCCATAACTATCTTTAAACACATCTACCTTAACTATTTTCCTTCCTGTATTTATATTATCCAGTACCATATATCTATGCCAGTGGCAACATGTCACATTGGAAAAAAATGCTGGTTCTAGAATGAGTGGGACTAGATCTAAATACTCTGTCTGATGATTAGTGACCTTGGTCGAGTCACTTCAATTCCCTTGGTCTCAGTTTCCTCATAGGTAAAGGGAGCAGGCTTCTAAGGGTCCTTCTAGTCCCACATCTCTGATTCTTTAACCAAGGTGACCTATATTTTAAAATGCTTAATTTTTAATATGACTACAAATGCACATTTAAAAAATGTAAAAAAAAAAATCCCTCCTCAGTTAAAATTCATGAACTTCAGATACGTAAATGAGCAACCAGCATTTATCAAGTGCTTACTGTTTTCAGGTGGGCTGACACAGATGTGGTGACCTATGCTTTGGTGACTCTTTTTTGGTATGATTTTTTTGGTATGATTATTTCAAACGCTCTCTAAAGGTTTAGCTTTACATGGCTAAAAGTCCCTGGGCTGTGGTCTTAAGCTAATGAAAATAACACATGGCACTGATTATAGTGAGATAATGTATGTAAAGTAATTTACAACCCTTAAAACACTATATACATTTTAACTATTATAAGGAACATATTTCCTTTATGTTCTGAAAACTTCCAATGATTGAGGTTGACTTTAGTTCCTCTTGTTAGCGCTAAATAGACAAAGACCCCTTTTGTCTCTAGGGTCCATTAAAAAGTTCCTGCAGACTTATCAGAACAAACACATGCCTGATAAAGGCTGGATTTTAATTATTGCCAGTTTATAGTAATACCACAAGTGCACCAGGGAACCACATCATTTAAAAATAAAAATCCAGCAGATGCTTGATTGCTTGCCTGCTTTGGCCTGGTAGCCAGTCTACTACACTGCTCCACACCTAAGCTGTGTCATGAAAACTACATCTGCTAACTGGGCTGAATAGATTTAATTGCTGGTTGATTTTGTTATCTACTGAATTTATTCCCAGCTGAGCTGTGCTGCTGTTACTCCATCCTGCAGCCTGACTTTGAGGGGACACTACTCTGCAGAATTCTAGAGGATAGGTACATAGTGAAAATGGCCACTAATTGCATTATTCTCTAGCACACCCTAGTGGCCTTCATTATTGGGTAAATGGCCTGCAAAAGTCAATGTTTACTGTCAGAGTGGGATGGCCCCAAAGAGAAGGATCTCGGAGAGGCCATGAAGTACAAGAAGCTGAATTACTCACTGGGGCAAGTGCTTCTGAGATTAGTGCTTAAAGAGAAAGTTGTAGGAAAAGGAAAAGGTGATGAAATAAATTGTTTGATCTTTCTGGCTTTTGGCTGGGATGCTTGGATGTTTAATTTTTAGAAAGTTGGCAGCAGTTATAGAATTGTTTCCCAGTATAAAGTGAAGCATCAATCAGTCAATCATTTATTAAGCACCTACTGTGTGCCAGGTACAGTGCTAAGCACTTTGAAAATATTATCTCCTTTGAACTTCATAACAACCCTGGGAGCTATTATTGGTGCTATCATTGTTATTATTCCCATTTTACTACTGAGGAAACTGAGGCAGACAGGAGTTAAATGGCTTGATGACGGTAATACAAATAGTTAAGTGTCTAAGGCTGGATTTGAACCATGTCTTCTTGATTTCAGGTCCAGAGCTCTTTCTGCTTTGCTCAGGGAACATGGGAAAGCCACTTAACCTCCTCGATGCCCCAGGCAACTCTGTAAGATTGTAAATTGCAGTGAAGTTCCCTACACAGATAAGATCCCAGACTGAACCCTACTCCCTATCCCCTCCCCCACTCATTTTACCACCCTCTAAACTCTCCACCCCTTAAAATGGTGTCCTGGATAGGCATTTGATCTCAAAGCCAGGAAGAACTGAGTTCAAGTCCTCTCATGATGTATAGTGGCTGGGTGACCCTAGTTATATCATTTAACTCCTCAGTGCTCTAGACAATTCCCAAAGTCTCTAAGTTACAGAGCAAGTGCTAACTTGCATTGGTAGAAGGAGTTTCCTCACCAGGGAGTTCCCTCCCTACACCAGTAAAATCACAGGTTTAGTCTCTATCCCTATCAACATGAATTTAATGGCACTAGATGTGACCAGACCCTTGGGGATTTTTTAATTACCAACATATGATGGAAATTATAATTATGAAGCTTACAATGAAGACACTCTACAATTACCCACATATGCTATCCCAGAAATGATAATTTCTCTACTTCTATGTGATGAGTAATGATGTCTGCAGCAAGAAGAGTAAAGATGGCTGATGTTATTTATTTTAAAATCCTTCCATCCAGTGCTCAATTTTCATGCTTCATAAGTTGTATGAATAATTCAGAATTAAAATCTTAAATTCTGATCATGTTACCCTTCTGAGTAAGAAGCTCTTCTGGTTCTTTTTCTTTTTTTTTTTTTTTTGCCTCTAGGATACCAAGCAAGCTTCTTGGTTTGATTTTCCAAATTCCTCACAATATGGCTCCAGCCTATACATTTCCAGACTTATTATACATTACTCTCCTTTATGAATTCTGTAGTTCCACCAAGCTGGCCTACTCACTGTTTTCTACATACAAGGTACAGTAGATAGATAGAACTTTGAACCAGCAGTCAGGAAGACCTGAGTTCCATTCAGACTTGGACATTGACCTTTGTTCATGAGGTCCTGGTCAAATCATTTAACCACTCTCTGCCTCAAAGAAAGTGCTGATGATGCAGAGTCATGAAGCTTCTGTGTAGTTTATACATCTTTGACTTGGCTTACTCCTTATTCCTGATGCATCTTCTTGACAATATAATTTTAATCATCTTTACTGTTTCCACCTTTTGCACTGAAGTACATATATTTAATTCAGAGGGACTTACTGAGTTCTTCTTAGAATTTTCCCACCTCTCCATCTCCTGTGTCAGATGTTGATACATAGGCTGAAATTATTTCTGTTTTTGCAAATACTTGTAATAAGTAGTACAATGCAAAATGATCAAATGATTAAGAAATGTGTGGCTCACTGTCATTGGACACAACAAAAACTAACTCCATCAGCTCCTTTATTTGACTTTCCAAGGAGAACCTGAAGTCTTTCTGTCACTTGACTCCAATTTTCTTCTTCTGTCAGGTTCTGTTTAGAGGGAAAATGTCAAGATTCATTTCCTTCAGTAATCATTGTACATAGATGTCATGTTTAGACTACCTCTTGTAGAAGGTGGGACTTGGGCTTAGTCTTTATTATTATTATTTTTAAATTGAATTTTGTCTTTAAGGAGACCAGGATGTGGAATTAAAAAACAGGAACATTCTGGGTATGGTGGACAGCCAATGAAAAAGCACAGAATTAGGAATGGAGTGCCATGTGTGAAGAACATCAAAAAAGCCAAAGTCCCTGGATTTCAGGGTATGTAGGGGAGAGTAATGTATGAGAAGATTGGAAAGGTAGTAAGGGATCAGGTTGTGAAGAGCTTTAAATCCAAACACAGCATTTTATGTTAAAGGGAACCACTGGAGTGTATCGAATAGGGAGAGATGACATGGACATAACTGCACTTTAGGAAGATTGATCTGATGGTTGAGTGGAAGACAGACTGGAAAGGGGAGAGATTTATTTTATGAACGTAATTATATAATAATTACATATATTTTGTATAGTATATGAAATATTACATGTACTATTAGGTGCCAGTTGATGTGCAACACACAGCATTGTTTGCCTTTGGTGAATAAATTTTCTTTTCCTCTTCTCAAATTTTTGTTAAAAGTGATGGCTCAGTGAGCAGAGAATGGAAGAAAGTATTTATTCAGAAATGAAAGTAACATAAACACAAAATATATCAAAAACAACCTTCCAAAAATTAATGAAAAATTAGTGTCACAGAAGACGGTTCATAGTGATAGTGAACAGGTTGCAATGAGTAACTGTAAACTTTAAAGAAGAACCAGGAAAATCTATGATCGAAAAAAGATGAGCTGGTCACATGGTGAGAGTTTGTACGTGGACACCTTGAGTGCTCCAGTGCTATCCTTGCAGTGTTGAGAGAAAATGAGAAAGGCCCTCAGGTTATTGGAATGGACTCTCTGGTGTGGGAAGGCATGGGAAAGAGCTCAATAGTAATAGATAAGCATGGAGGAACTTTGATCCACATCATTGGAGGCAACACCAGAATGTATGAAATCACAGGTCCATTTGAATGTTTGGGTGAAATCCTTTATCCTCACCCCCTCCTTAATTCAAGTCAGGCAAGTAGGTTGTGTATATTTTACACATCTATTTAGAAATCTGGGACTATCTGGGATTATTGAATGAGCTAATTTGGTCCTATCAAATGATCAGTTTAAGGTCAATATAGCTATACAGCTAGTTGGTTCAATTTGTCAAATTGTTTTCACTCTCCTAACTAATTGGCAAAGAAAGGGATGGAACACGTGATCTCCAATTCCCTTCCTCTCTCGAGCCGACGCCTTTTTTCCCTCCTCCTTCCCTATCTTTAACATTCTGTGGTCACAATTGGCAGGATTAATACTAACTCACATCTACCTGAATGGAGGATTGAGGAACTATTTTTCACCTTAAGTCATACTCTTCCTTCTTGGCTAAGTGCATTAATGGAAAAATAGAAGTGAATTCCATTGGTCTATTAAAGAATTTCAAGCCATTTAAGATTATTTCACAGTGTTCATTTTACATTCAAATAATTAGGGAAATTAAAAATAATGGCCCAGATTACTCTCTTTGGCTTAATTTATTATTATAATAATAATTTAAGAAGAGGTGTAAGTGAATAATAAAGTCACTTATCCAATTTTCTGTGACATTATCAAGTATGAATGAGAAGGCAGCCACAAATTGAATCCTTCTAGGGGACAAATATATTCTATCCTAGAAGAGTCTTGAGCATTGGATACTTCCATTAGCCAGGGTCCAGTACTCTTCTTGGTAATAGTTATTCCTTCCACATCACAACTTTCCTCACTGAGGTTTTGATATATTGTGGTCTGTGGGTTGGGGTAAGAAATTAAATGGAATTTTTTGAGAGTTTTGCAGAAACTGCAGAAGACAAACAAAGACCAGTAAACGATACAGAAAAAGTTTAAACTCAGAAATGCATAAGATATATGAATAATATTGTATAATATCAACCAAAATTTTACAATATAAACACCCCATAAAAGAAAGAAATAATTCAGACTTCTTCTCTGGTACTCAGGGAGGGCCAAAAGAATTTTATATGGGTTTTCCAGGTCACAGGGGCACTGCCTCTAATTCCTGCAATGTGAAAGGGATAACTGTACTTTATTTGATGGACTAAAATACATGGATGCTCCAAGGCTTATATATATATGAAAAGTTACACACTTAACATTTCGTTCTTTTCAGGGGGAAATGCCGGTATCAATTATCGAGAGTGGTATAAACCCTTAGTGTGGTTTTGGATCCTGGTGGGCCTTGCCTACTTCGCTGCTGTCCTCAGTATGATTGGAGACTGGCTCCGGGTTCTGTCCAAAAAGACAAAAGAAGAGGTATGGTATTTTTCTCCCCCTGCTATTTCAAGAAACATCAGACCAAAAACATACTCTTAATCTCGTGTTTGTGCTTATACTGGTCTTAGTACTTCTCACTAAGCTTTGTCAAACTGCATTTTTTTAAAAATGATATTTTTAACCAACATACCAAATGGAGTAGTAATCTCTAAGTTGTTTGCTGGTAGGGGAGAAAAGATGGAGACTCAATTATTAATCTTTTATCACTGACTACCTAGTATTTGGGTATACTACACTCCCAACAGTGAAAAAGGGAGAAAAAAACTTTAGGAATAGCAGAGCATGAGTCAGGATCAAGCATGGTTGATTTATATGTGAGACTGTCTTCTATCTGTAGTCGAAGAAAGAAATCTGGAGGACAGAAAGAAGCCCAGTAAAAAAAAAAATTCCTTCAGTTATATTTACGGGTATGTGATTAGGCAATGCTATGATAAATAAACTCTTTGTTGATTTGTTATTATGAATCTTTACTATGCTGCATGCCAAGTCAAGCAATAATGATCAGTCTTGAGGAGTTAAAAGTTCAAGCAGTCTCATTCTCTCCCTTGTGCTTTAGATCAGTAGAGAGAAATGTGTTCCAATTGCTAAATATAGTTTACCTATGGTATCATTTCTTGGGAAAACCTATTCTAAGGCAAAAAAAGAAGAAAGCCATGCCATGAATAAAAAATTTTTAAAAAGATTAAAAATGGCATGTTTTTATTAAGAATAAAAAGGAGAAAGAAGTAAAATGGGGTCTTTTGGGTGGTAGAGAGGCAAGAGCACTAAATGGGGGTGGTGGTTGCAGAGAATGTTACAATGGAAAGACCAGTGGGTCTGGAGTCAGAGGACTTGTGTTCAAATTAAGCCTCTGATGTTTATTAGCTATGTGACTTTGAACAATTTACTTAACGTTTGTGGGTCTCATTTTCTTTATCTAAAATGAGAGGGTTGGAATAGATCAGAGGTTCCCAGCTTTATTTGACCTACTGCTCCCTTTTCAAAAAAAAGTTACTTAGCACCCCTGATAAATCAACTTTCTTTAACCCTTTAATGTTTTTTAAAAATAATTTTCATCATTTTAAAAAATACATAATTTTTTAAAATTATGCATTTTAAATTTAATAATTTGTTCTAAATTTATGAATTTTTTTCTTGCATTGAAATTTTGATGATGCAATATTGCCTCATGTAACCATATAGTATTATATTGTAAACAAGTCATTACAGACACATATAACTGCCAATGCAAGCTGGACTTTCTGATAATGTGCTTGCTACATGCTTGCCCACCAACACTTGCTTGTTAAGATCTGTTCATGGACTTGACTACTGATCAGTTATAACTTGCATTTTGTGTGTTTATTTGGAAAATAATGTAATCACTACAACTTTAACTATCATATAACAGATGAAATATATATGAATGGTTTTTCAAAAGTTTTTTCTCTTCTTTCCTTATGCTTCCACCACTCCCTTATTTTTATTCAATGCCCTTCAGTTGCACCGAAAGCTTCTCCCCCTCCCCCATTGTTCCAGTGCCCCCCAGGGGGTGGTATCACACACTTTGGGAATCAGTGGAATAGATGGTGCTTCCCAGTTTGAGGTATATGAACACATGGAATTCAGGAGGCACAAGTTTTTGTATCCACTGGCCACCTGCTTGCTGAGTGACTCTTCTACAAATTCCCTAACCTCTTTGGGTTTCAGTTTTCTTATCTGTTGAATGTCTAGCTTAGACTAGGTGATCACCAAAGACCTTTCCATTTGCAACAGTCTACGTGTTGATGAGAAGGGCAGAGTAAAGAGAAGGGGAGACAGACAGAAGGAAGTAAAGAGAAGCCAAAGTATTCAAAGTGAAAGGATAATGACAATATTAATTTAAAAATTATAAGCCCATCACTTTTTTATTCTAAAATTTTATTAAGGTCTTGTTTTTAATGTGACTTTCATTTTCTAAAATATCCCTCTTTCTCCTCCTTTGAGAGAGATATCTCATAAACAAAAAGAGAGAAAAAGGAATCCATATTAATAAAATTAAATAACACATCATCTAAGACCAACTATTAAATGCAGTGTTGCACACCCAGAGTTGCTCACTTCTGCGAATAGCTATTTGATTTCATAAATTAAAATAAAATAAATAAAAATTTTAAAAAAATAAGAGAAAGAAGTGCGGTCTCATACATCTTCTTTGGGAACAAACATGGTCATTATATTTTCACAGCATTTAGTTTCAATTTTTTTGTTTCATTCATGTTGTTGTAGTTATTTTGTATTCCATTTTCCTGGATCTGTTTGCTTCACTCTGTATTAGTTCTTCCCATAAATCTCTATCTTTTCCATATTCATCATGTCTTGAAGAGTAGTAATATTACATCATGTACATATTTTTTTTAAAAGAGCTATCCCTCAATCAATAGTCACTTGCTTTATTTCTAGTTATTTTCTACTACTAAAAGTGCTACTATTAATATTTTGGTGTTTTTGGAACTTTTCTTTGAGTCACTGATTTCTTTGTGGTATGTAGGTAACAGTGAGATAACAGAGTCAAAGAGAATGGACATTTTAATTCATTTATTTTCAACTGCTCCATTATTTCCAAGAACAGCACTTTATAGTTAGTTGATCAGTCAGTAAACATTTATTAAGCACGTGGCACTGGGGATTCAAAAAGAGGCAAGACAGACCCTGCCTTCAAGGAGTTAATAATCTAAAGAGAAAGACAACAAATAAATATGTACAAACAAGCTATATATAGGAAAAATAGGAAATAAATAAGAGAGAGAAGGCAGTAGAATTATGAGAGGTTGGAAGAGGCTTCCTAAAATGTGTATTTAGTTATAAGAAAAATTATTATTTTCTATTATATTAATAGCCCATTATTAAATTGGGATCCAGGCTTTTATTTTTCTATTTCTTCATTTGGGACTCAACCCCTGTAAACCAGTCAGGCAGTCTCTGAAGGACAAGGTTGATAGATGAGACTGCTCAACTCTTCTAACACTCTCTTCCTAACTAGGAGACCTTATTTCTGTTTAGAATGTAAATAGAATCTAATCTAGGAGAATTCCAGCCCCAAAGCATTGTGTTTATGCCCTTGTACCACACCGCTACTCCCACTGAAGTTTAGGATAACCCATCTCATAAAGGAGAAAACCAACCAGAGTAGTCTGGGTAGAGATGGATTCCTTTGTTCAGATTGCTGGAGGCTACTGAGTCTCATGATGAAGCCATGCTCTCAGCAGGAGGAACTGAAGACTTTTAGCCCACCTCCTTCTTTAAATGTCTACCAGCCAGGGTTGACTTCTCCTGTCAGGGGCCTTTCCTTTAAAAAATATATTTAAGGCATTCAGTGTCTCCATTAGGTGTCTTTGGGTGCCCAGAGAAACCACTGACCATCAATTTATTGATTATTAGCTAGCCTGATTAATAAATTGATGATTAATTACCCAGAAATTCTGTCTCTCAGGTTTTTCATTCCTGTCAGTTAGGAACCAAGGGAAGGCAGTAGGTAGAGATCTTTAGAGGGGGAGTATTCTAGGAATAGGGGACAGTAAGTGAAAATGCTCAGAGTCCAGAGGTGAAGGGTCTTATTTATGGAACAGCCAGGAGGCCAGTGTCACTGGATTGAAGAGTACTTGGGAGGAGTAAGGTATTAGAAGACTGGAAAGATAGGAGGGGCTAGTTTATGAAGGTCTTTGAATGCCGAATAGAGGATTTTGTATTTGATCTGAGGTGAGTAGGAGAAAATGAAGTTTACTGAGTAAGGGAGTAATATGGTCAATGCTATAAGAAAATCACTTTAAAAAAAAAATAACTTTCATGACTGAATGGATGAATTTGACTGGGGCTTGAGGTTGGCTGACCCACCAGCAATCTGTTGCAATAGTCATGAGGTGATGAGGGCCTGTACATGAATGCTGAGAGTGTCAAAGGAGAGAAGGAAGTATATTTGAGAAGTGGTGCGAAGGTGAAATCCATAGGCCTTGGCCACAGTTCAGTTATGGAGGGGTGAGGAAGGAGATAGTGAGAAGTCAAGAATTGCACTTAGCTTGCAAGCCTGAGGGACTAAGAGGACAGTGTTGCCCTGGAAAATACTAGGGAAGGTAAAGTGCAGTGGGTAGGGCAGGATTTATGGGAAAAGATGAGTTAGGCTTTGAATATGTTGAGTTTATGTCTACTGGATATCCAGTTTGAGATATCTGAAAGGCAGTTGGAGATACCAGATTGTAGGTCACCAGAGAAACTGGGGCAGGATAGGTAGCTCTGAGAATCATCGGCATAGAGATGTAATTAAATCCTGGGAGTTGATGAGATCACCAAACTAAAGTAATATAAGAGGGAGAAGAGAAGAAGGCCCAAGATACAAACCTATTGTACACTTACAGTTAGAAGCCATGATGTGGATGAGGATCCATCACATAGGTGGAAGGTGAACCAGGAGAGAGTAGTGTCCCAAAAACCTAGAGAGAAGAGATTATTGAGATCAATCAGAAGAGTCAAAAGCTGCAGAGAGGTTGAAAAGATTGGACTTAGCAACTAAGTAACATCAGTAACTTTGGAGATAATGGTTTTGGTGGAATGGTAAGTTTGGAAGCCAGATTATAAGGTGTTAAAAAGAAGTGAGAAGAGAGAAAGTGACTGTAGACACTGATTGTCAATGAATTTTTTAAGTTTAGCCACAAAGGACAGAACAGATTTTGGGTGATAGCAGGAATGGAAGGATCAAAATTTTTTTTCAGGATGGGGGAGATATGGACATGTTTGTAGGCAGTAAGAAATGAGCAAGTAGAAGGGGAACAAATTGAAAACAAGTGATAGAGTAGGGCAAAAGAGGGGGGCAGTCTATTGGAAGGGATGGTATGGAATAAGATTTCTGGATGAGTAGAGGTTAGCCTTGGTAAGGAGCAAAACTATCTCATCATGTGAGTTACTAGTGAAGGAGCAGTATGAGTAATGTAAGATGAGGAAGAGGGGGAAAGAGGGAACTCACTGAACAGCATAATTTTTTTCTAAAATCTATGAGACAGATTTCTCAGTTGAGAGAGTGGGGGAAGGGGGAACTATGAGAGGTTTGAGGAGAGATAAAAGGGTTTGGAAGAGCTGCTATGGAGAGGAGGATAGTAAGTTGATAAGAGAGGCGTAGCAGGATTGCTTAGTAGCAGTGAGGCCAAGTTGAGGTTCTGTGATGCAAATTTGGAATGGATTCCAAATGTTTGCATGATTTTTAGCACCTTTATTTCAATAGGATCCACGCAGGAGTAAAGGAGGCAAATGATGAAAGTGACCCAAGGCTGAGAAATGATAAAGGCTCATAAAGAACTCAAGAGAGAAGGACAATGTGGACTTGAGTTACTTCACCAAGGGATCAAGATGGGGAAAAGAGGAGAGTGACTAGTGTAGGGGAGATGGTTTGGGAGAGAACTGAAGGGTCAGGGGATTAGAGGTCATGGTGCAGATGAAGATTAGGGCTTGATAAGGAAAGCGGAAGAGGTGAAAAACCAATGGATTATGGTTGCATAAGGGGATTTCAGAAATCTTGAACATGAAGGTGGTACATTTGTGGATGATGATAAGATCAAGGGTATGACCATCTTTATGTGTGACTGAGGTGGGGTGAAGGAGTAGATTATTGGGATATAAGTGGGTTGAATTGGTTAGTGTTTGAGTCAATATGTATGTTGCAGGAGGGCAGGAAGTGGAGAGGAGAGAAAAATGGTGAACCAGTACTGAATTCATTTGGGAAGGAAGAGGAGTTACCTGGGAGTCTATAGGCAACAGCTGCCAGGATTGAGTGGTAGATATGAAAAGCATGAACCTCCAAGACAGGAGAGATTAATGAATTATGGAAGTAGGGAAAGAACCCAGAAATGACAATTTCTAGGGAGCAAGCAGTAGTCAACCCGCTTTCTTCCTCCAGTGAGCTGAGGACAGTGAGTGAAAATGTAACCAGGACTGGAAGAGGGTGGCTCATCAACAGGGAGCTATATAGGCCAATGGTTGTTGAATGAATAAATTCAATTCAGTCATTTATTAGATACCTAATTTGTGCTGAGTACTAGGTGCTTTGTGTGATGCAAAAATTAAATAAGAAATGGCATCTGACCTAATGGAGTTTACAATCTAATAGAGGTATGCAAATATATTCTGATATGTTTAATGCAAAATAAAATGTGATAAGTACGGAGGAGATGAATTCCCCATTTCATTTTTACTAGCTTTGGGCACAAAGTCATTTTCCTGGTTGGCAAAAATAGCTGTGTCAATGTCACTTCAATTTGGAATCCCCAGTTATCTAACAAGATCAGCAGAAACTGCTGCTGGAGAGAGAAAAGGGAACTGTATAAATATCGACTTTCTTGTCAGCAAAGATTCAAGTTACTTGTCTACTTAAGGAAGCATGTTATTTGTCCTACTGATCAAGGCTCACTAAATTCTAAGCCTTTGTCTTTATGTATTTGAATTTCACTCTACTGCTGTAGCATGAAGCATCATGATACAGGGGAAAGAGCACCAGAGTTGAAACCTGAGGACCTGAGTTAGAACCTGGCTCTAACATTTTACTGCCTGTGTCACCTTGGGCAAGTCGCTTTATCTCTCTAAACCTCACAAATCTTTTGTTGATGTTGTTCAGTTATTTTCAGTCGTTTCTGACTCCCCATAACCCCATTTGGGGATTTTGGGGCAAAGATACTGGAGTGATTTGCCATTTCTTTCTCCAGTTCATTTTACAGATGAGGAAACTAAGGCAAACAGAGGTAAGTGACTTGCCCAAGATAGTGTTGTATATAACAAAGAATCCATATTTTATTCCTCTACTAGATTCTAAGTTACTTGAGGGCAAGGGTTGTGTCTTATCTCAGTTTTATATCTTCCCTTATACAAGCTACCATACTGTTTCTGTGCTCAATAGGCACTTAATGTTTATTAAAAGAAAGGTCAAATGTATAACCTTTCATTTCTCTAGTACTTTACGGTTTCTGAAGCATTGCTTTATACATTCTCTCATTTGAGCTGTATACTAGGCCTGTGAGGTTTATTTATCTTCATTTTATACGTGAATGGGGATTAAGATCACAGAGATAAAAAGTTGTTAAAATGACACGAAAATTTACGTCTCTGGGATTCTAGCTCAGTCTATTTTCAATTGTATTATGCTACTTCTAGAATGGGTAGTTTTTGTATCCTGACAAAGGAATTATAGCAAAGTCTGATTTACATATATGTTACCATAGCATGGACCCCATGAACAGTGTTACGATGCATCTCTAATGTACTTTATATTTATCTCTTGGGAGGCAACCAATAATGAGAAGCTGAATCTAATATTTCTAAGAGCTCTTCAGATTTCAGTTCCCATGACTTTATGAACCACACTAACTACTACATTTGAGAGTTTCTGGTTTCATAGAAAGAATATAAATTCCTAGAGTCTTAAAGTTGAAAGGGATCTTGGAGACCATCTAATCCAATCCCTTCTTAAGGAAATTGAGGCCCAGAGAGATCTGGAAACTTGCCAACACTTTGCACTGACTACTTAGTGGCAGAGCAAATATTAGAACCCAATTATCCTGACCTTCTGATGTAGTTGTTTGAAATTATAATATATTCTTCCATATCCTATAATCTCATCTTGACTCTGAAAGTAATTATGTGACCATGGGAAAGTTACTTGGCTATTTTGAGTCTCAGTTTCCTTATCTGTAAAGTGTGAATAACCTTTCCTGCCTAACTTATATCTTGTGAGGAATGTGCTCTGTAAACCTGAAAGTGTTTTATAAATAAGAAATACTACATATATTACTATCTGCCCTCATTCATTTACTCATTCATTCAGAAAGCATGTATTAAGTGCCTATTATATGTAAGCACTATAAAGATAAAAATGAAAAGCAATCCCTGTCCTCAAGGGCATTCTGTTCCACCTCCTGACAGGGTTGTTTGGAAAGACACTCCTGTTTAAACAGCACAAAAGGACCATTACAACTACATACTTTTTTATTATTATGGTTTTTATCACTAACTTGGTATATGTCCTTAATGTTACCCTAGCACAATTCTCCATTTGTAAAATTGAAACCCCCTCCCATTATCCATAGACGACAGATGCGAAGCCAGTGTCCCAGAAAGAAGGGTTTAATGTATAATTAGAATAAAACCTTCTCTCACTCATGACATTTTGAATTTTGTTTTTGCCCAGGTTGGTGAAATAAAAGCCCATGCAGCCGAGTGGAAAGCTAATGTGACAGCTGAGTTCAGGGAGACACGGAGACGCCTGAGTGTGGAGATCCATGATAAGCTTCAGAGGGCAGCCACAATCCGGAGCATGGAACGCAGGCGGTTGGGCCTGGATCAGAGGGCTCACTCTTTGGACATGCTGTCTCCTGAGAAGCGCTCAGTCTTTGCAGCATTGGAGACTGGGCGCTTCAAAGCTTCATCTCAGGAAAGCATCAATAACCGACCCAACAACTTGCGCCTAAAGGGGCCGGAGCATCTGAACAAACATGGGCAGGGAGCATCTGAGGATAACATCATCAATAAGTTTGGGTCTTCTTCCTCTAAGCTCACCAAGAGGAAAAACAAAGATCTTAAAAAGAGTGTCCCAGAGGATGTTCAGAAAATTTACAAGACCTTCCGGAATTATTCCCTGGATGAGGAGAAAAAAGAAGAAGATTCAGAAAAAACGTGCAACTCGGACAACTCGAGTACAGCCATTTTGACTAACTGTATCCAACAGCACTCGGAGATGGAGAACGGTGTGATACCTTCTGAGACCAAAGAAAGGGAACATGAAAACAAATCATTACTTGAAGACAGAAATTAAATGTAATGTGATATTAGTGTTTTTATATACATATTGAGACATGTGCCTTATACGAACCTCTTTAATTAGTCTGATTACATAGCATTGAAGAATATTTCACTGTGCCATAAATGACTGAAAGCTGGCTCTGCCAAAATGAATCAAAGTACAGTACTTCAAATAGTGACAGTAGAACACACACCGGGAGTTTGGACAAGTAGGTTACCATGGTGAAATGTTAAGGGAGAGAGTTACCATGGCAATACAACTGGAAGGTTAACACCCCGGCATAATAGTTGGGGGGAAAAAAAGGGCAGCTATTTTTTAGACCAGCCTTTTGAAAGAAAAAAAAAATGGTGAGAATTATGTATCTTATCAGTGGAGTCTGGTTTCCTGAACATCTTGTATGTTTCCTGAATATACATAGTGATATGTATATACATAGGAAAAGGGGAAATGATTGGGGTGAACTGGTAACTTATTAGAAATTCATTTTACATTTTGGCAAGTGCTCTGAGCTTGATTTTTTTTTAAATCATCTAATGCCTAGTCTTTCTAAACTCCAAAAGAATGTCCATGGAACCTGAGACCAGCTGGATGTTGGAAGCAGATCAGAGCAAACATGTTAAAAGGTGCAATTACTTTTCTCATTAAAAAAGAAAGAAAAGAACAGCAAAAAACATCACACTGTGGATTTCACCTTAACCAATGACAAAAAATATATTGAATTTCTTTTTATTCTCTGAGGGGTAGCCCAGATGAACTGGATAATATAGGCAAAAGCTTAGCTTCAACTATGTATTGTTTAATGGCAAACCTTGTGTTTTCCTTAGCGTGTCCAGTGTCAGGCAAACTGGTTTTAAATTCTCCCTTTTCATGCTTTCTGGCAGAACTTTGCTTTTAATGTGGGGGTTAGGGGAGGGGTGGGAAATTACTGCCTTGCATGTTGTCACATCCTGCTGTTGACTTATAGCTGAATATGACTTTTTACAAAAAACTGATATCATCCATTTCTGATACCTAGAGGTAGATGAGGACCATGCATCATTAGCATCTCAGGGCTCTCTGTCACTTTTGGGTGGAGTAGGGTGGAGATATGAGATCCAACCCTGATGTCTCCAAACAAGGCGAAAACCTGTCCATCAACCAAATCTAGTCAATTAAGAACAACATGTTTTAAGTGCTTAGAGTTTAAGTGCCATTAATACCATTCGTTATATTTTGTTATCCATCAAAGAAGTGTTTTCTTTTTTTTTTAACTTCTAAGTTTGGGCTGTCCTTCTTTACTGAAGAGCTCTGTTTTTTCCAGCCTTTCTTTCCCTTTATCTCACACTTTCTTCCCTAGACCTGAACCTGGACTTGTTTGGTGATGTCAAGCCAAATGATGAACAAATAACCAAAATGTGATGTTCTTGAATGTTCCACAAGCCCTTGGGGTAGGGGAAGAAAATAGCCCAGCTAGTGTCTTGAGACAACCACTTAAATCAATTTTTGCTATAAATAAGGAAATGCTAGTGAGTTTGAGGTCCCAGCACTCTTTGCACTTCAATCCTTTCTATTGTCTTTTGTCAACTTTATATACTCAGAATGAAGTATGTTTAATTGCATGCTGTCACTGATCCTCTAATATTTGAGAAGATCAAACAAGGATTCTTTGTTAATGGTTTCCATGATTTAGTTCAATTCAATTCATTGCCTTGGGGATGTGTGATCAATTAACCTAGGAGGATGATTTTCCATAGGATCATAGTACTAGAAGGGACCTCTTGGCATGATCTAGTCCATTTCCTGGTTTTAGACCAGGGACACAACTGCAATATTCCTGACCAATGGGTATCTATTTGGTAAGGTTTTTAAGGGTGGAAATCTCCCTGACCATTTTGGCTGGGCAGATGTACCACATACAGTGGTTTTTTCCTTCTCCAAATTTGGTGTTATCTTTCTCTAAATTTACCTCCTCTGTTCTTTAGGCATCATTTCATGTTTTCCCTTGGTTATGTGGTTAAATTATGGGAGAAGCTTCTGGACCTTTTGAGAATGGCTATGAACCAAGTGGCCCTATCAACCCCAGATAGGATTATGATCAACCCAAATAAATGTCTAAATGAAAAGACTTTGACTCATAAGACCCTTTCTCTATACAATGGCAACACTATGTAGTTGTACATAAAGTTATACAAGAATAGACATAGTTTCTTACTATGTATATCCATATACCGTTTTAAGATGACCTTGTAATTCTGATTCATGAATTCACATTAAGCCCAGGGGAAGTTTTCTGAAAAAAAGGCCTCCTGAATCATTATTGCTTAGGTTCCTAAACAATCTAAATTCTGAATTCTTGGTAATGGCCCTTCTCCATTTGATGTCCCCTAAACTGCAGCATCTTGGAGGCTTCTACCCTTCTCTGAAGGCAAACCTTAGTCTCTGAAGACAGCCATGAAGGACACAATTATCACTATGTGCCTCTAGCTACCAAGATTGGTGTTAGTGACAAGGTAGAGTCTGGCACCAAGAAAGGTACAAGAGAAAAGCACAAAGTTAATATTTGAGGGTAAATATGGAATGTGGCAGTGCTAACCCTGTGTAGATCCAGCCTAACGCATTTTACCCCAAACTCCAGAGTGTATATTTTATCTTCTTGAAATGCTGTATATATTGCCCACCTGATTGTTAAAATATCATATGGATACACTATCAAGTACTTTATCGTTCACCTTGCAGAAACACAGTATATGAAAGGAGCAAAACAATACAAAATACAAAATTGCATTTTGCACCAAATGAAACATGTACATTTGCTGGAGTACTAAATATAAACTTTTCTAACTGCATCAGATCCCAAATAACTGCAGTTACTGTATAGCAATAGGAAAAAATTGTGTATGTGTATGTATATGTATGTGCACAAATACACACATACATATATACATATGTATATACATATATATATAAAATTTCCTCAATACATAAAGTAATCCTCAGATACAAATGCCTGGAAAAAAAAGAACCAAGACAAGTCCTACAGTGTAGATAGATTCAATAAGTTTACATATCAAAGAGCTTTGTGAGACACAAAGCCCTCAGCAAATTTTAGAAGATTTTCTGAGATTGAAAACAAGATAAGGGGCTTAATCTCTTTCCTTTTCACACAAGACAACACTTTAGCAAAAGTACATGTAACATTTCTTTTGGAGACTTGGGGGTGGGGCAAGGAGACAGTCAGTGAAGGATGATTTCTTTTCAAGATCAAGCTAAATTGTGCACAGGGGCAGCTAGGTGGTGCAGTGGATAGTGCACCAGTGCAGGAGTCAGGAGGACCTGAGTTCAAATCTCACCTCAGACACTTGACACTCACTAACTGTGTGACCTTGGGCAAGTCACTTGACCCCAATTGCCTTATCCTGGGTTATCTCTGGTCATTCTGATGAATGTCTGGTCACTGGATTCAGATGGCTCTGGAGGAGAAGTGAGGCTGGTGACCCGCACAGCCCTCCCTCACTCAAAGCAAAGTCATGTCATTATTTCTCTGTTGGCATGGTATTCTTTGGCAACAAAGGACAAACACACACAAATTGTGCACAATGACCAAAGTTACTGAATGGTCATTTGCCTTTACTAAAAAAAAGAGACATTTCTTTTAGTTAGAGACTTTGACGAAGCACATGGTTAGACTTGCCACCCACAAAGTGATTTTTACTTCCCCTTTTATTTGCGTGTTAGACCCCTCCAATATGTTAGAGTTTTAAATCTCTCCAATATGCCTGCAAGAAGCAGACAGAAGACAAAAGTGATTTTGCAGATTGTACACTGGCATATTCCTTAGCAGATGAACTGAGTATTCATGGCTGTTTTTAGAGGAGATAGTTTGGGAATGGAGGAGAAGATGGCACAGATGACCTCACTGACTAAGTAAATATTAGAGAAATATAGTGGGAAGATCCCTGAGCATGGCAGTCAGGAGACTTGGTCTCTAACCCTGACTCAGTCCCTAGTCAACTTATATAGCCTTGGGCAAATTAGTTACTTCTCTATACTTAATGTTTCCACCAGTAAGATAAGGAGGTTGGACTAAAAGATGCGCCCAAAGGTCCCTTCTAGCTATGTGAATGTATGAGGGAAATTTCCCTGGTCTACTAGCAATCAATTAATCAATCAATATACATTTATTAAATGCTGTGTGTTCCAGACAGTGTGCTAAATGCTGGGGATACAAAAAGAAGCAAACGACAGTCCCAGCCCTCAAGGAGCTCACAGGCTAATCTACTAATTCATGAATCATACTGCTCTAATCTGGAAATATGCAGTAATTCTGATATATTTTCTGTGATCTTAAGGATTCAATTTCCTAACTTTCTTGACTTGTTATATGGCATATGGATGGAAACCACCCCTATATATGGGAGGCCCAACTCGAAATAAGGATAATGTCCTTCCTTGGGCTCATGACTCCTTCTCTAAAGAAGACAGTAGTCAGATGACTTCATGCCATGTTGACATACGTTTGCTTGGATTTAAACTGAGACATTTGACCTTGAGCTCATTGGCAGCCCAATGAGTGGAAAATTCAGTTTAACACTACAGTTAATTTGTGTACTATAAACACGCTCAAATTAAAGCATAGAAACACACACAAAAGAGCAGCCTGTGGTGAATGCCATGGAATATAATGCCATGGAGAAAGTATTGGCAGATGTTTCTTTATTTGTGGCCCTCTCAAATTCCCTTTCCTTTCTTTTGAAATGGCATTAATTCCTTTCTAAATCAGTGCAACTCATTTATTTGTCTATGTTTGGTTTCTCGTATTAATGATGCTGTGGATGGAGGTTGGATTGCTACAAGTTCTCACTCAACACATCAAATAAAAATCTAAGTATCCTAGGCTACTTCATGTGCCACACATTTCCTAACCATATGATAAAGCTATGAACAAAAATGAAAAAAAGGGCACTTGGAAAAAGGAAAACAATGAAAAAGGTCAACTGTATTTCTAATACTGTTTGCACATGACCATTGACATGTCACCCTTTCTCACTACTATGATGAAGGAAATGACAAATATTGGGGCAACATGAATGAAGTTGCTCATGATACAATACTCGAGCTCATCAGCAACAGTCTTAAATTGGAAAAATGCTAAATCTCTGACCAAGAAGTCACTTTAATCTGACTTCACACAGAGATATTAACTCTGCTTGTGGGAACTAGGGAATCACATGCACTTAACATGATTGAAAATAAAACTCTGCACACATTTCATTTGGAAACATGTACTCAGTCTTTGCACGGAAAACTAATTGGGTTGTCCTTGCCTAAATGATACATTTCCCTTTAAATCTAGGTACTCCCGTGTCAGTATGAAAGTCACATATCAGTGTTGTAGTCTTCAGATAAATAATAGATGCTTCTAATTTGACTGAAAGTGAGCGTTCTTTTCATAGGTGCCTAAGAGAGTTGGAATTTACTTTCCATACTTGGGTTCCTAAATCAGAAATCTCCAAGAGGTCTCCGTGCATTCTTTTGGGAAAGACATCACAGTCCATCTCCAACAGTGGACCCATGCTGCAGGGGATGACTGCAAAACCTCTCCTTCGCTGTAACAGCTACATATCTAAAGAGGGGCAGTGCACTGGTGCCTAAAAGTGATATGCAAACCAAACATACCAGCCTTCAGTCCTTTTACTTAATGAGCTTAAGTCCCAGAACCACATGAAAGATGATCAAATGATGGTGATGATGTTCAAACCATGTATGGAAATGTTTTACATATTTTTTTCTCTCTGTAGGATTTCATGGTGCTTTAAAAAGGCATTTACAGAAAAGGGAGGATTTCATAATGTTATTAGGAAGAGTATAAAGCAAAATTGCTTGTAACATTTCAATAAGCTGTGCTGCTATTGTCTTTCTCGAATGATGTAATTTTTTTCAATGATGGAAAAAATATTGCCACAAAGACCTTCTGCCTTCTCTGTTGTCCTTTCTTCCCATAATGCCTTGAATAACTGGGGTTGGGAGTTTTTCTTCTTACATGAAATCAGAGATAGAGAAAGCATTTATTAAACACTGTCTGCCACATACTGTGCTAATAGAGAATAACATAACATATAATGAAAAGGCTTTTATTTGGGCTTTAATACTTTCTTGGTTATACCACTTTTCTCCTTTTTTCCTCTCTTTCAATCAAATAATATCTTTCCCACTCAGTGAGAAACAGCAACAGATCACTCTTCATGAATCATAGGAATGATTACCATGGTCACTGGGTGGGAGGGTAGATCTTCTGATTCAATTCAATTGACAAAGTTAAGCACTTACAATGTTGTGCTGGGCCTAGCATCTCCAAAAGCAGGAGTAAATCAATCTCTGTCTTCAAAAAGTTTGCATTCTACTACAGAGATAAGATATACAGACAGGTAAGTCAGTATAATTTGAGGAGGAGGAAGAAAGAACATATAACTGGCCAGTTGGGATAGGAGCTATGGTGATCAGGAAAATCATCTATAGGAGATGGGACCTGAGATGAATTTCAAAAGGAAATGGGATTCAGGATATGGAGGTCATCTCTTGCAAAAGTTCAGAAGCAGATGATGAAATATCACATTTAGAAAACAGATGGTAGACTGGCTTAAGTGGAATATAGAGTTTGTGAAGTGGTGGTGGTGGTGATCATGTGAAATAAAGGTAGACAAGAGCCAGATTATGGAGGATTTTAAATACCAGAATGAGTATTTGTATTTTATCATAGAAGCAGTAGGAAGCCATCATTAGGGCAGTGACATGGTCAGATGTACCTCAGAAATATGACTTCATTTGGAAGATACATGGGATCTAGGTAAGATCTTTGTGTTGATAGGTCACAGGATGGTACCAAGGAACTAATCAGTTAACAGGAGGATCATGACCACTGATGAGCTCCAGCTCTTAACTTATGGAGACTAAGGTTGTGGTTCAGTAGAACCAATTTTCTGTAATAGAGAAGAGAATAAGCATTTATTAAGCACCTACTACATGCCAGGCACTGTATTAATTGCTTTACAAATATCTCATTTGATCTTCACAGCAGATGTGAAGGCAGATGCTATTATTTTCTCCATTTTGCAGTGGAGGAAATGAAGGGCAAATGACTTGCTCAGGGTCATGTAGCTAGTAAGTTTCTGAGGGTGGATTTTAACTCAGGTCTTTTTGACTCATGTCACCTAGCTGTTTGTAATTATCAAACAGGTGATTCTGTAACAGTTCAGGCGAGTTACTACTAAGTCATCAATGGTTAGGGTTTTCCAATTTGACTTTGGTGGTTTGTTCAGGTATTCCACTTGTGGGGGTAGCTGGTCTGAAAGTTGCAAATCCTGTTGGCATAGCTGGGGTTCCAACAAAACCACCCTATTCAAGTCATCAGGGTGGCCTTCTTTCCTGGTGAGTTATGGTGAAACTCCCTGAGCAACTGTGCTCTTCTATTATACTTCTATTATATTCTCCCTGGAATCGGTGAAGGCATTTGTCTGCAAGGTAATGCAATTCTTCAAGGAAGAATTCTAGAACATATAATTAAAAGGATAGTAAACATCTAGAAAAGGAAGTGATCACAAAGATCCAGCATAGTTTCATCAAGAACAGGACATGGCAAATGAATCTCATTTCTTTTTTGAGAGAGTTACTGGACTGAAATTAGTTACTGGAATGAAACAGCTCCTGAATGTCTCATAATTAAGTATACAATTTTGCTATGGATTAGTTGGGTGGATAGAGACAATCAGTATTCCTGGTCTGAGAAGAATTTAAATGCTTCAGTAGAATGTAAACTCTTTAAGGCAAGGGCCATTTTTTTTTTTCATTTTATTTTTGTCTTTTCAGCATCTAGCACAATTACTGGCATGTGACAGGATCATTGGATTATAGATTTAGAGTTGGATGGGACCTTAGAAACTAGCTGTATCAAGCTCTTCATATAACAAATGATGAAAATAAGACCCATAGAAGTTAAATGGCTTACCCAAAGTCATACAGGTAGTCAGTAACAGAAGTGGGATTTGAACTAGGCGTTCTAACTATAAAGCCAGTGAGCTTCATGGACTTTGTAAAATTTGTCTAATTGAATTGAGTTCCTAGGAATATTTGGTTTTTCAACAATGAAAAGATACAGTAGCTGTGTTAGGTTTCTGATAACAGAGACATATGCTGCAGAATTCTGGCATGCTTGGATAGGAAAATCAGGTCCTTTATGAAATATTCAGTCACAGAATTACAGAATGTTAGAACAGGAAGAGACCTAAAATATCCACCATGTCAGTTCCTTCATTTTCCCAATGAGGAAACCAAGGACCGAAGAGGAGAATGAACTTACTCATGGTCCCACAGTAGAAGAGCTAGGACTCCACTGATTTCAAAACCAGTGCCTTTCTAATACAACCACACCACCTCCTTCAAAAATAGACTCAGACAGAAACTGAAGGGTTGTCGGGAACATTTTAGCACCAAAAGTCTTTAAGATCTTATAAACATGATCTTTTATCTGGGTCACTTATGTAAGGAATGTTTCCAAAATCATCAGGATCTACAGCTGGGGAAAAGACAGGAACTAAATGAGTGAGGTGTAATAAAAGCATTTGTGAATGTTTCAGAAGGCTGTGAGATCCTAACCTCTTAGTCAGGTTATAGTCAAGCACATGCTCATGATTAATAGCAGTTAACAAGGTCTAAAGAAGGTATTTCTCCTGTGGGGGAAAAAAAAGAACATGGGCCATGCTAGGATCAAAGATGATAACTAGAATGCAGTGCCAGGGCAATCCAGAGTTGATGGTGACAACTAAGTTTCATGCATTAGGAAAGAATTCTGAAATTATCTCAGTGCTCCAAGCTAGGGCTAAGTCAATATTGAGTAGATCTGAGAGAAAAACATACAAGCAAGCAAAAACCATTACAAAGAGAACAACTTTGGCACATGACTGGATTTTACACATCTTTGATCAACCAATTAGTCAATCAACAAGCATTTATTTTGTACTTAACCATGCTCCAGATACTGTGCTAAGTGTTGAGCATGCAAAGAAAAAGCAAAAATCATCTCTGTCCTCAAGAAACTCATTCTAATGGGGGAGATTATATAGTTGTAAGATCATGACATCTTTCTTTTATTTCATTTGGCCTTAAGATCATAGTTGGAAGAGACTTTAGAATTCCTTCATTAAACAAATGAAACCAGGAGTTGGAGATGGACTTGCCCATTACTTGCCCAAGGTCACAACCAGAGATGGTGGCATTGTGATAGCCATGTCCCTACTCCCTTGATCCTGATCCTTATAGCTTGTATCTTGATACCAGGCCCATCATAGCCGTGTTTCTGCTATGGCACCCTTCCCTGTGGCACTGCTCTCTACATAAGGCCCACATGAGAGCCAAGAGGAGGAAATAAAAGTCAAGTTGTCAGGGGATTACTCTGTCTCAGAGTCAAAAGTAGGGCAGCCATATCTGAGCAAGACCCCTAATCTTACAGAATAGAATGGAAGATGTCAAGATATTTGCTAGTCATGGGGATCATTGTCCTCACCCTGGCATTGATGAGTTCTAGACAAAGTTGTGCTGATAAATGTTTAAGAGCTGACTCTCAAAAAGAGGTGTGCACAGCACATGATACACTTTTAAGTTTAATCTGCATTATTAACATTTTCTTGATCACTTTCATAAGTGATAACCAATAAAACAATAAATCAAACCTTAATTTGCAGTGTTTGCTGAGTTTGGAGGTATAAATGCTCACACTGAAAATTTGACAATTGAATCTCCAAAGGTTAGAGCTGGCTGCAGCATACCCCTGGTTGTAGGGTACATCAAATGTATTCTAGGGTCATAAGCACTTACAGATCTTGGGGTATCAGGTTGCTATGGAGTGTTCTTTTTAAGTTTGCTGCAGAATTCCATTTCAATAGAAAGTGGTGAATTGACTATGGAGGAAAGACTGCTGACGGAAAGTAGGTCACATGAACTGAATAATGCACAAATAGTCTAGAGTTGGGCATAGCTGTATTAGCATATCCCCATATGCTGCTTTGGACAAGAGGGTGGGGACTTAAACCCCTCCAGGACAAATTCTGGCCTTTGGGATAGCCTGTACGCAGAGGCCAGTTTTAATCGCTTCCCTGTGGGCATGTACCTACAGAATTTCAAGGTGCAAAATATCTTTAAAACAGACTTTTTATTTTATATTTTATATTTTATTTTTAAAAACAGTCTTGCCAATTGCATAGGACTGGCCATGTTATGTCCCTATTCAATAAACTCCAGTGGCTCCTTATTACCTCCAGCATGAAATATAAAATCTTCTGTTTAATGTTTAAAGCCCTTCATATTCTAATCTTTTCTCACTTTTCCACTTCTCTTATTCCTGACTGTCTTCCATTGCATTGTCTTACTTATTCTTTTTTTTTTTGTAAACAGTTTTTATTTTGTTTATAACACTTAGTTATATCATAACTAAGTGTTCATTTATCTTTTAACTAGTCATGTAAAAAGGAGGAACAATGTTTCATATCTTTTTGGTTTTGAAATACTGATGGATGTGTTACGCTCTTAAATGCAAACACCTCTGAGCACACCCACTAATGTTTCCAGATATTCTGCTACTTTACAATTCCACCAGCTTCTGCAGTTTCACAGTAAAGTTGGGCCTTTAGTAGGTCTGTTGTTTAACAGGGGCGGCTGGCTCCCCACGTCCTTGGGCCCCCCTTTCCGAGCAGACAGCAGTGCAGGAGCTGAAAGGTGGTGAAGAGCTGCTTTTTGCTGATGGAAGTTGTTAATATAGCATGGCTTTGCCATGGTAAAAAGGAGTTTATCTGTTGGCTTGTCCTTGGAATGTGCACTATTAATAACCACCATAAAGTCATCATGATAACCTCCAAAGGTCATTAGGGATTTGTACACGTATGTCACTACTAACCTCATGGAGTTATATTCCAAGATGCTAATTCCGTCTTCATGTACGGCTAGCCATATGAAAGTATTTCCCAGTGTGGATGGAGTTACTGGTTTTGCAAGAAACAACTTTGCACCAAAGAATGACCACTTTCTGGCTACAGTCAGGTAAATGCACATTCAGTCAGCAGTACTATGTCCACGGAGAGCCATCCATCTAGTTGACAATCGTTGACAAAGTTGTCTTAATTGTTCTTCAGAACAGCCATTTTTATACCTTTTAGGATAAAATTTCTCTATGACTTGTTTTAGTGTTTGGTTTGCCTTGTATTGACAGGTCACTTGCCCTGCTGGAGTTGAGAAAGGTCTCTCAAAATCTCCAATCTCCACCTGAGCTAAAAGAGCAGCCATTTCCACTGCGAGCTCCTTGTTCGGAGGAAAGAGGCCATTCACTATTTGATCATTTGTCTGATACATTAATAGGAGCTTTTCTCTTTCACTCTCCCCACGGACTTGCATTGAGAAGTAAAGCCTGTTTTTATAAGTCAGACGCACGGTTCTTGTACCTTCACATTTCCCAGGCTGCTGTTCTTTGAAAGTCTGTTCCCATTTAGAAATAATGTCACAAATCTTAATGTTTCCTTGAAGACAGTGTTCTAAATCTTTGCTGGAAGGGTCATCTGTAAAGAGTGCAAATCCAGACTGGGCTGGCTTTCTCATTCCTGTTTCTTGGTTTAGAGTATTCAAAAATTCTTCCACTGTGGTAGAAGTATCAAATCCAACTACCTGATATATTCCATTCATGAAGTGTACTGGGATACTGAAGGGCAATGAATGATGGTAAGGATTTCGAAGAAGAGTTGAAAGAATTTCCATCCTTGAGGGTCTTGCTTCTCTATTTCCATTTTGCTGAGTTCTCTCTACACATCGCTGGCAGTAAATAGCGTATTTCCCAAATTCTGTCCTAATTGGGTTGCCTCTTAAGGAGCCTAAGCATTTGTAACGCTTGTATTCACAAGCGGGCCAGACACAATCCCAGGTAGACAGAGTCTGAGCTGGATTGCATCTGAGCCTGTCTTACTTATTCTTTAAACAAAATATGAAGGGGATTTTGGAGGGCATGGAGTTGTGGTAATGCTCCCTGGAATGGTATGTAAATGACTGGCATTGAAGTCTAGTTTCCAGTGATATGAGGCAAAAAGCTCACCTTTCAAGCCCGAGGAGTTCCAGGGAGACAATCCAATGTGACTGGTGGTGGTGGTTGTGACTGGGGTGAGTTGGGGAAGAAAGGATTAGGGTGATGGTTTGAGTGTAGGCAGCATGATGAAGAGATGGTTGGGAATGGTGATCATCTAGCCTCTGTTTGGAGACTTCCAATGATGGGCAAGCCATTACATCCCACTTTTGAATAGTTGTATTGCATAGTTTCTCCTTATGATGAGATGAAATGCACCTTCATGTAAATCTCTCCTTCATACCCCCATTGCCCTTCATTCTGTCTTTTTGAATCAACCCTTTCTCTTCAATTTAATCTGTCTTCTACAGTATGTCATTCACTTTCTGAATGGCAATCTAATTTTTTTCTCTCCATTCAGCAGAAATGTACATGAATTATTGCCAGCACTTTAAAGAAGCAACCTGACACAGTGGAAGAAATGTGCTTCTGGAGTCTGATTCCCATGGTTCAAATGCTGCCTCTAATAGTTATGACCTGTGTGACTTTGTGCAAGGCACTGAACCTCAATTGTTTCCTATGTAAAATGAGGGAGTTGGACTAAATAGCTCCTGAGTTCTAGATCAGTGAAAGAGGAGGAAGCTAGGCCATAAAGGGGAGAAACTGGAGTTCCTCCAATCTCTCTTTGTGCTCTTGGGAGATAGGCTTATTCATTCAGATGTATGCTTCAGAGAGAGACAGCTTTGCAGCAAAATTCCAGCAGGTGGTCAATTGTCACCCTCGATTCATTCTAGGATATTTACTCAAAGACTCAGTGGGAATCCTTGAAGCAGGCTTTCCTCTGCTTCTGACCCAAATTCTCGATATTGTGGGAAAACAAGGCTCTGCAATGACTTAGGGTAGGGGAGTGGGGAGGGAGGGAGGCCCAATCTTGGAATGCATGGCAGAGAATCAGTCAGTCATTGTCTGTGTCCTGCTATTACAGTGGAACACAGAGGAATGTGAACTTGAACACAAGTTTCTGATTGTGAAAATTGCTCTGGGAATACAACAACACTTCTCAGAAGGGACACATCATAGCATTTTAAAGATAAGGACCCTGAAACCCACAAAGGAAGAAATTTGCTCAGGTGATATAGGTAGGAAGCTGTAGGGCTGAGTTCAGACTTAGATTCTGTGACTCCAAATCCAGCACCTTTTCCACTAGGCTACTCTGCCCTTGCTTCTTACTTTCCAGGTAAAATAAGGCCATCCATAATGAATTCCCTTATACTTAAAAACCCTTCTATATCTCTTTATGTCTTCTCCTTTACTGTGGTGCCTGAGGTGGCCCTTCTCATTGCCAAGTAAGCATTTTGAGGGCAGAGACTATGTCATTTTTGTCATTATGTTCTCAGTTCTTGGTAGATTAATAATAATAATAATAATAATAATAATAATAATAATAATAATAACAACTTAATAATAGCAGCTGACATTTATAGAAGTTTGCAAAATGCTTCATTTGATCCTCATAACAACCCTGGGAAGTAGGTATTATTATTGTTTTCATTTTAAAGATAGGAGAACTGAGGCCAACTGAGGATTACTATGCATTAGTAAGTAAGTGTCTGAGGCTGGATTTGAATTTAGGTCTTCCTGACTCCAAGTCTAATGCAGTATGTATCTATTAAGCCACCAGCTATCTATTTGATAGAAAGATGCTTATTGAATTGACTACTACATATGGTTTAAGGCAGGTCCTCATGTATCATTGCAATCTACTTTATTTCTAGGAGGCCTAGGAATTCTCTTGGTTGGATATTTACTTGTAATTTCCTGATTTACTGTTAAAAGTAATCTATCATCTAACCTATAAGACTATGCATACTACTCCTACCCTACACCATACCCAACAAAACAATTCCAGGATCCTACATGGTTGAGCCCTGACCCCTCACTAATCAGCAAAAGTTCAGCAAAAGAGACCAGATTGAAAAAAAATCTGGTCATGAGTAAGAGAGGGTCATCAGAAGGCTCAGATTTCAGAATGGGAGCTAAATCATAATGTGGGTGGATCTTGTTGCATTTCAGTGACTACAATCTAAGATCCCATTATCTTTTGGAGCTGCTAGATCACATTGATGCCTCAAATTGAGCTCCAATCACTAGATCATTTTCTTAACTGTTTTCTGCTGGGGATGGAAGCTCAATTCCATGTGGACAGTCTTGGGCGGATAAAGGTGGGAACTTCTAAATCTTAGAGTTCTCATGAGGCCCCCCATGAAATACCAGGGAATCGAGGAGTGAGACCAAG
This sequence comes from Notamacropus eugenii, assembly GCF_028372415.1. Taxonomy (NCBI): domain Eukaryota; kingdom Metazoa; phylum Chordata; class Mammalia; order Diprotodontia; family Macropodidae; genus Notamacropus; species Notamacropus eugenii. The sequence continues at coordinate 76,057,964 of NC_092878.1, read as the reverse complement.
CTATCTCGTGTATTTCCACCTCTTCCCGTGAGAAACGTGATGGGAGGAGCATCCCCCTCGAGACTGTCCCGGATCTGGGCACACCTATTGTTATCTAACAGGCACTGTATTCAGGTGCAAACTATGCTGCCGGAGAGCTTAATTAGGGTCAGGAAAGCCTGAAAGCTCTCTTCGTGCGGAGGGGCCCTGACAGGACAGAAGGCTCCGTTTTCCCTCTCTTCGCTCTCCCCTCCCCTTCTCTCCCCACTTACACTTCTGCTTCCAATCTCTTATCGTAAGATCTTTGCCTCCTTGGGAGATTTTCTCTCTCCCTCCTAAGGAAGAGCTTCCCCTGCACATGTAACCAAGACCCTGAATAAAGCCTAACCCTTGTTCGACTCCAGAAAGTCTCTTCTCTCATACGTTTATCCGGTTTGGCCAGCCGAAGACCTGCGATAGAGGTAAGGTAAGACTCGGGTAGCCCTCAGGCCTCTAGGCCTGGCAGTTTTCTACTCACATTTCAACTGTTCTCACATGTCCAGAGTTTATTTTCTCAAACCATATTTAGCTTTTTCATTTATTCTCTATTTTTTTTGTTGTTGCATTGTTCTGGTCATATCCAACTCTTCATAATCTCACTTGGGGTTTTCATTTTTACTTTCATCTCTTTATTAATAGTGCAGCCAGTGCTGGCGAGATGTGTAGGAATCAGATCCTCCACCTGAAGAGTTTCTCTAATTCTACTAAATAATGCCATAATTGAATTAAGCAAAAGAGTTCACTACAGAAAACCTTGGAAGAAGGAACTTCTGGAAGCAAGGAAACTGCTTACATACCATAGAATTCTATGCAAGAGATGTCATAGGAAGAAAATGCCCAGTTCCAAGTTACAGAGATAGAAACTGGGTGGAATGAAGGATTCCAATTGAAGAAAGGAGTCCAATTATGGGATTCTGACAAGGGATAGAAGGAGTGGAGAGGGCTGAGGGATCACTGGAAAATAAAGCCTGAAGACACAATTGAATTGAGTTAATCTTAGATATGGCAAGCAGATAATTATGGTTTGGCAGTGCTGTGATCACCCTAGAAATTTGTTGTCGTTGTCTGTCCTTCGTTCTTGAAGTAGACCATGACATCAGGGAGGTGATGCCATCACTTGCAAATGAACTGGATTTAAGTGAGGGAGGGCTGTGCAAAGTCACCAACCTCACTTTCTCCTCCAGAGCCATCTGGGTCCAATGACATAGATCAGGATGACTGGAGATGGCCCTGTACCCTAGGAATCTAAAATGAAATATAAAGACGTGTTAAATTTGAACCATCATCTATGTGCTTTTTTTCTAGTTGTCTATCCACTTTTGGATTGAAAGTCATGCTGGTAATACGAGCACACTTGCCCCCAAAGGGCCCTGAGGTCAAGGGGAAATAGATGTATGTTGCTGAATAGCATGAGAGAATTAGTTCTATGAGTCAGTTCCCATACTAGATGTTGAGTGACAAAAGTACTATTAAAAAGGAGTAAAACTGTGGCTGAAGGGGTAAGGAAACAGTTAGGGGGCTGAGAGAGGAAAGAATCCAAAGTGAGATGTGGTCTGATTATACAGTTTTACTGGTAATGTATGAAAAACAAGCAAGGAGACCATAGCCCCTGAAACATCCTCTTCCTTTACATTTAATAAAGCAAAAACTTTATGGTCAGGTCTTTCAGAACCTTGTTGTTGGACAAAACTACTTGGCCTTTAGCAGTCTGAGATGTCAACCACATCAACTCATGTCTGTTATTACACAAAGACTTTTAAATCTCAGCAAAACATGCTAAATAAATATAATAAAGAAGTGTGATTTCTTCTATGATAATATTCATATTTTCAGGAAAGAACTTGATGTGGTGGCTGTGGTTTTCTGTGACCATGAGGCATTCAAGGTTAACTCTGGCAAAAGGTCTGTTCTGATAAGACTTAGGAGATATGAACAGTGACAGATGTTACAATCTGAGATCTCTGTTGCTGTCTAGTTTTTAGTTATTTGCTCAGAAGTTCAAAAGTTTGTGCTTGCTTTAAATAGTGTTCTCTTATATTCTCGTTAAAGTATTTGTCCCCTTTAACACAATTGATTTCTGCTGTGCTAAGAGCTGAATCTGTGGCCTGTAATCTAGGTAGCATTTACTGCAGCAAGGTCTCTGTAAATCAAAGTCTGAACTATATATTAAAATTTCTTTTATACACTTGAAGAGGCAGTCTGCTGTAAACTGTTTGTGGAGGGAAAAGACTGAATTGGGACGATCAAGATCTGTGAGGACAATATTTGGCTACAGCTATCATGTGACAAGAATCTGGCTACTACCCTGGAATTCTCATGCCTCCTGCAGGCCAAGGTCAGGGCCAGAAGACAGGGAGGTCCAAGGATGACTACCTGTCTGCGTTTATGCTGCTGAGTGTAGCCTCCAAATTATTCTGTGCCTGTGGAAACAAGCACTGCTTTCGTGTTGGTTCCAAACATTCCTTAATGACAAGTTTAAAAATAAGCTAAGTCAGGCCTGCACAAATAGCCCACAGGCCGCTTGCAACCCACCAAAGGATTTTCAGCAGACCACAAAAACTGTGGGGTTGCTGCTGCACACTCTCTCCTGTTTGTCATGTGACCCATGGCAATCAACCATAGTCAATCTGTCTCTAGTCTAAGCTACCCGCAGCCCAAAGAAGTTTAGCCTATACTACCTATTAAATTGTGTTAGGTCTGAGCTTAGTTTAAAGTTGTTTAATAAATCTACTCCAACCATGAAAGCTACCTTTTTAGAGAAGGTGCTCTACACAAATGCTGTAAATAATGACTAGTTCTTACCCACATGGTATCTAACAGCAACCTAAGTCACTAAGCAGCAGATTGTATTAACACTTGATAAACAGACACTGATCTTGTGGGATTTATGATCTCTTCTCATGTCCTTGCTTGGAATTTTCTAGCTTTCATGATGTATTTGACTCCTTTAAATGGCTTGAATTTCTCTCCATAATATGTCAAGGTGATTTACTTTCAAGCCTGAAATAGCAGTTGCTAAATCTTGAAATGAATGTTGAGGCTTGGATTTTTTTCTGATTTTGGGGGCTCTGGACTATGAATTCACCAATCCTTTAAGACTTGGGAGCTTCTGGGGGGTAATTTTTCCAATATCTCATGTTAATACCTTGGTGACAGGATCAAATGTGTAGCTGTCTTGTGTAGGAGTTAAGTTCATTCTCAGTACAACTTTGGGCATGTGAAGAGTCATTGTGATATCTTCAGTGGTTTTCCCCATATTTTTCTTTGGTCCAATCATAATATCAAATCTGCCATGACAGCTATTCTCTTTAAAGTTGATGTGTTTCACACACAGTGGAATTGCTGCTAAATTTTGTGAGCTGACACAATAGGAAATAAGTTGGAAGTTTCCATCTGGAGGAAAAAATAATAAGATTCTTTCTAATTCCTAATATTTGAAATGAATGCAGGAGTGGAAGCTGACATCATCTAGAAGCCTTAGCTTCATGAAAGAAAGGGAAAGATCAGGTCTCCCAGAAAGTTTAATGCAAGTATTAATGATCCCTTGAATTTCTGCAAAGACTGCAGAAAATGATTAGTTTATATTTGCATCGATTTCTTCAATCACATCAAAATAAGCTTCCTTGTTTGTGTATTTCACACCTGCATGATGCCATGGGATATTGGAGAGCTATCCTGAGGGGAATGTGTCCCCAACATTACTATTGCCTGTAACAGAATTAACACAGAACATAGAATGGTGGTTTAATCAGTTCTTTCAAGATGTTAGATTCAATTGCCAGAAGAAATCCATTGTCTAAAATTACTTCCAAGGACTTATACACTGTGACCATGGGATTCTTGATTGTAGCCTCTGAACACTCCCCAAAGTAGCCCTAAAAAATATCTATGACTCAATGCAGGAACTCACTGATGAAGAGTGGTAGTTTGTATAATACCTCGGTTTATATGCTGGGCTTCAAAGAAACAGTCACAGACAGACTGGCTGATGGCACTCTTCCTATATTTCTCCAGGCGGATGTCCCCAGAACATTTTATGAGGAGCAGACTGTAGATCATGTTTCTGAAGAGCAGGCAGCCTAAGCTCAATGTTCCAGCCCGTTTGGGGTTTTATTGGCAGAGATATTGGAGTGGTTTGCCATTTTCTTCTCCAGCTCATTTTATATGTGAAGAACTAAGGCAAACAGGGTTAAATGACTTATTCAGGGTCACACAGCTTGTAAGTATATGAGGTCATATTTGGACTCAGGAGAATGAGTCTTTCTGACTCCAAGCTTGGCACTCTATCTACTGTACCACCTAGCTACCCCATTATCCCTATTATATTCAATTTTATTGGATCTAGGCTACCATTTTAATCTGTCAGGCTTTAGGGGTCTTGAAGGGTTTGAGGAACCTAATTCTGCCATTAAATATACTTAGGTCATCTGTAGATTTAATAAACATGGCATCTATGCCTTTATCCAAGTCACTGTTAAAAATAAAATACATGGTCTTTCTGCATCTTTGGGTTGCAAGAGTATGGTTAGAGTGAATCAGGTTACCAGGGACAGCAGCCAACCATTACAAAGTGGTTCTTACCTGTGACAGCTAGCTTCACATTTGAAAGTGTGGTTCTGAGACTCTACCTCTCTATGATAGTATAAAGCAGTGAAAACTGGTTTGACTGGCATGGCTGGAGTCCCTGATGATGCACATACATTTAGGCTAATAAACTAAAAGACTGGGCATTACCCCCTCACAGCTTCTTGCTGGATGGTGTAGTTGGAGTTCAATTCCCTATGTCTCTGACCTTCATTTCTTACTCGTCATTATGCAATATAGGAAATATCCTCATTTCACTGATTTGTCCCAGTTCTGTTATTTTTCCCTACATGTGACAAACAAGTTGCCTATTGGTGCCATGCTGGCTTTTTGTCTGAAACTCTTTAAGTTTGAACCCTCTGAGGGACTCTGGGTCTTCTACTCATTGGGTTGACTGCTGGTAATGATTTTTCTTTGGCCACAAAAATTCTTGGGGTAGTTTGTATAGTTGTGGGGAGGTTGTGATATGTATTTCCCAAGAATGAAATCAGAGCTTTGCTGAAGACATTGAAATATTGAAGCCTTTTGAAAAGTACAGTATAAAGATTTTTTCTTTCTTGGGAGTTGCACTATATTTAAGCAAAATATATTAAAATAAAATATCTCCAGGCTAGCACAATATTGCTGTTTCCCTATATATGTGGAAAATTGGGCTCAGATGTCTGGGTATACATAAAGCAGAGCGAAGGTGGAAGTTTTGGATAAGCCTCAGGGTAAAAGACACAATACTCAAACTTCAACCCAGGGATTTGTTTCTATTTTTAAAACATACCATGGAGCCTATAATAGTTATTTAAAGAAGTGGGTTAACTATGTCTCCTTCTGAACATTCAGAGAACAAAAGACAAGCCAATATCAGTTAAATATAATTTTTCCTTTGCTCTTAAAGGCCACCATAAACAGAAAGCTAATTTCTTCACATATAACAATGTAAACATAGCAATTTCTGGTTCTTTCAATAGTTAAGTAACACCTTAGTTATCTTTCTTAACATGGCTATCTATCAGGAGTAGCATCAGCTTTAACTGGCTTTAGAAAACATTATTAAATTTTCAGTGTAAAAATTTATGCCAGAAATCAGCAATTACTCCAAATTAGAACTTGATTTATTGTTTTATTGTTTGTCTAGGCTTTTAAAAGCACTAATAATCAGATTAAACTTAAAAAGTATGTGTATATACATTGTTTTATTTTTGGCCCTCCATCTCCCCACCTCAAAGAGCATGATTGTTAAACATTTGCCAGAACACTCCTGTATTGCTCTCTATATATTGGTCTCTGCAGGAATTCAATAAAAGACTCAGAAAATGACATGTGACCTATGACTGCAGGCTAATAATAATAATAATACTGGCATTTGTGTAGTGCTTTAAGGTTTGCAAAGTGCATTGTTATTTCATTTGAACCTCATAACACCCTTGTGTCTAGGACACAGAAGAGACCTAAGAATTAAACACAAAGGTCAAGGACTTGTTACAATGGAAATTAAGGTAAACTGAGGCACAAAGTTCCAAGCACAATCAATTTATTGACAAAGTACAAATTTGCCAATAAACAGGTTCTCATCCCCCTTAGCAAAGCTAAGACCCCTAAACAGGCTTGCATCCCTTTTTGTAGAAAAAAAGAAAGTACAGTCAAAAAATAGAGAGCAGTATTATAGATGAGGAAAACAATATGATTGGTCATAAAGCTTGTGAAGGACAAAATGATTGGCTGGAAATTAGGAATGAGTGGTTAGTAACAACCCCTCCTTCCATCATGTCACATGTTCGTTGTTTGAGTCCATCTGCCTGGACAGTTTAGCTAGCAATAGTGGAATAGACTACTTTGGATAGCAGATAAGACTCCCTGGTATTCACTTGCATCCTTCAAGAATAACAGATTTCTTTGACACAAGAATACAACAATGATTATCAGGGATCTGAACCTCTAAACTTAGCTCAGAGACAATGAATGGTTTACAGGAAAGCAGAATTTCCAAACTTAACTCTGAGACAAATGAAACATGACTTTGGCAATTACAAAAAAGTCAGTGGTGATACAGAATGGAATGAATAACAGAATAGAATCAATTTGATTTTTTTCAATTATCAGATTCAAAGGAAAGACTCTCAGACTTTCCCTAACAGCCAATTTTCTCTTGTTTTGCAAACAATTCTGACAAAGCTTTACCTGGTTTCCAAAGCTATAGGATAACACAAACAAAAAATATAAAAGAAAGGGAACTCCATAAAGGGTGGTCAAAAGTGTCAACTGTTATCAAATCCCTTTTAGCTCTTCAAAAAGCATGGTAATCAAAAATTTATTTGGTCATAGTTTTAGAACTAGAAGGAACTCAAAGACCATCTAGTTCAACCCTTTAATTTTACAGATGAAGAAACTAAGATCAGGGAGTTTATAACTTTCTCAGAGTCACATAGGCAGTAATCATCAGAGGCAGGATTTGAACCCAAGTTCTCTGGTTCTAAAATGAGATAGGTGCAAGGAAAAGGGAAGGGAATAGGCATTTTTATATGGCACCTACTATGTGCTAGAGGCTGTACTAAGCACTTTTTACAAATATTATCTCATTTGATCCTCACAACCATCCTATGGGGTAGGTGCCATTATTATCCCCATTTTATAGTTAAGGAAATTGAGGCCAGGGGGGTTAAACAACGCACCGGTTATGTGGTACTGATTGCCTGAGGCTGCAATTGAACTCAGGTCTTCCTGACCGTAGGCTTAGTGCTCTATCTACTAAGATATTTCACTGCTCCTGCAAACGTTTATAAGTATAAGAACAGTTCTGACAAAGGTGTGTGTGTGTGTGTGTGTGTGTGTGTGTGTGTGTGTGTGTGTGTGTGTGTGTGTGTGTGTGTTAAAAGACAAGACTGGAAAGGTAATGTGAAGTCAGATGGCTGTGTCTGGTAAGTTTTGGATTTCATGCTCTCTAGGGACATTTAACTTTGGAACAAGTATACTTTGTTCTAATGATGTGTGTGATTTGGAATAACAAAAGATGTGGAGCCAAGAGAACAGAGTTCAAGTCTGGACTTGTCCTGGGCAGCTATGTAACCTTGAACACGTTATTTCACCTTCTCTGAGTTATAGGTTTTTTTTTTTAAATGAGGGGACTGGGCTGGATTTTCCCTAAAGTCTCTTGCTCTAGAAAAGGGCTGTCCCTTCTTTCAATCACTCAATAAATCAATAAATCAACATTTATTAAGCACCTACTATATTCCAGGCACTGTACTAAATAGTGATCTTCCAGGAGCTTACAATCTAATGGAGGAGACAACCTGCAAAAAAAAAGTTATGAAGCAAGCTCTACCTACGATAAATAGTAAATAATCATCTGAATGAAAGTTTCAGTGCGTTATTAGAAAATAACCTTCTTGAGAGCAGGGATTGCATCATCCCTGTCTTGGTGTCCATAGTGCCTAGAACATGTAAGATACTCAATAATTGATTTTTGACTTATTGATACAGCATAGTAATGTAAGGATGTTCATAATGAGGATCCTAAATTATCAAGAAAAGATATGTTCCATATGGTTTACTTTAGATGGTAAGGAAATAAGCAAAATATTTTGAGAAATTTTCTAGAATGGTTAAGATGAAATTTAAATTATTTATTATTAAATATTAATTATTATTATTAATTATTATATAATTATTATTATTAAATATTAAATTCAAATGGATGCCTCTGAATTATCTAGGTAATTTCACTATCTAGACTCATTTTTTGAGAATTCTAGATAACAGAGGTTTTCATATGCAAATAAACTTCATATGCAAATAAATATGCATCTGGACTTGGAGAAACCTAAAGTCTTATAACAGGGATCCTGAATACAATGCCTGAATGGACTGTCATTTCTTTCTTCTTATCAATCAATAAACATTTCTTAAGCACCTTCTATATGCCAGGCACTGTGCTAAATAGTGGGGATACAAAAAGAATCCAAAGACAGTTCCTGCCTTTACAGAGCTTATGATCTGATAGAGGAGACAATGTGCAAAAACAAACAAAAAAAATAGTTATGAAGCAAGTTATACCTAGGATAAATGGTAAATAATGAAGAGAGAGAAAATACTAGAATTAGGAGTAGTTTCTGTAGAAGATGGGATTTTAGCTGGGACTTCAAGGAAGCCAGGGAAGTCAATAGGCAGAATAGAGGAGGGAGAATGATGGCATGGGGGACTGCTAGAGAAAATTTCTGCAGGCAAGGTCAATGTCACTAGATTAAAGAGTATGTATTGGATATTAAGGTATAAGAATACTGAAAAGGTAAGAGGGGACTAGGTAAGGTAAGGAAAGGCTTTGAATGCCAGAGTGTTTTGTATTTAATCATGGAGGCAAGAGGAAGCCACGGGGGCATGATGAGAGCTCAAGACATCAGAACTACCAGTGGCCTCCAGAACTATTATAAAATCGCAAGTCTGGAGCTGGAAGATACCTTAAAAGTCATCAAGCCCAACATGATTATTTTATTGATGAGAAAACTAAGGCTGGAGTTGTTTAAGTGATTTTTCTTAAGGTCATCCAGAGTATCAGTTGTGGGATTTGAACCTAAGTCATGTACCACCATGCTTTATAATACATATACATTTCCAGTAAAAGAAGAACCTAAAGGCTCCAGTGAACATTAATGTATGTTTAACATTTAAAAGTTTGCTCACTCTTTTTGTGAACTTAACCTATTCTACTATGTAGGGAAAGCACATTCATTACCATTATCTTTTTAACTGTCACTTTGTAATAATAATTTCTACTTGCCAACTAGGTCAGATTAGAATAGATTCTATTCTACTCTGCATTAGTAGAAAGACAGATCCAGGAACTCAAAAGAAATTACTAAAGAAAAATCAGGACCATACCAGAAGTGGTGACATTTATTACTAAGAAGTCTTCTGAAGGGGTATTAAGAAGAAATGGGGATCTCCATTTATTTTAAGAATGAAGCTAATTGGTAATGGCTGAATGGAATTTTTATGGTCTTTATTTTATACAAGTAGAAGCATAGGATAGGAAAAAGAGTGATGAAAGATGAGGACCAATGAAACATATTCTAAAAATATGCATCAGCCAGCAGAAGGAAATCCAGATGGGGAAAAAGACAAGCAGGGAAGGTTTGCTACTATTGTGTTAAATTTATATGTGTGCATGTATATGTGTATGTGTGTATATATATAATATATATTATATACACACACACATAAATTTAGCAAGATGTTTATGTATATACGTATACACAATACATACATATGTGTGTATACACGTATTATATATGTATATAGAGTTTAATGTAGCACATACATTTAACACGTGTGTGTATATATACACATAATACATATATGTGTGTATGTACACATTAGATAGATAGATACATAGATTTTAATGTAGCCCTAGTTTCATGGGCTGCTCACCTAGATAGTTCTGTGATGGAGAAGAGAGACTCAAACAGATCCTAACCAAAGGATGTGGTTGGAATAGCTAGAAAAAGAAAAAAAAATTTTTCACTTGCATCAGCATTAATTTTAACAGACAAGAATTTAATGGTTACTAAAATTTCTTTTCTGCTAAGGAATGAAGTAAAATGAAAGCAATGAAAAGTCAGTGAATAAAGAGGGGAACACTTTATTTGAGTAGGAAGAAGACAAAGGCTTATGCTACCACCTGCCAAGGCTGAATTAGCTTTTGAACTCATCCCTCTTCTAAAACGAAAAGAAGCCGTCTGCCAGTATTAAGGGAGAAACAAGCTTTGAATTAATCCCTCTTGTCTGCAGTACCATCTACTTAGGTCTTTCATTGACCTGGCAGCACTAACAGGCAAGAAACCTGTGAAACCAGGACTATATTTAAAATAAAAAATAACTATTTAATAGATGTTCACAATTCCACGTACAATTCTTTTTTGTTCTTCATATTGCAATGTTCATATTTGTTGATGCTTGTTAAGTTAATAATCATAAAAATATTAATATTGGACCTGAAATCAGAACAGATGTGGATTTAAAACCTGTCTTTGCCATTTATTAGTATTTGATGATGGGCAAGTCAATTAACCTCTGAACCTCAGTTTCCAAAATCTGTAAAATGGGGCTAATATCTATAGCACTTAATATAAATATAGTGTTGCTGAGCACCTTGAATGAGATTGTGTAAAGGGCTTTGTAAGCCTGGGAGCGCTACAGAAATGCTAGCTCTCATTAAAAGTTTGCAAAGCACTTTATTTACATTATTGGGTTTTTTATCTTCACAACAATCAAATGACCAACAAGCATTTTTTGAACACCTGCTGGGTGTGAGCCGCTGAGTTAGTAGAAGCTGGATACAAAGATGAAAAATTCTCAGTTATTCTTATTATTATCCTAATTTTATTGAAAAAACAGACTGAGAGACATTAAGGAACTTGAACAGAATCACAAAGTTATCAAATCTGAGGCACATTTGAATATAGAACAGGTGTGAGGAACCACCTGTGGCCTTGAGGTGGCATGTTCTCCACCTCTGAGAACTTTCTGACTCTTAGTCCAGTGTTCTAATTTCCTCATATTCATATAAAGATATATTCATATAAAGATAAAGAAAGTGAGTTAGGGGCAGCTATGTGGAGCAGTGAATAGAGCACAGGGCCTTCAAGTCAGGAGGACCTGAGTTCAAATCCAACCTCAAATACTTGACACTTACAAGCTATGTGACCTTGGACAAGTCACTTAACCCCAATTGCCTTGCCTTACTCCCTCCAAAAAAAAAAAAAAACCTAAAAAAAATACCCCCAAAACCAAAAAAATAAAATGGTATAAAGAAAGTGAGGTCATAAGAAGTCAAGTGACTTCTGCAAGATCATGGTGTGGTAGTAGTGTATTGTAGAGCTGGGTTCGAATAACACTTTAAAAATTGTTGTTTAAATTCATCCAAAATAAACGAGGCTGTTTCTTCCTTCTGAATTTAGAAACAGAGCTTTTATTTTTTTTAAAGTACTTATTTTTATAAATCTAGGGCTATTATTTATCCATTTTCCGCACTGATATTTTCCAGCAGGTTCACTTTGTAATAAGATTCTTCTGAATTAATTTGATAAGCCTGAGGCAAAAGATAACTTCAGTATTTCAATAAGATTTAAATTAATTTTGAGCTGGAAACCACTGGAGGATAGTCTTCAGCTTTCTGAAATCAATAGAATTAGTTGTCAATAGGAGAACTATAAACGCACACTATAAATACAATTTATAATGGTGCATTTCAATATTTTACACAGAGCATTAATTTATGCCTTAAAGATCATTCTATTCTTTAGTGACTTAATTCTGCAGAAAGCAGAAAAACAGCACCTCAGGACGTATTTTTCCCTGATGGATAAAGTCAAATGTTATTCTACCTTGAGAGCTGTTATCGAAATAAATGTGATTTCTATCTGGAGATTTCAATTCATAACCATTTTTTCATTCTGAGATAAATTAGTATCAGTTAAACAGTTCATGTATAGTCCTGATTGGATGCTGCAGAGGGGACCCTACGACCCCCGAAGTGTTGTTAACACCACAACTGCTCATCCTGAGGAGGCCAGGCTGCCTGCTTCTCCTCTAGCTAAGTTCCACTTTGTAGCAGAGGCCAGGCTGGCCTGCCTTCCCAGAACAGTGCTGCTTTTACCACAGACTTATCCTGGACCTTGGCTCTGCACTGGGGCCTCCTCCTTCTGAAACAGCAGAGTTACTTCCCTCCACCACTTTGTGATGGGACCCAAGCAAGCCTGCCTTGATTTCCTCCTGGCCTTGTTTCTGCCTTCTTCTTCATAATCCCTTGCCTCTGGATGCCACCATGCTACTTTTCAGCTCCCATGGGTGTGTTGGCTTCCTTCATTAGAATGTAAGCTCCTTAAGGACAGGGACTGTCTTTCTTTTTGCTTATATTTGTAACTCCCATTCTTGGCACAGTGCCTGGCACCTAGTAAGGACTTAATAAATGCTTCCTTCCTTCCTTGATTCTTTCTTCCCTTCCCTTCCCTTCCCTTCCCTTCCCTTCCCTTCCCTTCCCTTCCCTTCCCTTCCTTCTTTCTTTCCTTCTTTCCTCCCTCCCTCCCTTCTGTACCTTCCTTCCTTTCTTCTATACTAGGCACTGTGTGGGATGTGAAATAAGACATGGTAGCTGCCCTCAAAGTGCTTACACTCTCTTTGAGGTGATAGGTCTAACACACAGGAAACAAATATAGAACAATACAGATAGTATTGCTAAGCAGTATGGTATAATCATAAAAGCAACATAAATTGAGGAAAGAGACAAGGATGTGAGCTGGAATAGTTGTGTCAATATTAACAGAAGTGGAATTTAAAGGAACTGTGGAATTTGAATAGGATGAGAAAAAAGGCCTCCCAGTTAATAACTTGTATAAACTCTCATTTGATCCAGGTTTGTTCTAGTTGTTCTTTCGAAGTTTTCAGTTGTGTCTGACTCTTCATGACCTCATTCGGGGTATTCTTGGCAAAGATACTGCAGTAGTTTGCCATTTCCTTCTCAAGCTCCTTTTACAGATGAGAAAACTGAGGCAAATAGGGCTAAGTGACTTGTCCAGGGTCACACACCTAATAAGTATCTGAGTCTGGATTTGCACTCAAGTCTTCCTGACTTCAGGCTTGGCACCCTATCCACTGTGTCCCGTAGATGCCTCTTGTTTGTTCTAAAAAACTGTCATTAATGAGTGAGAGAAAGATAGGAATGAAATTGACAATGATGGGAGTAAAATCTTAGAATAAAGGCAAGTTGATGATAATTGATAAGTGGTAGAACATGTTTGGTGGTGGGGAATGGAATTGTGACTTCTTTTGAAAAGAAGTTATAATTTTTCTACCTATAAGCATGTAGCCACTTCTTGGTTTGCTTATGTGTGGTACTTCTTTCCTAGGGGACCCAAAGAAAGTAATCTGTCCCCTGTTCTATAGGAGACTCACAACATTCCAACACCCATGGGGTATTCTGTAGTTACCTTTCTCCAGCAGATCAATGAAATAAAGGAATGAAAGAATGACTTTTTGGAACACTGTGTTGGTCTTCTCTACAAAGGGATATAGTTTCTTCCTACTAATACTTGGATATACTTGGATGAACAGAACACGTGACACCTACTTAAAGAACATTCAACTTTCTCCTAATTGAAGAATGGTCCCATTTCCTTGAATGGGTTTTAAGAAGGGTGATTTGAAAGCAAGTATTAGTTCCTTACTGGTGCCTTTGGAGGCAGTAAGGTGGTTCAGTGAATAGAACCTGGGCCTGGAGTCAGGAAGACCTGAGTTCAAATCTGGCCTTAGGCATTTACTAGCCTTGTGACTCTGGGCAAGTCACTTAACCCTATTTGCCTTAATCTACTAGAGAAAGAAACAACAAACCATTCTAATTAATCTTTGCCAAGAAAACCCTGTGGTCACTGTTGGCTTGCTCATCAACAGGAATGAACAACAACAAATTGATTCCTCAAGTTGTGGTATATAAATGTAATAGAATACTGTTGAGCTATAAGAAATGATGAGCAGGTGGATTTCAAAAGAACCTGCAAAGGCTTACATGAACTGATACAAAATGAAATGAGCTGAATCAAGAGAACATTGTGCACAGTACCAGCAACATTGTGCTATGAACAACTTAGCTCTTCTCAGCAATACAGTGATCTAAGACAATTCCAACAAACCCATGATGGAATATGTTATCCACATCCACAGAAAATTGATGGACTATGAATGCAGATCGAAGCATGCTATTTTTACTTTCTTTATTTTTTCATTTTTTTTCTTTTTGGCCTATTTCTTCTTTTACAACATGACTAATAAGGAAATATGTTTTACATGATTGCCAAACATATATCCTATATCAAATTGCTTAGGAAGGGAGTGGTGAGGGAGGGAGGAAATATGGAACTCAAAAAAATTTTTTAATGTATATTTAAAATGTCTTTGCGTGTAACTGGAAAAAATAAAATACTACCCAAAAAAGCCCTCTCATATTTCCTTCACTCTTTGTCTGTCTTTCTGAGTCAGCTAGGATTTTCTAGCTCCCTGGAGCTATATGGAGTTGTCTGAAAGAGATGAAGTGGGACTAGGAAAGGGGAACCAATGTGGCTTAGGGGAGAGAGATGCCCATTTCTTAGTATATTTCTTTGTTTCCTGTAACAAAATACAGGAACGTGAGTGACCTGGATGCCAGGTACTGTGCAGGTCTCCAGGAGTTCACACCCATCTGCCCAAGTCTTTCTCTGAGCCTAGCCCTGTATCCAATTATAGCATATTGCCTCTCTCACAAGGGTTACATAATAATAAAAATGTATACAAAAGGTCAAGAAAACTTTGAGAAGAGACACTATTGGACAACATTGCCAAATGAATTGAGTCAATTGCGGAAAAAGAATGACCTCTCTAACTTTCCTGGAAGGTACTCACCCAGCCTTTGCATTAAAGACCTCAACTGACCAATAAATCCTTAGCTCTGAACGCAGCATTTTCCACTTTGGGAAGTTGTTGCTGTATTGTTGTTTTTTGACATTTGTTGTTGACATTTCCTAATATTGTGTTGTCATGGTGACTTCACAGTCTTTCCCAGAACTTCATTGGCATAGTTTCTGTCCACATCATTACCTCTACCTCATGCATCGAGAGGATGAGTAGAGTTACCAATTCCTCCTCCTCCATTGTCTCTTTGGGTCCTTAAATCCCTATGAAACTTCATGGTACAAAGTTATCTAGGGCTGCTTTCTACATAGTTTAAGATAGGAAGAAGATACTGAAGAAGACACAAGTACTTTCCTAGTATTGTCCCCAATATATCAAGGAAAATAAAATTTGACTATCCCTACCATGCTCACAATAGCCTTGTGATATAGGTAATACAAATATTATTATTTCCATTTTTCATATAAGGGAACTGAGAGTCTGAAAGCTGAGAAACTTTGCTTATTGTCGCACAGTTAACAAGTAACAGAACTGGAACTTTAACCCAGGTCTTTTTTACCCTGTGTCCAGCATTTTTTCCACTATACTACCACGAGGTTAAAATTAGAGGGAGGCACATTTCAACTCAATTTAGTAATTGACATTAACATAATGCATTAAAGTATGCAAAATGCATTATATATATATAGATATATATATAATCTCCTTTGATCCTCAACAGCCCTTTAAGGTAAATACTTACAGTCCCCATTTTACAGATAAGGAAACAGAAATTAACTTGCCTCTAGTTATACAGCAAATAAATACCACAGAATTAAACTCAGGTCTCCGTGACTCCCAGATCAGCACTAAACCACAAGTTATTTTGATTGGGTAATAAGGAATTTCTTGTCATTGACGGCTTTTAATCCTTGAATGTTGTTGAGGAGATGTATACTTTTCATAAAGACTAGACCAGGTGATTTCTGAGGCTCCTTTATATGGATTTATTATATAGCCCAGCATGAGGTACAATCGGAAGTACCTCCAGGAATTCATATGTAGACTGTGACTATACAGTGTCAGAATATCTGGTTGGAAATTGAAAGATCTAGCTAATTTAGTTCAGTTTTTAAGTAGTGTGCATGAGAGAAGGGCTGAAATAAACTACATGAAACAATATAAAGTCAAATCAAGTCATCAAGCATTTATTAAGTGCCTAATATGTGCTAGGAAAATACTGGGAAGTGAAGAAAGAAGAACCATTGACCTTGATTATATAAAAAAGGAAATCTAATTGGGCATACCCTTTGACACAGCAATTCCACTTCTAGGTCCATATCCAAAAGAGATCATAAAAACAGGAAAAGAACCCATATGTACAAAAATATTTATAGCGGCTCTTTTTGTGGTGGCAAAGAATTGGAAATTGAGAAGCTGACCACCAATTGGGGAATGACTGAACAAGTTGTAGTATGTGAATGTAATGGAATACTATTGTGCTATAAGAAATGAAGAGCAAGCAGACTTCAGAAAAACCTTGCAAGACTTATATGAACTGATACTGAGTGAGGTGAGCAGAACCAGGAGAACACTGCACACAATTACAGCCACATTATGTGATGACTAAGTTTGATAGATTTAGCTCTCGTCAGCAATGCAATGACCTAAGACAACTTTAAAAGATTCACGATGGAAAATGCTAGCTACAGAGAAAGAAATTTGGAGTCTGAATGCAGATGGAAGTATATTATTTGCTCTCTTTTTCTTCTGTTTTGTTTCTTCTTTCTTGTATTTCCTCCCATTAGTTCTAATTCTTCTTTACATCATGACTAATGTGAAAATATGTTTAATATGAATGTATAAGTAGAACCTATATATCAGATTGCATGCCATGTTGGTGAGGGGGGAGGAGAGGGAGAGGGAGAAAATTTAAAACTCAATCTTATGGAAGTGAATGTTGAAAACTAAAAATAAATTTTATATATATGTATATATATATAGCATATATAAAGTTATATAAATAAATAATATATATAAAGTTTTATATATGTATAAAGGAAATCTATGCATAACAATAGTTGGGATTTATGTCATTGAGTGAAAGAACATCTATTAAGCACTTACTATCTGCAAACAGCTAAGTCATTCAATGGATAGAGTACTGAGCCCAGCTGGAGTCAGGGAGACTTGAGTTCAAATCTGACCTCATACACTTACTGACTATGTAACCCTGGGGAGGTCACTTAACCTCCAGTGTTTTAATTCACTGGAGAAGAAAATGGCAAACCACTCTAGAATCTTTGCCAAGAAAACCCCATATGGGGTCACAAAGAATCAGATGCGACTCAACAAGACTGCCAAATGCTGTGTTAAAAACATGTCAGATTTGCAAAGTGCTATAAAACTTAATGTGTTCATTTCTATGAGGGAGAAACTATTATTTCTATTGTATTATTTCCATTTCTGAATCTCAGAAAAGATGTTACTTTTCCATTGGTATACAGTAAGAGGAGGAGACACAGTTTTACAGACTCAAGTCCAACACTCAAGTTCAATGACGCCTGGTTAAGATCCTCTGATTTAAAGAAAGCCAACTGGCTCCTAACTCTTGGCTCCTCCCAAGGCAATATAGAAACCATAGTCATCTCCTGGGTCACTCTACCTGAGGTCCCTTTACTTCAGGGATTCAGCTACACCTGTCAAACAGCACTATCCCAGAGCCATCAAGTTTGTCTACTGCTGAATGTCACAAACTAGCCACAAAGCCAAGCAGTAAAAGGAGTTTGTTTGGAGAGCTAAAATACAACTATCTTAGTGAAAAGCAAACAACATAACTGCATTCATCACCCATCCAGCTCCTGCTATGGTATACGGCCAAATCAACCCCTGTAAATTGCTGTGCTTTATCCATTTGCCAAACCAAAGATGCAGGTGAAAGGCTGAGATGAGATCTTGCAGACTCATGAAAATGTGTCCATTCAAACAATTTGACAGTGTTTGCATAGGCACTTATGTTTCTGGAATTTTAAGAACATTAAAAATACTATAGGAACACCTGACTCCTGTAGACGCCAAACTGGGGGGGAAAAAAGATAGGAAAGGGTTTCCTTCCCTCCTACTCTATTATTTTTAAAACAAAAGGAAAAATAACCACAACCACAACCTACTTAAGGTAACAAGGCTAACGTGTGAATTAAACATTATTGTGAGGAGCTGTGGGGTAAGGAAGGAAGAATTTAGAGTCAGTCAGGTAACCCAGGTTAGATATCTGGGTCCTAGCTCTGACACTCCGACATTTACTAATTTTGGAATGCTCTCTGCCTGCACCCCTGTGAATTCTTAATTTCCTTCATAGTTCAACTCAACAGTTACCTTCTACATAAGGTCTTTTCCTGATTCTTCCAGGTATTATTAATGCCCCTCCCACTGCTCCAAAATGACTTTGCATTATATTAATATATTTTTTATATATAGAAGCATGAGGAGCATTGGATAGAGCTGGCCAGAAAAATCTGAGTTCAAGTACTACCTCTAACACATATTGTCTATGTGATCCTGGGCAAGTCACTTACCCTCTGAGTGCTCTATGAAATTCTCCAAAGACAATAAGTTGCAGGAAAAGGATTGGTCTACCCTAAAAGAGGGAATTTCCTTACCTGGGAGTTCCTTATACCAATAAAATCATAGATCCAATCCTTTAAACTTCTAAAAAAGTGAGAATTATTTGATTTTTCTTTGTCCCTAGTACAATTCTCATGTTGCTTCTGTTTTCTCTACCACAAAGAATGGCCTCTCTATTGGAAGTGGAAGAACAAAAGTGGTAACAGAGAATTGATACCCAAGATAAGCAAAGAGATAGTAAGACAGCATCTAGTTGATCTTGATGAATTCAGGTCACTAACTCAGATGAACTATATCCTCTTGCTACTGAAAAGACCATTCCCCCAACATTTCTGCTCCTAATTTCACTTCTTATTGACCTCTTACTCCATGTCCCCCCAAATTCTCTTATCACACCAAACCTTTATTCCCTGAAACTCTTTAAAACTTTCTCCCTGATTTGTCTTTAACCCCATCCACATCCTACTCAGCTTCTCTGATCCTCTTTATTTCCCCAAATCCTCTGATATTCCCTCCCCCTGCAATTTTCTCCAACTTTTCTGACCTTGTATCTATCTTGGCTTCTCTGATTCTGTCCAAATCTTGACTTTCAATTCTCTGTCTGAAGCTACTCCTGAAAGGGGAGATATTAGAGAGAGGGATTTAGAATTAGAAGAAACTTTAGGGATTATCCAAGTCTTTCATCATAAAAACAGCCCTTGAGCCATGCACACAAAGCAAATGATGGAGTTGTGACTTGAACCATAGGTACTTAGGTGTCTCCCCTCTTCCAAATAAATTCCTTCCTCCCCCAAATAACTCTTCCCTATGCCATGTTGGGCACATTTTGGTTTTCCAAATGAGTGTGCACTAACTCCTACCTTAGTCTAGTGATTTTAATGGGGCTGCCATAGAGGGGATGGGGCTCAGTTAATATCCCTAAACATTTCCACAATAAAATCAACACACACACACACACACACACACACACACACATGCACACATGCACTCAGACACAGAATTTGATTTTGCAGACAATGTCAATAATGTTTGAAAGATGCTGCAAAATGAGAAAAGTACCATAAGATACTCCACCATCCCCAAATCTAGTTATTAAACATTTACCAGAATGCTCTATTATTGTGCTATAAACATGCTTGAACTCAGCAAAAGAGCAATAAGAAGGCTCAGGGAATGAGGATGTCATCAGACTAGAGGATTGGTGACTGTAGGCTAATAAAAATAACAACTATAAATTAACCAGCATGTCTATAGCACTTTAAGGTTTGCAGAGTGTTTTATATCCATTATCTCACTGGAGTCTCATGACACTCCTATCTATACAATTCTTGATAACTATCAGTTATTTGCCAGGAGAGCATTATTAATGCCTTCAGGTTCAAGTCAGTTCCATAACTTTATTAATACAAATGAGAGAAAGTTGCTTCCAGCAGAAAGGGAGCTGGTGGTGCTGTCCATTTCTCTGGTGCTGCTAGCTCCACCGAGGACCAGCGATACATTCAGCCATGATATCTGGAGAGAGAAAGTAATGTAGGTATTACTGATGTATGAAATTAAGCTGTTACTCTTCTGTAAATCAGAATGATTGAGTGAGAAAGAAAGAGAAGGTGGCAGGGATTTGGGGTCCCCAAGGTCTTGTCCATCCAGCATTGCATGTCAGTGTACTCTGATGGTGTGCCAATTCTTATAGGAACAGCAATCTGTGGATGAATTTGTGGTGATTCCCTCGAACCCGGGGTTGGGTTGGACCAAAACAATAATAACTCTCTCTATCCTTTTTCTTTATTTTAAACTTTACAAGAGGCATTCTTTATAACAGACTTATTTGATATGAATAGTGCATATGTTATTGTTTCCATTTTACAGTTGAGGAAATTGAGGTAGTAACCTAGGTCAGAAGTGTCAGGTCTCAAATCCTGGTATTCTGATATAGTTTTACCATTATGCCATATTACCATCTAAGAGGCATTTCTTATGATTTTATGCTTTTAGATCCATTGGCCATTGTGTGCCTGCTAAATGCTATCTAAAATTACTCCCAATGTTGATGCCCAATAATGGGGCAAAGAGCATGATACACTTCTCACAAAATCATGATCTTTCATGAAATCACAGACTCTCTTTGGTACCATACATTTAGTTTTATATACACACACACACACACATATACATATACATCTACACACACATATAAGTATATTTACACATATATACATATATCTACACACATCTATCTATCTATATCTATATATCTATATCTATCTGTCTATCATCTATCTATCTATCCATCTATCCATCTATCTATCTATCTATCTATCTATCTATCTATCTATCTATCTATCTATCTATCTATCTACTCTGAGTCTCTCTCTCACCTCTTGGTTTATCAGATTCACAGTGAATTATTATTACTAGGTTCAGGGCTCCAACTTCTTCTTTTCTTACTTCCCAGATTATTGCTGCTTGCTAAGTATAGGCCAAGGTTCTATTGAAGCAGCTGTGATTTGCAACAGTAAAAGCTCTTTTTCCAGTTTGAAAGACTATTTTTTCACATAGCATCAATAATGATCTGCCTTACCCTGATTACAGTTGTTATTTGGTCCTCTCTGGACATTTATATTGGTATAAAAAGCTTCAATTTGATTTCCATTCACCTGAAGCTTGTGGTCTATTTTTCTGATCTATTTTCTCCTTGTCTCTATCTCTCACAATTCTTAGTTGTCTTCAGAACTTATCTCAGACACCACCTTTTATAGGTAATGCTAGTGAAATGAAATGCTAGTGCCTTTTCTCCCGAATTATCTTTGCTCATTTTGCATATAATTTTTGTACTTCTTTCACAGTTTCTTCCCTCTCCATTAAACCTCTCTTAACTCTGAATTCATACAGCAGACCAACTTTAGTACCAAGAGAGCCTTACCAGCTTAGTAGTCTTGTAGTCTTTGGGACTACACAATCTAGAACCCTAGGGAAGTGTAGTTAAAACTTAGCTTTTGGGTGCATGCATAGAGTCCTTAGATGGGAGAGAGTAGAAAAGGATTCAATATTGAATGCAAATTCAGTAAAGAAATGCTTAACACATCAAAATCCCACAAATTTGCATTGACAGAAAAACTCAAAAAAGAAACCATAATTTTGGACTGCTGTTTTACTTACATTAAGACATGATGCGGTTTGCAGGTCTATTGAAAAGTTTGCATCTCAACTTAACTGTGTACTCTCCAAACAATTCACCCCGGGTCCATGTCGTCTGACAAATCTGGCCCAGGGTTGAGCTCATTGTCTTTGACACAAAAATTATACCTATTTCTAGTCAACTATGACCGTGGAATCAGGATCTCCAGAATTCTTTAACTTGGAAGGTTGCCTTTAAGACTGGACATATCTATCTCAGCATCACTGTTTAGTCACTTATACTCAGGGAAGGAAATGCAAAGCAGAAAATGTACCTAAGGGGCCCAAGACCTATACTTTGTCTTGCTTGAACCTACACATTTACCATTTTAGCTGTCGTGTGCTCTCAGTTGCCAAGTGGGTCCCAACCCAGTACCCAAAGATACTGAGCTCTTTCCTCTCCTCCAGGGAAATGAGGAAACTGAGGCAGACAGGGTTAAGTGACCCGCCCAGGGTTATACAGCTAGTAAGTGTTTGAAGCTGTATTTGAACTCATGTCTTCCTGACTCCAGGCCTGGCATTCTATCCATTGTGCAAAAGAAAACTGCTATTTTCAATTCGCTGGGAGGGGGACTGAGTCTTTGATCCGCTCTGGGTTGGCCCACCTCAGAACTCCGAGTTCCCCTCTGATAACCTCTTGCTGTTGGCTTGAGTCAGAGGTTGAATCTGAGATCAACTTTGGGTGTTCTTCAATGTTCTATCACAATTAGCATCATTGTGGGGCCAGGTAGGCTGTATAGATTCCTCCTACCTCACAATTTTGGCACAGATCCTAATGGGGTAGAAAACATTAAAACAACAATGTACAAACAAATTATGTGTAGGATAAATTGGATATAATCACCAAGGGGAAGACACTTTAAATATTAAGGAGGTTTGAGAAAAGCTTTCTGTATTAGGTGGGATTATTTTAGCTGAGAACTGAAGGAAGCCAAGAGCAAGGAGGGAGGTCAGGCATAGATGACAGCCAGTGAAAACGCCTAGAGTTGAAACATGGGATATCTTGTTTGAGGAATGGCAAAGAGGTCAGATTGAACTCTGTGTGTGTGTGTGTGTGTGTGTGTGTGTGTGTACAGGTAAAAGGTGTAAGAAGACTTGAAAGGTAGAGGGGCAGGTTAAAGGACTTTAAGTGCTAAACAGACAAATTTTTATTTGATCCCAGAGGTGATAGGGAACCAATCGGGTGGAATATGTTAGATCACAGAGAATCACTTTGAAAGCTGACAGAGGATGGAGTGCAGTGCAGAGAAAATTGCAGCAGAGAGACTCACTAGCAGGCTATTACAATCCTTTAGGGGTGAGGTAAGGAGGGCTTAAGCCAGGTTGGTGACAGTGTCAGAGGAGAGAAGGGGGCATATGCAAGAAATGTTAGGAAGTTAAATGAACAAGACTTAGTAATAGATTGGATATGGGTGGGTAGAAGAGAGTGTGGATTCAAGGATAACACCCAGGTTGCAAGCCTCATGATTAGGAAAGAAGATGGCAGCCTTCTCAACATCTGAGTTCTACTTCCAGTTCCTTCACTACTTAATCCTGTAACATCGAACACGTTACTTCTGGAATGAACATGGGACTGAGAATCAACAAACCTGGGTTCAAATTTCAGCTTTACTTCTTATTACGTGTCACTTTGAGCCACTTTAAGCAAGTTACTTTACCTTAGTGTGTCTCTGTTTCCTCATTTATAGAATGAGCAGATAATTATAATGGATAATTTCTTTGGTTCCCTCTAGCTCTTAATTACATGATCCTAAATCATGCTTAGAACAAAGAAAACAAACAAAAAAACCCTTTCCTTTCTCCAGGATTCAGTTTCTTCATATGTAAAATAAAATGCTATTAGAACAACCAAGATGGTGAGGTAGGAGGAATATCTACAGCCCAGTTGGTCCCACAATTACTCCAACTATGATAGAACATTGAATGGTCACACACTTGATGCCTAGAACTCCTATCTAGGTCAATAGTGAAGGACATCTAGAATTGATCTCAGATTTAACCTCTGGCTCTAGGCAACAGCAAGGGCTTAAGGAGAACTCAGAGCTCTGAGATGGGCCAACCCAGTGAAGATCAAAGACTCAGTCCCCTTCCCAGGCCAGTGGCTCAGGACCAGGAGTACCTACTCAGCACCTAGAGTTCTAATTCTAGAAGCACCATAATACCCAGAGTGGATCTTGGACTCATTCCTAATCAAGATCAGCAATTCAAGACCTAGACCAAAGACTCACAGTCCAGAGTTCCTAGCTCCCATGCAAAAACAGTATGGGCTTATAACCATTATTAACCATGTATCAAAATTGAAAATTGTCCTAGAGAGAGAAAAAAATGATCCTCTAATGAAATAGAGGATTTCTAAGTATAGAAACTTTGAAATGTAAACATGGAAATAAACAGAAAGATAAAAGAGCAAATAAAAGCAAGCAAATCTGAAAAGATTTTGATGACATTTGTGTTCTAATGGAGGGAGGGGACAAGATGATATAAGCAATTCCCTAAGAATCATGATATCAATAATGATAATAGAAGGAATCAAATAATATTGAGGGCTTAGAAATGATTTTTGTTATGTTTTGATTTTCCTAAGGGGAGAAAAGAAAGGAAAGGGGGAAAAGATACACTAGAAAAGAACAGGGAAGGATGGGGAGACTCACATCAAATGATGGGAGGATACCAGTGGAAGCTTATACAAATGAAGAAGGGGTGGGAAGAGTGTGGGGGGGGGAAGAGTGGGAATCACTTGAACCTCACTTTGAACTTACTCAGAGTGAAGTAAGCAGAACTAGGAGAGCAATTCATTTTATAACAACATTATAAAAACAAACATTTTGGAAACTCTGATCAATACAACAACTTACCATGATTCCAGAGGACTCATGATTTAGAATGCTGCCCACCTCCTAACAGAGAAAAGATAGACTAGATATGTAGAATAAGACATGCATTTTTGAACATGGACTATGTGAGAATGTATTTCGTTTGACTAAGCATATTTGTTACAGGGATTCTGGTTTTTCTTTATTGTTTCTGGTGGGGGAAGATGTGGGGGGAGAGAAGACAGATGCCTGTTAATTGAAAAAAAATTTCAAAAAGTTAATACAAAAAAATGAAGAGTTTCAGTTAGCTGACCGCTGATGTTTCTACCAGTGTTGAAATGTTATGATTCTATGATATTCTGCCACACCTACACTTTCTCTGATGTGTCTATTCACTTTGTCTTACTGAAACAATGATACGTTAATGCAACCCTGATTCATTCAGGAAATGAGCAGGTGTACATGTGTAAATGGATCTTGTTGATTTAAGAATGAAGCAAATGTACACTCCCTGGTGTATTTAGTTCCCTAATGTCCTGCAATTGTAAAAGAGTGGACATCTGAGATTGAAATGCTTTATTATTGAATTATTCATTTAGTTCATCTGTCCTGCCTTTTAAGCTTATCTGCAGCTGGGGTTTTTAAACATTCTGAAGTCTTGTATAACAGACTATTCTCCTTACTGAGGAAGCCTGGTACATAGAAAGAGAGCGGAACAGGTTTCAAATTTTACCTCTGCTACTTACTATTTGTATGCTCTTGGGCAAATCAGCTCCTGGTCCTGTTTCTTCATCCGTAAAATGAAGGAAATTGGAGTAGAAACTCTATGAGGGCCTTTGTGGCTCTGAATCTGTGGTTCTGTGTTCCTATGATCTATCCCATGTAAATGGAGGGGAGAGTAAAATAGTCATATCTTCTGTGACCACCACAGCTTTGTGCCTTGGCTTAGACTCACTCATACGGATAAAAACTTGAGGAGAATCAAAGCTCCATGGGGAGTATGACATATCTCTTGGCTACCAGAAATGGGAACTAAAGAGTTCCAGGTCAGAGTAGACTCTCCTTCCTGGGACTTGTCGTTAATGAATTTTCCCTACTCCACAAGTAATGAGCTAGACCCAGTGCAAAGCAACCATAAATCCTTATTCACAAGAAGACACTGGTCAGAGAAGTATCAGCTACAAGAATTTTGATTTGAATTATGGCCTTCCCAAGTCCAAGTCCCATGCTGCAAGGACTGAGTCCCATATCCAGAGTTCTTGTATCCTTCATCAAATGTCAGAACTCATTGATGCTGTGAGCTGAACATAGGTTGGGAACTGTGTTATATCACACATCTGCGTGCTCTGTCTCTTATGCTATGTTCTCTCACAGGAATGGCTATAGAGTGTGTATATTGAGGGAACAGGGGGGAGCTAAGTCACTGAACTGTATTCAGAGAGGCCAATTTAGTATTTGGAAGTAGCCTGAATTTAAGAGAATCTGGAGCATACAGTTACATTGGAAATGTTCTATTATATTTTACTTATTGCTTCATTAGTTTTGCAAAGAGTGAAGCACCATATATGGTATCCAAGTGTGCCTATCTGTTGCCATAGTGGTGGTAGCGATGACATTTAAACATGATTACAGGACCATGACAAAGTGAAAAAAAAATACTAGATGAAGGAAGGAGGCAGACTTTACCAATAGTATCAGGGTTTAGAGCTATTTTCATTGAATAAATACATACTAATTGGAGAATTAGACTAGGGCAGGTGTTTTGTAACTTTTATGTATCATGGACCTCTTTGGACTCCTCCTCAGAATGATCTTTTTAAGTGTATAAAATAAAATTTATGGTATTATAGAGAAAAGGTTATACTGAAATATAGTTCTTGAACTTTTTTTAAAAAAATTCAGGGACCTCAGGTTAAGGGAGATGGACACTTCAGTGAAGAGAGAAGTGAAATTAGGTGATACAGGGGCACTGACACTCTCAAAAGCACAGAGAGCTCAGCACTCTTCTTTAGTGGTATGTGGTATATACCTTCCACAATGAACACATGTCTCACCCAGAGCCTTATTCTTCTTGGCTGAGAAATAAAAATAAAAAATGTAATATGTTTACTATACACCAGGCACTATGCTAAGTACCTGACAAATATCTCATTTGATCCTCACAACAAACCTGGGAGGTAGGAGCTATTGTCCCCATTTTATAGTTGAGGAAACTAAGGCAAACATCTTAAATGACTTGCTCAAGGTCACACAGCTAGTAAGTGGTTCTCCATCTCTGGCTTAGAATATCAGGGCCAGAAAGGAAACTTAGACATTATCTGGTCCAAGCACCTCATTTTACTGATAAAAAAGTAGTTCATTTTTCTCTAACAAACTTATCAAATCCATTTTGTAGCATTATTATTTAGGTACGTATCTTATCATCCTTACTAAAATGTGAATTTTTTAACTTCAGGGACAATGTCTTATTTTTGAAAACCCTTTAGCTAACCATGCTAATCATACTAACCATGATGTCTTGAATACAGTAGGTTAATGAAAGTTTAATGACAAGGAAGATATTATGCCCAAAGTCACACTGCTGATTAATGGTAGAATTGGGCCTGGAACAAACTACTTTAACTCTTCCCTAACATGTAGATTGTGTGATTGTATGGTTGTGGTTTGTCCTTCTTTCTTGAAGAGGACCATTACATCAAGGAGATAATGACATGACTTGCAGTTGACTTTGATTTGAGTGAGGCAGGGCCGTGCAAAGTCACCAGCCTCACTTCCTCCTCCAGAGTCAACTGGGTCCAGTGTCCAGATATCAGTTAGGATGACTGTAAATGCCCCAGGATGCAGCAGGAGACCTTGGCTCTTTTAAGCTAAGGTCTTTTCAGGTTCTCACTTTGAGTGAGGCAACACCCATTCAGTGAATAGGTCTCTAAGCAGTGAGTCAAGAGATGGTCCCTTTAATAATAAAAAAATCAAACTAGGAAAAGAAGACCCTCAGGGTTGCTGGCCAAAAGAGAAACAGTTACTATTTACATTCACTCTGAACCAGGAAGGCTCCCAAAATAACCATTAAGTGATGTTTGGGCAGGGACCTATTGTTGTCCAATCCATGAGGTCCAGAGTGAATTGGGTTTAAGGCTTGGTATTTGAGAAAGAAATCTAGCCAGTAAACCTCAGGTTAACTAGGTAGCTTTTGGTCATCAAAATTTACCTTACTTTGAGCATAAACACTTTCAAGTAAGGGGAGAGTAGAGGAGAAGAAAGGAGAGGAGAGGTGAGGAGAGGAGTGGAGAGGAGAGGAGAGGAAAGAAGAGGAGAAGAGAGGACAGGAGGGGAGGAAAGAAGAGGGGAGAGGAGGAGAGGGGAGGAGGTGATGAGTTACCCTTCTGGAAATGGCTAGCTAGTGGTTCTCATTCAGGCAGCACAGACTATTCACAGGTTGTAGTTTGTCCTTTGTTCTTGAAGAGGACTGTGCCATCAGGGAGATAATGCCATGACTTGGAGTTGAATTTGATTTGAGTGAGGGAGGGCTGTGCAGGTCACCAGCCTCATTTCCTCCTCCAGATCCATCTGGGTACAGTGACCAGATATTCATCAGGACAACTGGAGATGGCCCTTCTAATATGTAGAAGACAGAGAAAGAAAGAGCCGAGCAGAGCAGTGATTAGGAATTTTTGCTCCCGAGGCAGATTCAGCTGAACTCTGCCATTGAGGGTGGAAGGAAAGTGGCCACAAGGATGGAGGAGATGCTCTTTTCCTAGGAAGCTGCTATTAGATGTTCCCCTGATACCATTCACTGCTGGGCTACTACTATTCACTGAGCTGTGGCTGTCATTTGGTGGCTTCTCCACTGAACTGCTTCTGTTAGGTTTCTCTTCCATGTAGGGAATAGTTACAACTATTTTGTAACATCAGCCATACCTGAGGGGGATTTTTGTGAGTCAGGTTCATAGCTGCACCCAGTTACAAAGCAAAGAGGTTTCTTACAGTTAATTACTCAACCTGGACAGTAGCTCAGAGAGGTTACTTTACTTACCCATGATCAACTGTTTTTAAGTGTCAGAAATAGAATTTTAACCCAAATTTTCCTGACTCGAAGTCTAGTGTTTTATCATACTGCCTCTTTTGTCAATATAGGATATAATATAAATCTCAGAGAAATATGCCGTATTATGAGATATCATATAATGCAATAGAATTTGTCTGTATCTAGCATATTTAAAAACATTCTGGAGCATTCTAAAATATACATGGAATTGGGGTATTCAGACTTCACTGAGGTGAAAATGGGCTATGAAATATGGCTTCCTATGACTTTTCATCTTATGAAGATCCTGGTTACTCTGCATTAGCAGGACCTTGACTAGAGAGAAAGCAAGGGCAAAAACATTCATTAAAACAGTTGGAATCAGGTATCTGTCCAAATTTTATCTCTGTAAGGGTAGAATGGGCATGAAGAAACATACAGACATGTTCCTTTTTCATAGACAGAAGCTAGACAATAGATAGAGTGTTAATTAAGTATTCTTTATGTTCTATGACCTATGCTAAGCACTGGGGATACAAATACAAATAATTGAGATAATTCCTGGCCTCAAGAAGGTTACATTCCAATGAAGGAAGATGCTAGATAAAAGGAAACTGGAGGGAGCTGTAGAAGGGTAGAGGTAGAATATAGCATGGTGTACAGTTAACTGAGAAATTCCAGTTTCCACTCAAGAAAAGGTGAAGGATGACCTATCAGAGTCAGAAACAAAGATTCCAGTTGGAATACACGGGGATGATGGCTGGGGATGATGGCTGGGGTGATGGCTGGACTGGAAATAGCCAACAAACATTTTTCCTCTTTCAGTTCTACCATAATGCAATGTTTAGAATTATAATGTGCATTTTAAACCATATAGAAGTCTCCCTCTCACCTTCTTTTGTTCTGTCAATCTAGGTTGTACTACTACAAAAGACAATAATACATCTAATCCAGTAGCCTGTGGGACAATTTGTACTTTTTGTTCCCTTTTAAATGGAAACAAGGTGATGAACATATTGGAGTTTAGGGGGATATGGATGAATTGCTAAGGTATGTAGTCCTTGGAAATTTTGCCTAATGACTTGGCTCTGTGGGAGTTATTCCTTGGTGAAGGTCTTCCAACCCTGTATTCAGCCATTTCTAGATTTTCGCATCATTTCTTTGTGAAGAAATATGAATCATGATTCCGATTTCACACCTAAGAAATTTGCAAAGAAAATAAATATAGCACCACGGCAATATTCTCTAATGGCTACAGTGCAAGTTTGGATGATTTGATTTTAGAATATATTTAAGGATGAATTATGCTGAGAGACAAAACCTATTTTGAGAACTCCAAATGCATTCTGAATGTAATTCTATTGGCAAAAATAGTGCATTTGGTTTATTAAGCAACTGTTTTGGGGCAGGTATAGAATGAGGTCATTGTTTCATTCATTCAACATGTAGTTGTTTAACACTTAATATATGTCAGGTGCTAAGCTAGGTGCTGGATGTACAGAGACAAATTAAAAAATTTTGTGCCTTCAAGTTGCTTGTATTATGTTTTAAAATAAGATAATTAGTAACAGCAAAAATGAATGCTACATAGAACTATGGCTCAAATCAGAATATCTGTCTCTGCCCTCCTGGATAGAAAAATATATATTTACATGATAACTTTGTTGTATAAAAGGAATAGCGAGTTGTATGTAATAGATTTGCAGTTTCATGTGTGATCATCTTGTAAAATTATACTGTTATAGAAATACTTATTTTATTCTACAAATAAAAAATAAAATTTTTTTTAAAGGATATAAATGGTGCTGGGGATAACTTGGTCGGTAAAAGAAGTTTTTCTTCCTTGCACAGCAGCACAGGGATTTTACTTGCCTGAAAATGGTGACATATGTAGGCAAGAGAGGAAATAGGTAATCCATCATTCGAGTGAAAATCAAGTTACTTTGACAGCAGTAAAAGGGGCTGTAGATAAGTGTTTGGAGAATGTGGGAGCATATTAGAAAAAAACTTGGATTAAAGATCATGAATTATTTATCATTAGTTTCTTTTAAAATATATAGCTGGGTAAGCTCAATCATTTGCTGCAGTATCTTGCTTTTGCTTCAACTGCCTGGAATGGTGATGTCAGGGCTCTAGATTAGCTGTAATGGAGGCCTAACAGTCACTTCTCTTTACGAAGAAATCAGTAACAAGAAACCACAGTGAACTAAAAAAGAAGAGTCCTGAACTCAGAGTCAGAAGACCTAGATTTGAGTTTTGGTCCTACCATTAAATAACTATGCAAAAGTCATCGTGGAAAACGTCATTTTAATGACTTAGTTAAATGAATCTAAATGGGGAAAATAATACTTGGACAATGAAAAGAAACGGAGCTGTAGGGTGTTCTGCAAAGAGTGCTAGATGGGAAGTTAGAGGACTTCAAATTCAAATCTCTGCCTCTAATACTTACTACCTTTGTTATCTCTGACAAGTCACTTCATTTCCCTTGGCTTCAATTTTTTCATGCCAATTGATGGAGTTAGAGTGGAAGGCCTCTTAGATTTTGGGTGTCATTTTTCTTATACTTAAGATGAAAGGATTGGACCCGATGGCTTCTAAGACCTATTCCAGTTCTAAATCCATGAATTCAACAAATTATACGGTATGAGTTTTAAATAACAGTTACTCTTTGAAACAACAACCCTGAGACTCCTGCCAGTGTGATTTATCTATTTTTTTCTTTTCTATTAAAGGGGCTGCCCTCCAACTACTTTTTTTTAAACAGAAACAATTTTTAGTTTTTAATGAACTTGTGAACAAAAAAGCTCCCATTTCAAAATAAAAACACAATCACAATTCATATAGATGTTTACAGTGATTATATTTACATAAACAACTTACATACAAGTTCAGTTTTAAGATGTTAACTTTCTGTGACAATTTTTTTTAACAGCAAGAATATTATAGAGTTAATGTAGAATTCTAAAGATAATCTGGTAGTCACTAAGTTTGTCTTAAATCTTCACTTTAGATGCTGCTATTTCTAGCACAAGTAAGCAGGCAGTCTGAATCTTTGGTTGCTACCATGTCAGCAGGCCTGCACACAGAAGTCAACAATTTTAAGAATGTTTACAACTTCCAAACCTCAGGGCGGAAAAAAAGTACTTTTAAGAGT
Organism: Notamacropus eugenii; assembly: GCF_028372415.1. Taxonomy (NCBI): domain Eukaryota; kingdom Metazoa; phylum Chordata; class Mammalia; order Diprotodontia; family Macropodidae; genus Notamacropus; species Notamacropus eugenii. The sequence continues at coordinate 76,026,169 of NC_092878.1, read as the reverse complement.
ACACAATTTTGAGCATTTACACGTATTACAACTGTTGTTGAACAATGTTCATGCTGTTCTTATGACATGAGATTTCACTGCAGAGTAATTTAAAATAAAAGGTAACAAAAATTGTAATATGCATAATTTCTCTCCATCACCTGTATTCATCATTTTTTCACTTAAAAATGCAAAAATTAGACAAGTTTCACTATCTCACTTCATAGTCATGATCACAGCAGCTACAACTCTGAAGGCAGCATCACCAATGTTGACCAGAGTCAGTTCATACTGAAATTAGGTTCTTTATATCAAGTAAAGCGTTGTCCAAAACCCCCGGCAAGTGTACATAAGAAAGGCAATGTCCAGATCTGGGGAGCAACATAGTCCTATTCCAATCCTCTGCTCTACTTCATGTGTTTCTTTTCTTCACGCTTGGAAGGGTTTAAGGGTTTGGGGGGTCTGCCGACCCTACCCTATGCTGTCTAAAAGAGCCTGTCTTTTAGGTCACTTTCTGCATTAACGTTATCCAATAGAAAGTGTAATCATACTGGTGGTTCAGAGTCCTGAAAAGAATCTGAAACAGTTGCCTCAGATACATGTAATCCAGTGCCTCCTCGAAGCGCGCAGGCCCTGGCAGGAGTTGAGATACATGGCAAATTCTGCAGGAAACCCCTGGCAAAGAACTTCTACAGGGGTGGGCATCTTTATCTTCTTGGTTGCAGCCTTTAGTCCTTGTCAGGGCAGGCTGGTGCGGCTGAAATACAACACATAGCCCGGGGACTCCATGTCATCTCAAAGGCTCTGCTTGATGCCAAGGTGGGCATTGATGCTGGCATACCTGGCAGGGCCAATGAGGTTTTTATCTTCTCCGTAGGGTATGAGCAGTTTTGTCCCCTTGTCTCGATACTTTCTGGCCAGCTCGCCTGATGCCCATCAGGAAATGTTCCGGTTTCATGTCTCTGTGGATGAAGTTCCCGGCACGCACGTCGTGCGCTCGGCCAGCATCAGCACGGTTTTCAGGGTGAACCTAGGGAGCACAAGTTGAACCGGTCCTCCAGGCTGGGCCCCAGGTGGTCCATGGCAAGCACGTGGGAGTCCTTCTCCTGGCCAGAGCAGCGCATGTGGGCGATGCCCACCCCGCCCTGCAGGCCCTGGTACAGCTGGCTCTCGTACTGCAGCTGAGAGTGCACGGCTGTCCGCCACGCCGGCTTTACGGCCACCTCCTCGCCTTCGGGGATGTTGTTGGCCAGACCCATGTCGCGGGATGAGCCGGCCCAGCCTTCCGCAGCAGCTCGTACTTGCCCCCGACTACGCTGCACGGTGACATGCTGCAGGGGCGGGGTGGGGTGGAGAAGGGGGCGACCGCCATGGGGCGGGCACCAGGCCGGGAGGGCCTCATCCACCTGGCGGGTCGCAGGGGTCCCGGGCAGCCGCCACCGCTCGGGGGCCGCCTCCTCCCGGCCCACGCCAAGGCCCCCGCCTTCCCCACCAGGCAGCTTGGCTCGACTACAGCACCCGCCAGACACTGCCACCACCGCCGCTGCCAACACAGGTTTGGTGGTGACGTGCCAGCTGCCAGCGGGGCAGGAGGCGGAGGCGACTTGGCGGCCAAATCACTCTGCCCACGTCGCCATCTTGTTCCGCAGCGCCCCTCCCCCCAACTACTTTTTAAAGAGGCCTAGTTCCTTGGAGTGAGTACCTGAACAGGCCAAGGGCTCCCAGTGCATCCTGGGCCATCTCCAGGCATCCTGAAGACTATCTGGTCACTGGATCCAGATGGCTCTGGAGAAGTGAGGCTGGTGACCTGCACAGCCCTCCCTCACTCAGAACAAAGTCACGTGCAAGGCATGTCACCATTTCCCTGATGGGTGGTCTTCTTCAGCACGAAGGACGAGCAGGATAACATGAAGTTCAAGTGAATTAACATACATGGAATCGCTTTGCAAAATGGCAGGTTTGATGGCAATGTACAATATTATTATTTAAGTGTTGATGCTTAAATCATGAGATCTCGACAGCCTAAATGTAACTAAGGGGAAAAGTGCAATATAATGGAAAGAGCCCTGCCTCTGGAATCTGAGGTACTGGGCTCTCTTGTATTTAATAACTGATTATTGAATTAGGGCCAAGGTTTTTCCCCTTTTCTACTTTCACATCCAGAAATTAACCAGTGTGGGAAATCTTACTCAAGGACTTACCCAGCTATGAAAACTAAGATCTAATCAAAGACAATAAAAACCTTCTAAGTTTTGGTGAATGGGTGGATTCCTGCTCATTGTGCTGATTCTGACATGTCTGGGAAAACATGGATTCTCTCTTTTGTCAGACATGTGATATGGAAATTGGTAAGTCTCTTTGACCAAGATTTGGGTGTTTAGTGACTTCTACCACAAGACCCGCATTGGAATAAGCCCACCTCTCATGATAATATTCATTTTCTCATTGATTGTTAATCAGAATTGATTGCTACCCCAGGAACACTCATTCTTCCAAGGGCATATAAACTGTGAGCTTACCACAATGTTTCACCTTTGGCATTTGAGGGTGTCATTGACTCATTTTATTGGTAATTTGTTAGCATGATTAATAAAGTGACTAATAACCCAGAAACTATGTTTCTCTAACTTTTTAAATGTCACAGTTCAAATTCCATTACTGTCACAACCTGGGTGACTATGAGCAAGTAGATCTAAGCCTCCTGGACCTTAATTTCCTCTTCTGTAAAAAAAGGAATTGGACTACATGGCCTCTAAAGTCTCTTCCAGCTCAAAAGCTATGATTCTGTCTTAATTGAATGGTTAAACTGAAAGGAAAAAATAAGAAAAGATATAATTTTAAGGATCTATTGGTTATGCAAGCATTTCAGTGATTTCCTGAGTCTGAAGATGAGCTCAGAGTTTCTTGCTCATAGTCCATCCAGTAAATTATTTCCTTCCCTAGAAACTATATATAGAAGATAAACTGTTTGAAGCCAGTGATTATTTCCATTTGTTTTAGTACCTTCTGTGCTTAGTACAGTGCCTATAATATATTAGTCGCTTATTAAATATTGTAATTGAATTTAATGATGGTAATAATTTAAGTTGTTTTAGGATCATTATAAATACCTATGTAAACCTGTACATACTTGAATCACAAAAGATTCCTTAGACAGCAATCTATGGTCAAGTCTTTTTTGCCCCAAATTTGTATAGTAGAGGATTTCTTTTTGCCCCCACTTCCAATTTTCTTACTGTAAGACTCACAATATCATCAATTTTCCCTTTTCCACTTTCACCCATGCTGCCTTCCTGTGCAAAATATGAATTGTATAATGTGATGTGAGTTCGTGTAGATCATATGTATGAGGAAGCAGAGAAACTAGACTAAAGAAAACATTAAGTTCTCTTCATAAGTCTTTACAAAAAGTAAGTTGCCCCTGGCAGTTACTGTTTTCTTTTAAATTAGCATTTACTTCAGCTAATGATTTAAACATGATTCGGTCTGGGGATCAATTGTTTCCTAAATGTTTCCATTATATCATTCCTCTGATCAGAAATCTTCACTGGCTTCCTTTTCCCTGTATGGTAAAGCGTAAGTACCTTAGGCTGGCTTCCAGATCCATTATCTTTCCAGCTTCCCTCCCCCTCACTATTCCCTTACATAATTCTCCCACTTCTGCTGGACTGGCCTATTTACTGCCCTGCAAGCATTCTTGCACATTTCTGTCTCCTCATGCTTTTTTTCCTCCTGGAATGCTTTCCTTTCACCTCTTGGTTTAGTGAGCTAATCTTAGAGTCGGGGTATCCTGAACTTGTCCCTCTTTTGATACATGCTGGCTGTGTGAGCCTAGATGAGGCAATTAACTTCCTATTTCCCTAGACAACTCTCTAAGACTATAAATGATTATTATTATAGATCTTCCTTGGTTGAGGGAGCTTCTTTACTGGAAATTTGTTACACCAATAAAATCATAGGTGCAGTCCAAAGAACAAAATGAAGAAACAACTAACTCTCCCAATATTTTGGGGAGGAAAATGTTTGGTAAATCTGATAATGCTATAAAAATATCATTACATATAATATAAATATATGTATCAATATAAATGAGCTTCTTAGATTGGTGATACATTCTCTAAATACATCAGAAACTGGCACAGTTTAGTTACTTAGTGCCTACCTAGAAAAAATTTACAATTAAAGGGAAATTCTCTTGCAGTCTTGGATTTCTGAGACCTGGAATCACAGGGACTGGATGATCTTCCCAGGATCAAGGAGATTTTGAGAGGCCAGACTATTAGTAGACTCTTCTGGGAACTCAGATTATGTCATGGTTTCAGGGTTTTTGGAGGAAGTGACTTTTACCCAAATTTGGAAAGAAGGAGAGGCAAGACTGAGACACAAATGAATTCCTGGAATGGAGAGTGGAAGGAGAAAAGGTAAGTAGATGACAGGTGTGAACTGAAGCTTAGACCGGGCTGAACTGAACAGGCCACAAGTACAGCAGTTGGTGAGATTAATTCCATAGAAGAGTCAGTCCCCTCTATGAGAAGATGTTGGGCTTCTTTCAGTCTTCTATAAAGAATTATAAATTATAAAGTTAAATGTTTATTTGTGTTCCAATATGTTTCCAATTCTAATAAGTTTCATAGTCAATAAGAGTGATTTTTATCTATGCCCATAAATTCAGGCTTTGAGATTGAGATAGATGAAGTTAGCACTGGAGATTTCCTTAATTTATTCCAGAGTGTATGTGTATGTATGTGTAGGGGGTGGTGGTGGTGTTTAAACCAATTAAGTATAGCATTTCTGCAACTTTTATAATTTTTGATGCTATTACAGAACATACCTATTAGATTGTCTTTGAATGTGGAAAGATTGGTTGGTTGGTTGGTTGTTGTCCTTCGTCTTCAAAGAGGACCAAAATGACATCACCATTGTAAAATGAAATTTCAGTGTGTCTGACTGTGGATGATCAGACCAGTATGAGCTTGGAATGCTCTACCACAGGTTGAGCACAGATAGTCCGTTTGAATATTTGTCTTTTGATTTGTGCGTAAATTGGATTTAAGTGAGGCAGAGTTGCATGAAGTCATTAGCCTCATTCTCTCCTACTGAGTCATCATAGTCCAGTGGCAGGACAGAATCAAGATGTCTGGCAATGGCCCAGGATGCAGTGGATGACCTTGGCATCTTCAGTGTCTAACCAAGCTCCAAGCGCTTCACATCACCTGCTTCATCTGCCTTCATGGCTGTTGGAACAAATTGTTCTCATCTGCCCATTCCACCAGATGAAGTCTTCACATGCTTGGGGTGTACACCCCCCTAACTCACCAGTGGGACTAGTACCTTTGGTGTGATGGCTGCCGAGTCCTTTTCAGGGCTCTTTCCACCTTTAGTGTCCACCTGTTCCACCTAACTCTCACCTGTGGCTCCAAGAAATTGCAGCATGTGCAGTGGCCACACCCCAGTAAACCTTTTAGGCAGATGGGCCAAACCAGGTTGAGGGTAACCAAGGGTTCTCATGTGGAAAGATAAAGATTTAATAAAGGGATGAGCCAGTAACACTGAGTGGGGAGGGAGTTGTGGTCATTACTGAGTACACCTAAGACAAATAGCTATATACCAACAGTATTTTGACTATTATTTCCAGAAGAGGAGTTCATTTATTCGTTCAACAATTATTCAGTACCTCCTATGTGTAGAAGACTATGCTAAGCACTAGGAGAGATACACAGTTCCAATGTAAACCCTACTCTCATGAAGCTTACAGACTGGTAGGGAGATAACAGTATCATAGATTATTAAGAACATTAGAGAAGTACAAGTGATATATGCAGGGTAAGTTTGTTTCTGATCAGCTCTGTTTTGCATTTCCACTAGGTGGAAGCAGATAAGTGGCAGAGTGGAGCACTGAGCCTGGAGTCAGGAAGACCTGAGTTCAAATCCCTCCTCAGACACTTACTGCCTATGTGACCCTGCAAATTTACTTAACTTCTGTCCGCTTCAGTTTCCTTCTCTGCAAAAATAGTGATGATAATAATTGCACCAAAATCTTAGGGTTGTTGTGAGGATCAAATGAGATAATATTTGTAAAGCACTTTGTAAACCTTAAAATGCTAGCGATTATTATTATTATTATTATTCTTTCCATTGGTCACAAAAATGACTACATTCATGCTAACATACTGGAGTTCTCTTTCTCCTTAGATGAGTCTTCCTTCCCTTTGAATTTTTTTAGTTTGTATTACTTAGGGCTGTCCTCTCCCAAGAAGATGCCTGCCCACTATTCTTGATTGATTTGATCTACAAATCACTTTGAAAAGCCCAATTTTATTTCAACTGACATTTTTTATTGCCCCAGGTGCTCAGAAAGTCTGAAATTTTATTCCTTCTTCAATTCATAAAAGCCTTGACTCTATGGGATTCCACATCAGTTATTTAATAATTTTTTAAAGGATAATTTAATTGTTTGGTTAATTTATGACATCTCTAGAAGACAGCAAAAGACAAAAATCATCCCGAGGCCACCAAAATTATCATGGAGACACAGATTCCAGCTAGAGACCCCTGATTGCATTAGAGCTAATTGGAATCCCAGGTGCTCAAGGAAGCATTACTATTGATAAACTAACATTTACTTCCTTCCAAGGTCACAGGAGGTCATGGGCTGCTGGGCATTTAGAGTCCAATAGGTTACCTACTAATCTATACTGTTGATTTTCAAAGATTAAATTTAGCGTTATGCTATGGGAGCTGAAGAATCTAAAGCTGACTCTCTAGTCCTCCTAAAATCCTTCTAGAATATGAAATTATTTTTCAATTGATTGGTTAGCTGAAAAACACAAAGGATCTGTGATTTCCAATCCATCTATCACACAATAAGCAAAGAAAGTCTTAGAGAGTTGCTTTTGGCATACTGAGAGGGGAAGGAAATAACCATTTATATAATTAATGTCTGCCATGTGAAAGGCTCTGTACTAAGTGCTTTACAAATATTATTTTATTTGATCCTCACAACAACCCTGTGAGGGAGGTGCTATTTTTATGCCTATTTTATAGTTGAGGAAACTGAAGTAAACAGATCCTAAGTGATTTGCCAAGGGACAACACTAGTATGTTAGAAAGCACAGCTGAACTCAGATCTAAGTACTCAGGTCAGGATGAGACATAGAAGGTAGGGTACTAGACTTGGAGTCAGGAGGAGATGGGTTGAGATTGGACCTCCAACTTTTATTAGCTGTGTGATCCTAGATGTGTGCCTCAAGCAATTTCCTTTATCATCCAAATCACAAACAGGTTTGAAATCTCAGAGCTAGACACTCCTCTTCCCTTTACAATTTGACATGCTAATTAGAATGCCTTGAAAGTCGTATGGAACCAATGGGACTGTTGGAGTTAGAGAGATGGAAAGATCTGAGTTCAAATTCTGACTCTCATAGTTATCTGCTGTGTGGCAATGGGCAGATCATGAAATTGCTCTGAACCTCAGAGAACTAAGACTGAAATCTGATTTTTCTACTATCCCATAAGGACCACAGTATTGCAAGATAACTAGTAAGTTCATTTATCTGGATTTTGTGCACATTTTGGAGGCTTCTGAAATACAGAAATAAAATTACTGCTAAAGGCAAAGAGGGCTGGAGTTACAACTGAGCTTTTAGAAAACAACAGCAGTTTACAAAGTGGCAAAAATAGTTTACTTTGATATTTGCAGAAGAAGCATGTACCTTCTGTTTTTGTTCTCTTAATGATCATGTCCTTTTGAGACTAAGTCCTATGGTGTGCAGCTAGCCTAGAGCCAGAACATTTGGAAATGATAGTCTTAGTGAGGCTCTGGGATTTTCTACACAACCACAGTATGCTTGTTGAAAAAAACATTACACTAGCAAGCAGGCATGAAGCCAGTCCCCAAAACACTTTGAAAATGAAAATGGAATCTTTTTCCTGCAAAAGTAATAAAATTCCATTGAATTGATGGGTCAGATCTTCAGCCAACATATGCCGTATTTTGGGTTGCCTGACAGTCAAATATACAGTCAGATGTGCTTTAAAATGACAAAGATAGACGATCATTTCTGTATCATTGCTCTGAAAACAACAAAAGAAGGTCTGCATGAGACATCTATCTTGTTTCTCCTTCTTTCACCATTTAATAAATCTAGGGTGCCTTTTTTTTTCTTTTGTAGAAAACAGTGGGATTGTAAACTATATTTTGGCATTCATTTTGGTTATCTAAGGGGAACACATAAAGGTTCTGACCAGTGAGATGTCTTGTAATCAAATTGCCTTGAACAGAAAAAGGAGAGCAAGGGAAACATAAATAATGAGTGTTTGCCATTAAATCTGCTTAATGGGGATGGAATGGAAAGAGATATTCCCTAAATGAAGTAGAGAGACCGAGAAAATAATCTTTTTTTCTTAAACCAATATTTTGTTAATGCTTTTTTTCTTTATTGCATGGCTGTCCCTTCATAATGATTCCCTTCATCCCTCTCGATCTCACGCTACCACAGTACAACCCATTTTTGTAACAAAGATGTATAGGAAAGCAGAACATGCCAATGCATTGCTGATGTCTGACAATATATGCCTCACCTTATTGCTGTAGTCTACTACCTCCCAATTGAGAAGAGAGACGCACATTTGTCCACATGAGTATTCACTGCTGATCAGAGTTCTGATGGTTTCCTTTTAGTTTTATAGCCATCTTGTAGATTATTCACCCAGTTCTTTGAACTTAGTTTTAGTTCATACAAGTCTTCCCAGATTTCTTTGATTTTTTTCATATTTACTGCTTCTTGTCATACAATAACATTTTGTTACATTCATATACCATAGCTTGTTCAGGCATTCAGTAGGGTCCTCACTTTAGTTCTAGTACTTTGCCACCACAAAAAAAGACTAATACATATGCATAGTATGCAAAAATATACATATTATTTATATATGTATGTGTGCATTGTTGTTTTTGTTGTCGTTCAGCCTTCATTTTCAAAGTGGTCCAATGACATCATGGGGTGATATAGGGTCCTCAGCCTCACTCTCACTTCCATTGAGTCATTGAAGTCTAGTGGCAAGAAAAAAGTCAAGACAGCTGGTGATGGCCTGGGATGCAGTGGATGACCTTGGTGTCCTCGATGTCTGACCAAGCCCTAAGTTCTCCATAGCACCTGCGTTAGCCACCTTTATGGCTGTTAGAACAAACTGTTCTCATCTGCCCATTCTGCCAGGGGAAGTCTTCACATGCTTGGGGTAGACACCCCCCTAACTCACTGCCAGATCTGAGGTTTGTTGGTTACCCTTAACTTGTTTTAGCCCATCTTCTGAGACTGTTTACTAGGGTACGGCTGCTATGCATGCTGCAACATATTAGAGCCACATGTGAAGTATATATGAATATATAATATATGTGCACATGTTATAAAATGTGTGTGCACATGTGTGTATGTATTTACATATATGTACATATACATGCACATATATGTAATTTTTTTCCTCTGTCTTTGTCCCCTTTGAAGTATATACCCAGTACTGATGTCAGTGTCAAAGGGTATATAATTCTAATTCTATGCTATTTCCCAAAATAGTTGGACCAATTCCCAGATCCATCAATGGAAGTACAGAATCTTGATGAGACACTCCAGAGAAGTATAAGATTTGAAATTGGACTAGTGGCAATGCCAAAAGTAAATGAAAATATGCTGTACTAGTTTGGGTTTATTCATTCTTTTATAGTGGGCTGATCAAGGGAAATCCTCAATCAACTTCATGATCTTCTTGCAGGATAGTGAGCTTTTCTTTGGGATTTAATGAGTTTATAAAACTATCCAAGCACTCCTTGATTGCATCAAGGGTCCACATCATTTTGGAAAGGGAGAGGGGGGGTCTTTCCATTGCAAATGGGTAGTCAGGTATGTTGTGGTCCACTTTTGCTGTTCTATGGGGTCTGTATGGCATATTAGCTTCTTTACTCACGTTAGCACATAAACTCTTCTCTCTCCCTTCTCCTTCCCCTCATAATATCCAACTATTTGACATTTCTTGTTCAACCTCCACAATATTTCTCACATCCATCCCCTTCTCTCTCCTCATATAGCCATCACGCTATTCATGGAACTCATCACCTCTTTCCTAGATAATTGCAAAAGCCTCCTGATTGTTTCTCTGCTTCCAGGCCTTCTCCTTTCACAATCTATATAGCTTCTAAAATAATCTTCCTCAAGTATAATTCTGATCACACCACTCCCCTCCTCCAAAATCTTGGCCCTCTTTTGCTTTTAGGATAAAACACAAATTCCTTTATTTAGCACTTAAAGTCTTTCACAATCTGGCTCCTGCTTACCTTTCCAGACATTCCTCTTCAAACATATATATTCCAACCAAACCATCCTACTTACTTTTCACTGAACGTTTCATTTCCTCCTTTTTCAGGGACTGCCCTGCATGCCTAGAGTACCCTTTCTCTATACCTCTGCTCCTAGAAATCTCTAGCTTCCCTCAAAGCTCATCTAAGATGACATCGCCTATGATGAACCTTTTTATTGACACCATGATTTGTTAGCATTTTTCCTCTTCAAATTATCAGGTGTTTACTTGTCTGTGTAAATATTGTATGTCAAATGCAGGAATTACTAAGAATTAGTGGAATGTAAACTCTTACAGGGGTAGGGAACCTATGGCCTCAAGGCCACATGTGGCCCTCTAGGTCCTCAAGTGCAGCCCGTTGACTGAATCCAAACTTCACAGAACAAATACCCTTATAATAAAAGAATTGGTTCTAGGAAACTTGGGCTCACTCAAAACGCTGTACCCAAATACCTAAAAGGCCACATGTAGCCTCAAGGTCACAGGTTCTCCCCAAACCCCAGTATAGTAGATAGAGCACTGGACCTGCAGTCAGGAAGACTCATCTTCCTGAGTTCAAATCCAGCATCAGAGGCTTACTAGTTGTGACAAGTGAAAAGGCCAAGAGATATAGTTTCTGAGTAATTAATAGCCATTTTATTAATTATGACTGACAAATAATTAATAAAATGAGGTCAGTGGCATTCTTTGAAGCCAAAGACACACCCTAGAAAACAATGAATGCTTAAAAAGCCTTTGAAAAGGGGGGTATATTGCAGGTGGAAATCAACTCTGAGGAGGTGAACAAAAAGTCTTCAGTTCCATGAGACTCAGCTGCCTCCAGCAATCTGGATGAAAAAAACATCAACCCATCTCTCCCTAGACTACTCTGACTGGTTTTCTACTTCATAAGCTGAGTCATCCTAAATTCTAATGGAATGTTACAAGAATAGGGGCTTATTTTCTAAGGGCAAGATTTTGCCTAGACTGGATTCTGTTTGTAAGGTCTTGTAGCTGGGTGAGGTCCCACCAAACATCAAAAAGCATGTACCCCTAGGATTTGGGCAATCTCATTCATCAGCAATGGCCTTCAGAAACAGCCTGAATAATCTACAGGGGTCAGTTTCTGAATGAAGAGATAGGAAGGGAAAAAACCTTAATCTTAATTTAATAATTGGTCATTAATGTAAGAGAGAAATGATTTCTCTCATAGCTGTGTGACCCTGGACAAGTTACTGAACCTTGTTTTCCTCAGTTTCTTCATTTGTAAAATAAGCTGGAGAAGGAAATGACAATTCATTTCAGAATCTTTGCCAACAAACCCCCAAATGGGGTCATGAAGGGTCATACATGACTTAAAAATTACTCAAAAACAACAACCACAACAAGGTACAGTGGATAGAGAACAGTCCCTGGAGTCAGGAAGAGCTCCATTCAAGTCTGACCCCAGATTTGAGATCAAAACTGGGCAAGTTGCTTAACTTTTAATCTTCCTTAATTTCTTCATGTGCAAAATGAGAATACTAATAGCAACCTGCTGCTCAGGGTTGTTGTGAGGATCAAAGGAGATGGTATTTGTGAAGAGCTTTGCAAACCTGAAAATGCAATATAAATGCTAGTTATCATTGAGAGAACTCTTTCTTTTTCATTATGTTTTTATAATCCTGTCACCTAGCATATTACTGCATATAGTGAGCACTGAATGAATGTTTATGGAATTTCAGTGATTAGGAAGTATTAATGGAGGAATATATCAAGTACTCTTGCTGAAAAGTCCCTAAAGGCTGTTGAGTCCAATCACCTATTTCATAGATGAGAAAATTGAGGCCTAGGGAAGTTAAGTAACTTTCTCAAAATCATATAAGTAGTAAGGGACAGAAGTGAAATTTGAACCAAGAATGCCTATGTCCAGACCCCTGCCTCTGGAACTTTTCCATTGTCCTATGCTACCTCCCAATCTTTTCTATTGGGTCCTCTTATATGTACACACTAAAGCTCATGTGAACTTCTTGAGAGCAGATAGATTTGTATCCCCAATTCTTGGCATATTGCTTTGTACATAAAAAAGGCTTAATAAATACTTTTTCATTCATTTATTTGTTCATCCATTTATCCATCCAGTTATTCATTTCATTTCTTTATCAATTCTTTCATTCTTCTCATTCATATAGTCATTCATCTCATTCATTTATTCATTCATATTTAAAATTCCTTCCTACCTCAGTTACCTTCCTCAGAATATTGGTTTTATCTCTTTTCTTTATAGTTCCCTTTCCATCTCAGCTCTGATTCTGGTTTGGTTTGACTGTTTCAATTCTTTTCTGGTCTCATCACAAGGCATCAGGATCCCCACAGAGCATGGCTTAAATTGCATAAACTTACTACTCACCCAGAGTTGTGGAAGTTATTTTGTAAGGTGTGTGAAAGGAGATTGCTTGCTGGGAGATATATCTGCACCCCACTGAGTATTGACAGGAGGACTCTGAAACAGAGGGTTGCCACAATTATATTTCCATTAGGCAGAGTTGACAAAAGGTATTTCATAAAGGCAATAGGTAAGATGTTTACATAGCTCCTATCTATATAACGTGTAATTAAAAAAATTAATGGTAGAATAAGAGGTGTTTCCCCCTCCCTCGTGGTTAATACCACATATATTTTTTGTCAAGCAACAATCCATTGGGATATACAAATGTTTCCAGTCTTGAGAAATAAGTATTGAATGACTGGCTGCTTAAAGAGACTAGTTCATGGTTATTTAATGGCAGCATTGAATTATTCAGTTGGTACCCAGGAATCAAAGTCCTAATTCTCAATTTTTTTCACAGTTCCTAGGCACTTGTAATTCTGTTGGGTCTTCTTATCCTATGTCCAGGGCAATGAATAGAGCTATGTAGACAGCATCTATGTAGAGGCATAGAATATTAAATTTGAAAGAGATTTTAGAACTTATCTAACAATTCATCTCTGTAGCATGTAGAGCCTAGTTAGCATAGACTGTGTGAATGATTTGTGATTTGTTTTTTCCTTGTTACAGATTGTTTGTGCCCATTGCTCTACCTTGTATCTTTCAGTGTGTAGAGTGCCTGTGTGACAAGCCCTTTCCCTTGACATGACACAGGGGGGAAGGGTCATTGTGGTATTTCTAACGTATTTTTTGCTTAATTTGAAGATCTTTCCCACCCATTAATAGACCGGCATGACCTGCTTAAGTCACATGGAAGCCTAAATTACATGTGGGGGGAGGAGCTTGCTGAATGGGTGGAACAGGAAGGTTGGAGCAGAGCTGGGAAGAAATTGGTGAGAGCTGTTGGGGTGAGGGAGAGACGACAAAGGCAGGTACAGCTAGTGTTGTGAGTGTTTGTTGGAAGGCCCCAGGAGGGGAGGGGGGATCGTTTGAGGTTGGGGGTGGAGATGTGGGAGACTTGGGAATGGCATCCCCTGCAGTGCTAATGTGTATTGACTTCTTGGTTACTCTGACAGATTTGGCTTTCTGGTGTCTGAATAATTGTCTTTCTTCTGCCTTCTATATGGAATCTGTTACAGTTTGCAATTCAGAACTATGCTGTCATATTCATAGTTGCCCTCAGTGCTATGAATATTGCCTGGAATCAATACATTTGACATCATGAACAGGATCACAGGGTATAAAATTTCTATTTGGAAGCAGAAAGGCTTTAGAGGAAGAAATGAATGTTCCAGGATGGAATTTACCATATACCTCCCTAACAAGGGAATGGGCTAAAAGCATTGGACCATGTGAAAACTGAGAGCTGAGGTTACAGGAGGGGGAACCTAGAGATTTGGAAAGGTGTTTGCAAGGAATATGAATAAAACCAGAGAAAAACCAGGATAGTGTAGGAGAGGCTGGATTTTATTAACAGGTTACCATGTTATGTGTAAAAGCAGAGATGAGCTACTGAATGAAGACATTCAGATGGAAAAAGACTTAGCTAGTTTGCATGGGAATTCTCACTGTTAGGGCTCCTTTAAAAGAGCAAGCTGGAGAGTTTCAGGTGGTAGAAAAGCTTCATTTAGCTCAGAAGAAGAAGAGAAAAATTGGCAAAAGAAATGTGCACACAACCTTTGTACAGACCCAGCCTATTTGCCGCAGTGATGACTGCCAGGAGAGTGAATGGGAGGAAAATGTAATGAAGACAAAGGAAGAAAATGAAACAATTTTAGAAGGGGAGGTTTCTCAGGCAGAAGCACGTCCAACAGAAGGCAGAAACAAGAGAACTAGGGAGCAACACAAGTGTTAATGGATATAATTGAGGATTTTACTCACCAGGATGACACAGATATTTTGAGTTGGTTCACCCAAAGAATGGGAGAATTGTTAATATCTTGGATGGTGAGAATCAGTGATGAAGGGGCCAGAGGAGTGTACATGGCATGGATTGCTTGAAATTTATAGGATTTAGTCAGAATCTTTTTGTATAACAAGCTTTTAGAGATTACAATAAGACTAATCTGTTAGCTTTGGAAGCAAATGGAAGTAATAGGCAGTATCTTACTAGCTCTGTGGCCAAGTGGAGATAGACCTGGTATTCATGTAAGGACTGTATAAGACAGTTAAAGGAGGAGGTAATGAAGACTGCCATAATGATAAAAAATGCATATGCATACTATGATACTCCCTTTGTAGTTTACCATAGGAAAATAATAGTGAAGATAATTCTTCCTGCTTACAAGCCACTAGTTCTGACTACTAACTGGGGAAATAGGGCATCATCTTTTGGAGGTACTGGACAAGATTTCACAGTTAAATAACTTAGAGGATTAGGAGAAAGATAAATTTCCTCAAGAGAGAAGAGAAAATAGCCAGCAGATTCAAAGTCAGAATAGATTGACAAGAAAAGAATTGTTAACTGCTTTATTGGGAGCAAGGGTAGATTTTTGAAGAATAGATGAATTCCAACTAATGAACTATACAAAATGTACTGAGAAAAGGGGCTTGATACTAGAAAGAACAGAAATGTAAGAACTGTCCCTACAGATCTTCCTGAACCCTTCTATTCAAGTTTGTCACACCTTCAAGAAAAATAAGAAATTGGCTGAGCCTCAGCTCAGATGAAAGAAATACACAGGCAGGATTACAGACCCACACCAATTTGACCATGTACTGGAAAAATGGATCAAATACTATAACTAGGACATTAATAGATACTAGGGCAGAGGCCTCCCTTATATATGGAAACCCTGATAAGTTTAAACATGGAACTCCTATTACCATCACAGGACTGGGACAGGCTGAAATATCAGCCAGACAAGTCAAACTAACAATGAAAATTGAACAATTACCTGAGAAAGAATATAGTGTGGTAATTCTACCCATTCCTGAATACATCATTGGAATAGATATATTGAGAGGTGTGACTTTAAATTTACCTGAAGGGATATACCAATTTGTTGTAAGGAAGATAGGAATTAATACAGTTTTAGGGGGTAAAATAAAAATGGACCCAATCACTTTACCTGAGCCTTCTGAAGTAATTACTTTAAAGCAGTATCATGCACCAGGTGGACAAGGTGAAATTACCAGTACTATAAAGGAATATGTTGAGGTAGCAGTGTTAGTCCCTACAACCACTAGATGGAATAATCCTGTCTGGCCAGCACGAAAGTCAGATGGGACATGGAGGTTGGCAGTGGATTATAGACAATTGAATAAGGTGTATCCCTTGTATGCTGTTGTTCCAGAGGTCATTACCTTAATAGAAAGGATCCAGAGATATGATGAGACTTGGCATGCATTTATTGATTTAGCAAGTCCTTTCTTTACTATCCCAATAGATTCTAAGCAATGGGACTAATTTGCTTTCACTTGGCAGGGTCGACAATATACTTTTACATGCTTGCCACAAGTCTATCTGCGTAGCTCCACTATTTGTCAGGATTGTGGCTGAACATTTGGATGAATTAGAGCTACCTGGTATACAGGTTACCCACTATATAGATGATATTATGATACAGGGGAAAAAATATAAAAGAAGAGGAAAAGAGTTTGATGCTTTTAATTGAGCATATGAAAAGCAAAGGGTGGGAAATTAACTCTGCAAAGATTCATGGGCTAGCTCAAACCATAAAATTTTGTGGTATACAATGGAATAAGAGAGGCTGTGAGAGATTCTCTTGCAAGCCTGATGAAAGATTCAGGATTTTCCTATCCCCACCAATAAGAAAGAAGCCAAAAAATTTATAGGATTATTTGGACATTGGTGACATCACATACAGCATCTAGGACAAATTTTAATATAAAATTTCAGGGAAAAATATGAATTTGATTGGGGACTTGAGGAGAGTACAGCTTTTGAAGAAGCAAAGGCTGCTATAGAATTGGTCCTAGGTTTATGGCCTAATCAAAATGGTCCAGTGGAATTACAAGTGACTCTACAGGATGAATATGCAAACTGGAGTTTATGGCAAAAACAACAAAATCAAAATGTACCCTTAGGATTTTGGTCTAGGAAACTCCTTTCATAAGTTCAATATATCCCTTTTGAAAACCAGTTGTTAGAGACTTTGGCTTTGTTAGAGACTCAACAACTGACTCTGGTCCATGAGGTAATATTAAGGACTGGAATGCTGATTGTGACCTGGGTAATGAGTACCTCAGCTTCTCACAAAATTGGACATGCACAGGAAGCTAGCATAATTAAATGGAAATGGTACTTTTGGGGGCAAAGTCAAGATATTGGAGTAGAAAGACAGACCTGCTCTAGCTGTCTCTCCAGAGCCCATAAAAAAAAAAAATCTGTAAAAAAAAGACTCTAAACATATTCTAGAGCAGGAGAAGCCACAAAATGACAGAGTGAGCTAGACTTCCAGCCCAAGACAGCTTGGAAGGCCAACAAGAAAGGTTTATCACACTGGGCTCATAGCAGGGCACAGCCCAGGGCTGCACAGCATGGACAGGAGTGGAGCAGGCTTTAGGGAGCAGGATCACAGGCAGCTGTTGTGATTCTCAGATTTCTCAACCCACAAATGCCAAAGACAGTTTCAATGGTCAATAAGAAAGCTCTTTCACCCAGGTGAGAAGGGAGCATGGACGGGTCCCAGCCCTGGCCCCAGGGTGACAGCAGTTACTGCAGCAGCAGTGTACACTTTTGGAGTCCTTGGTCTAAAGACCCTGGGGGAATCAAGCAACTGATTTGGGTCTCAGTCCTGAGTGGTGGCCCTGGGGTAATGAGGAGCATTGGTGTTGCAGAGCTAGTGGCTGCTGTGGAGAAGAATTGTATTTGCAGTTCCAGGGCAGAAAAGAGTGCTTGTGGTTGCTCACAGAGCAGAGCTCAGGCCAGAAGAGGAGGAAACTCCTCCCTTGGAGGAACTGAGAACTTACAGGTCCCTAGAGATATCTCAGAAAACACCTCCACAACAACTTTTGAAACCTAGGGTACTATACCCTCCACTTGACAAAGGACTCAAAAGTCAAGTAACTGGCTGGGAAAATGCCCCAAAAGGGGAAAAATAAGGCAAAAGAAGGTTACTTTTTTGGTGAAAAGGTGTTTTCTTCCATCCTTTCAGATGAGGAAGAGCAAAGCATACCATCACAGGAAGACAACAAGGTCAAGGCTTCTATATACAAAGCCTCCAAAAAAATATGCAATGGTCTCAGGCCATGGAAGAGCTCAAAAAGGATTTTGAAAATCAAGTAAAGGAGGTGGAGGAAATACTGGGAAGAGAAATGAGAGTGATGCAAGAAGATCATGAAAGATGAGTTAACAGCTTGCTAAAGGAGACCCCAAAAAATGTTGAAGAAACTAACACCTTTAAAAATAGACTAACCCAAAGGGCAAATGTAGTTTAAAAAGCCAATGATAAGAATGCTTTAAAAAGCAGAATTGTCCAAATGGAAAAGGAGGTTAAAAACTCACTGAAAAAAATACTTCTTTAAAAATTAGAATGGAGCAGATGGAAGCGAATGACTTTATGAGAAACTAAGAAATTACAAAACTAAAAGAATGAAAAAATAGAAGACAATGTGAAATATCTCATTGGAAGAACAACTCACCTGGAAAGTAGGTCCAGGAGACATAAATTTAAAATTATTGATCTACCTGAAAACCATGATCAAAAAAAGAGCCTCAACATCATTTTCCAGAAATTTTCAAGGAAAACTGCCCTGATATTCTAGAACCAGAGGGTAAAATAGAGATGGAAAGAATTCACAGATCACTGCCTGAAAGAGGTCCCCAAAAGAAAACTCCTAAGAGTACTGTAGCCAAATTCCAGAGTTCCCAGGTCATGGAGAAAATATTATAAGCTGTCAGAAAGAAATTATTCAAGTATGGTGGAAATGCAATCAGAATAACACAAGATTTAGCAGCTTTTACAGTAAGGGATCAAAGGGCTTGGAACAGGATATTCCAGAGGTCAAAGGAGATAGGGGTAAAACCAAGAATCACCTACCCACCAAAACTGAGTATAATACTTTATGGAATTTCAATGAAATAAAGGACTTCAGAGCATTCTTGTTGAAAAGATCAGAGCTGAATAGAAACTTTGATTTTCAAATACAAGAATGAAGAGAAACATGAAAATGTAAATAGGAAAGAGAAGCCTTACAGAACTCATTAAAGTTGAACTGCTTACATTCCTACATGGAAAGATGTTATTTGTAACTCATGAGACCTTTTTCAGTATTAGTGTAGTTAGAGGGAATATATGTATATCTATAATGTATTCATATATACACACAATATATATATGTAGTTGTATATGAGTATGTATGTATGTGTATATTATATGTGTGTGTATATATGCATATATGTGTGTGTAGATAGATAGATGGATAGATAGATAGATAGATAGATAGATAGATAGATAGATAGATAGATAGATGGATGGATAGATAGAGGGCACAGGGTGAGCTGAATATGAAAGGACAATACCTAAAAAGTAAAATTTACTATTGAGTGGAATGTACTAGGAGTAAGAGAAAGGGAGAGGTAGAATTTTGCAAATCATCTCACATAAAAGAGGCAAGAAAGAGCTTTTACAATGGAGGGGAAGAGGGGAGAGATGAAAGGGAATAAGTGAGCCTTACTCTCATGGGATTTGGCCTAAGGAGGGAATAGCACACACTCAATTGGATATGGAAATGTACTTTATCCTGCAGGAAGGCAAGGGGGAAGGGGATAGGAGAGGGAAGACAATAGAAGGGACAACAAATTGGGGAAGGGATAATCAGAAGAAACATTATTGTAGGAAGACAGGTCAAGGGAAAGAATGGAATAAATGGAGGGTAGGATAGGACAGAAGGAAATGTGGTTAGTCTTTCACAACATACCTATTTTGAAAGTGTTTTGCATTTTTACATATGTATGACCTGTATTGAATTGCCTGTTTTCTCAATGAGAGTGGGTGAAAAGGGAGGAAGGGAGAGAATATGGAGATCAAAGCTTTAATAATGAATATTAAAAGTTGTTTTAGCATGCAACTGGAAAATAAGAAATACAGGCAATGGAGTATAGAAATCTATTTTACCCTACAGGAAAATAGAGGGGAGGGGAATGGAAGAAGCTGGGGTAATAGAAGGGAGGACAGACTGGAGGAAGGGGTGGAAGGTGTGGGGAGAGATGAGGAGAAAATTTTGAATTCACATTTTTATGGAAATGAATATTGAGAACTTAAAAATAAGTAAATTATATGTTTAAAAAATGGTATGTTCAAAAGAGATCGAAAACAGGTAAAAGAGGAGTTTCTGCTTTACATAGCAAAACATATAGTAAACATATATCTATAGCAAACATAGATACCGAGGATAATAATACACCCCCTCAGCCAAAGCAGCACTTAGTACAGTCCTTAATAAAATGGAATGAGGGATATGATGGATTAATTAAAGGACAAAAGAGATGTGCATGGTTTACTGATGAGACAGTAAAATATTTGGGCCACAAAAGACATTGGAAAGTGGTAGCCTATAATCCATGCACTAGGCAAACTTTGTATAGTACTGGGATAGGTGGAAGTAGTCAATATGCTGAACTTATGGCAGTACATCAAGCTATCAAAACAGAACAAGGAGTACAGTGTCATATATTCAGTGATGCATGGATGGTAGCTAATGGGTTAGCTACATGAATGCCCATGTGGAAAATCAAAATTGGGAAATTCATGGCAAACAAATCAAGGGCAAAGAATTATGGGAAGATGAAACATGTCTTTGGTTACTAATTTGTCAGTTTTTCATGTAGATGCTCATGTGGCCCTCACCATGCCAGAACGTGAATACAATGCACATGCTGATTGACTAGCAAAGTCAACATATTCAACATATCATCTCTAACCCTATCATCCCAACTAATGATCTGGTACTAGCAAAATGGATCCATCAAACAGCTGGCCATTTAGGGGTTCATGCCACAGACCAATAGGCACAAGACTGAGGAATACTATCTGTCATTCATTGTTAAAACAAGTAGTAGAGGAATGGGTTCTGCTGATAGAATAAAATTGGGAGCTAAAGCATGGGTAAAATGGAAGCCAGACCATGTTCCAAAGGCTGCAGAAATTTTAACATATGGGAAGGATAATACCATAACTGTTATTTATTCAGGAGAAGATGATTACCAAATTGTACCCTTAACTCAAATATTCTACCATAGTGGTTCATGGGCAGTGGGCTCATGGACTCCAGAAGCATGGCTGACCCTATGTCTACCCTACTTTTGGTTATTGTCTCCTTGTTTCTTTTTGGTTTTTTGTCTGCTAAATGTGTTTGCTAGATTTGTTCCCTGCAGACTTTAGTATCCTCCACCTGCAGATGCCTGATTGCTTCAGTCGGATGTCACCTCCTGACCATGACTGTGGTGTGTCACCCCTGAATCTTGTGTTGACCAAGTTCCAGATGCCAGATGAGGAACTAACCTCTTGGGGCAGGGACAGCTCTACTTTCGATTTGAGCAGGAAGTAGCTATGGAAGAAGAAATCTTCACCTCTTTCCCCAAGGTTTTAGGCCCCATTCATTTGAGGGGTGAATGATGGGGTGTTTGTACTCAAGCCCCACTCTAAGATATTGCTTTATATATTTATTTTATGTATCCCTGCTATATTATTGTAAAGTTCTTTTGACATTAGTTGCCCCATTGACCTATATGATGGATAAGAAAGATCTTAGAGCCAAATATATTGTTAATGTATTTTTTGATTAACTTGAAGATCTTTCCCACCCATTAATAGACCCATGTGACCTACTTAAATCACATGGAAACCCAAGTCTCATGTGGTAGGAGGAGCTTACAGAATGGGTGGAACAGGAAGGGTGGAGTAGAGCTGAGAGTAAGTTGGTGAGAGCAGTTAGGGTGTAGGAGAGAGGATACTGGCAGGCACAGCTAGTCTTGTCAGTGCTTGTGTGAAGGCACTGACTAGCAGGGGGTTGAGGGGGAAAGGAGGCTTGGGAATGGTGTTGTCCCCTGCAGTGCTAATGTGTGCTGACTTTTTGATTACTATAATGGATTTGACTTCCTGGTATTAGCATTTGGCTTTCTGGTGTCTGAATAAATGTTTTTCTTCTGCCTTATATATGGAGAGTCTGTTATACTTTGCAATTCAGAACTATGTCAACATATTCATAATCACCGTTGGTGCTGTGAATATTGCCCTGGTGATACAATTATGTGTGTGTGTGTGTATGTCATTGTGTAACTCAAAGGGAGACAGCATAGATATCTCTAGCTTCTTTCCCCACTACAGTTCTCCAAGGAGTCTAGTTCCTTCCAGGAGGTTGGGCTTAGAAGCTTGATGACCCTGTTCTCCACAAAGAGGAGGTACTGGACTACAATTATATCTGCTCCTTTAAATATTATTGGGCTAAGGGATATCATCAGGTTTGATCTAACGTCTGATCACTGCTTCAATATTAAGTGCAGAAGGACCTCAAGCTTTTTATCCTAGACTTGACCCCCTTTCTCACCAAATACTAGTTTCCCAATGAACACACATAGCACTTAGTCAAGAAGACCCATTTAACCAAATCAGTAGTAAAATAGAAATTGGAGAAGGCACACAAAGGAAAATAAATATCTGACAGTACTGAGTGAAGAAGCTGTCCTATTGGGTGTAAGATAATAATAACCCAACTAAGAGAAAGAGTCCTAGATTTCACTCAAAAGGAAGTTCTCCAAAGTCTCTAGTGTAGCAAGCTGTGCAAGGGGACATTATGGAGATTGCCAACTCCTCTCATATCCTCCTAGAGTCTTTTTATTAAGCAGCCCAAAGTATGGTTGGCCAGAATCATCCAAAGCAACTCAAATCTAGAAGAGAACTCAGTGACTCAAAGAAAACTTAAAAAAGATTCGTTGAGAATGAAAAAACTCTCCTCTCACCAACAGGACCCCCCAGCCCCACCCCCCCGCCCCTTTTCTCCCCCTCAGCCCTCATTCAGGGCAAGGCATTCATCTCCACCAATAAGGAAGAAGTTCCATACCAATGATTTCAGATAGTGGCTACAGGTATTCAGACAACTCAAGTTTTCCTGATGGGTTTGGCCAAGCCCTAAGGTTAACCTGTTTATTTACCATTGGTCACCTGTCAGTGGTTGACCTTTGTGTCCTTTGTCTAGCAAACAGCTTGACCCATTAGTGGCAAAATGTTACGTTATCATTCTGGTCTCAACTATGATTCTTGAGAGGCATATCAGTCAAATTGACATGACCACCCTCATTTTACTTTCCCATTTTATCTCAGAGAGGCTAAATCAGTTGCCCAACATCATGTAGCTAGTTAATGGTAAAAGTTAAGACTCAATACCAGGACTACCAGTCTGGTGCTCTCTCCGCTGAGGCATGCTTCTAGTTGCTAAAATGGATGGCCATTTTCCTTTCTGTTTCACAATGACCAGATAGAATAACAGACAGTAGAATCTAGCATAAGAATTTGAATAACAATAACAGATACCAGAATTCCAGCCTCAGTCATGAGATTGACTCATTGATCTTGAAAAAAGTGACTTGATGACTTCTCTGTTTCCTAGCTTTTCTAGCTATAAAATGGCAAGGATGATAAAAGTAAAAATGAGATCTATGATTTAAAACATTTGAAACATTTGCAGCATTTTGCAATACTGACACTGCAATAACTCATAAAACTGTTATCATGAAACCTAATTCTCCTGCTGGACAAAAGTTATTTTAGTGTTTATGAGGTTTCAAAGGGTAAATACATAGTAAACTGAAGCATAATGATGACTTGTATATACTTGACAATTTTATGGGATGGGAGCAGTGAATACTACTAGCCAATATTGACTCATTAAGCCCAAACTTCTGACTATTCTCATTTTCGACAAGTTTAGGAGACAGATTGACTGAGAAAATTATATGAGGAAAAGATATCTCAATTTCAATGAAGGATTTCACAAAATCTGTTTCTAACAAAGACTCATGCATCTTTGAAAACAATATAAAGAGACATGGTCATTCTAGAGGTTATTGGACACTGTAAAATACACTGACATGCATATGATTTCTTAATAGCTATCTGCCTAAATGAGAACATTTCATTGGAAGAATGACCAAAGCAAGGAACAGAGAGCATAAAAGATGGGAAACAATTAACCAGAGATACATCTTTACATCATTTCCTTGTAAAGGTTGCATGTCAAAGATAAAGAATTTATTCAAATTTATAAGAACAAGATTCTTTTCCCAATTGAGAAATAGTTACAAATATATATATACATATACATACACATATACACATACGCACATAATTCAAGTTATTCAAGAATATCAAGTTATAACATCAAATATTCAAGTTATCAATAACCCTATAAAGATACTCCAAATTACTAATTAGAGAAATGCAAATTAAAGCAACTCAGAAGTTCCACTCTATAATACCAGATTGTTAAATATGATAAAAAAGGAAAATGACAATTTTTTGTACTATAGGAGAACAGGGAACACTGATACACTATGGGGCACTGTGAATTGGTTTAGTCATTCTGGAAGGTAATTTGGAACTGTACCCCAAAAGTAACTATACCATATCTAAACTTTGATGCTGTAGGGTCAGAGTCCTATATAGCAAATTGATCAAAGAAAAAGGTATGAAAAGATCCAATACACAGAAAATATTATAGCAGATGATTTTCTAATAGCAAAGATCTGTGAACTAAATGAGTTAGGGAACAGCCAAAGAAATTTTGATATATGAATGGAATATTATTATGCTATGAGAAATGATATGATTTGATTGGAGTGAAGTGAATGAAATAAGGAGAGCAAGCTATACAATAACATTGTAAAGACAAACAAATGAACTGGGTTTAAGAGAGAGAGGTTGTGCAAAGTTACCAGTCTCACTTTTTCCTCCAGAGCCATCTGGGTCCAGTGGCAAGATATAGATGAGGATGACTGGAGATGGCCCTGAATGCAGTGGGAGACCTTGGCCTTTTTAAGGCAAGATCTTTAGTAGATCTTAGTTTGCCTGAGGCAACACTCATTCAGTGATTAAACCTGGTTAAGAAATGAGCTAAGGAATGGCCCATTTTGTCTAACAAAAAAAAATCAGTCTGGGAGGGGAAGACCCTTGGGGTTTCTGGCAAAACAAATAATCACCATTTACATCCACTCTGAGCATTCAGGGTCCAAACAAGGACTACTAAGTGGAGCTTGACCTGGGACCTATTGGCTAATTAGTGAGAGCCAGAGTGAATTGTATTTAAAGCATCCTCTTTCAGAAAGAAATCTAGCCAGGAAATCCCAAGATATCTTGCTAGATTTCAGCCATTGAAATTTACATTCCTTTGGGCAGAATACCTATAGGTAAGGCCATGATACCCCATGTGGATAGAGGGTATGTTCCTTTCCCCTCTCCTCCCCTCCCCTCTCCTCTCTTCCCCCTTACTTCCTTCCTGTTTCTCTGTAGTAATTGTTTTTATTTTGGATCTTCTTAGATTTATTTATTTATTTATTTTTTGATTAGACAAAAGGGGCCATTCCTTGACTCATTTCTTAACCAGACAATCACTAAATGGGTGTTGCCTCAGTCAAAATGAGAACTCAGATAGACCTTAGCTTAAAAAAGCCAAGGTTTCCCACTGCATCTGGGGTCATCTCCACTCATCCTGATCTTTATCTTGCCACTGGACCCAGATGTCTCTGGAGGAGAAAGTTAAGGCTGGTGACCTTGCACAGTCCTCTCTCATTTAAATCCATTCATTTGCATCCTCCTCCTGATGTCATGGTCTTCTTTGACAAAACAACAAAGACAAATAATTTTGAAAGACTTAAGAATCCTGATCAATGCAATGACAGTCATATTTTCAGAGAACCAATAATGAAGTGTGCTATACTCCTTTTGACAGACAGATGACAACCTCAAGATACTGAATAAAACATGCATTCTTAGATGTAGTCAGTCAATAAATATTTATTAAATACCTACTCAGTGCCAATGTGGGAATTTGTTTTGCTTCACTTTGGAAATTTTTTGTTCCTATTTCTTGTTTGTTTTGTTCCTATTTTCTTTTTCCAATGACAGAAGATGATAGAGAAAATAAGTGCTTGTTAATTAAAAATGAAATTTAAATTAAAAAATAATATCTCACTCTTATGTAGGAATATGCTGGGGTTGGAAGCTCAATTCCATGTGGACAGTCTCGGGCGGGTAAAGGTGGGAACTTCTAAATCTTAGAGTTCTCACGAGGCCCCCCAGGAAACGACTGGGAATCGAGGTGAACCGAGCTATCTCGTGTATTTCCGCCTCTTCCCGTGAGAAACGTGATGGGAGAGAGCTCTCCCCACCCTCGAGATTGTCCCGGATCTGGGCACACCCATTGTTACCTAACAGGCACGGTATTCAGATGCAAACTATGCGGCTGGAGAGTTTTAATTGGAGTCAGGAAAGCCTGAAAGCTCTCTTGGGCGGAGGGGCCACGTGTGAGGACAGAAGGCTCTGCTTTTCCTCTCTCCGCTCTTCCCTCCCCCTCTCTCCCCACTTACACTTCTACTTCCAATCTCTTATTGTAAGATCTTTGCCTCCTTGGGAGAACTTTCTCTCTCCCTCCTAAGGAAGAATTCCCCTGCACTTATAACCAGAACCCTGAATAAAGCTCAACCCTTGTTCGACTCTGGAATGTCCTTTCTCTCATACGAGCATCCGGCTTGGCCAGCTGAAGACCTCGAGAGGTGAGGTAAGAAGACTCGGGTAGCCCACAGGCCTCTAGGCCTGGCAGGAATACATCTGAGTATCTATTTAAAGCAACAGTAAAAAAAACTGGAGTAATCTGGTTGTCTGTTTTTTGGTCATTATATTCTATGCACATTATGTTCATGATTTCTAGTTCATTTTCTATCCTCCTAATAGGAATATTGACTTTCTCCATTTAGGTTTTCAATATCCTAGCTATTTGCATCCATCTGACAGCATGAAATACTCCCTAGTGGAAACTTTAATGCTTGAGTTTACTTGAGTTCTCTTTAAGTACCTTATTTGTAAGTTCTAGTATTTCACTCTTTCAGGCAGAAAAAAAAAATCCATCTAGCTATTTAGAGTTATAGCAAACAACTGCGAGCAGTCTTGTTGGTTTTTGGACGATGTATATTTAAAGGCCTGTCATGAAGAGAGGGGATCAGATTTGTTCTTTTGACACTAAAAGATTAGAATTAGAACATGTGAGAAAACTTATGTTTCACACAAGGGGAAATTTTCTATGCTGTCCAAAGGTGGAATGCATTACTTTGGGAAGCAGTGACTTCCCAACATTAGAAGAGGTCATTCCAGCTGGATCACTACTTGTCAGAGATTTAGTGCAAGAGATTCATACTTTGAATAGAATTTTGACTAGATATATTCTCTGAAGCCACGAAATTATTGGATTTTTTTTTTTTACTGTTGTTTGTCCTTTGTGCTAGGAGAGGACCAGTGCCATCAGGAGGGTGATCTTGACTTGCAAGTGAATTGGATTTAAGTGAGGTAAGGCTGTGCAAAGTCACTAGCCTCATTTTCTTCTCCAGAGTCATCAAAGACCAATGGTAAGACATAGCTCAAGATGACTGGCAATGGCCCTTAGCCACCAAATTATAGAATCTTTGAGAAGGCAGAGAGCACAGAGACCCCTTCGTTAAATCCCTGTCAAAGTAACTCAGATTATATGAACTCTCAATAGCTACAAAGCCTCAGTTGGGTAAAAGAAAACTGGAATGTTTACACCTTACACTAAACAATTTCAGGCTTTGCAGAGGAAGGGAAGAGGGTGCAAACAAAAGGGATGGAAAGGCAAGAGGAAGAAAAAGGGGGAAAAAAGGGAGCAGATGAGGAAACAAGAAAGGAGGATGAATGAAGAAAAGGAAGGGGATAGACGAAGAAGGAGATAAGGAGGAAGGAAAGGAGGAACCAGGCCTTTATTAAGCATCTATTATATGCCCGGTAGTATATGTTGTTATTGTTGACTCATTTGATTCTTCCCTTTGCCATTTGGGATTTTCTTGGCAAAGATACTGGAATGATTTGCCATTTTCTTTTCCAGTTTATTTTACAGATGAAGAAACTGAGGTAAACAGGGTTAAGTGGCTTGTCCAGGGTCACATAGCTAAAAAAAATGTCTGAGGCTGGGTTTGAACTGAGACCTGAATCAAGGCCCAGAGCTCTATTTCCTGCACCACTTAGCTGCCCTAGAAGACACAGGTGGGAAAGATGAAGGGAGAAGAACAGAAAGGAAGAGTTCCAGATCCAATGTCAGAAGATATGAGTTCAAATCCTAGTTCTGTAACTTAGTATTTGGATGATCTTCGGCATTGGTTTTGCTCTGAATGTCCCTTCTGATACTAAATTTATGACCCTTAATTCCAATTTTTCTTCCCATTAACTTTTCCCCATTTCAAATATAGTCTATTTAATTTTTCTGGAGGAGGGAATAAGTGGGCTCACTATTATACATATCATGAAGGGAAATTCTATGATGGAAAGGCAGGGATGAGATCTCTTAATCAACCTTGCTCATATCAAATTATTATAATCAGTCCATTAGCCTATTAAATCTAGGATGGTGCCTCTAGCTGTGTCTGGTATTGATGCTTTATGGGGAGAAAAGACAGACTGCAATGCCCCAAATGAAGAAGGTAGGAGGTGGAGAGGGAAAGGAGAGAAACAGCTTAAATTTCTTGGTTAAATATGTCCAAGGATACTGATTGTTTTCATCCACCAATATTTCTTTCTCTTCTCGGGCATGTAAGTTTGGTGTCCGTGGAAATATAAAATGTCACCAGTGAGATGGGAGGCCATGGGCTTCCCCTCCGTGGAGACATTCAAGCAGAAGTGGCTGATCACCTGTCCTGCATATTATGGGAAGAATTTCTTTCCTGTTATGGGTTAGACTAGATGGCAGCTGATGCCTCTTCCAGCTCTCCCAAGTTCTGTGATTTCATGATTATTTCGACCCATGGCACATTACTGTGTAAGCCTATGTTAAAGTGTTTTGTAATGTGTAAACTAGAATTTGGATTAGAATGTAAGAAGGTTAGTCACTGTGACACTTGATTTCCATCTTCAAAACATCCCAAAAGTCAGTTCTTCCAGGAATTCTTTTTCAAATAACACCTAATTTTGACTGTTCTTAGATAATTCAACTTGTGCTTATTGATTTTCAATCATTCTTAATCATGTCTTTTGTACGTCCACCTGACTAAAATAAAAGCTTCTTCTAATGAAATACCATGTATTTATTTTATTTCTTTTGTATTCCCCACTAATGAGAGACAGTGTGGTATTCTGGATAGAAATTCAGATTCAAATCCATGAAGACCTAGGTATAAACTCTGTCTCTGCATTTACTGCTTGTGTGACTCTGGACAAGTCACTTAACCAAGACTATATGTTTCAGAGAATGTGACAACATGTATTGGCAGGAGGAATTTCCTCATCTGGGAGTTCCCTACTAATGAAAACATGGGTCAAATCCCTATCTCCATCTCTAATAATACTTAGCACAGTACCCTCCATACTACATGCACCCAAGTATAGTGTTCAGTTCAGTTCAATAAGAGGGAAGTATGGGAACATGTACATGTTTTCATTCAGTCACATATGACTCTTCATGACCCCATAACCCCATTTGGAGTTTTCTTGGCAAAGATACTGGAATGCCATTTCTTTCTCCAGTTCATTTTACAGATGAAGAAGCTGAAGCAAAAAGGTTAAGTGACTTTGGCCAAGGTCACATAATGAGTAAGAAGATTCTGAGACCAGATTTGAACCCATGAAGATGAGTATCCCTGACTTGAGGCTAGCACTAAATCCACGGCACTGCCTAGCTGCCCTGGGAAGTAAGCAAAACCTAGAAAACAAAATACACAATAACCTACAATGTAAATGGGGAAAAAATCCATTAAAAACTGAACACTGTATAATTGTGATAGATGAGCTTGCTACCAAAAAAGAAACTGAATACATCTTGTTCCCTTTTTTATAGACAGGAGACTGTGGATATGGAACATAGAATTGGACAATGAGCTGCATTAATTTTACCAAACTATTTCCTCTCACCCTGACCCCTGTGTAGGTATAAGAGAGAGGGATACATTGGAAAATGGAGGTAATATAAAAACATTCATTTTTATGTAAAAAATATCAATAATTATTTTGAAAATGTTGACAACTAATTGAACAAATATGTATTAAGTGCCTACTAGACAAACACAAGAATTAAAAGGTACCTGCCATTAAAAAGGTTACATTCTGTTGGTGTGGGAATGGTGGTCAGCATGTACACAGATAAATAAATTCAAAATAGTTTGTGACGTTAGAGTGCAGACAACCCTATTAACGTCAAGGTCAATATTATTTGCTAACAGACTATCTGTTCAACTTTTTCTTTATCTACACAGAATCTATTACTTTACAAGAGAAATGATAACTAGTATTTACATAGTATTTCATGATTTGCAAAGCATGTTTTTAAATACATTATTTCATATGATCCTCACAACAACCCTCAGAGGTAGCTGCTTTGTTATTATCCCAGTCTTATAGAAGAAGAAACTAAGGCTGAAAAAAATTATGTGATTTACACATTATACATGTAATAAATTTCTGAAGTAGAATTTAACTCCAGGTCCAGCATTCTATCCCAAATCATTAATTTTATGAGGAATTAGGAGAACATTTTAGAATCTCATTTCAATTACGATATCTAAGCCCTCCCCCCAGATCTGTCAGGCTTCTGTAGACAGAATTACTCTCACATCACATTGCTGGGGGATAAGTGTTCCTGAATTCTGGAAGAACTAGAGAGTTTCTATTTTCATTTCCTAGGGGGTTTAGAGTAAAAACCATAATTAGCACAAAGCCAATTAGCATTAGCTTTGCCCTAGGCTGCTGAATTTAGAAGGAGCTAAAAGCATTGGCAGTCCTTCTGCAGTTAGAAACAATAGAGCTTGGTACCTAGTTTGAAAGAATAATTAGTAAAATAGGAAGTTATCCTAGCCCCGTCTCCATTCCTTTACCTCTCTGTACATTTGGTTTCCTAGCAAAGGTCTTGGAATGGTGACTGAAAGAATCTCAGTCTCCTTCTCAAGGAAAGCTTTCCCCTCCTCCCAACAGCCAATAGTGTATTTTGTGCCTCCTCTTCCAGGAATAATTTGTGGTACTTGCCTCAGACACAAAAAGAAAAAAAAATCCCAGTCTTAGGTCTATTTATAAGCTTTTGATTTATCCAGTTTCACCTACTTTATTTCTTTTTACATGACTATTTAATCACATGTGTATGAAGAGGATACGTGTTCTCCAAACCATTGGCTTTTTCTGAGTTTCAGGATATCAGAACTGTATTTACAAGTTGTGAACATGCACTGCCTACTATCTAGTCATCCAGAACCACACTGGCACCTCAAGAAGTGAAAGAAGACGTTCCTGGGTGATGTTTGGTCTATCTGGCTATATTCAGAATGCAGTATAAAAAAACCCCCACATCTGTGGAAATGGCATTCACATGCAGTTGAATACAATATTAACATCTGCTGCTACACCGATCACAGCATAGTCACGGTTGCACTTTCCCTTAAAAAAAAAAATCCCCCAAAACAATAAAGAGAACCCAGAAAGATACAAGGAATTTAGCATGTTAGACCCTCAATAAATATTTATTCAATGAAAAAATGCCGTTGTACTTGGAATGCATATCTCAGCTTCCAGATCTAGTCAGGTGTTTGTTTTCTCTTCCCCTTGCTTTTATAGTTCTGTGTATTTTATTTTATCCATTTAAGAGCATTATTCTGAAAAGGGGTCCATGGACTTTACCAGATTTACATGACACAAAAATGGTTAAGAATCCTTGGTTCAGAGGATTGTTTGTTCTCACATAATTCACCAACAAGAACTGACTGGTGGAGGAACAAGCTTTGAGGGGCCTTAAAGAGTCTAGGGATCATCTTCTTGATCTAGGAGATAACTGGTTGCTTTTTTTTTTTAAACCAACACCAGGACGTCTAATTGTTGCTATGAAAGTAGAGGGGGTTTATTGGGAAAGATTGTATAATGGAAGGAGCACAGAATGTGTAATTGGAACTCAGGCCTTGGGGAATTCACTTCTCTATGAGACTCAGTTTCCTTATTTATAAAATAAAAAAGAACTGAACTTGATCATCTCTAAAGGCAGCCTAGAGGCAGGTGAGGAGGCACAATGATAGAGTGTCACCCTTGGACACCTTTAACTCAGGAAGATCTGAGTTAAAATCTGGCCTCAGACACTCACTTGCTGTGTGACCCTGGGCTAGTCATTTAACCTGTGTCTGCCTCAGTTTCCTCAACTCTAACTACTAGCAGCTATTTCCCAAGGTTGTTGTGAAGATTAAATGAGATGATATCTATAAAGCACTTAGCACAATGTCTGTCACGTAATAAAGGCTTAATAAATATTTGTTTCTAATTTCTTCCCTCTCTCCTCTGTTCGTTCGTTCGTTCGTTCGTTCCTTCCTTCCTTCCTTCCTTCCTTCCTTCCTTCCTTCCTTCCTTCCTTCCTTCCTTCCTTCCTTCCTTCCACTGAGGTTTAAAGTTTAGAGAGCTGGTTCAGGTGTGAAAGAATTCACTTAGACCTTCTCTTTTAGCCAATGGGGGCTTTTTATTTTATGTGGAAAATCATCATGAACCTCCTTAGCAAGGAAGCTAAGTAAGACTCAGATATTTGGGGGAGTTATGCTTATATAGAAGTCTCAGAATGATGTTGTAGTTTTAGAGATGTTTATTGAGGTTAAAAATTAAAGACAGTACAGGATGACACAGGATGAGAGAGACAAAGGGAATTCTTTATGGTTTAAGAATTTAAGGACATGATAGGAGGATACAGTTTAAAAAATAAAGGACCTGTGGAACACAGGATAAAGGAGACAAAAGAAATTCTTTTGGTACAGGTTCAAAATAAGAGGGAAAGGACTTTAGAGCACCTTTAGATTACAGAATAAACTAGGGGTTTCACAAAGTATTGGAAAAGCAACCCTTAATATTATTTTTAACCCTTAGGGTACTGTTTGTATCTGCATCACTTCCAAAGTCTCTTCCAGCTCAAGAAATACTATGGTCCTAAGCACTAACCTTCTAAAGATTGCCCTGCTAATTACCATTTTGTCATCTCTGTAGAAGTGGTCAGCCATGTCCAGGGCACAGAATTATCACTATAGGAGATAGGCTTATAGAGCTGGAAGGGGTCTTAGAGGCCATTGATTTTTCAGATAAGGAAACTGAGGCATAAAGATGTTCACTGAATCAACTAGGAATACACAATACTTTTATTAGGTAGCAATTCAGTCGAAGTTCTCCTGACTCTCTCTAAGAAACCTAGAGCCCTATATCCACTACATGATGCTGCCTCTTCTGAAACTTGATCTTGCCCCATCATTGACTGGGGAGCCTCATTGTCACTGATAAATTAGAAGGGTTGGGTTCAAGTCTTCGTTCTGTTACATATAAGCTATATGGTGCAGTGGATAGAGCACCAGTGCAGGAGTCAGGAGGACCTGAGTTCATATCTCACCTCAGACACTCACTAGCTGTGTGACCTTGAGCAAGACACAACCTCAATTACCTCATCCTGGGTCATCTCCAGTTATCCTGATGAATATCTGGTCACTGGATTCAGATGGCTCTGGAGGAGAAGTGAGGCTGGCGACCTGCACAGCCTTCCCTCACTCAAAACAAAGTCAAGTGCAAGTTGTGTCATTATTTCTCTGATGGCATGGTCTTCTTCGGCAACAAAGGTCGAACACACAAGCTATATGACCTTAGTCATTTAGCTTTCCTGAATCTCAGTTTCTCTGAAAATAAAATGGTAAAATGACCCTATTTCATGGGGTTTAAGGGAGTATCAAATGATTCCATTTGAGATTTTTTTGGAATGGTGAACTTTGGTGAGGAAATTTTCTCTATTAATGCAGGATAGGGTAGCTTATAGGTATTAGAGAGTGACTTTGGGCCACAACACTCCCCAGTGTGGCCTAAACCAGATTTAAATGTAATTGGGAAATATTTAAAAAAATAAATTAAAATGCAATAAGAAACATATAATATTAATATGTGGTTTTCTACATCAATATGTGGTCTACAGGGATCTTATATTACTGTTTAATGGTCCTTATTTTTGTAAGAGTTTGACAACACTGATCTAGGACGCTAGGTAGTTAAGTTGACTTGCCCAGGGTCCCCCAGCTTGTATGTGGCAGAACCAGGACTCAAATTTAGATTTTGCTAATTATGAGGGCAACTCTCTATCCCCTAGACCACACTGCCTGCTTCCCTGAGATGGTTGGGAGCATCAAAAGAGATAACATATGTGATATGCTTTATGTTGAGCATTATGTGAATGAATACATATGATCAATCATTATTAATATTTCATTATGAAGCTATTCTTGCGACTGAATTGATCTCATGTCTTTTATCTCAGATCTGTTGATGTCATCTTAATCTTGAAATGCCAACCCTTGAGCACAATGCCTAATGATGTCAGCAAGTTTTTGGCCTTTTAGGAGGATACGTCACCCCTGGACTTCCTTTTAAACTTCTCTAGACTGGCAGCTTTAGCTAGGTCTCTGAAGTTATTTGACTTTTTGAAATCATATGCTAACACTTTTAATGACAAACATTCCAAAAGAGGATGAGAGAAACGTGAGTGATTATAAGCACGGTTTTTGGTAGCTTAGAAAAGAATGCCACATCCCCAATTTTCTTTTCTGAGATATTTCCCTCAATTGTTTTCATTAGAACTAACACTCAATTTCTTTTGTGAGTTTGCTTTTTAGTAGACACAGGAGGTCCTGACCAGTCTAACCCATGTGCCAGTTCAATGAGCTAATGCACTCACTACCCTTTCTCCAGCAATGCCCCTTGTTGCCAAAAGTTTCTCTGGAGCTGTTCATCATTAACTGCCCAAAGCTATGTCAGAATCGAGCATTTTAATAGCATGTCTATATTTAACCTATATGGAGTTGTACGTTTTAACTCCTAGCAGTGACCTACTGAATCGAGCATTTCCTGAAGATTAATTACCAGTTGGGGTTAATGATACTTTGGGCCAATAACACCTCCAAGTTGACTGTTCATTTCCAGGAAATGGCTGATGGCTTAATCACAACTTCTTAAATAAGAACTTCCCACCTCCCTCTCCAGTGTGATGGAATTTATCTGGGACTTTTTTTTAAAAGCAGGCTCTGATCGTATTCCCATCACCTGCCAATCAGCTTGGCCTTTTCTTGTCCTTATTTGGAGAAAGAACAGTTGCAGTGAAGATCCTATGTATATATAGAAGACAGCTGTCTGTAGAGGTCAAATTTTATGGGTGCTTCTGCATCTTGGTGGACATTTGCTCCTCAGTTCTGCAGTTTCACAATTTGATTTTGCTAGTTCTGTCAGTTGACCAGGTCCTGAGGCACTGATAAGGTAGGGTACAATGCAATGTAATCCAATGAAATACAATGCAATAAATACAACCCAATGCAATGCTATGCAATGCAATATAATATTAATGCAATGTAATAAATA